>NC_080038.1:119601914-120215605 GCF_030020395.1 Manis pentadactyla | reverse complement strand
TCTCATACTGGTTTCCATAGGGCCATGACTCATACAGGCATACTTTTCATAGGTCACTTTTCCATTGCCCTTCTGCTTGGCCATATAGCCAGGCAGTTGGACCTGCCCATGAGTCAGCAAAATCCAAAACATCATGGCAAGCAGCATAAAACTCAGCCATTGAACTGATTTGGTTTTATCTTCTTTAATCACAGTGTCAAACTTCTAAACAGGTTGTTGTTCATTCACCTTGGAACTGTCATCTATAAACCAAACAGCTCTTTGCTGGTCAGTGAAGAGCTGTTTATAGGGCCCTGTCCAACTGCCTGCATTCCCTCAGTACTATATTCCTGTACAAATCATTTCCATTTTATTAGGAAACTTTTCTAGGCACTTCTCTCTCCATTAAAACATTTCTCTCATATCACCATATCATCATGGGTATTTCCAATCTCAAGATTACTCATGTCCTTCAATCATAAGGGCAATACAATTAATGTCAAATAATAGGCTAGTAACTGCCCTTAAATGGAAATTCTCTAGTCCAAAATTCTAGCAGTCATTGTTGGAAGGCACTCAAAGATTTTGCCATGAGCCCCAGTCTAGGCTCCACATATGCCTATTATACAGAGAATTTGTCCACACCAGCACTCCAGGTTCTATTCTATACTGGGTAGGCTCAGGCAACCTTCTTCATTCCTATTTAGCATGTCAAATTAACACTGCTTGAAAGGCAAATTGCATACCTTCATTTTTATAGTGCTAAGCAGGGGAAATGTTTCCCAGGCAGCTACAATATCTATCCCAATATTACATGTTATGTGCAGGTGAGAGAGACACAACACTTCATATCAGGCTTTTTCAGACATACCTATTTTTTCCAAACTTCACTTTAATCCCATCAACCCTTACATTCTTAACTACAGCCTCCATTTGTACTTCATCAACAGGTTTCAATTTTACAGTGCTAGGTAGAGTCAGAGTTCCCCAGTCAGACATAATATCCACTTCCATAAAACATTCAGGTAAAGGAGACATGACCCCTTCACATAATGCTTGCTTAAACATTCCAATTTTCTTCCAAACTTCCACCTTAATCCTACGAACTTTACTTATGTTCTATATTCTCTCAACCTAATTGTAGCCTGCATTAGAACTTACCCAACAGATTTTGGCACCAAAATGTATGATGCTCCCATGTCATAGTCTCAGAAACTTCTCTTCTCCACCTCTGACCATTTTGTCTACTCATGTGCAGCAGGCCTTTGGACCCCTAAAAGGCCAAGCCAAGGGAGCTTTTGTTCATCTCCCTATTGCCTCAGGCAATTCCAGAATAGGTTCCTATTAAAATTTTTGCCTTCCAGCTTTTTTAATTCCTCCAAACTGGAGTAAATCAAACATTTATTTGGGACCCTTTCATGTTGGGGACTAGCCAGAGATCCCATTGGTTCACCGAACCTTCCATAGTGCTGTGTTAAGACTTTGGTTTGAATCCTATCAATCTTTTTTATTCAACCTATTTCTTAATAGCCATCTAAAGATTTCCATCCTGCTGGAATGAGTCCCTTGACTCTCCCCTCTGCCTCTCTTCACTCCCTTATTAATTAATCTAATGCTTTTATTAGCATCTGTAAGACCCATATGGGAAAGCTGAGTCAGCAAATCCCATAAGACATCTTAGAGTCTTTTTTTTGACAACAGTAAGTTTATGCAAAAGGAGTCCCCTTAATCACAGTATTTATCACGACCTAAGTAAAGGGCATTTTCGGTGAGGGAATATCCCAGTCATAAAGCTAGACCCACATGGCTTGTGTAAGAAGCATACCAACTGCTTTATTTGAGGTGTCCACTGGGCATTTCTAGAGGGAGTCAGACAGCCCCCTTCTCAGGATAAGCAGACTTTACAGTGGTTTTTATCCAGTCCACCAGACTGGCTGTTGCCTCTGGAATAACCTACTATATAAGGTTGGTAGGGCTGTCATAACAAAATACCACAGCCTGAGTGGCTTAAACAACAGAAATTAATTATCTTACATATTTAGAGGCTAGAAGTCCAAGATCAAGGAGCCAGCAGGGTTTGGTTTCTTCTGACGTCTCTCCTTAGCTTACAGATGGTTGCCTTTCACTGTGTCCTCACATGTTTTTCCTCTGTGTATGCATACCCCTGATGTCTCTCTGTGTGTCCAAATTTCAGCTTCTATGTAAGGACACCAGTCAAATCAGATTAGGGCTCACCCATATGACATCATTTAACCTCAATTACCTCTTTGGAGGTCCGATTTCCAAATACAGTCACATTCTGAGGTACTGGGAGTTAGGGCTTCACCATATGAATGTGAGAGGAACACAATTCAGCCCATACTACTATGCCCACTGGACCCCCAAAATACACTTGCACCCACCCCAGCAGCCCAATTGTCTTAAGCAATCCCAGCTCTAAGCCATAAGCTCTAACTCCCAAATCTCATGTAAATCAAGTGTGGGAGAGATTTTAGATACAATTCATCTGCAGCAAAATTCCTCTCCGGCTGTGAATCTGTGTAACTGGACAAGTTACATGTTTCCAAAATACAGTGATAGTAAAATAAGAAAGACAGAAAGAAAGAAATCCTGCCATTTGCAACAACATGAGTGGATCTAGAAGGTATTATGCTCAGTGAAATAAGCCAGGAGGAGAAAGACAAATACCATATGATTTCACTTATTTGTGGAATATAAAAACAAAGCAAAACAGAATGAACAAAATAACAGTTGACTCACAGACCCTGAGAAGTGACTGGTGGTTACCGTGGGGGTGGACTTGGGAAGGGTGGGAGGGGAAGGTAAAAAGGATAAAGGGGCACAGTAATTCTTAATCAAAATATAAGTTGGTCATGGGGATGGTAGTACAGCATAGAGAATATAATCAATGATTCTGTAATATCTTTCTGTGTTGACAGATAGTAACCTCACTAGTGGAGGTGAGGATTTAATAATATGGGTAACTGTTGTTAAACTACTGTGTTTAGAAACCAATATAAGAGTGTGTATCAATGATACTCCAACAACAATAAAAAAATACAGCGATGTGAAAGACATAGGATAGACATTCTCATTTCAAAAGGGAGAAATAAGGACAGAAAGGGAATCACTAGTCCCAATCAAATCCAAAACCTAGCAGGACAAATTCCACTTGATTTTAAATCTCAAAATTATCCTCTTTGACTCAACACTGTCCTCTAGGCCCACTAAGGTAGTGATTTCAATCTCTCCACTCTGAGCAGCAGCCCCTGAGGTCCCGAGGCCAATTCAGTCCATACCACTAGTTGAGTGTCTAGATCCTGTGTAGTCATATGTAATTATTCCACAGTGAACTGTGGGTCCTGCTTCAACCCATACATGCTCTTCCACTCTAAAGCATTCAAAGCCTCTAAATTAGTCACTCTCACAATCCATTTTAGTAAAGTTTCTTTAGGTAGGCTATTATACTGGTTCACAAAATGAGACAATTCTTTCACATGATACTCCCTAGTTTCAATAGTCCTTTGGTTTTGCCCTTCTCCCATGTGGGCTATCTTCTTGGTGACCAGAGTCTTAGAGGTACTATCTCAGCACTCTCTTTTAACTTCATTTTACCCATTGCAGATAATAATAACCATGGAATTGTACATTTTACTTTTTCTTATCAGTTTTCATTTCCTTAGGCAAGCAGTGAACCCACTCTCTGGATATGATGTTTAATTTTATGTGTTGACCGGGCTAAGGGATGTCCAGACAACTGGTAAAATATTATTTCTGGGTGAGTCTTTGAGGTGATCTCTTCCGGAAGAAATTAGTATTTGATTCAGTAAATTGAGTAAAGAGATCTGCCTTCATCAATGTGGGCCAACATCATCCAATTAGTTGGGGGCTTGAGTGGAACAAAAATGTGAAGAAAGCTCTGTTCTTGAGCTAGGCCATCCATCTTTTCATGTCCTCAGACATCAGAGCTCTTGGTTCTCTTGTCTTTGGACTCTGGGACTTAACACCAACAGTCCCCTTGGTTCTCAGGCCTTTGGCCTCAAACTGGAAATCACACCATTGGCTCCCCTGATTCTCAGGCCTTCAGACTCAGACCAAATTATACCACTGACATTCCTGGTTCTCCAGTTTGCAGATGGCAGATTGTGAGACTTCTCAGCTTCCATAACCATGTGAGCCAATTCCTATAATCTCTTACATCTGTCTCTCATCTATCTATCTATCTATCTATCTATCTATCTATCTATCTATCTATCTATCTATCTATCTATCTATCCATCCATCCTCTATCCTCTATGTCTATATCTCTCCATCTATCCATATATCCTATTAGTTCTGTTTCTCTGGAAAAGCCTAATATTCCAGAAGGTGGATCCATCTCCAATTCCACTGATAGCCTTTACCTTTAGTAAGTGATTGCAGCACAGCTGCTGTACCACACCATGTGTGACTATGTAGCTACTCAGGAATCAAAAAATCCTCTTTCCCCAGCCTTTCCTCCTTTCTCTTCCTAAACCACATGTTTCTGTGAGTCAAGCCTGTTCTAGAAAACTCCACATTTTCTGACACCAAGTGGTCATTTTCTTCTGACATTCAATATATTGTTTCAACAGCAATTCTCAATTTTTCAACAACGTGTTATGCCACAAGGTATATAAGGCATGTTTAAGGATGGCACCCCAAACTTGCAGACTGCTGCCACAGAGCTGATGTTTTCTGTGTGCCCTAAGCAGGCAAGTCCCACAAATCAATTATACTTAAAATATAACTGTGGCAATAATTGGGAAAATGGTCTAGAGAAAAGAGAATATATTAATAAAGTAAACCTAGGATATTTTAATAAATATGTTAGCAAAAGAAATGATAATACAGTGTAGGGGAGGAAAAACATCCTCCTCCCACCTCCTAGGGTCTATGGCTGGGCCTAAGAAATATACTGATATAAGACAAATGAATAGGGTTTTATTTATTACTATTTTTATCTAAACACATTTTATCTAATATGTTTTACATACACACAAGGCTCTTCATTAGGAAAATTATGACCTAAAGAAGCAGTTAGGACTAAGAGCCGATGTACTTTCTAAACAAAGAAAATGATAAGTTTGTGGAGAAAACACAGGACAAAGGAGTTTGAGATAGGGGCAGTACATTTCTGGACAGTGACTAGGAAATACAAAATAATTATTTTAGTAGTTTTGTTTGTACAGATCCAGCAACTCCCAGTCGTGGGTGATAAGAATGTTCTTCTCTTCCTGGAACAGGGAGGGCACCTCCCTTAGGAGATATTTTATGACGTGCTTTTAGGTAAAAAGGGGGAGGTCAAAGAGCCCTTTTGCATTTACACTTTCTCAAATGCCTTCATTTCAAATAATCAATATGCCAGAGCAGCATATTTTGGGGTAGCATGTTCTGAACCCCTTCAATAGTAAAGGTAGGGACGGAGAGGATAAAAATCATTCAAAAGACATTTGGGAGGTATACTTGGTTGAGCTAGGTGAAGTAGTAGATGGGGATTGAAGGGAGGTGCAGAGTTTATGATAACTCTAGGAGTTTGAGAAGAGAAGAATAGATGACCTTAAATAAGATGTAGAATACATAAGTAAGAATAGATTTTGATTATACCATAAATATGAGTTTGATTTGGAATATGCTTCATTTGAAGCACTTGGTGGATACTTCTAGTAAGTTCATATATGTCTGAAATACAAATCAAGTTTGGAGATACAGATTTTGAGGCTATCTGCATAAACTGTATATAATGTCATTTGGTTGCATAATTTATTTGGAAAAACAGATAGAGCAAGAAGAGATGACCAAAGAGAAGGCTTCTGACAAACACTAATGTTTTAAAGGTTGGAGGAAAATAAATAAGCAAAAAGATTGAGAAGATGGTATAGTAGGACAATGAGTTTGAAAATGGTAACCTGGAGAAAATAATGAGAGAAGGAATTTCTGGAAGAGAGGGTTTTTGTATCAACTGCTGAGGATAGATCAAGTAGAGGAGTTACTTAAAGGGCCACTGGATTTAGCAATTAAGGGGTCATTGATTTAAAACCCAAAAGGAAGTCAGTGATGACTTTTAACAGTTGCAGTAAAGTAGCTGGGATGAAAACTATTGCAATGGATTGGAAAGTGAAAGGAAGCGGGGAGTCATCCAGAACTGAAGAGTCTTTCAAAATTTTTGTGATGAGAGAAAAGAGGAAAATAGGGCAATAGCTTGAAGAATTATTAACTTGGGAAAGATGTTTTTTAAATGGACAATCCTGTGCACTTCTACATGCCAAAGAGAGGAAATCAGTGGAAAGGAAGAAATCGAAAACAAGAAGGTGTAACAATTCAATAAAGGCTCTGGAACAGGCTTCAGGGAATTGGAATAGCACATTAAGAACAGTTGGTGTAGAAAAGACAACATGTCTTTCTTTCCCTCTGGATATAAGTAAAGCTATTTAAAAATTTTGTTACACTCAGTCTACTCTACCATGTTATTACTGTCAATTTTCAATTATCTGTTAAAATATACAAAAGACGGAGGTAGGGAGAATTTCGTTTTGGTTATAAACAAAAGATCTGAGTTCCATACGATCAAACTTTAAGGTTGAGAAGATGTGATAGTGGTGGAGATAGTCCTTACGGTAGAAAGAAAGGTAACCTTTACAAATGAGGGCATGCTTTTAAGAAATGACAAGGAATCGATTGCTTTGAATTAAAAAACTTAGAATAACAAACAAACTACATAGGAGTCAACCTTTGTAAAAAAAAAAAATCCCTCAAAAGTACTGAAGTTATGTAAGGGTGCCTGAATACTCCAACTCCTAATACAGGGGAATCATGTAAAAATGTCTTCAAAGACTAAGTGAGGCTATTTGCATTTCTTTTCTTATCTGCTTGTTTCTTTCAAAGCACCCAAAACAACAGAAAGTCTCTAATGTAATTCTGGAAGTTTTACAGTGCTTCCTTAAGGTATTCATATTGAAATGCCAGTGATAGACCTGCACTGAATTAAAGGACTGATAGAATCTGGGAGGATGAATCTGTGGCATACTGCTGTATCAGCAAACTTGCCATTTGCTGAATAAGAGCTGATAAACAGCAAAATCAATTCAAACAATCATAACGGCTAATCCATTCTAGCAGGTATTACCAATTCTGGAGAGTGGGTATGCTAAATATTAAAATAAGTATTAAAGGCTAGAAAGAGAATATTTGCAAATTCCTTCCTTGCTTGTATATTTTTTGTGTAGTTTAATATTTTTTCCTAAATGTAGATATTTAAAGTAATTTTTGATAATATGTTTTATATCACTAGTGCAAATCATTGTTATCTTATTTCATATCCATAAGGTGTTGCTGATAAGGATTGCAATAAAAAGCACAAGTCTGACTACGAAATTTATTTTAATGTGAATGCTCCTTAATTACAACCCCCTTGCTCTAGTTCAATGTAATTTTTCTTATTAGAGTATGGAAATACCCTTCCACATAACTCAAATATTTTTAATGTAGAAAGTTCTTTGAAATGAAAAGATACATAAAAAATAGTGTCTTACAGAATCACCATTTTTGTGGAGTGAAAGACAATATGCAAATGATTTGGTTTAAAAACAAGCCAGTTCTGAGTTGTACAGCACATTAATAGATTCATTTGAGGAGATTTTATTTTTAAAAAAACCCAGAAAATGTACTGCTTATATTTGAAATCATGTCATATTATAAATACTGCTTAGTTGGAAAACCTTTATTCTCTTACCCTTTTTTAAATGGAATATAGTTACACAAAGTGTCAGCAAAAGAAACTCAAGCAAATCCCGAGAGAAGTTAGAAACAGGACATTCACAATGAATTCTTTATAAGTTGGCAGAAAGTATCAAACCCCCAAAATAATATACTACTCTACAGAGAATAACCTGTCTTATAGGTTTGATCTCAAGGATTTAACTTGGCTTTGGTATTACTATGTATGGGCATATATTTTTTCAATTAGAAAAATCCGGACCCCATGGACATTTCAACAATCATTATCTGTCAGGTAAAACACATGGGGACTCCATTCTGTGGGAAATGGAGGAATTTGTCTCTAAATGGAGACACTTGCTAGTATAACTTTGGAACCACAATAGTACTCAGGTGACTGGCTAAACCAACAGCAGACTGGCTGTTCTTTACAGAATATACAATTATGAGGTACTCTGCTTTGTTCACATTATTTCTAAATAATCCTTCAACTTACACAAATCCTCTCTTCCTTCTTAATTATGATTCTGGTTAACCTCAGAAATACTGAATCATGAAAAATATTAGAATTTAAATGATGTGAAAAATTCACTGCCTTACAATATTAAACAAGTCCAGCCTTTTACTCTCACTCTTTGCTCTTTTAGATCAAAGGTGCATGTTTGTATCTTTACCTTAGAGAGGCTAGACACAAGGTGCTTCTGTTGTTACAGACGTTAAGTATAATCAGGGTGCTTATGAATTAATCAACCACCACCAGGGCAACTGGAAAGAGAAGAGTACAAGAGTAAGTATTTAGGAAGGAGTGACATTTGACTGGAGATCAGGATTATTGCGGTGAACAGAGTATATGAGGAAATTAAGTTTAAAAAGATCCAGGAGAGAGAAAAATGATTTCAAGGAAATATAGAGCCATGGAGAAAAAACTACCCAGCTTCTAGGATGTCTGCATTAACATGTCCAGCCAAATGAAAATTCATTCTGCTTTGAAAATGCTACCCAATGTAATTATAACATTTTCTTAGGTAGTGATGGCACTGTTTAACCACCTTCACCATCTGAAAATTACTTGTTCACCAAACTTTCACTCTATGGTCTCTTACCCTAGTTCTTGGCACATAACAGATGCCCAGTGCATATTTGTTGAAAGAATCTTATAATTTTCACAAAAGTAACATTAGCATTATCACATAGTCAGTCCATAGTCTAACCATGTCTCTTAGATGTTGTTATGGGCTGGCTTGTATCCCCCCAAGATTCATATGTTGAATTCCTAACCTCCAGTATCTAACAATGTGATCAAATTTGGAGATACATTTAAAAAAGTAATTAAGTTTTAAAATGAGGTCATTAGTGTAGGCCAAAATCCAATATGACTGGAATCCTTAGAAGAAGAGGAAATTTGAACACAAACATTTCTGAGGGAAGTGAAAACACAGGGCAAAGATGGCCTTCTACAGCCAAGGAAAGAGGCTTGCCATAAACCCTTCCCTTGTAACTATCAGAAGATACTAACCTTTCTGGCACTTTGATCTTGGACTTCCAGTCTCCGGAGTTGTGAGAAATTAAATTTCTGTTTTTTAAGCTACCGAGTCTATGTTACTTTGTTATGGCAGCCCTAGCAAACTAATACAGATGTTTTTACAGTTGTACATAAGTTATCAGAAATTTCCTATTTTGCAGTGGTTTCAAAATGACTTAGTTATTAGACAGTTATATTTACATTAAGAAAAATCAGTTAGCCAAGAAACTGACACATTCCTGTAAAATATTTCCCAGTGTCCCTTTTGCTACATCCATCCTAACCTCCAGCTCTGTCCCAGCCCATACATATTATTGGACTCAAGATGAACTTGGGACCATTGAGTGAGATAAGACAAATTTGCCTAAACCTTTGAAAATGGCCTCTCAGAAGCTAGACACAATGGCTTAGATGTATATGTGGCAACATATATGAATTGTAAAAACAGTGTTTACTAAAAAAATATATAGAAAAATATTTCATAAGAAGAGGCAGTTTGACACAGTGGATAAGAGTACAGATTTGAAAGTCTCATTTATTTTTTTTCATCCCAGCTCTTCTACTTTCTAGCTGTGTATACGACCTTGGCCAAGTCACTTAAACTCTCTCTGTGCCTTAGTTTCCTCCTCTGTTTATAGGGATGACAATGGTACCTATGCCATAAGGTTGCTGTGATGATTAAATGAGTTAGTACATGTAAAAGTGCTTAGAATAGTGTCTGGTGCATGGAAATTGCTATGTCAGTGTTAATTACAATTATTTAAAATTAATGCCATTTATATAAATTATAAACACATGTCTACAAAATAACAACACAAAGCATCCCTTCAAACAAAAAGTATGTATTAAACACAGTATAATGGTTATTTATATGTAAGGACAAAGGGAGGTGGAAAATGAAGATAAGAAGGAATGAATGATAAGTGAATGAATGAATGAATTTATAGACAGGAGAAGGGCTTTCTACAGGCTGGTGATTGATAATGTGCTGTGAACTAAAGAGTACGATTAAATCAACATTCTTTACCTGAGCTGCAAAGGGAAAAGGAAGAAGGAAAGAAGGATGGAAGGAAGGATGGTCAGACTAAAGACAGAAGGCTTCCTAATCTAGCATACATTAAGTGAAGCCCTTGGGTTTAAAAATATACAACTCAAAGACAACATTCAGAGTACTGAAGTTGGTATGTCTGTGGAACATACAACATATACTGCCAAAAAAAATCAAGCTCAGAACCTCATACCTGTTCAAATGAATCATTTTTCCTCAGTAATTAAAAGAACTGTTGGAGATATTAGGCTTAGGTCCTTGAATATCACTCTGGGGAGGAAAACAAATCGATGTATAATTAATTTAAAAGAGGTAGAGATAAATGCTTTTTGATTGGATCCTGATGGAATAGGCATTTTAGAAAAATTTCAAAGAATTTAAAACCAAGCCATTTTCTTCCTTTTCTCCCCACCCCTGCACAAAATAATGCATTGCAATTACTGACAAATAGATATATTCAGTGCCATCCTTTACTGTTACAGGCGTGTGTTAATGCTGTTTTTTAAAGGACCGTTTTAAAATAAAGACATGGCTAAAAATAGGCACTGTGTTTGTTTAAAAAGCTTATGCATTAGGACTTTTCAGGGCAATTTACTGTTAGTTTTCCCACCTTAAACACCAGGTATTTTAAAAGGCTTAATTGTTAAATACAGAAGAAGACCAAAGTAAACACAGGAATGATTTATGAGTCTCTCCATTATAACCAAACCAGCCTTGATTTATGATAAGTTCCTTTTTATTGTACTTTTATAATACCTTCTTCTCTCTGAGTTCAAACCCCTTTACAAAGATTAGTTCATTTATCTTTATAATGTCCCCTTGAGGAACATAGTTGGTTATTATCACTATCTTAACAAAAAGATGAACAATGGAAGAAAAGTGCTGGTTCAAAGGTAAAATAATTAACCTGTATAAATTTCCATAGGATCATCTGTACTCCATTACCTCACGTACACATCTTGTGTTGTTGTCAAGTTTTTTCATGTATATGAAAGTTTATGAAGGCATATGCTGTGTTTTCTCTTTGCTTTGGGCTTTTTACTTTGAGCCTAGTATGTAGAGCTGTACATATGACAGGTAGCTAAATGTTTACTGATGAATGTTTATTTGGAAATGGTGACTGTATTCTGCTGCTTAAATTATTGGCATGCAAGTAGGGTAGGCCCATAACTTCACTGCTACAAATCACCATTCATTTCCATCACAGATTAAAACAATAGCTTTCAAGTAAGGCTCTTTGTCTAAATCCTGTAATGTGTTACATTGCTTCAGTATGTAAACTGTTAATTGGGGAATGACTTTAAAATGTTATAACATAGAGACTTGAATGTAAGTCATGAAACCATAAAACTCTTAGAAGAAAACACAGGCAAAAATCTCTTGAATATAAACACGAGCAACTTTTTCCTGAACGTATCTCCTCAGGCAAGGGAAATAAATAAAAAATGAACAAGTGGGACTACATCAAACTAAAAAGCTTCTATACAGAAAAGGACACCATCAGCAGAACAAAATGGCATCCTACAGCATGGGAGTATATATTCATAAATGATTTTTCTGGTAAAGGTTAACATCTAAAATATATAAAGAACTCATATGCCTCAACACCCCAAAAAAAAATAACCCCATTAAAAATGGGTGGAGGAACTGAACAGACACTTCTCCAAAGAAGAAATTCAGATGGCCAACAAGAACATGAAAAGATGCTCCATATCACTAATTATCAGGGAAATGCAAATTAAAACCACAATGAGATATCACCTCACACCAGTTAGGATGGCCAACATTGAAAAGACAAGGGACAACAAATGCTGGTGAGGATGTGGAGAAAGGGGAACCCTCCTACACTGCTGGTGGGAATGTAAATTAGTTCAACCATTGTGGGAAACAATATGGAGGTTCCTCAATAAACTAAAAATAGAAACAGCATTTGACCAGGGAACTCCACTCCTAGGAATTTACCCAAAGAAAACAACTTCTCAGATTCAAAAACACATATGCACCCCTATGTTTTTTGCAGCACTATTTACAATAGCCAAGATATGGAAGCAACCTAAGTGTCCATCAAAAAATGAATGGATAAAGAGGATGTGGTACCTATACTCAGTGGAATATTATTCAGCCATTAAAAGAAATATTTACATTTGCAACAACATGGATGAATCTAGAGGGTATTATGCTCAGTGAAATAAGCCAGGCAGAGAAAGACAAATACCAAATGATTTCACTCATTTGTGGAGTATAAAAACAAAGCAAAATGGAAGAAACAAATTAGCAGTAGACTCATAGACAGTGAGAAGGGATTAGTGGTTACCAAGGGGAAGGGGTTGGGGAGGGTGTGTGGGGAAAGAGAACAACATTAAGGGGCACTATAATTCACCATCACAATATAGGTAGGTCATGGGGATAGTAGTACAGCACAGAGAGTACAATTAATGACTCCATAGCATCTTACTATGTTGATAGACAGTGACTGCCCTGGAGGGAGTGAGGACTTGATAATATGCGTGAAAGTTGAACCACTGTGTTCTGTGTTTGAAACCATCATATGATTGTATATCAATGATACTTTAATAAAAACAAATTTCCAATCTGACAAATATGAATATTGTATCTCAAATACATTTCAATAAAAATAATACATAAAAAATATTATAACATATATTAGAAAATAGATTGTCAGCACTCTACACTTGAATTCTATAAGAATTATAGTTTCAATTTTGCAAGATGAATAAGTTCCAGAGATCTAATGTACAGCAATATGATTTAGTTAATGATACTGTATTGTACACTTGAAATTTGCTAAGAGGGTAGATCTTAAGTGTTCTTACCACACACCCACACTGATGGATGTCAGTTGGCTTGACTGTAATGAATATTTCACAATGTATATACCAAATATCAGTTATACATCTTAAATATATACAATTTTTATTTGAAATGTATAGTTAAATAAAGCTGGGGAAAAAAAGAATTATTTTAGAGTTTGAAGAGAAGACACCATGGTTTCCTCATTCTTCATCTTTGTTCTCAAGTACCCAAGCTCTTGAAGTTGATAGACTATTTCGGTCTGGTCTCCCATTTAATATTTAATTCACTTTGTGACTGCACAAGTTGACATGACATATTGTACGATTATCACTAAGGTTGGGAAAACTCACCAGGAATTGCACATTAAACTGGACTACCATCTTAGCTAGGGTGGTCAGGTATCATTGTTTAAGTATTTGTTTAGAGAACTGTTAACACACTAGAAATGTGTGTTCCCATGTCACTCCTTCCAACGCTAACCAAGAAGATGAAAAAGTTGCTCTTTTAAAAATTTTCAGATCAATTCTTTAAGAGACATGTTGAATTTTAATATGCAATAAAACATGTATAAGGGTGTGCTGCTGGATTTTCACTTAAATTTCAGAAGGCTATACACAAAGTACTTGCCAACTTAGAATTTTACCATTTTTTTTTTCATTTTTTTTATTGAAGGGTAGTTGACAACAGTATTGCATTACATTAGTTTCAGGTGTACAACACAGTGATTCAACATTTATATACATGATCATTCTAGGTACCAGGTATCACCATACCAAGTTGTTACAATATTTTGACTATATTCCTTATGCTATACATTACATCCCGGTTACTTATTAATTTTACAATTGGAAGTGTGTTTATATATATATATATATATATATATATATATATATATATATATATATATATATATATATATATATATATATATATTGTGAGGGCATCTCATATTTATTGATCAAATAGTTGTTAACCACAATAAATTTCTGTATAGGGGGGTCAATACTCAATGCACAATCATTAATCCACCCCAAGCCTAATTTTCGTCAGTCTCCAATCTTCTGATGCATGACGAACAAATTCTTACATGGAGTACAAATTCTTACATAGTGAATAAGTTACATGGTGAACAGTGCAAGGGCAGTCATCACAGAAGCTTTCGGTTTTGCTCATGCATTATGAACTATACACAGTTCAAATATGAATATTCATTTGATTTTTAAACTTGATTTATATGTGGATATCACATTTCTCTATTATTATTATTTTTAATAAAATGCTGAAGTGGTAGGTAGATACGAGATAAAGGTAGAAAACAGAGTTTAGTGTTGTAAGAGAGCAAATGTAGATGATCAGGTGTGTGCCTGTAGACTATGTGTTAATCCGAGCTAGACGAGGGCAATAAACATCCATGTATGCAGAAGATTTCTCTCAGAACATGAGGGGGGAGGTTCTAAGCCTCACCTCTGCTGCTCCCCATTTTCTCACCAGATGGCCCCCTGCGACTGTGCCTGTCTTAGGTTGTTCCTCCCTTGAGGAATCTTACCCGTCTCTGGCTAACCAGTCATCTTCCGGGGCCATACAGGGAAATGTGAAGTTGGTAAGTGAGAGAGAAGCCTTATTGTTTGAAAAGGTTAGCTTTTTACTTCTTTGCATATTTATGCCCTGTGGCTTCTATGCCCAGCATTTGTCTTGAGGTGTCTTTACCACTTGGAAGAATTATGATACTCGGTAAACTCGACATGTGGCATGAGTTCTATTTAAAGGTTGTGATTAGGTAGGAAGAAGAAAAGCTATAGAAGTAGCAGGCAGAAGAAAACCTGGGAAGATTGATTATTTCTTTGACATATCTTCTTGTAGAGTAACTTCAGCATGGATAGGTTTTAAACTACTAATTAAATTGTGCACACACATTAACATAATAGGAATATAGTTACATAATCAAAGCATACCTGTAATTACCAGCCATCTCCAGTGAAACCAAGAAAACCAGTTAGACACCTTAGGCATTTGTGAAAACTTATCTATGATATGGTGGATATTGTCCGACTGAACTTAAACAGTCTGAGAGAATTCAGATAAACTAGAACAACCCATTCCTGGGGACTGTTCATATCCCATATGTTCTTTTAACAATAAATAGTCTGTGGTTGTAAGATTTTGGAGTGCTACAATTTGCACTTCTCCTAATTCTTGGTTGAGTTCCAACAGTATAGATCCAGTCCAATTTTGAATTTTACCATTTTTTTAAGGAATATGGCTGGAAGTTATGTTATCCCTTATTAGCTCTCCATTACTGTATAGTATTAAACTCATTTGCATGGTGTAAAAACCCTCTGTAGTGAGTGCCACATAAACTTCCCTTTTCCATCTTTCTTTTTTATCTCCTTATTACAGTTTTACCTGAATGCTGTATGCTGCATTTTCTCATTTCTATGCCTTTGTAAATACTTTGCTCTTTAGGTTTACAGTGCCCCTCCCCTACTATCTTAAATATTCTCACTCATTTTTCAAGAACCATTTTAATAGCTCCTCCTCCTCAGTCTTCTCTAGTATCTGTGATCCTCCAAGCCTCAGAAGAATTAATGATTCTTTCTCACCAGACCTCTCAAAGGGATGTGATTATTCCATGCTTCATGCCTCCACTGTACCTTTTACATACTTCTCTTATAGCACTTCAAATGCCACAGTAATAATATATATCTCAGGTGGGTCCTTCTGTAAGATCATGAATCTCTGGAAGACAGGGAGGCAGAAACGGTATCTGACACATAGCTACATACATGTGGAGTGAGAATTCATGCATGAGAATAATCATTCAACAATAGGATGTTTCTCAGATTTAAACAATGATTGCTTCATCTTTTTAAATTTTGGTTCACCTCACATGTGACACAGCCTTTAATTTTTTTAATCTTCTCTCACTAAAAAATAAGGTGAATTTTTTTGCAATTAGAAAAACACTGTAAAATTCTTTTGGCAATCAGACTATATATAGTGATAACATTGTCACTCCATCAGAGCTAAATGGTAATATTGAGGGGTTTTATTTTTATATCTATTAATAATCAATTGAGGGCCTCCATTTCCACTACATACCACAAACATTTAAATTTCCAACAAATGTATCAGGCAGTTTAAAATATATAAAAGGGTCTGGATTTTCTTTTAAATACTCAAATCTCATAGTTTATATGTAACTGGTAATATTCATAAACACACTAAAGTATAAGTACTACTAATAATGGCTTTTTTGTTGTCAAAGACTATTTCTCGTGCAGATTTATTATTAATTTATATATCAACGTGATACCATAGCAATCATATAAGGCTCTGTGAGATTGTTTTAAAGATGTCTTTCTCTTAAATGTAACATATTCTTTACTAGGAAAGTACTTTTACCTTTGTTATATCAGCTAGCAAGATAATTTCTGAGAGCATTACCAAAATACAAAGAAGTAATGAATCATCATCTAACAGGCATGGAGTATACACGAATGCAAGTAAACTTCTTCAAAGGCTTTATTTTATATGGCAATGTTATAATATGCCTCTCCATGGCACATGGCACATATTTTCCATTTATCAACAAAAGTTAGATTTAAAAAATTAAGATTATGTTCTTACTTAACAATCCAGTTATTAAATATGATTTTTTACAAAAATCAGCAGGATAAAACATAAGATGTAACAAAAACAAGCTGTGGCTAGTTTTTACAAGGAGCTTTTTTTATTAAAGTATCATTGATATACAATCTTATGATGGTTTCAAATACACAAAAAAGTGGTTTAACATTCACCCATATCATCAAGTCCTCACTCCCTCCAGTGTGGTCACCGTCCATCAACATAGTAAGATATTACAGAATCATTAACTGTATTCTCCATGCTGTACTGTCATCCCCGTGACCAACCTATATTGTGATTGCTAATTATTGTGCCCCTTAATCCCCTTCTCTGTTCCCCCCCAGCCCTCCCCAACCCCTCCCCTTTGGTAACCACTAATCCCTTCTTTGTGTGTGAGTCTACTGCTACTTTGTACAAGGAACTTCTTTTATAATACCTACCTATAGGTATTCATGGTAAATGTCTCTTTCGTATTTTAAATAGGTCACAAATATAAGCATTATAAGCAGATTGGATTAAGGTCTATTAATGAAAAATGCACTTTCTGTGTTAACTCTATTTTCAACTATGAATGATGCATTCAGAACAAAGTTAAAAGAAAAATTTCACTTTATTTCATTTTGCATTATTCACTTTAACTGGATTATGTGGAATAAAATAGTAAATATACCTATATGAGTTTGAACTACAGGGTTTGTAGAATTGGGTGTTCTCAACAGTTAATAAATAAATAAAAACAACACTCAAGTTATGAATAATGACTAATAGCCCTGGCAAAGTTAGAACAATGGCTTTTGTAAAATCATAGTGAAATCAGGAAATGCATTTTATAAAAGCAATAATTTTCTTAGCAACTTCATCGCCCAATATTATCATTTCAAGTAGGTAATTAGTCTTTCTTTCTAAAAAAATTAAATTCTAATAATTGCTTTTCAATACATATGTACTGCATTCATTTCAAAGAAGGCCAGTTTATTGAAGAACTCTTGCTCATCCTGAATTCAAATATAGCCTCATTTCTTAGATTTATTAGGCACTACTGTGATGACAAGCGAACATTATAAATTGCTACTTATAGTACAAATTCTGAAAGAAAAAATATATTTTATGTTCATTTTAGTGTATAACAAATTACTTTTCTTGCCACTACAATTTATTTCTGTTTCAAATGACACTTTGCCTTTATTTAGTTTAACCTTTTCTTATGTCTTAGGTCAAACCAATATGTCCTGATGTTAGCAATTATTTAACAATCCTATCCTTGTTTAGCTAAAATTAGATGAAAGTGATCCAGACAAAATGACAAAATACTTCCTTTCAGCAAGGCTTCTTAGGAAAGTGCTTTTTCTTCTCCTTTGTTCCTCTTTGTTGCCTATCGCTGAAAGACTTTTTGATGCTACAGGTATTTCAAAAGCAAGGCAAATTACATTGTATACCTGTTCAGGGACAAGTTTTACTTAAAAATGATAAACAAGCCTCAGTTTGTCTTTATGTACATGTAAGAAAACATGAACTTAAAATATTATCCTAAGGTACTCTGCATATACATATATATATATTCTACTTAGACATTTTAAAAAAGATTTAATATTGACTCTATTTTAGAAATGACAGCATATAGACATGGGAAAATCAAGTAGTTCCATCAGTAACTACATTCTAAAGTCCCTGACCTTTATTAATCCATGAGATCATGAGTTACCCTACGAAATAGTGTGCACATTATCTCACAATACACATGCACATTTGAATGGAAACCAATAGTATGACTGTTACTATGAGGCAGCCATGTATACAGTCAAGCAACTATCTGTCTAGAAATCCTACTAAATGAACTATAGATTCTGATGACAAAGACCTTACTTAGCAGGCAAGAGGTTAGAATCAAAGCTGGCTGTGCCTCATAAAAGTAGTTTAAAACAAAGAAATATAAGCAGTCTGACAAATCAGAAAAACAGAGTAGAAATTTACAAGTGGTTATTTGGGAAACAAGGTTATAATACCTGATTTTAGGATAAAAGTATTTCTTTCCTCTCTGCCCTATTTTTGGTTCCTTCTGTGTATGGGTGCCTCTTAAAAAGCAAGTTTTCAGAGACTTTCAGGTAAATTGTTATTTTGAATTAGGCAGGATTTAGCCCTAAATATGAATTGATGTAAGTATACAGTAAACAGCTGTTTGACTATGAGTAAATAAATTAGATGAAAGTGATCCAGACAAAATGACAAAATTTTGTGTGTCTGAGTACTTCATCAAACATAATAAAGATTTGTTTAAACTGAAGTTCTCTCTCTTATTTTATTGTAGCCAGTATTACCTGCTGGTGTGGTAATGTATATATGCACTTCACCAGTTTATATTAAGTATGCAAGTTTCCTGTCCGAATTTGGACCCTCCCTTGATAATGTTTTTATTCATAGAATGAATGTCCTTACAAGGTACAAATACTTAAGTTAAGAAGTGAGAAATCAGCTTGATGGACCTGTAAACAGAATCCTAACAAATGTATCAATGCTAGTTCTTTTCCACTGATGTCTCAGGTTCTTGCCACAGACATGTGGTTCCTGAGCTATGCATGCCATTCTAGATACTACAAATATTTCTATAGTATTTGTCTTAGTCCATTTGGGCTGCTATAACAAAAATGCCATAAACTGGGTGGTTTATAAACGATGAGCACTTATGTTTCATAGTTCTGGAGGCTAAGAAGTCAAAGATCATGGCGCCAGCAAATTTAGTGGCAGGTGAGAGCCCATTTCCTTATAGATATCCGTTTTTTCGCTATAACCTCACATGGTAGAAGGGGCAAGGGAGCTTGCTTAGTCTTCTTTTATAAGGGCATTAATCCTATATGTGAGACCTAAGCACCTCCCAAAGACCCCACCTCCTAATACCATCACTTTCTGCATTAGGTTTCCACATGTGAATTGGGGGAGATAAAAACATTCAGGCCATAGCATTCTGCCCTTGGCCTCCTAGAATTCACATCCTTGCATGTCATCAACTCAAAAGTCTAAATCCAAAGTCTCACCTAAATATCATCTAAATCAGATATGGGCACAATTCACGATATGGTTTATCCAGGCAAATTGCTCACCCTGCCATGAACCTATGAAATCAAACAAGTTTTGCACTTAGAAAATACAATAGTGCGAGATGCCCACAGATATTCCACTTCCGAAGGGGAGAAATAAGAAAGAAAAAAGGAGTAACAGGTCCAAAGTAAGTCTAAAACCTAGTGGGGCAAATAACACAAAGCACAAAGGTTTGATGTGCTGCTTCTAGATACAATGGTCCCTGGTTGCATCCCCATGGCTCTGCTGGATGCATCTCAAGCAGCAGCTCCTGGGTTGGAGAAGGATGCCTGGGGTTCTGGTCTGGGGACAGGAGAGTAGCTGTCCCATAACCACTCAGCTGGGCACTGCCCTAGCTGGGGCTTTCTGAGGTGGTCCCTTCCCCTTGGCCATTCTTTGCCTGGGCCCTGAGGCTTTCTGAGACATCCTTTGGAATCTAGGTGGAGGCAGCCACCACCCACCCTCTAGGCATATGCACTCTGCAGAGACAGCACTGGCTAATGCTGACCAGGTTTACTGCCTGCACCCTCCAGAGGTGCAGCCAACCTTGGCTGCACTGCACCTGGGACCACCAGAGCTGCACCTGGAGCTGCTGTGAAGCTTAAACCCAGAATGCTGGGAGCTAAGCTTTGATATCATTCTGCCTCCCAGGCCCTTGCACTCCAGGCTGAGATGACAGTGGCAGCCCCAGTGACCTCAGAATTGCCTTCAGAGTCACTTTTCCATTATCTCGAACAATAGATCCTAGCTTCCGTTGAGATGGTCAGTCCGTCAAATTTGGGATACCCTTTGTGTTCTTTCCCAAAACAAGCTTTCTTATTTCTTTATTTTTTTATTAAGGTATTATTGATATACACTTTTATGAAGGTTTCACATGAAAAACAAAGTGGTTACTACATTCACCCATATTGCTGAGTCCCCACATACCACATTGCAGTCACTGTCCATCAGTGTAGTGAGATGCCACAGATTCACTATTTGCCTTCTCTGTACTACACTGTTTTCCCCATGACCCACACACCATGTGTACTAAACATAATATCCCTCAATCCCCTTCTCCCTCCCTCCCCACTCACCCTCCCACACCCCTCCCCTTTGGTAACCACTAGTTCCTTCTTGGAGTTTGAGACTGCTGCTGTTTTGTTTCTTCAGTTTTGCTTCATTGTTATACTCCACAAATGAGGGAAATCATTTGGTATTTGTCTTTCTTTGCCTGGCTTATTTCAGTGAGCATAATACTCTCTAGCTCCATCCATGTTGCTGCAAATGGTAGGATTTGTTTCTTTCTTATGGCTGAATAGTATTCCATTGTGTATATGTATCACCTCTTCTTTATCCATTCATCTACTGATAGACACTTAGGTTGTTTCCATACCTTGGATATTATTGTAAATAGTGCTGAGATAAACATAGGGGTGCATATTTCTTCTTGAATATGAGAACTTCTATTCTTTGGGTAAATTCCTAGGAATGGAATTTCCGGGTCAAATGGTATTCCTTTTTAAGTTTTTTGAGGAACCTCCCTATCGCTTTCCACAATGGTTGAATTAGACTACATTCCCACAAACTGTGTAGGAGGGTTCCTCTTTCTCTGCATCCTTGCCAGTATTTGTAGTTCTTAGACTTTTCAATGCTGGCCATCCTACCTGGTGTGAAGTGATTTCTCATTGTGGTTTTTATTTGCATTTCCTTGATAATTAGGGATGTGGAGCATCTTTTCATATGCCTGTTGGCCATCTGAATTTCTTCTTTGGAGAATTGTCTCTTCATATCCTAGCCCATTTTTTAATTGGATTATTTGTTTTTTGGGTGTTGAGGTATGTGAGTTCTTTAAAAGTTTTGAATGTTAACCCCTTGTCGCTTATGTCATTTACAAATATATTCTCCTATACTGTAGGATGCCTTCTTGTTCTGTTGATGGCATCCTTTGCTATACAGAAGCTTTTTGGTTTGATGTAGTTTCATTTGTTCATTTTTGCTTTTATTTCCCTTGCTCAAGGAGATGCATTCAGGAAGAAGCTGCTCATATTTATATTCAAGAGATTTTTGCCTATGCTATCTTCCAAGTGTTTTATGGTTTCATGACTTACGTTCAGGTCTTTGATCCATTTCGAGTCTACTTTTGTGTATGGGGTTAAACAATAATCCAGTTTCATTTTGTTGCATGTAGCTGTCCAGTTTTGCCAACACCAGCTGTTGAAGAGGCTGTCATTTCCCCATTGTATGTCCATAGCTCCTTTACTGTATATTAATTGACAATATATGCTTGGGTTTATATCTGGGCTCTCTAGTCTGTTCGATATGTCTATTGGTCTGTTCTTGTGCCAGTACCAAATTGTCTTGATTACTGTGGCTTTGTAGTAGAGCTTGAAGTTAGGGAGTGTAATCCCCCTGCTTTATTCTTCCTTCTCTGGATTGCTTTGGCTATTCTGAGTCTTTTGCAGTTCCATATGAATTTTACAATGATTTGCTTTAGCTCATTGAAGAATGCTGTTGGTATTTTGATAGGGATTGCATTGAATCTGTAGATTGCTTTAGGCAGGATGGCCATTTTGATAATATTAATTCTTCCTGTCCATGAGCACGGGATGTGTTTCCATTTATTGGTATCTTCTTTAATTTCTCTCATGAGTGTCTTGCAGTTTTCAGAGTATAGGTCTTTCACTTCCTTGGTTAGGTTTATTCCTAGATATTTTATTCATTTTGATGCAATTGTGAATGGAATTGTTTTCCTGCTTTCTTTTTCTGCTAGTTCATCGTTAGTGTATAGGATTGCAACAGATTTCTGTGTATTAATTTTGTATCCTGCAATTTTGCTGAATTCAGTTACTAGTTCTAGTAGTTTTGGAGTGGATTCTTTAGGGTTTTTTATGTACAATATCATGTCATGTGTAAATAGTGACTGTTTAACTTCTTCTTTACCAATTTGGATGCCCTTTATTGCTTTGTGTTGTCTGATTCCCGTGGCAAGGACCTCCAGTACTATGTTGAATAAAAGTGGAGAGAGTGGGCATCCTTGTCTTGTTCCCAATCTTAAAGGAAAGGCTTTCAGTTTCTCTCTGTTAAGTATGATGTTGGCTGTGGGTTTGTCATATATGGCCTTTATTATGTTGAGGTACTTGCCCTTTGTTCCCATTTTGTTGAGAGTTTTTATCATGAATTGATGTTGAATTTTGTCGAATGCTTTTTTGGCATCTGTGGAGATGATCATGTGTTTTTTGTCCTTTTTGTAGAAGTGCTGGATGATGTTGATGGATTTTTCAAATATTATACCATCATTGTATCCCTGGAATATATACTACCTGATCATGGTGGATGATCTTTTTGATATATTTTTGAATTCAGTTTGTTAATATTTTGTTGAGTATTTTTGCATCTATGTTCATCAGGGATATTGGTCTATAATTTCCTTTTTTTGTGGTTTCTTTGCCTGGTTTTGGTATTAGAGTGATGCTGGCCTCATTACAATGACTTTGGAAGTATTCCCTCTTCCTCTACTTTTTGTAAAACTTTAAGGAGGATGGGTATTAGGTCTTCACCTAATGTTTGATAAAATTCAGCGTTGAAGCCATCTGGTCCTGGGTCTTTGTTCTTAGGTAGTTTTTTGCTTATCAATTCAATTTTGTTGCTGGTAGTTGGTGTGTTCAGATTTTTTGTTTCTCTCTGGGTCAGCCTTGGAAGATTGTATTTTTCTAGAAAGTTGTCCGTTTCTTCTAGGTTATCCAGTTTTTTAGCATATAATTTTTCATAGTATTCTCTAATAAATCTTTGTATTTCTGTGGTGTCTGTAGTGATTTTTCCCTTCTCATTTCTGATTCTGTTTATGTGTGTAGACTCTCTTCTTATCTTAATAAGTCTGGCTAGGGGTTTATCTATTTTGTTTGTTTTCTTGAAGTATCAGCTCTTGCTTTCATTGATTCTTTCTATTGTTTCATTCTTCTCGATTTTATTTATTTCTGCTCTAATCTTCATTATGTCCCTCCTTCTATGACTTTGGGCCTCATTTGTTCCTCTTTTTCTAGTTTCATTAATTATGAGTTTAGACTGTTTATATAGGATTGTTCTTCTTTCCTGAGGTAGGCCTGTATTGCAATAGATTTTCCTCTTAGCACAGCCTTGGCTGCATCTCACAGATTTTGTGGTGTTGAATTATTGTTGTCATTTGTCTCCATTATTGCTTGATCTCTGTTTTTATGTGGTCATTGATCCATTGGTTATTTAGGAGCATGTTGTGAAGCCTCCATGTGTTTGTGGGAGTTTTTGTTTTCTTTGCATAACTTATTTCTAGTTTCATTCCTTTGTTGTCTTAGAAGCTGGTTGGTACAATTTCAATCTTTTTGAATTTACTGATGCTCTTTTTGTGACCTAGTATATGATCTAGTCTTGAAAATATTCCGTGTGCAGTTGAGAAGAATGTGTATCCTGCTGCTTTTGGGTGGAGTTTTCTATAGATGTCTGTTATGCCCATTTGTTCTAATGTGTTGTTCAGTGCCTCTGTCTCCTTATTTATTTTCTGTCTGGTTTATCTGTCCTTTGTATTGAGTGATGTGTTGAAGTCTCCTAAAATGAATGCACTGCATTCTATTTTCCCCTTCAATTCTGTTAGTATTTGTTTCACATATGTTGGTGCTCCTGTGTTGGGTGCATAGATATTTATAATGGTTATATCCTCTTGTTGGACTGATCCCTTTATCATTATGTAATGTTCTTATTTGTCTCTTTTTACTTGCTCTTTTTTTGAAGTCTATTTTGTCTGATACAAGTACTGCAATGCCTGCTTTGTTTCCCTATTAGGTGCATGAAATACCTTTTTCCATCCCTTCACTTTCGGTCTGTGTATGTCTTTGGGTTTGAAGTGAGTCTCTTTTAGGCAGCATAGAGTCGGGTCTTGTTTTTTAATCCATTCAGTGACTGTATGTCTTCTGATTGGTGCATTCAGACCATTTACATTTAGGGTGATTACAATAGTTATGTACTTATTGCCAATGCAGGCTTTACATTCATGGTTACCAAAGGTTCATGGGTAACTTCCTTACTATTTAAGAGTCTAACTTAACTCACTTAGTATGCTATTACAAACACAATCTAAAGGTTTTTGGTTTTTTTTCTCCTCCTATTCTTTCCTCCTCTATTCTATGTATATTAGGTATCATATTCTGTACTCTTTGTCTCTCCCTTGATTGACTTTGGGTGTAGTTGATTTAATTTTTCATTTGCTTAGTAATTAATTGTTCTACTTTCTTTACTGTGGATTTATTACCTCTGGTGACAGCAATTTAGCCTTAGGACCACTTCCATCTATAGCAATCCCTCCAAAATACACTGTAGCAATGGTTTGTGGGAGGTAAATTCTCTCAGCTTTTGCTTATTTGGAAATTGTTTAATCCCTCCTTCAAGTCTAAATGATAACCTTGCCAGGTAGAGTATTCTTGGTTTGAGGCCCTTCTGCTTCATTGCATTAAATATATCATCCCACTCCCTTCTGGCCTGTAAACTTTCTGCTGAGAAGTCTGATGATAGGCTGACAGGTTTTTCTTTTTATGTGATCTTATTTCTCTCTATGGCTGCTGTTAATAGCCTGTCCTTATCCTTGATTTTTGCCATTTTAATTACTATATATCTTGGAGTTTTGTTCCTTAGGTCCCTTGTGTTGGGAGATCTGTGTACCTGCATGGCCTGAGAGACTATCTCCTTCCCCAGATTGAGGAAGTTGTCAGCAATTACTTCCTTAAAGACAGTTTCTATCCCCTTTTCTCTCTCTTCTTCTTCTGGTACCCCTATAATATGAATATTATTCTGTTTGGATTGGTCACACAGTTCTCTCAATGTTCTTTCATTCTTAGAGGTCCGTTTTTCTCTCTGTGCCTCAGCTTCTTTGTATTCCTCTTTTCTAATTTCCGTTTCATTTATTGTCTCCTCCACTTTATCTAATCTGCTTTTAAGACCCTCATTGTATTCCTTAATGATTAGATCTCTGACCAGAATTCATTCCTGAGTTCTTGAGTACTTTTCTGTACCTCCATTAGTAGGTTTACAATTTATATTTTGAAATCTCTTTCATGAAGATTGATGAGATTGGTTTCATTCGACTCTTTTTCTGGTGTATGTAGGATTTTGCTTTGTCATTTCATATTTGTATGTAGTACCCTCTATTGCCCAGAAGCTCTACTCTGTGGAGCTGCTCTGCTCCTGGAGCAATGTCAGGGGTAGCAGGGGAGTGGTGTTGATGCCTGGGGATAGGAAAGAGCTTTTTCCTGCTTCCATGTTGCTATGCCTGTCTCCACTGCCAGAGCCAGTGGGCTGAACACACAGGTGTAAACCTCTATGCTTTGCGATTGTAGTTGCTGTAGGTGGGGCTTCCCTCTGGTTGGCCTGATGCCAGGGCAGGGGCTGCTGGTGTGTGAGCCAGTGGTGGGCTGGCTGGGAAGAAGCACAGCAGGCTGTGTATCATGGTGGGGAGCCTTGTAGTTGCATATCCAGTCAGGGGGATGGAGCACCTGAAACTCCTGAAAGTTCTCAACCTGCTGGGCAGAGTGCCCCCAGCCAATTTTGTCTACCTGTCCTTTCTCCTGAGCAGTAAGCTCTGTGCAATCCTTGCACCTTTAGCAGCCCTATTGCTGTTAGGAAGTCTCTCAAACTGCTTGCCTTTCTTTTTTCCTGGAGCTGCCAGATATGGATCCCTGTTTTCCACAAGCAGTTGTAATTTCAGTCTTTCCAGGTATTCCACCTTTCTTAGCTTTCCAACTCCACTAATCCCCAGAGCACTATGCAATGTAGGTCTATGCTCCCAGAGCAGATGTCCAGAGCTACGTATTCAGCAGTCCCAGGCCTCTACTCCCTTCCCACTCTGTTTCTCTTCCTTCTGCCAGTGAGCTGGGGTGGGGGAAGGGCTTGGGTTCCACCGAAATATGGATTTGGTAAGTTACCCTGTTCTGTGAGGTCTGTTCTTTTTTCCAGGTGTATGCAGTCTGGCGCAGCCTTCTTTCCTGTTGATCTTTCAGGATTAGTTGTATTAATTATATTTTTGTATTATATGTGGTTTTAAGAGGAAGCCTCTGTCTCACCTCTCATGCCACCATCTTTAATTATCTCATTTCCTTCAATATGGACAGGTGGAGAATTTTCCAAATTTTTAAGTTCTGCTTCCTTTTTGATTAACAATTCCATCTTTAACTCATCCTCTCACATTTTATTACAAGCATTCAAGAGAAGCCAAGCTGCACCTTGAATAATGTACTTAGACATTTCTTCAGCCAAATACCCAGTTTGTTATTTGCAAGTTCTACCTTCCACACAACACTAGGACATGAACACAATTCAGCCAACTTCTTTGCCACTTTATAACAAGGATCACCTGTCCTCTAATTTCCAATAACCTGTTCCTCAATTTTGTCTAAGACCTCATCAGAATGTCCATATTGTACCAACATTCTATTCATAACCACTGAGGTATTCTCCAGGTAGATCGAGGCTTTCTCTGTAGCTCTCTGTGCCTTTATGAGCCTTCACCATAATCACTTTTACCAGTCCCTTCAAGGCAATGTAGGCTTTTTCTAGCATGAACTTCACAACTCTTCCTCCCTTTACTCATCACACAGTTACAAAGCTGCTTCCACATTTTTAGCTATTTATTATAGGAGTACTCCACTCTCAGTACCGATTTTCAATCTTTGTCTGTATGGGCTGCTATAACAACATAAATACTATAAACTGGGCGGTTTATAAACAATAAACATTTATTACTAACAGTTCTAGAAGCTGGAAGGTTCAGTGTCTGGTTGGGACAACTTCCTGGTTCACAGATGATGGCAACTTTCGGCTGTGTCTTCACATGGCAGAAGGGACTAATGATCTGTCTGGAGCCTCTTTTATAAGGTCCCATTCATGAGAGGTATGTCCTCGTGACATAATCACTGCCTAACACCATCATCTTGGGGGTTAGGATTTCAAAGTATGAATTTTGGGGAGACACAAACATTCAGACCATAGCAGTATTCTTATTTTGATAAAACCAAATATACTTAGCATAAAGTGATCAGGAGGAGAATGAAGGCAGTTTACGCAAGAGAAAGAAAAGAAATAACAGTAAGCTATTCCACATTTTCAGATTTCACACCACTAAAGGATCATCCAAATTCTTCCATAGACACTAAAATGGTGTAATATAAAATATTTCTGCAGGTAAGTGAACATATGCTCTAGTTTGTTAATATTTTGTAAAATGGTATTAAATGTGTCTGAAAGATAACCATTTGGTTTAAAATTGGCTCAATCTTTCTTAAATTTCCCATTACAATGAGAACCAATCTAAACATGCTTAGCTTACAGTATTAAAAAGAAGAACTATTGATGTTCTCTTGAACACTTTACTTTATAATTATAGCCGCTTCCTATTGTCACAATTTCCCCACAGTTTGCAAATAAGGCATGATTTACCAAGAGTAAAATCATTGTCTCTTTTTCAATTACACTGAAAGCACTCCTAGCTAAGTGATAGCAGGTAGCAATTCAAACTGATTTCCTTTCTCGGGATTCTGAGATCAGTTGAAATATAAATTATAAACTGAAGATTTGAGAGATATCTCATAGGGACACTATTCAATAGAGATGATTTGTTATTCATATAAGAAAAATTTAGGCAGTAACCCAGTAACCCTTTTGAAATGTGGTAAGTAGTTTCAGATGATTTCTAGTCACATGATCGATATCAGTTCATATTACTACATGGCCAATCATTCAAAGGAGGTTAAGAAAGGAGAGAAAAATAGAATAGATCCTTACAATGGAAAAGAAAGAGCAACATGTTGGACATAAATAAAACTATACTGAGTAATTGGTTAAGTATAATGGGTTAAATTCTCTAATTAAAAGCCTAAAATTGGAAGATGAAATAAAAAGCAATTATATCCTGCTAATAAATTTTAAAACAGAAAAATAGAAGATTGAAGATAATATGCTGGGCAAATATTGAAATAAACCTGGTGCATCTACAGTAATATTAGGCAAAGAAGACAAGAAACATTCCTAGAGATAAAAAAGGATATTTTAAAATGGTGCTGGGAAAATTGGATAACAGATTTTATACATGCTTGGCGTGTTTCAAGACTCCCTTGCCCCTTCTTAAAGCATCACGATTCCTCTTCACAATAATCATAGCTCTATGTTCTATTCCACATGTACTATACTGTTAATACTTAAGGATTGAGCTGGAACATTTGTATAAATTAATTAAAATTTAAAAATTGCCCCTGACGCCTAGATTCCATTAGATGGCCACTGTCCAACAAGAGAAAATAACAAATGCTGGTGAGGATACAAAGAAATTGTAACCCTTGAACACTTTTGGTGGGGATGTAAGATGGTATTGTCATCACGGAAAACAGAAATTAAAAACAGAATTAACATAAGCTCAACATTTGCACTTATGGGTATATCCAAAGAGCTGAAAGCAGGGTCTGAAAGTGGTATTTCCATACCCATGTTCATAACAAAATTGGTCACAAAAGCCAAGAGGTAGAAGCAATGCAAGAACCCATTAACAGATGGATAGATCAATAAAATGTGGCACATACATGCACTGGAATATTATTCAGCTTTAGAAAGGCAGGAAAATCTGACACATGCTACATGGATGAACCTTGAAAAAATAATGCTAAGTGAAGCAAGCCAGTTACAAAGAAGAAAAATACTGTATGATTCCACTTATATGAGGTACGTGGAGTAGTTGAACTCAGAAAGAGAAGGTAGAATGGTAGGTGCCAAAGGCTGATGGGGAGAGAATAATGGGAAGTTGTTGGTTAATGAGTATAGTGTTTCCATTTTGTATGATGAAAAAGTCCTGGAGATGAGTTGCACAACATGAATATACTTAACACCCCTGAATGCATAACATAGTAAATGTTATGCTGTGTGTATTTTACCACAATTGAAAAAAAATTTCTTAATAAAAAAAGAAGCCCCAACCTTTAAGAGGAAATTAAGGAAACATTTACATTCCCATTACTTCTGGGGCCACAGTTTAGCATGATGATAACCTAAATAGTCTTTTTAAACCTAATTTAAATATGCCAAGTTTTTAAAAGGTTAAAGTAGTGAAGAAAAACCAGTTCACTCTCTGGGAGTATCTGTAATCATACACCTTTACTTAGTACAATCTTCATAAAGAAAGAAGAGAGCTCTTTTAGGCATGACATATGAGGGTATCTTAGAATTTTCTCTGTCTTATGATAAATATATACAGAGTAAATCAAATTATCCTATTTTAAGAAATCACATTGTCTAAAAAAATTAAATAGGGCTTAATTTATGACATTCTGAAAGTATTATTTAACATTTTGTTCAAATAGGGGATTCCATTACATCACTGAACTTTGATTTGAAGACTAAAGTACATGTCTTAAAGGTAGAGGCAGTGGTAACACGTTAGAAGTCACTGTCAATTGCTAATTAATCCATAAGAAAAATGACATTTCTAAAATTATAATGTAGGTCAATGGAGGAATATATGATTCCATTTCCAAAATGTGCATCATGTAAAAATGTTAAGGAATGCACCTATTGTGTAAAACAGGGTCTGATTTTACTCATATAAGGCACAATTGAAAAAGAAAAACCATACTCAACCCTTATCTCTGGTTTAGGAAAGAAGAAACAAAAATGAAGCATTTCTGAGGTGTAGGGGGATATTATTTGATGGATTGACTAGGAGCCTCGAGGAAACTAAAGTTGCTGCCCTCTGACTGGAACATTCAAGTTTATCATTTGTGTGTAACATAAAAGGGCAATTTAGATGTTAAAATTTAATCAACATGAAACATTAATGCCTTAGGTTGAAACAGAGAATGGCACAATAATGGCATTAGAAAGGGTGAAAATAGCACCATTACTCTCATTGACATCATCAATGTGTTTGCTTCAGTGAACTGTACCTCCAAAATGGAAAAACAAAAAAAGTCATTTGTAAGGACGATATCATCAATATTTAGTTTTCTTCTTGCCCAACTGTAGAATGACCTGTATTCTATAAAGGATGCAAACACACAGCTTACTAAAATACAGATTTCTTTCTTTCTTTGAAAACATTTGCTAGATTTCCTTTATCTTCTCTTGGTTAATGTGATTGCATTAGGGAAATTTAAAAGTTGATCATTACCAAATGAAAAGGTGAAATATTACCTTTTGGGGGCCACTAAGTAGTGTTTAACATTCACTAGGAAAACATTCATTTGGCCATCCAGCTAAAAGTCATTAATTACCTATGGGCCAGGCATATAGTATATGTGTATATAACTTATATAAACTTATAAAAACATATAAAATGTATGAATATATTGATGTGCAGACCTATTAAATATAGGTGGATTTTGAAATGAGAACAAAAAGACCCAACTTCTAAAATACTACACCCCTCTCTGCTTCTCCCAACCACCATTGCTGTAGTGATGACGCTCACATCTGTTCCTCTAACATCTCTTATGAGCTCCAGATCCATATTTCTATCATCCAGACATCTCCATCAAGAAATCCCACAGGCACTTCAAATTCCACAAGGTCAAACTATAATGGCCCTGTATATATATATATATATATATATATATATATATATATATATATATATATATGTGCTCAGACATTCCAGTTATAGTGTACTTTCAACCCAGTATTAGCTCTCCTTCTCCACTCTTATTTTACATTTTACTTCCAGACCCAGCTCAAGCATTCCCTCTTCTGAGAGTCCTCCATTGACCTTCCCAGGCAGAATTCATTGCTATTCACTCCATATTCTCATTGTATGTAGTATATGCCCTTAATACTATATATACCTTTTCTTGTCACTAGCTAATTTTTATAATTAATGAACTGGGTGTCTTTCTCCTCTGCTACACCTTTACGTAAACCTTTAGGGAAGATGTTCTGTTTTGTTGTTGCTGTCTCATTTTGGTCTTGAGAGGATTAATCTGAAAAAACTTATATAAAATGGTGTTTTTACAAGGAAATTGTTTCAATAGGTCTGAGTTGAGACTTGAGCATCTCTCACTTTTAAAATACATGCAAGTGCATGGAATATTACTCAGCCATGAAAAGAAAGAAATCTTTCCATTTGGACAACATGGATGGACTTAAAGGATATTATGCTCAGTGAAAAAAGCCAGACATGGAAAGACAAATATCGAATGATTTCACTTATTTGTGGAATCGAAAAATTAAACAGAATGAACAAAATAGTAGTAGACTCACAGACACTGAGAAGTGACTGGTGGTTACAATGGGGGAGGGGTTGGGGTGGATGGCTGAGGAGGATGAAGAGACTAAAAGGGCACAAAAATCCTGAATAATAATATAAGTTGCTCACAGGGATGGTAGTAAAGCATGGAGAATACAGCCAATGATTCTGTCACATCTTCCTATATTGACAGATAGTAACTGCACTACTGGGGGTGAGGATTTAATAATATGGGTGACTGCTGAACCACTGTGTTGTATACATGAAACCTATACAATTCTATATCGATGATACTTCCATAAAAAAATAAAATAAGACACCAGAGGGAAAAGATGGTGGCGTGACTAGGGTGGCAGAAATCTCCCAAAATTTTGAAAATACAACAAATACAACTATTCCTAAAAGAGTGACCAGAAGATACAGTACACTCACCAGGCTACATCTGTGATAACCCAACATGTCACGGAAAAGGGTAAGATATAAAGCCATGACCCGGTGGGACCCGAGCACTTCCCCCTCTTCAGCTCACCGGTGGGAGGAAAAGAATAAAAACATAAATGAAAAAGAGTGGGAGGGAGTGGAAGCACAGGACTGCTAAATAACCAGCCCTAGTAATCTGCCCCAGGAGCACAGACACAAATTGCATGGTGCTCTGAATATTAGAGAAGTGGAAAAGCAAAATTCGAGGCTAAGACTATGCACAGGTTCCCACAGCTGGCTGCCCTGGGACAAAAGAAAAGCAGACACTTTAAAAGTCTTAAAGGGACAAGGGTTAAACAGGTGGAAAAAAATCATCCTGGCACACTCAGCAGAGCAGGCTGGGAACTTTAAGGAACTTCAGGCACCCATGCCCCTGGTTGGCAACACAGCTGTAAGGACCCTCATGGTGATAAGAAGCCTGCCATTCCTTCCTCCCTGCTGGCACCTGCACACAAACTGGCTGTCCGTGCCATTGCTGCAGACCAGCCTGAGAGCAGCCCCACCTACAGCAACCACACAGCTTAACACAGAATCTTCTCCCTGCACGTGGTTAACCAGCCCAGACCCACAGGCTGCTCCCTGCATGCAGCTGACTGGAACAGACAACGGAGATGGGCGCAGAGACTGGGAGGCAGGAAGGGGCTTTGTTCTCATGGCAGAACACACACCGCTCACCTACAACCCCAGCCAGCACCCTAGGCCATCCCAAGGGCCACCCTGTCCATGGTAGCTTAGGGGACTAACCCAGAGGCTGATCCTTGAATGCAGTTGATTAGCACAGCCAGTGGAGACGGGTACAGAGACCAGGAGGCAAGAGGGGGCTCTGTTCTCATGGTAGAACATGTGATGCTGGCCTGCAAATCTCACCAGTGCCCTAGGCCATCCCGAGGACCACCCCACCCACAACAGCTTAGGGGATTAACCCATAGGCTGCACCCTATGTACAGTTGACTGGCACAGACAGAGGAGGTGGGTGTGGAGACCAGAAGGCAAAAAGGGGCTATGTTCTTGTGGCAGAACACATGCTACTGGCCCACAAACCCCATCAGTGCCCTAGGCCCTCCCGAGGCCCTCCCTGCCCACAGCAGCCTAAGGGATTAACCTAGAGGATGCTCCCTGTTCACGGTTAACTGGCAAGGGCAGTGGAGACAGGCAAGGTTAAGGGTAAGCAGGAAGAGACTTTGTTCTTCCAGCTGACACATGTGCCACTCACCAGCGAACACTCCAATCACCATGAAAAGACAGAAGAAACTTGTTCAATCCAAAATCCCTCAAAAACCAGAAAGAGGGCTTCATGAGACAGAAATCACCAATCTTCCTGAAAAAGAATTCAAAATAAAAGTCATAAGCATGCTAATGGAGCTAATGACAAATATTCAAGAGCTAAGGGATGAATTCAGGAGGGAGATAACAGAAATGAAACAAACAATGGAAGAATTTAAGAGCAGACTGGATGAGGTGGAAGAGACTGTTAATGGAAAAGAATTCAGAGAACAGGAATAGAGAGAAGCTGAGGCAGAGAGAGATAAAAGGATCTCTAGGAATGAAAAAATATTAAGAGAACTGTGTGACCAACCCAAATGGAACAATATTCACATTACAGGGGTAACAGAAGAAGAAGAGAGATAAAAAAGGTTAGGAAGTGTCTTTGAAGAAATAATTGCTGAAAACTTCCCCAATCAGTGGAAGGAAATAGTTTCTAAAGCCATGGAAGTCCACAGATCTCCCAACACAAGGATCCCAAGGAGGACAACACCAAGACATATAATAATTAAAATGGAAAAGATCAGGACAAGGACAGACTATTAAAAGGAGTCAGAGAGAGAAAAAAGATCACCTGCAAAGAAAAACCCATCAGGCTATCATCAGACTTCTCAGCAGAAACCTTACAGTCCAGAAGAGAATGGCATGATATATTCAATGCAATGGAACAGAAGGGCCTCAAACCAAGAATACTCTATCCTGCAAGATTATCATTTAAATTTGAAGGAGGGATTAAATAATTCCCAGAGAAGAAAACTTGAGGGAGTTTACCTCTCACAAACCATCCTTACAGTGTATTTTAAAGGGACTGCTCTAGATGGAAGTATGCCTAAGGCTAAATAGCTGTAACCAGAGGAAATAAAAACCACAGCAAAGGAATTAGACCAACTAAATACTAACAAAATGCAAAATAAATCAGCTATCCACAAAGTCAGTCAAGGGAAACACAAAGAGTACAGAATAAAACACCTAACATATAAAGAGTAGAAGAGGAAGAAAAAGAAGGGAGAGAAATAAAGAATCATCAGACTGTGTTTATAATAGCATAATAAGTGAGTTAAGTTAGATGTTTAGATAATTTAAAAACTGCCCTTGAACCTTTTGTAACCACGAATCTAAAGCCTGTAAATGGAAATAAGTACATATCTATTGATAATCACCCTAAATATAAATTGACTGAATGTACAAATCAAAAGACACAGAGTTACAGAATGGGTAAAAAAAAACAAGACCCATCTATATGCTGCCTACAAGAGACTCACTTCAAGCCCAAAAACATACAGAGACTAAAAGTGAAGGGATAGAAAAAGATATTTCATGCAAAAAATAGGGAGAAAAAAGCAGGTGATGTAGTACTTTATCAGACAAAATAGACTTCAAAACAAAGAAAGTAGCAAGAGACAAAGAAGGACATTACATAATGATAAAGGGGTCCATCCATCAAAAGGATATAACCATTATAAATATCTATACAATGAACACAGGAGCACCTACATATGTGAAACAAATACTAACAGAATTAAAAGAGGAAATACAATACAATGCATTCGTTTTAAGAGACTTCAACACACCACTCACTTCAAAGGACAGATCAAGCAGACAGAAAATAAGAAAGGACACAGAGGCACTGAACAACACACTAGAACACCTGAACCTAACAGACATCTATAGAACATATCACCCAAAAGGAGCAGGATACACATTCTTCTCAAGTGCACATGGAACATTTTCCAGAATAGACCACATACTAGGCCACAAAAAGAGCATCAGTAAATTCAAAAAGATCGAAATTCTACCAACCAACTTCTCAGAAGAAATTGTACAAAGAAAACAAAAAGGCTCACAAACACCTGGAGGCTTAACAACATGCTCCTGAATAATCAATGGATCAATGATCAAATTAAAACAGAGATTAAGCAATATATGGAAACAAATGACAACAACAGCACAACACCCCGACTTCTGCAGGATGCACTGAAGGCGATTCTAAGAGGAAAGCATAGAGCCGTCCAGGCCTATTTAAAGAAGGAAGAACAATCCCAAATTAGTAGTCTAAATACAAAATTATTGAAACTGTAAAGTGAAGAAAAAATGAGGCCCAAAGTCAGTAGAAGGAGGGCCATAATAAAGTTCAGAGAAGAAATAAATAAAAGTGAAAAGAATAAAACAATAGAAAAATTAATGAAACCAAGAGCTGGTTCTTTGAGAAAATAAACAAAATAGACAAACCCCTAGCCACAAAGAAAAAAAGAGAATCTATGTACATACACAAAATCAGAAATGAGAAAGGAAATATCATGATGGAACCCACAGAAATACAAAAAATTATTAGAAAACACTACAAAAAACTACATGTAACAAACTGCATAACTTAGAAAAAATGAACAACTTTCTAGAAAAATACAACCTTCCAGGACTGTCACAGGAAGAAACAGAAAATCTGAACAAACCAATTACGTGCAATGAAATTGACTCAGTAATCAAAAAACTACCCAAGAACAAAACCCCTGGACCAGAAGGATTCACAGCTGAATTTAATCAGACATTTAGAGAAGATATAATACCCAATCACCTTAAAGTTTACCAAAAAATAGAAGAGAAGGGAATACTTCCAAACTCATTCTATGAAGCCAGCATCACTTTAACACCAAAACCAGGCAAAGACGACACAAAAAAGAAAATTACAGACCAATATCCCTGATGAACACAGATGCAAAAATACACAACAAAATATTAACAAAATGAATTCAAAAATACATTGAGGGGATCATACATTGTGATCAAGTGGGTTCATTCCAGGGATGCAAGGATGATACAACATTCTAAAATCCATCAACATCATCTAATATATCACTAAAAGTAGTACAAAAATCATATGATCATCTTTGTAGATGCTGAAAAAGCATTCAACAAAATTCAACACCATTCATGATAAAAACTCTCAACAAAATGGGTATAGAGGGCAAGTGCCTCAACATAATAAATGCCATATATGACAAAACCACAGCTAACATCATACTTAACAGTGAGAAGCTGAAAGCTTTTCCTTTAAGATTGGAAACAAGACAAGGATGCCCACTCTTTCCATGAACATAGTTCTGGAGGTCCTAGCAATGGCAATCAGAAAACACAAAGAAAAAAAGGCATCCAGATTGGCAAGGAAGAAGTCAAAGTGTCACTGTTTGCAGATGACATGATATTGTACATAAAAAACCCTGAAGAATCCACTCCAAAACTACTACAACTAATATCTGAATTCAGCAAAGTTGTAGGATACAAAATTAATACACAGAAATATGTTGCTTTCCTATACACTAACAATGAACTAGCAGAAAGAGAAATTAGGAATACAATTCCATTCACAATTGCATCAAAAAGAATAAAATACCTAGGCATAAACCTAAGCAAGGAAGTGAAAGACCTATATCCTGAAAACTACAAGACACTCTTAAGAGAAATTAAAGAGGACACTAACAAATGGAAACTCATTCCATGCTCTTGGCTAGGAAGAATTTATATTGTCAAAATGGCCATCCTGCCTAAAGCAATATACAGATTCAATGCAATGCCTATCAAAATACTGACACCATTCTTCAATGAACTGGAACAATAGCCAAAGTAATCCTGAGAAAGAAGAATAAAGCAGGGGGGATCTCGTTTCCCAACTTCAAACTCTACTACAAAGCCACAGTAATTAAGACAATTTGGTACTAACACAAGAACAGACCCATAGAGCAGAGGAACAGAATAGAGAGTTCAGATATTAACCCAAGCATATATGGTCAGTTAATACATGATAAAGGAGCCATGGATATACAATGGGGGAAATGACAGCCTCTTCAACAGTTGTGTTGGCAAAACTGGACAGTTACATGTAAGAGAATGAAACTGGATTACTGTCTAACCCCATACACAAAAGTAAACTTGAAATGGATCAAAGACTGAATGTAAGTCATGAAACCATAAAACTCTTAGAAGACAACATAGGCAAAACTTTCTTGAATATAAACATGAGGAACTTCCTCATGAACATATCTTCCCGGGCAATGGAAAGAAAAGCAAAAATGAGCAAGTGGAACTATATGAAACTAAAAAGGTTCTGTACAGGAAAGGACACCATCAGTAGAACAATAAGGCATCCTACAGTATGGGAGAATATATTCACAAATGACATATCCGATAAGGGGTTGACTTCCAAAGTATACAAAGAGCTCACGTACCTCAATAAACAAAAAAAAATAAGCCAATTAAAAAATGGGCAGAAGATATGAACAGACACTTTCAAAGAAGAAATTCAGATGGCCAACAGGCACATGAAAAGATGCTCCACATTGCTAATCATCAGAGAAATGCAAATTAAAACCACAATGAGATATCACCTCACACCAGTTAGGATGGCCACCATCCATAAGACAAACAACAAATGTTGGTGAGGTTGTGGAGATAGGGGAACCCTACTACACTGCTGGTGGGAATGTAAATTAGTTCAACCATTGTGGAAAGCAGTATGGAGGTTCCTCAAAAAAGAAAAATAGAAATACCATTTGACCCAGGAATTTCACTCCTAGGAATTTACTTTAAGAATGCAGCAGCCCAGTTTCAAAAGACATATGCACCCCTATGTTTATCACAGCACTATTTACAATAGTGAAGAAGTGGAATCAACCTAAATGTCCATCAGTAGATGAATGGATAAAGAAGAGGTGGTACATATACACAATGGAATATTTTTCAGCCATAAAAAGAAAACAAATCCTACCATTTTTAAGAACATGGATGGAGCTACAGTGTATTATCCTCAGTGAAATAAGCCAGGTGGAGAAAGACAAGTACCAAATGATTTCACTCATCTGTAGAGTATAACAACAAAGCAAAAACTGAAGGAACAAAACAGCAGCAGACTCACAGAATCCAAGAATGGACTAACAGTTACCAAAGGGAAAGGGACTGGGGAGGATGGGTGGGAAGGGAGGGTTAAGGGGAATAAGAGGAATTATGATTAGCGCACGTAATTGGCGGGGGGGCACGGGGAAAGCAGTATAGCACAGAGAAGATGAGCAGTGACTCTGTATCATCTTACTATGCTGATGGACAGTGACCGTAATGGGGTATGTGGTGGGGACTTAATAATGGGGGGAATCTAGTAACCACAATGTTGCTCATGTAATTGTATATTAATGATACCAAAATAAATAAATAAATAAATAAAATATGATATGTACTAGTGGCTCTGATGTGCTCCAATATCAGAAAATTAACTGAATTAAGCAAACATTAGATAGATTATCACTATACAATAAATGTTTATGATTAACTCTAAGCTTAAGTTATTATAAGACTCATACAATAGACTACCTTGTCCAAGGGGATAAGTTCCAAGACCACATCAACCCTATATCTCTGGATTAGGAAAGAAGAAATAAAAATGATGCCTGAAGCCACAGATAGCTCTAAACCCTATATATACCATGATTTTTCCTACACATGCATACGTATGGTAAAGTTTAATTTATAAATTAGACACAGTAAGAAATTAGCAATAGCTAATAAAGACAAGTTATAATAATATACTGTAGTAAAATTACAGTCTCTCTCATTCTCAAAATACTTTATTGTACTATAACTCATGTTTCTTTTATAATGTGAAATGATAAAATGCCTCTGTGAAGAGATGGAGTGAGGCGAATGACATAGTCACAGTGATGTAGCATTAGGCTATTATGACCTTCTAGTAATATATCAGAAGGAGGATCATCTGCTTCTACACCATGGTTGACCATGGGTAACTGAACCTGTGGAAAGCAAAACTATGAATAAAGTGGGACTAGTTGTATGGGGTTAAATGTCTGGTATCTCATTCTAATGAATTCTGTTGATGGGAACAATTTCCTGAGTGGTGCATCAAGTCTTCCACTTTGAGTTTCAACCTATACACATTAAAAAAACCCCAAATATTACTTAAGATGAATATGTACTGCCATAGACAGACAGAATCATTAACTGGAAAAAGTAGATTACAAACCAACCTGTATGAAATGTTCTCATTTTAGTACCGACTGCATAGAGGGGTACATTTATTTACAGAAGAAATAAACACTGAGTTGTTAACAGTAATAATCTTCAGCTGATGGAAATGAGGTTGTTTTGTTTTCTTATATTTTGCTTTTCTATTTGCCCAACTTTCCGCAATGCATGTAAAAATTTCCTGTGAAACTTTAATAGTCAAGTAGAAAAATACACATGCCCTACGACAGAACTGGTAGGATCTAGAGACAAAGAGAACTAGCATCAATATAGTGCTCTTGTATCAAGTACTGTGCTAGATGCTGGGGATAGAACAATTAGTGATGTAAGGTCAGGTTTAGAGAAGTTAAGAAACACATCCATGGCATTCAATAAGCCAATAATAGATCTAGAATTTAAACCCAGGTTTTTCTGATTCTAAAATAGTATTTATTCCATTTCATCCCACTGTCCCTGATCCAACATCAACCCAGTATAAAACTGTTATCAAAATTTCTGCTGCCCTGTCTGCACTATTCCATGTAATTGCCATGATCACTACCATGGGAACAGTTTCAGGATATTCTTCATTCATCAGCCTAATTCTGATTACATTCGGTCATGTTCTGGTCAACAAAACTGATAAAATAATTGAGGCCTGTGTGCTAGGTGTTGGGAGGACAGAGTTCACAGTCAAATGGAGCGGAGTTAGGTACACACAGTTAACTGCATTACAATCTCATCAATGGTCTATTAAGATAATAACAAAACATTCACTATGGAAGCATGAAGAGGTACTTATTCTGTTCTGGGATGTCACTGAGATTTTAAAAGAGAAAAAAATGGTGGGAGAAGGGCACATAAAACTAACACCACTGTCTGTGCAAAACAACACCTAACAGTTATAAGGAAAAGCCTATTTCATAGCAACCTCCTGTAACCATATTGCCCTTTCGCTGATGCCACACTCCAATGCTAAGTGTCTCTGGGTTTGCAGCAGGCCAGTAGTGGGAAATACTTTTAGGCAGCCCTCTCAGCAGATCCTAAACTAATATCCCTTAAAGCAAACACCTGTGGCCTATGCAGCCTTTTCTTTCACAGGAGTGCATGTCCTTCTCACTGAATTGCATCCCTGAGCAGCTCACAGGTTTAATGTAGTTGGGTTACATAAGACTTGCAGAGATTAGCAAGCTGTCTGTAACACATCCTTTGTAGAGAAGGAGGGCTTGCAGAGAAGGAGGGCTTTGTGAATTACTTTCTGAAATCACTCTGAATGAGCATTAATGGACATTTTTTGACAACTTGTTCAGCACTGAGTATAACCAGATAAAAGTCAACCTCCACAAGATTCAATTTTGTTGGTCATAAATGCTATAGTTAAAAAATGCATTTTTTTGCACAGCACTCATCTCAATTTATTTCAATGGATATCCTTGATTAGTAAAGCCTTTCTTTGTAACCCCCCCCTTTAAAAATTAGAAATTAACTCATCCAAAGAGTAAAGACAAGGAACATAAACTTTCAAGTCAGCAACCTGCTTGGGAAGGAATATGTGAATATGTAGTTAGAGATAAATGGAACTAACATTTTTTGGGTAGTTTTCAGTAGCTAAGATCTTTCAGGCAAGAGTGATAGGAATTTGTACATAAAGCTATGTATTCCCGTGCATATTTAAGTGAACTCTATGGGTTTCCTGAACTACTAGTATGGTTACTTTTTCAATTATTTCACTCAGTTTATTTACACAATTGCACTTCTGTAAGATCACTTTGTCCCAAAACAGAAAATATTTCAAAATAATTAAACTCCTTCACAATGTAAGCCATACATAAGTAAGTTAGTTTCTTTTAAAGGCAAGCCACGTAATTTGGCATCAAAATATATACTCTAAATTATGAGAAAATTAAGAGTAAGTCAGTGATGAAGGATCAAGCCACAGAACAAATCAGAGTGGAGATTGTCCTATTTCTTTAAAAACCCACCCCACATAGAAGAGTGTCATTTCCTCTAAAAATGTTCTATCAATGTCCCGAAACAATGACCAATGAACCATAAAGATACCCTGTAACTTACAAGAAGGCAGTGAACACTTTGATGAAGTTCCTATGAAACTTTTAAAGTTTTTAACAAACATATACTTTTAAATAAAAAGACAAGCTTCCTACAAATAAAGTTTTCAAAACTAATTTCTGAAAAAATATTCATAAAATATTTTAAAGAATCTTCAAGTCGAAGTATTTGCAGGTGAAAATACTATGTTCTAGTGCCATCCAAAATTTGTGAATTTTCCTTTATCTTCTGGTTTCACATATGGGGAAGTTTATTAATGGATAAGCACCATGGCCTGACCTGGGAATGAAGAAGAAATGGACAAAGACAAAACAGGATTCCATACTATTTAAGAGCAAATCTTTATTTATTTATGTACTTATGCATTTAGTTATTTTTCACAGTCTTGAACTTTAGGTCTCCAGAGGCAAATACATTCATTCAGTAAATATTTACTGACTGCCTATGATGTACAAGGCATTAGTCAAAAATGAGAGAATATAAAGATGACAGTTGTATTCTCTGCTCAAGACATTTACAACTGAGTTGGAGACACATACATGCACACAAATACATTTTACTGCTAAAGAACAACAACTATGTAAACTTGTTAATATATAAACCTTTAAAACAAACTCTGTAAACAAAAGCTTATTTTTTTCTATATTTTTCTTAACTCACTTTTTAGTACCGTTTATTGTATTACTTGGTTCAGATCTGCAACTGAACAGCTTGTAGTGCACGCACACCAAGGCAGCATCCGAATGCCAAAACATTTAAGGAAAAACAGACATGCCACAATACTTATCCAAGGTCAGCATAACCTGGCCAGTTTTGAGGAAGGGCCAATCTCCCTTCTCATTTCCAATATTCTCACATATGGAGAAATACAGCCTGTTTTCCTAACAATCCACAATTTGTATTTATGTGAGCCCCAAAGCACTTTTCTTCAACCTAATCCCATTTATTTTTAATCTCCAGCTCATTTTCTTGAGGCAAAATTTTTGTGTTCTTGGTAATCATACATTATATTGAGGGTTATAACACCACTGGTTGTTAATAGCATATTTATTCTACTTTCAGTAATAATCTTTGAAATTCACAAAATAGAATCTTAATTTGAACTTGACAAATATTTTTCAGAATGGGTAGGGACTAGGCTCATTTTTCTTTGTAGTGTTTTGTTGTGACGTAACTAACTGTCCAGCAGAACTGGAGAATTTTGAGTATGCTCACATGTAATATTTGGTAACACAAAATATCCAAAAAAATACAGCAACACAAAATATCCAGTCTATATCCTGGATCAATATACATTCTGCCCAGCCTGCCATACATTCTACGTTTTTGTATTAGAATCCCTGCTTTGAATGATGGCACTGAAACTCTGTGCAAGTTCCTTAAACAACAAACATTAAAATATATTCTTAAGTCTTGACAGTACTAAGGCAGGAAGTGAAAAAATACACATTCTTTTATCTACTTAAGAACAAGTCAAGAAAACTTAAAAGAGTTGAAGGAGAAAAAGATCAGTTAGGTTTTCAGATTAACTTTGAACATTCAATCAACAGAACTCTTGCGCTGCTGAAGTGTTCTGAGATTCTGGAACAAAAAACAAGATTCTATGACAACCTATTTTCAAAGAGAGTCAATTTTTTGAAAAGCATGTTTAGCACAAACAACTTACAAACTATAAACACTAAAATTACAATTGAAAATGGAATGTTTCCAAAAATTGGTAATCTAGAACTTAAGACTGTATTTTCCAACTGGAAACAATGCTATAGAACTATGGCTAGAACACAGCGAACTGTTTGGAAAAATGTTCTTCATATACTATCTATCTGCAATGAAAACTAACCAAAAAATATTATTGCAAAACTGGTAAGCAAAAAAAAAGGTACATACACATGACTCTTAAACCATGACTGTGTGGCATTAAAGAAAGTATTCATAAATACTTCAAGGAGGGAACACAACTAAGAATTAGCCAAAAATCTTTGTATGAGAAGTCAAAAAGATGGTGTTAGAGAGATGTAGAAAAGTATTAAAGCTGTTTCGATTGCCTGAAGGATGCCTCTCTCTGTTCACCTAAAATATTAAGCACAGGTTAAGTTGGGCCCTTTCTACTTGGAAGGCAAAAGGCCGCAGAGTTAAAGGTAAAAAAAAAAAAAAAAAAAAAAAAAAAGACTGAAGGTAAACCTGGGCTCTCAGGACACAAAAGCATCCTCAGCTCCAGAGGCCTGCATAGTTCCCGTGGAGGCCGGAGGGCAGAGGCCCCCCAGCCACGAAGAGCTTCATCTCGGGCCAGTTGTAACAGTGGGTGTAGAGCGCGTTGGGCAAGTTGCCGGCTCCACTGAAGTAGTTCACCCACAGGTCATCATGGTTGAGCCAACCTCTGCCACATGTAAGCCTGAGATTCCTCCCGGCGTGCAGGGGAGGGGAGCCCAGGCTGGCCGAGGCCCTCTCCTGCAGAAACTTCTGGGCGCGGACGTCATAGAAGAGCAGGGCGCCTTGGCCCGTGCCCACCGTGATGAGGCGCTCATAGAAGCTGAGCGAGCGCACACCTGCACCGCCCTCTCGCGTGCATATGGGACGGATGTTCTGGCGACCAACGCGCAGATCCAGGAAGGAGACGTGAGACTGGGAGCCCACCGCGTAGAGCGACAACTCATCGCAGTAAGTCAGGCACACGTTCTCATGGCAGTAGGGCAGCCTGAGGGACAGCACTCTGGACAGGGTGCCCTGGACTTTCCACAGGTGGAAGTAGCCGTCCAGGGACACCGCTCCCAGCTCCTGGTTCTTACTGTTGAAGGCCAGGGCCCGCATCTTGTGGCGGCTGGAGTTGCTGTTAGCCCTGGGGATGGACTCCAAGTTCCTTGGGCGGATGTGGGCGTAGACTGGGAGCCCCGCGTTGTTGTGCGGGGCGACGCTGCCGCTCATCACGTCGGGGTCCATCTGCCACAGCGCCACGGTGCTGTCGCGGGAACTGCTTATGACCACTGTGTCGCTTATCCAGGCGATGGCGAAGATACAGTCCTGGTGGCTGAAGCGGTCTCCCAGGCACATGGGGTCCAGGGTGGGCAGCCGGTAGACAGCCAGGCTGTTGGCGTTCTCGCCCCCGGTGGCCAGAAGTGTCTTGGAAGGGTTCAGCTCGATGGCGTGGATACCGCAACTCTGCTGGGCGCGCGCCAGCCCCGGCCCCTGGTCCCGCATTAGCGGGATGCGCGTGAACTGGTTTGACTGCACGTCCACCACGCAGAGCGTGTTGCACTTGGTGCCGCACACCACCTGCCTGGCGTTCAGCCATTGCGACGCGAACACCTTGTTGAGGGTGCCCAGGGTCAGCTCGCGCTCCCTCAGCAGCTCGGGCAGCTTCTGCGCCGTGTAGGAGCGCAGCAGGCCCTTGAAGCCCTCGGGGCCCGCACCCACCTCGCGGCGCTTCAGATAGTGCACTAGCGAGCACAGCTTCTTCTTGGACACCAGCGGCCCCTCTCGGTCCGCCGCCGCCGAATCCTGCGACGACGAACTCGAGGCGCCCTCTTGGAGCGCGGGCGCGAGCGCTGTTCCCATGCTACCTGTTTGCTGCTGGGCCATGGTGGACGGCGGACGAGAGTCAGCGGCGGCGAGGGCGAGAGCTGACGAGGCTTGCGGGCCGGAGGGAGCGGAGCTCAGCGGTAGCGCGAGTGTAGGCAAGGGCGGGAAGTGCGTCTGGCGGGGCAGCGGGAGCCGAAAGGGGGGTGGGACTCGGACCGCGCGGGGATATTTGAGCTGAGCGAGGGGCGGAGACAGCGGGAGGCGTGGGCTGGGAGTGGGCAGGCGCGGTGGGAGGGAGCGTACAGCCGACGGCGGCGTGGGGCAGACCACTTGGGCTGGGCTGGGGTGGGCTGAGGGTCTGCGCTCAAGCATCCCCAGAGGGCCACGTGTACCTGGCCTGGAGCCCCACTAAGTGAGACGTGATATTTCTTCACTCTCAGGACAGCACCAACAAGCTTTCTTCCTAAAATGCCTACTTAAATAAAAATCGAGGCATAAAATACAGTTTGGCACGAGGCTAGAAGGAGCTCGGACAGTTGTCTGTATGAACAAACAAATCAGCACTTGGTACGATCCAGGGAGATACTTGGCCAAGATTAGACATTGACTTTAGTGGGGAATGGGAGTTTTGGATAACTGCAGAGAGACCCCCCTACCTGGATTCCTAATGAGGCCACTCTTCTCTGGGTATCTTAACAGTTTCACACACACACACAAAATTATTTTTCATCTCAAGTATAAGTCTCCTGAGCTCCTGCACTGGCGTGCCCTCAGGGATGCGTTACAAAAGCAGATCGCGGAGCCACGCTTTCTGGCCTGGATGATGTCCAGGACTCCTTGGTCGGGCACAGCCTTGAGAATGTGGCAGAAGCGCTGTTGCAAGGAAGGGAGGTTCCTTGGAGGTGCTGGCTTCCATTGTACCTCAGAGCCCTAAGGAGATGGAAAGGAAGAGCCAAGGGGAGGGACACCTCCCACCCTGCTCATAGGTTCTGTCCCCACCCTCAGTCCCAGAGGCTCAGGTGCTGGGCATCCTCCCCAGAGGCTTTAGGGAGGGGTTCTGAGGGATGTGCAAGATTTTCACAATCAGAGATGGAGATAAAGGACTTTCCAGAAGGAGACAACCACAAGGATACAACGATGAGAATGTAAGGGTTCAGAATACTGGCTTAGTCGGAGGAGTTGGGTTTCATACTGTACTCTCCAGCTTCAGAGCAGCCAATGCGGTGGCAAGCTCATGCTGAGGCTGTTAAACAGTGATAGCTGGGGTTGTGAGACTGGTGGTTGATACCAGTTCTGCACACGCACCCCTCCTCATGACAAAAACTGCACCTGATGCAGTGGGTAGGTGCCTGGGAGATGAGTTTACTTTTTGACCAATCAGTAGAGTCCATGGGAGCTACTTCATTGCTGTTTCTTCCCCCCTTACCATGCCCTGTTTGCTGATTTTTCTACCCCCCTTCCCCACCCTTTCTGCAAAGTCATCTCAAGTGCACAAATTCTAAGTACAAACCATGGGCACTTTCCACCACTGCAGTCCACGTGGTGCATTCCAGTGCTCCCAACACTCTCCTGCACCCCAGTTTAGATTCTCTATCTCACTCATCCCATAGCAACAGAAGAGGTTGCACCTGCTGGTGGTGGTGAACATGAAATTAGGGAAGGCTTCAGGGAGGAGGCTGTATTTTGTTTCCTCAGGTGGTGGTGGGGGAGTGGACATTTCTTAAAGAGGCAATGTATGTGAAAAGGCACAAAACGTGTAGGGAAGTGGTTCACAAACTTTAGTGTATTTTAGAACAGAGGGGCAGCTTAAGAAATAGACATACACCCTGATCCTATTCCTAAAGGTTTGATGTGGATGGTCTGTGGACCACTCTTTGAGAAACAGCGGTCTAGGCTCTTCTCCCCCAGGTCTGGTCAGGGTGTGTTGCAGGTGGGAGATTAACATCCTCAGTGTACTTCAGGGTTACCCTGAAAATGGACCCCTATCCATATGAATATTGTGAAAGCCTTAGCAATTAGAGAGGCTTGTGATCAGCTTAAGGCCAAAGCAGAGTGTGGCCTAGGCAGAGAAATTACATCTATTAAGTATATAGAACTTATTATATTTTACCATATAACCTTACACTTTTACTATATTATTATACTAACAAGCATTGTTGTAGCAACATTACAAATATTACCTTGTTTAATCCATTGTTGTTATAGTGATAGAGTTTGTAGATGAGGAAAATGAGGCTTGGAGAAGTTATGATTTTGCCTAAAGTCAATGAATTAGTAAGTGATGGACTCAGGATTTGAACCCAAGTACTCTGAATTCATATTCTGTGTTCTTACTCACTTCTCAGAGATTGGGACTATGTCAGGGGTTGAGTGAAAGGTTCTGCTAATGATAGAGATTTTTTTAAAAGATCATTTCTTTGCACCATCATAATGGTGGGATATGGCTGTGGACATCTGTGGAAGTTGGACACCATGGGTAAAGACACAGCGCAGCTATGACAGATTCTGGAATTCAGCCTGTTATCAGTGGTAAGACCTGCTGAAAAGGGCAGCTCTATAGCTGTTCTGACACAGCAGCCAGAAAAGACTAGCAAGGACCAGAATAGGTCATTCTAATCTCTCCTGGAGTAGAATGAACAATGTATCCATAGAACTTGTATTCATAGTAAACAAGAGCTAAGTACTACATCTGTCTCCTTTATCCTGGGACCAAGTAAACATCAAAATCTAATAATGCCCTATAGAAAAGAGAAGAAAGGAAAGCCTCAAGAGAAAACTTTTTTGGCAACATTCACCCTACTCCAGCCAAACACTAACAGGAAAACCACCCCATTTCTCCTCACCCTCACTGTTTCAGTGAGGTGGAGTGGGGAGCTGATCTGTTTTCAGCAAGGCAAAAGCAAGTGTTACAACCTGATTCCCCTGCAGGTGTCCTGTCAGTGTGCTCAGTGGTGAGCTGAGCCTCCACCCACAACTGGCAACAAAGAAACTTAATGGGAGGGTTCAAGGAAAAGCTGTTTACCACTCCGCTCTATCCGCCTTCTCCTCACCAGTGTCAGTGCTCAGTGAGGAGCTGAGCTTCCACCCACTCCCAGCACCAGTGAGGCTGAGCAAAGCAGCTAGGGTCAGAGCTAGTCAGCACTCCAACTTTACCTCACTCCTGGTGTCAGCAGGGAACTGAACGTCCACACCCACCTGGCAGGGAAGAGAGGAAGCAAGGGGATAGGAAGCAGGACTGGTCCTATTCCCAAGACAGGGAAATATGCAAAAAATAGTGAAATCCTGCAGATTCAAGGAACCCAGACAGCATAAACCCAAATAAATCCACAGCAACAACACTATAATTAAATTTCTGAAAACTGAAGACTATGAAAAAAATCTTAAAAACAAATAAAGAAAATGACACGTTATCTAAAGGGGAAAACCCAATTGAAAGACAATACAGTTCTTTTTTTTCATTAAACATTCAACTTTATTGAGAACATACTATGTGCCCAGTACTGTAGTATGTGCTTGGGAAACAAAAATGACCATGATATAATTCTTGTCCTCAAGAAATTCAGCCTAGAATGGTAGTTCTTAAAGCTAGCTACACTCTAGAATTACCTGGAGATTTAGAGACATCTCAGTGTCCCATCCCAGACTAATTGAATTAGAATCCCTGGGGTAGGGTTTAGATGTCTGACGGGTTTTATTTTAAAAACTTTTTATTAAGAAAAAGTTAAAGATGGAGCTTTATCTATCAAGACAAATATAGAGAGAATAGCATAATGATGCCCTTCCCTCCATGTATATATTATCCAGCTTCCACAATCAACAAATTGCCAACCTTCCTTCCTCCAACCAACCTTTGCATTCCTCCTCACCATTAGATTGTTTTATAGAAAATCCCCCAAAATGCATCATCTCATCTTCAATTACTTTGCTATTTATCTCTAAAATTATCTGTAGAATACAATATTTTACCAAACCAAAACCAATAATACAATAAGTAAAATTCCTTAATGTCATCAAACAGTCCATTGTCAGATTTCCCCAATTGTCTCATGAATAACTTTTTGGTAGTTGGTTTGTTTGGAGTCCAAGCAATGTCTACACATTGCATTTTTTTCTTAGTTTCCATATTCCTTTTATAAATTTATTTTTATTGAAGTATCATTCATATACAATCTTATGTTGGCTTCAAATGTACAATACAGTTGTTCAGCAGTTACCCATATTATTAAAACCTCACCTCCACTAGTCTGGTTACTATCTGTCAACATAAATAGATATTATAGAATCATTGACTATATTTTCCATGCTGTACTACTATCCCCCTGACCAGCTTATGTTATGATTGGGAATTTTTTGTGCCCCTTTATCCTCCTCACCCTACCTACCCACTGTCCCCACCCCCACCCCCATGGTAACCAAGAGTCACTTCTCAGTGTCTATGCATCTACTTCTATTTTGTGCATTCTCTTTTGCTTTAGCTTTATAGTCCACAAATAAGTTGAATCATATGGTATTTGTCTTTCTCTGCCTGGCTTATTTCATTGAGCATAATACCCTCTAGATCCATCCATATTGTTGCAAATGGCAGGATTTCTTTTAGTTCTGTGGCTGAATAATATTCCATTGTGCATATGTACCACATCTTTATCCATTCATCTACTGATGGACACTTAGGTTGTTCCCATATCTTGGCAACTGTAAATAATGTGGCAATAAACATAAGGGTGCGTATATCTTCTCAGATCAGGGATTTTGGTTTTCTTCTTCTGGTAAATTCCTAGAAGTGGAATTACTGGGTCATATAGTAGTTCTATTTTTAGTTTTTAAGGAACCGTAATACTGCTTTCCACAGTGGTTGTACCAATTTACATTCCATCAGCAGTATAGGAGTGTTCCCACTTTTCCACATCCTTGCCTATTACTTGTCTTTTGGATAGTGGCCATTCTAACTGGTGTGAGGTGATATCTCATTGTGGCTTTGACTTGCATTTCCCTGATTCTTCGCAACGTGGAGCATCTTTTCAGGTGCCTGTTGGACGTTTGTATTTCTTCTTTGGAGAAATGTCTGTCCAACAATAGATTTCTTGTCTGAAATGACGGAATCCAGAAGGAATTGCTGAAAAGAAAAGTTATGTCAACTGAAAATTCTCTATCTATTAGAAAAAATCAGGAATGAAGGGACAAATGAAGACATTCTCAGATGAAACAAGACTAAGAGAATTTGTTGCTAGAGAATCTACCATTGAAGGATGGCTAAAAAAGTTCTCTAGGCAGAAAGGTAATCACAAAAGAAGACTTGGAATTTCAGAAAGAAAATAATATCAAAATGGATTAAAATATGATCAAATAAAATAGACTAACGTGTACTTTCTTAAATCATATTTGATGGTTGAAACAAAAATCATTACATCGTCTCATGTGGTACTCAATGTATATGGAGGCAATACTTAAGACAATGATATGTAAAAGTAGACAAGGTAACTTCCTGGAAATAAGGTTGCTATACTTTACTTAAGGTAGGAAAACGTGGATAACTATATACTATGATTTATATACACTTATGCATATTTAATACCTAGAGAAACCACTAAGAAATTTTTATTAAACTGATATACTAAAAAATATCATAAATAAATGAAGATGGAATCCTAAAATAAATAAATAAATATAAAGGTTTAAATAACCCACAGGAAGGTGAGAAAAGAGAAACAAAGGAAAAAGTAAAGGAGGAAATAACAGAAAACAAGAGTCAGACTTAAGCTTAAACATATCAATAACTGTCTTAAATATGAATGTTCTAAATACACTAATCAAAAGACTGACAGGGTAGACTAAAAAGAAAACATGGTAGTGGGATCAGCAAAACAGGTGAAGGGGATAAAGAGGTACAAGCTTCCAATCATAAAATAAATAAGGCATGGGGAAAAAAAGTGCAGCAGAGGGAATATAGCCAATAGTTTAATATCTTTGGTGACAGATGGTAACTACACTTACTGTGGTGAGCATTTCATAATGCATATAATTGTTAAATCACTGTTATACAATTAAAACTAATATATCAACTATACACTGATTTTAAAAAATTCAAAAAGGAAAACATGATCTGAAAATGTGCTTTCTATAAGTAACTCCTTTCAAATATGACATAGATTGAAAATAAATAGAAAAGCATACATGATGCAAACGATCATAAGAAAACAGGAGAGAGGACGGAAGATGGCAGCATGAGTAGAGCAGCGGAAATCTCCTCCCAAAACCACATATATCTATGAAAATATAACAAAGACAACCCTTCCTAGAATAAAGACCAGAGGACACAAGACAATATCCAGACCACATCCGCACCTGAGAGAACCCAGCACCTCGCGAAGGGGGTAAGATACAAGCCCCGGCCCGGTGGGAGCCGAGCGCCCCTCCCCCCAGCTCTCGGCGGGAGAAGAATAGGCAGAGCAGGAGGGAGACGGAGCCCAGGACTGCCGAACACCCAGCCCCAGCCATCCGGGCCAGAGTGCAGGGCCCTGGATACTAGGAAAACAGGGCAGCAATAACAGTGAGCGGGCACCGGAGGCCGGGCGCCAGAGGACATAAGAAAAGCGAGCGACCAATTTTTTTTTTCTTTTTTTTTTTCTTGCTGTTTAGTTTTAGCGAGCGCTTTTTGGAAGTCTTAAAGGGATAGGGCCCCCAATACTAGGGAAACAGGGCAGCAAGAACAGTGAGCGGGTACAGGTGGCCTGGTGCCGGACGACACCAGAAAAGCAAGCGAACATTTTTTTTTTTTTTTGCTGTTTTGTTGTGGCGAGCGCTTTTTGGAAGTCTTAAAGGGATAGGGACCCCAATACTAGGGAAACAGGGCAGCAAGACCTGTGATCAGATGCCTGAGGCTGGCGCCTGAGAATAAAGAAAAAGGAGCGGACACCTTTTTTTTTTTTTTTTAATTAAAAAAATTTTTTTTTTAATTAAATTTTTTTTTTTTGTGGTCGTTGTTTTGTTTTGGCGGGTGCTTATTGGAAGTCTTAAAGGGACAGGGCAGGACACTTAATCCAGAGGTAGGGAATCCGGGGATCTCTGGGCACCCTAACCCCTGGGCTGCAGGGAGCAGGGAGGCCCCTTACGGAGATAAATAGCCTCCCAGCAGCTCCCCCTCCAACGCGACTCCACCATTTTGGAGTAGCTGCCCGAACCAGGCCACGCCCACAGCAACAGCGGAGATAAACTCCATAGCAGCCGGGCAGGAAGCAGAAGCCCTGTCTGCGCACAGCTGCCCAGCACAAGCCACTAGAGGTCGCTGTTCTCCCAGGAGAGGAGGGCCACAAACCAACAAGAAGGGAAGTTCTTTCAGCCGTCACTCGTCCCAGCTCTGCAAACTATTCCTATCACCATGAAAAGGCAAAGCTACAGGCAGACAAAGATCACAGAGACAACACCAGAGAAGGAGACAGACCTAGCCAGTCTCCCTGACAAAGAATTCAAAATAAGAATCATAAACATGCTAACGGAGATGCAGAGAAATACGCAAGAGATATGGGATGAAGTCCGGAGGAGATCACAGATGCCAGAAAGGAGATCGCAGAAATGAAAAAAACTCTGGAAGGGTTTTTAAGCAGAATGGATAGGATGCAAGAGGCCATTGATGGAATTGAAACCAGAGAACAGGAACGCATAGAAGCTGACATAGAGAGAGATAAAAGGATCTCAAGGAATGAAACAATGTTAAGAGAACTGTGTGACCAATCGAAAAGGAACAATATCCGTATTATAAGGGTTCCAGAAGAAGAAGAGAGAGGAAAAGAGATGGAAAGTATCTTAGAAGAAACAATTGCTGAAAACTTCCCCAAACTGGGGGAGGAAATAATCGAACAGACCATGGAAATACACAGAACCCCCAACAGAAAGGATCCAAGGAGGACAACACCAAGACACATAATAATTAAAATGGCAAAGATCAAGGACAAGGAAAGAGTTTTAAAGGCAGCTAGAGAGAAAAAGGTCACCTATAAAGGAAAACCCATCAGGCTAACATCAGACTTCTCAACAGAAACCCTACAGGCCAGAAGAGAATGGCATGATATATTTAATACAATGAAACAGAAGGGCCTTGAACCAAGGATACTGTATCCAGCACGACTATCATTCAAATATGATGGTGGGATAAACAATTCCCAGACAAACGAAAGCTAAGGGAATTTGCTTCCCACAAACCACCTCTACAGAACATCTTACAGGGACTGTTCTAGATGGGAGCACTCCTATAAAGTGCACAGCACAAAACACCCAACATATGAAGAATCGAGGAGGAGGAATAAGAAGGGAGAGAAGGAAAGAATCTCCAGACAGTGTATATAACAGCTCAATAAGCAAGCTAAGTTAGGCAGTAATATACTAAAGAGACTAACCTTGAATCTTTGGTAACCATGAATTTAAAGCCTGCAATGGCAATAAGTACATATCTTTCAATAGTCACCCTAAATGTTAATGGGCTGAACGCACCAATCAAAAGACATAGAGAAATAGAATGGATAAAGAAACAAGACCCATCTATATGCTACTTACAAGAAACTCACCTCAAACCCAAAGACATTTACAGAATAAAAGTGAAGGGATGGAAAAACATATTTCAAGCAAACAACAGTGAGAAGAAAGCAGGGGTTGCAGTACTAATATCAGACAAAATAGACTTCAAAACAAAGAAAGTAACAAGAGATAAAGAAGGACACTACATAATGATAAAGGGCTCAGTCCAACAAGAGGATATAACCATTCTAAATATATATGCACCCAACACAGGAGCACCAGCATATGTGAAACAAATACTAACAGAACTAAAGGGGGAAATAGACTGCAATGCATTCATTCTAGGAGACTTCAACACACCACTCACCGCAAAGGATAGATCCACAGGGCAGAAAGTAAGTAAGGACACAGAAGCACTGAACAACACAGTAGAGAAGATGGACCTAATAGACATCTATAGAAGTCTACATCCAAAAGCAACAGGATATACATTCTTCTCAAGTGCACATGGAACATTCTCCAGAATAGACCACATACTAGCCCACAAAAAGAGCCTCAGTAAATTCCAAAAGACTGAAATCCTACCAACCAACTTTCCAGACCACAAAGGCATAAAACTAGAAATAAACTGTACAAAGAAAGTAAAGAGGCTCACAAACACATGGAGGCTTAACAACACACTCCTAAATAATCAATGGATCAATGACCAAATCAAAATGGAGATCCAGCAATATATGGAAACAAATGACAACAACAACACTAAGCCCCAACTTCTGTGGGACGCAGCAAAAGCAGTCTTAAGAGGAAAGTATATAGCAATCCAAGCATATTTAAAAAAGGAAGAACAATCCCAAATGAATGGTCTAATGTCACAATTATCGAAATTGGAAAAAGAAAAACAAATGAGGCCTAAGGTCAGCAGAGGAGGGACATAATAAAGATCAGAGAAGAAATAAATAAAATTGAGAAGAATAAAACAATAGCAAAAATCAATGAAACCAAGAGCTGGTTCTTTGAGAAAATAAACAAAATAGATAAGCCTCTAGCCAGACTTATTAAGAAGAAAAGAGAGTCAACACAAATCAACAGTATCAGAAACGAGAAAGGAAAAATCACGACGGACCCCACAGAAATACAAAGAATTATTAGAGAATACTATGAAAACCTATATGCTAACAAGCTGGGAAACCTAAGAGAAATGGACAACTTCCTAGAAAAATACAACCTTCCAAGACTGACCCAAAAAGAAACAGAAAATCTAAACAGACCAATTACCAGCAATGAAATTGAAGCGGTAATCAAAAAACTACCAAAGAACAAAACCCCTGGGCCAGATGGATTTACCTCTGAATTTTATCAGACATACAGGGAAGACATAAAACCCGTTCTCCTTAGAGTTTTCCAAAAAATAGAGGAGGAGGGGATACTCCCAAACTTATTCTATGAAGCCAACATCACCCTAATACCAAAGCCAGGCAAAGACCCCACCAAAAAAGAAAACTACAGACCAATATCCCTGATGAACGTAGATGCAAAAATACTCAACAAAATGTTAGCAAACCGAATTCAAAAATACATCAAAAGGATCATACACCATGACCAACTGGGATTCATCCCAGCGATGCAAGGATGGTACAACATTCGAAAGTCCATCAACATCATCCACCACATCAACAAAAAGAAAGACAAAAACCACATGATCATCTCCATAGATGCTGAAAAAGCATTTGACAAAGTTCAACATCCATTCATGATAAAAACTCTCAGCAAAATGGGAATAGATGGCAAGTACCTCAACATAATAAAGGCCATCTATGATAAACCCACAGCCAACATTATATTGAACAGCGAGAAGCTGAAAGCATTTCCTCTGAGATCGGGAACTAGACAGGGATGCCCACTCTCTCCACTGTTATTTAACATAATACTGGAGGTCCTAGCCATGGCAATCAGACAAAACAAAGAAATAGAAGGAATCCAGATTGGTAAAGAAGAAGTTAAACTGTCACTATTTGCAGATGACATGATACTGTACATAAAAATCCCTAGAGACTCCACCCCAAAACTACTAGAACTGATATCGGAATACAGCAAAGTTGCAGGATACAAAATCAACACACAGAAATCTCTGGCTTTCCTATACACTAACAATGAACCAACAGAAAGAGAAATCAGGAAAACAACTCCATTCACAATTGCATCAAAAAAAATAAAATACCTGGGAATAAACCTAACCAAAGAAGTGAAAGACTTATACTCTGAAAACTACAAGTCACTCTTAAGAGAAATTAAAGGGGACACTAACAGATGGAAACTCATCCCATGCTCGTGGCTAGGAAGAATTAATATCGTCAAAATGGCCATCCTGCCCAAAGCAATATACAGATTTGATGCAATCCCTATGAAACTACCAGCAACATTCTTCAATGAACTGGATCAATTAATTCAAAAATTCATATGGAAACACCAAAGACCCTGAATAGCCAAAGCAATCCTGAGAAAAAAGAATAAAGCAGGGGTGTCTCACTCCCCAACTTCAAGCTCTACTAACGCCATAGTAATCAAGACAATTTGGTACTGGCAGAAGAGCAGAGCCACAGACCAATGGAACAGACTAGAGAATCCAGACATTAACCCAGACATATATGGTCAATTAATATTTGATAAAGGAGCCATGGACATACAATGGTGAAATGACAGTCTCTTCAACAGATGGTGCTGGCAAAACTGGACAGCTACATGTAGGAGAATGAAACTAGACCATTGTCTAACCCCATATACAAAAGTAAATTCAAAATGGATCAAAGACCTGAATGTAAGTCATGAAACCATTAAACTCTTGGAAGAAAACATAGGTAAAAACCTCTTAGACATAAACATGAGTGACCTCTTCTTGAACATATCTCCCTGGGCAACGAAAACAACAGCAAAGATGAGTAAGTGGGACTATATTAAGCTGAAAAGCTTCTGTACAGCAAAAGACACCATCAATAGAACAAAAAGGAACCCTACAGTATGGGAGAATATATTTGAAAATGACACATCCGATAAAGCCTTGACGTCCAGAATATATAAAGAGCTCACACGCCTCAACAAACAAAAAACAAATAACCCAATTAAAAAATGGGCAGAGGAACTGAACAGACAGTTCTCCAAAAAAGAAATACAGATGGCCAACAGACACATGAAAAGATGCTCCACATCGCTAATTATCAGAGAAATGCAAATTAAAACTACAATGAGGTATCACCTCACACCAGTAAGGATGGCTGCCATCCAAAAGACAAACAACAACAAATGTTGGTGACGCTGTGGAGAAAGGGGAACCCTCCTACACTGCTGGTGGGGATGTAAGTTAGTTCAACCTTTGTGGAAAGCAGTATGGAGGTACGTGAAAATGCTCAAAACAGACCTACCATTTGACCCAGGAATTTCACTCCTGGGAATTTACCCTAAGAAAGCAGCAATCAAGTATGAGAAAGATCAGTGCACCCCTATGTTTATTGCAGCACTATTTACAATAGCCAATAATTGGAAGCAACCTAAATGTCCATCGATAGATGAATGGATATAGAAGAGGTGGTACATATACACAATGGAATACTATTCAGCCATAAGAAAAGGGAAAATCCAACCATTTGCAGCAACATGGATGGAGCTGGAGGGTATTATGCTCAGTGAAACAAGCCAAGCGGAGAAAGAGAAATACCAAATGATTTCACTTATCTGTGGAATATAAGAACAAAGGAAAAACTGAAAGAACAAAACAGCAGCAGAATCACAGAACTCAAGAATGGACTAACAGGTACCAAAGGGAAAGGGACTGGGGAGGATGGGTGGGTAGGGAGGGATAAGGCGGTGGGGGGATGTAGGGAGGTATTAAGATTAGCATGCATGGGAGGGTAAGAGAAAAGGGATGGCTGTACAACACAGAGAAGGCAAGAAGTGATTCTACAACATTTTGCTATGCTGATGGACAGTGACTGTAAAGGGGTTTATAGGGGGGACCTGGTATAGGGGAGAGCCTAGTAAACATAATATTTGTCATGTAAGTGTAGATTAATGATACCAAAAAAAAAGGGCAGTTCCTGTGTGGTAACCTCCAATGAGTTCTACACAAGAGTATAAAGGGCATATAACAGTGTAGGCAAAGGTTCTGTTTGTGTTTATACAGAGGATCAAAGCCTAATTGGGCTACCCTGAAAATGAACTAAGATACGATATGAAAAAGAACTTCCAACATCAGCACTCTCTGGAAGACTCATGCCAGAAGATGATCATCAAAAAAACCCCAACAAAGATCCACGCACTGCTACAGCTGTAGATGCACTCATCCCACCAGTTCCTGGACTTGACATGGGAATGAGGAAGGAGATATCTAAGCTGGCCTGTGCATACAGTAAAACAACAAATTTGACTGGATCTATACTGTTGGAACTCAATCAAGAATTCGGAGAAGTGCAAATTGTAGCGCTCCAAAATCTTACAACTACAGACTATTTACTGTTAAAAGAACATAAGGGATGTGAACATTCCCCAGGAATGGGTTGTTTTAATTTTTCTGATTTCTCTCAGACTGTTCAAGTTCAGTTGGACAATATCCACCATATCATAGATAAGTTTTCACAAATGCCTAAGGTGCCTAATTGGTTTTCTTGGTTTCACTGGAGATGGCTGGTAATCACAGGTATGCTTTGGTTATGTAACTATACTCCTATTATGTCAATGTGTGTATGCAATTTAAGTAGTAGCTTAAAACCTATACATGCTGAAGTTACTCTACAGGAAGATATGTCAAAGAAATAATCAATCTTCCCATGTTTTCTTCTGCCTGCTACTTCTATAGCTTTTCTTCTTCTTTCCTAATTACAACCCTTGAATAGAATTCGTGCCTCATTTCAAATTTACCAAGTATCATAATTCTTCCAAGTGGTAAAGATACCTCAAGACAAATGCTGGGCATAGAAGCTACAGGGCATAAATATGCAAAGGAATAAAAAGCTAACCATTTCAAACAATAAGGCTTCTCTCTCACTTACCAACTTTACATTTCCCTGTATGGCCCTGGAAGATGACTGGTTAGCCAGAGACGGGTAAGATTTCTCAAGGGAGGAACAACCTAAGACAGGCACAGTCGCAGGGGGGTCATCAGGTGAGAAATTGGGGGTCAACAGAGGTGAGGCTTAGAACCTCACCCCCCCTGTTCTGAGAGAAATCTTCTGCATCCGTGGATGTTTTATTGCCCTTGTCTAGCTTGGATTAACACATAGTCTACAGGCACACACCTGATCATCTACATTTGCTCTCTTACAACACTAAACTATGTTTTCTACCTTTATCTTGTATCTACCTACCACTTCAGCATTTTATTAAAAATAATAATAATAAAGAGAGAAATGTGTTATCCACATATAAATCAAGTATAAAAATCGAATGAGTATTCATATTTGAACTGACTGTTTATAGTTCATAATGCATGAGCAAAACCGAAGGTTTCTGTGATGGCTGCTATTGTACTGTTCACCATGTAAGAACTTATTCACTATGTAAGAATTTGTTCTTCATGTAAGAACTTGTTTGTTATGCCTCAGAAGATTGGAGACTGACGAAAATTAGGCTTGGGGTGGATTAATGATTGTGCATTGAGCATTGACTCCCCTATACAGAATTTTATTGTTGTTAACAACCATTTGATCAATAAATATGAGAGATGCCCTCACAAAAAAAAAAAAAAGTACACACTTCCAATGGTAAAATAATAAGTAACCGGGATGCAATGAATATAGTCAAGATATTGTAATAGCTTGGTATGGTGATAGCTGGTACCTAGAATTGTCATGTATATAAATGTTGAATCACTATGTTGTACACCTGAGACTAATGTAATGTAATACTGTGTGTCAACTACTTCAATAAAAAATAATTATCTACAAAAAAAAAAAAGAAAACAGCAGAAAAATATATATAAATCATATATATTGATGTCAAAAATGAACTTCAGAGTGAAGAAAATTACTAGAGACAAAGAGAGTCATTATACAATGCAGGAAGGATCAATCCACAAGGAGCACTTTACAATCCTAAATGTGTATGTACCAAACTAAGGAGACTCCATGCTCAACTGGATTTGTTCCAGGTATGCAAGGCTGGTTTTGAAAATCAAACCATGTAAACCACCATTTTCAAAAGTATAATGAAGAAAAATCACATGATCATATTCAACTGACTCAACAAAAGCATTTAACAAAACCTAACCCCCATTCATGATAAAAACTCTCAGCATACTCAATAGAAGAAAACTTCCTAGACTTGGTAAAGAACATTTACAGAAACCTACAGCAAACATCCTCTTTAAAGGTGAGAAACTAAATGTTTTACCTCTATAATCAGAGACAAGGTAAGAGTTTCTGCTTAGTACTTTAACCCAACATGGTATTGAGATTTCTATGTAATCTAATATGGCAAGAAAAGTAAATGAAAAGCCTTCAGATTAGAAAAAAAGAGATAAGACTGTCCCTATTTGCATGATTTGCATGCGCAGTGATTGTCTATGTAGAAAATTCCAAGTAATATATATATAAAATATTCCTAGAATTTATAATTGAGTCCAGCAAGGCCATAGGATGCAAGGTCAAAGTTCAAAATTCAGTTGCATTTCTGTATACCAATAATGAACACACAGAAATCAAAATTAAAAACACAATACCATTAGAAATCATACAAATAAAGTGAAATGTTTACATACAAACAGCAAAATATGTACAGGATCTGGTGAAAATTACAAAATACTAATAATGCATGAAATCAGTTAAGATCTAGGCACATACTATGTTCATATATTTGAAGACACAAAAGAGCAAAGATGTCCATACATCTGAAATTGATGTATAGTTTTAATGTAATTCCTATCAAAATCTCAGCAAGTTATTTTCAAAGACATAGACAAGCTTGTTCTAAAATGTATATGGAAAGGCACAGGCTCCAGAATAGCTAAAACAATCCTGAATAAAGAACAAAGTGGAAAAAAATCACTCTAGCCCATATTAAGTCTTACTACATAGCTACAATAATCAAGACAGTGTTATATTAGCAGAGTGATAGATACACTGATAAATAGAACTGAATAGAGAACCCAGAAACAGACCCACACAAATACACCTATAGCTGATTTGAGACAAAGCTGCAAAGGCAATTCAATAGAGGAAGGATGACTTTTTCAACATATGATGCAAGAAAAATTGGACATCTTAGTCAAGAAATAGACCTTGCCCTAAACCTCATTTCTCATACAAAAATTATATCAAAATAAATCATGTGCTTAAATTTAAAACACAATCATAAAACTAAAAAAAATAGAACAAAATCTTTGAGATCAAGGGCTAGACAAAAAATCCCTAGAGGTGCCATTAAAAACCCAACTCATAAAAGGAAAAATTGATAAATTGAATTTCACCAAGATTACAAGCTTTTCCTCTGTGAAAGACCCTGTTAAGAAGAATCAAAGACAAACTGCAGTCTGGGAAAAAATATTTGAAATTTGTATACTTGAGAAAGGACTAGTGTGTTAAATATATAAAGAACTCTCAAAACTCACCATTAAAACAGAATCCAATTAGAAAATGGGTAAAGACAGGAATAGACATTTAATTGAAGAGGATATTCGGGTGGCAAATAAGTACTTGAACAGATGCTCAACAATATGAGCTATCAGGGAAGTGCAAATTAAAATCACAATGAGATTACTACACACCTATGAGAATGGTTAAAGAAAAAACATAATGACAATACCAACTTCTGGCCAAACGTTGCTGGTGGGAATATGTAATGGTGCAGCCACTTGGAAAAACAGTTTGGTAGGTTCTTTAAAAAAGTAAACAGGAGCTTCCAATAAAACCAAGCAATTACACTCCTGGACATTTATCCTAGGGAAATTAAAGTATATTCACACAAAATCCTGTACATGACTGTTTATAGCAGCTTTATTTGTAATAACAAAAATCTGGAAATGAGCCAGGTGTCCCTCAAAAGATGAACAATTAAACAAACTGTGGTGCATCCATACCATGGACTATTACTCAGCAATAAAAAAGTAACACTACTGATGCATGTTCCAACTTGGATGGATCTTTAGTGAATTATGTTGAATGAAAAAGGTCAACATCAAAAGGTTATATAGTATATGATTCCATTTATGTAACATTTTTGAAATGACAAATTTATAAAAATAAACAAATTTGTGATTGCCAGGGGTTAAAAAGGGAGTTGAGAGTGGAAGGGAAGTGGCTGGGGCAATAAAAGGGCAACAGTAGGTATTACCATAGTGATAGAAATGTTCTCTATCTAGACTGTATCAAAGCCAATGACCTGGTCCTGATATTTCACTATAGTTTTTCATTGGAGGAAACTGGGTAAAGTGTACTCTGGATTTCTCTGCATTATTTCTTACCACTGCATATGAATCTACAATTATCTCAAAAAACTAATCTAAAAATCATTTTAAAAGAACTATGGAACATGCATAGATGTTGCAAAGTTGTCAAGATAGAAAGTTTTAAAAAGAAAAAACTGTAAGTACCCTTTGTCAATAGGTCTAACATTAACATTGGACTCACTGCCTTTTGACTTGGCAGAGGCCATTAGAACACCTGAGGGTTAGGAAGGGGACAATATAGTGAGGTGCCACTCTCTCTCCTTATCATCCCATACTTCACTGTACACAACTGCCAGGCACCTAATAGAGCTGAGCAGAAAGAGCACATTTAGCATTTCAGCCACTCCATAAATGTACCTAAGGAGGCTGTAGCCTAATCGCTTCAGTGAGGTGCTGGAATCATGATTCTTTAGGCAGGGAACCGTCAAACATATTTCTAATCATGCAGTTTAGATGGTTGAGTTAATATACTGTCTGCTGCTCTATATTAGTCCAAATGAGGTGTTTAAAAGAATGCTCTCACATTTTCACAGAATTACAAGAGTAGGCAAAGCACTCCACAAAGTAAATGGAAACAAATCCATGCAGGCACCCTTGACTTTTGTCTATTTTATTTAAATAGAATACATGCATACTACTATACCTGTATGTTTTATACATTCTTGAGAACACAAAAAAGAGATTTAATGAATTAATGTAATTCAGATGTATACTAGAATTCTAACAGAGGGTAGCTTGAGTATATTCGTGTGTGGTGGGGAAAGGGAGCTGATATGGGGAAGGAGGGATAAAGAGAAAAGGACAAGGAAAGCAGAAAGGGAAGAAATATAAATACCCCTAAAATAATTACATGTTTATATTTGATTACATGTTAACATTTATTTAATGTATATGATTACCTGTTTCCATTTCTAAAATACATGTATTTGTGAATGTATAAACATAATTTTAAAAAAAGATTAATCAATATACAACTAAATATCTAATATTTTCAGTGGATTGTCATGTATTCAGTGCTTTGGAGACATGGTGTAGTGGACTATCATTTATTGAATGCATATTGATAAGACAAGTACTATGGTAAGTGCTTTACATAAATAATTTTATTTAATACCTACCACAACAACTGGAGACATATATTATTTCTCTTATTGTAGGAAGGAGAGGTATAGCAAGTTTAAGATAACTCAGCAAATTCATAGAGCTAATAGGTGAAAGTGCTGGGATTGAAATGTATCTTGGCCCCTTTCCCAAGGCCATGCAACCCTATAGTAGATATTCGCTGTTGAACTTTTGTTTATAAAAACAAATGATATAGTGAGGTTTTGTTTTATTTCTTTGAAGATTAAGAAATACTACTTTTATTTTTAATGTGGAGTATAGATATACACTGCTAAATATATAACTCAGCTAAAAAAATTGAACCAACTATTGAGAACTATTAGGATGAAGATATACTGAATTCCAATCCAAGTACCTGGTTCACCTTGCTGAGACCTTTTTTGGACATGTCAAATCCATCTCAATAATTTCAAAAAGCTAAAATACAACATAATGCACAAATATATAAAAGGCAAAAGGAAATATGTAATCTTTTCAATACAATTTCCTTGTATTTTCCTTAATTACTAACTCTTAGAATTATAGGTTCAATATACATCAACAAAGAGTCCATTCCCTTCATTCCTTGTTAATGATCCCTAAATTATCCAGAACAGAGGAGCAGAGAATGTGCATGGCTCTTGCCTTCCAACAGCAGGGTTTTTTTTTGCAAGCTGCCTCATCTGTAGCTTTTGTTCTAAAAGAAGCCTTTTGATGGCCATGCTTTACATTACTGACCCTCTACTTCTGGTCTCAGCTGACTGCACCAAGTATAGACACAAAGATGAAGTTAAGTCGAACCATAAAGAGGCATGTAACTGTATCCTAGGTCAAAAAAATGAGCTGAGGCAGTAAGATCCTCTGTTTCAGTAATTTTATGTAATAAATAACAACTACCATGAACTTAATATGCATTTGCTATAGTTAGTGTGGAATGAAATTCTGAAAACCCTGATTTGGGGAGAAAAATGACAGTTGGAGTTGAAGTAAATTAAAATGCAATGTATTGCAATAAAAGCACCCAAAGGAACTCAGAATATATGATTGGTAAGTGAACAATGAAACTGGTTACTATACTTTAATACATTGATCTCTAATTTTTTAATATATTATATTTTGGAGGAGCAGACTGGCATTGAGTGTATGTTCCTATTTAATCAATTTTAATTACATGTGAATACATGAAAATTTTCCCTTATTACTTGTCTAAATGTCCTCTAAGCACTGTTATTACACTGGGAAATTAAGGAGACACAATCAGTAGTATTTTCTCACATTAACTTCGTGTTGTAAGAGAACCTAATTATCTTCATAGCAAAATGCTGTCCTATGGAGAAATGAATTGAAAATAGGAGTCTATCTGTCTATATATCTTTTGAAACACACATACACACACATGTACAATTTCAATACATATGTTGCCTACACATGAAAACATAGAAAGAAGTAAATTACAAGGTCTCCAAAGGCACAAGCCTTACTTATCTAATTTACACATTTAAATAACATCCCCACTATGCCTAGCGCAAATACTTTCAACTTGTAAGACCAGGTTTAAAAAAAATAATATTTTAAAAGAGGTTTGTTGTAGAATAAATGCTTAAATCTTGATTTTAGAGCTCTATTTAATGTCCAAAAAATTCAGTGTTGATGTATTTATTTCTTAGTTAAGATACTAGGCTAAATTGTCAAGTAGGCCTTCCAAGGAAAATATACAAAGGGGTACAGTTATCCAGATCTGAGGACATTTTCCATAATTCTTATGAAACAAAATTCCTGAGCAGACATAAATACAGTTTTCCAGCAAAACAACAACAAACAACTTAATTGGGTTATGATTATTATTTTCAACTAAGACCAGAAGTTGTAAGGTATTGTGAGGGCAACCTGGAGGTACTTGGTATGAAAATCATATTATATTCACAGCCAGAAACAGTCCTCAGTGGAATGATACCAAATGCATCTAATGCATCACTTGATCCAGTTGGGCCTGCTGAGGTGCAAATGTTAGACAAACACCATTAAGTTCAGGATAGCAAGCTCTCACCAAGACTAATCATCAGGTATTGATTATATTCAAACAGGTGATCTGTTACCTCCCTGGAAGCTCCAAGGTTAACTATGCTGAACCCAGTTTGCACAGCAACAGATTTTGAATAATCACCCTACCATTAAAAGAACGTACAGTGAAACTGTATTTTTTTATTTTGGAATCATTAATCTACAATTACATGAGGAACATTATGTTTTCTAGACTCACCCCATCACCAAGTCCACCCCACAAACCCCATTACAGTCACTGTCCATCAGCATAGTAAGATGTTCCAGAATCACAAATTGTGTTCTCTGTGTTACACAGCCCTCCCCATGCCCCCCCACATTATACATGCTAATCATAATGCCCCCTTCTTCCCCCACACTTATCCCTCCCTTCCCACCCATCCTCCCCAGTCCATTTCTCTCTGGTCACTGTTAGTCCATTCTTGGGTTCTGTGATTCTGCTGCTGTTGTGTTCCTTCAGTTTTTTCTTTGTTCTTATACTCCACATATGAGTGAAATCATTTGGTATTTGTCTTTCTCTGCCTGGCTTATTTCACTGAGCATAATACCTTCTAGCTCCATCCATGTTGTTGCAAATGGTCGGATTTGTTTTCTTCTTATGGCTGAATAATATTCCATTGTGTATATGTACCACATCTTCTTTACCCACTCATCTACTGATGGACACTTAGGTTGCTTCCATTTCTTAGCTATTGTAAATAGTGCTGGGATAAACATAGGGGTGCATATGTCTTTTTCATACTGGGCTGCTGCATCGTTAGGGTAAATTCCTAGCAGTGGAATTCCTGGGTCAAATGGTATTTCTATTTTGAGCTTTTTGAGGAACCTCCATACTGCTTTCCACAATGGTTGAACTAATTTACATTCCCACCAGCAGTGTAGGAGGGTTCCCCTTTCTCCACATCCTCACCAACATTTGTTGTGGTTTGTCTTTTGGATGGTGGTGATCCTTACTGGTGTGAGGTGATATCGCATTGTGGTTTTAATTTGCATTTCTTTGATGACTAGTTATGTGGAGCATCTTTTCATGTGTCGGTTGACCATTTGAATTTCTTCTTTGGAGAAGTGTCTGTTCAGCTCCTCTGCCCATTTTTTAATTGGATTATTTGCTTTTTGTTTGTTGATGTGTGTGAGCTCTTTATATATTTTGGATGTTAATCCTTTATTGGATCTGTCATTTCTGAATATATTCTCCCATACTGTAGGATGCCTTTTTGTTCTATTGGTGGTGTCCTTTGCTGTACAGAAGCTTTTCAGCTTGATATAGTCCCACTTGTTTATTTTTGCTTTTGTTTCCCTTGCCCAGGGAGATATGTTCATGAAGAAGTCGCTCATGTTTATATCCAAGAGATTTTTGCCTATGTTTTTTGTAAGAGTTTTTGACTTTATGACTTACATTCAGGTATTTGATCCATTTCAAATTTACTTTTGTGAATGGTGTTAGACAATGATCCAATTTCATTCTCTTACATGTAGCTGTCCAGTTTTGCCAACACCAGCTGTTGAAGAGGGTGTCATTTCCCCATTGTATGTCCATGGCTCTTTTATCGTATGTTAATTGATCATATATGTTTGAGTTAATTTCTGGACTGTCTATTCTGTTCCACTAGTATGTGGCTCTGTTCTTGTGTCAGTACCAAATTGTCTTAATTACTGTGGCTTTGTAGTAGAGCTTGAAGTTGGGAAGCGAGATCCCCCCCACTTTATTCTTCCTTCTCAGGATTGCTTTGGCTATTCGGGGTCTTTGGTGGTTCATATGAATTTTAGAACTATTTGTTCCAGTTTGTGGAAGAATACTGTTGGTATTTTGATAGGCATTGCATTGAATCTGTAGATTGCTTTAGGCAGGATGGACATTTTGACGATATTAATTCTTCCTAGCCGAGAGCATGGGATGAGTTTCCATTTGTTAGTGTCCTCTTTAATTTCTCTTAAGAGTGTCTTGTAGTTTTTAGGGTATAGGTCTTTCACATCCTTGGTTAGGTTTATTCCTAGGTATTTTATTATTTTTGATGCAATTGTGAAGGGAAGTGTTTTCCTGATTTCTTTCTCTAGTAGTTCATTGTTAGTGTATAGGAATGCCACAGATTTCTGTGTATTAATTTTGTATCCTGCAACTTTGCTGAATTCAGATATTAGATCTAGTAGTTCTGGAGTGGATTCTTTAGGGTTTTCTATGTATAATATCATGTCATCTGCAAACAGGGAGAGTTTAACTTCTTCCTTGCCAATCTGGATGCCTTTTATTTCTTTGTGATGTCTGATTGCCGTGCCTAGGACCTCCAGAACTATGTTGAATAGAAGTGGGGAGAGTGGGCATCCTTGTCTTGTTTCTGATCTTTAAAGGAAAGCTTTCAGCTTCTTGCTGTTAAGTATAATCTTGGCTGTGGGTTTGCCATATATGACCTTTATTATGTTGAAGTACTTGCCCTCTATCCCCATTTGTTGAGAATTTTTATCATGATGGATGTTTAATTTTGTCTAATAATTTTTCAGCATCTATGGAGATGATCATGTGGCTTTTGTCCTTCTTTTTGTTGATGTGTTGGATGATGTTGATGGATTTTCGAATGTTGTACCATCCTTGCATCCCTGAGATGAATCCCATTTGGTCATGGTGTATGATCCTCTTGATGCATTTTTCAATTCGGTTTGCTAATATTTTTTTTTTTTGTTGTTGTTGACTATTTTTGCAGCTATGTTCATCAGGGGTTTTGGTCTGTAATTTTCTTTTTTGGTTTAGTCTTTGCCTGGTTTTATTATTAGAGTGATGCTGGCTTCACATAATGAGTTTGAAAGTATTCCTTCCTCTTATACTTTTTGGAAAACTTTAAGGAGAATGGGTTTTATGTCTTCTCTGTATGTCTGATAAAATTCTGCATTAAATCCACCTGGCCGGGGGTTTTGCTCTTGGGTAGTTTTTTGATTACCGATTCAATTTCTTTGCTGGTAATTGGTCTGTTTAGATTTTCTGTTTCTTCCTTGGTCAGTCTTGGAAGATTGTATTTTTCTAGGAGGTTGTCCATTTCTTGTAGGTTTTCCAGCTTGTTAGCATATAGATTCTCATGGTATTCTCTAATGATTCTTTGTATTTCTGTGGGGTCCATCATGATTTTCCTTTCTCATTTCTGATTCTGTTGATATGTGTAGAATCTCTTTTTCTCTTAATAAGTCTGGCTAGAGGTTTATCTATTTTGTTTATTTTCTCAAAGAACCAGCTCTTGGTTTCATTGGTTTTTTTCTATTGTTTTATTCTTTGCAGTTTTATTTATTTCTTCCCTGATCTTTATTATGTCCCTCCTTCTGCTGACTTTGGGCCTCATTTGTTCTTCTTTTTCCAATTTCTGTAATTGTGACTTTAGAATATTAATTGGGAATTGTTCTTCCTTCTTTAATTAGGCCTGGATTGCTATATACTTTCATCTAAGAACTGTCTTCGCTGTGTCCCACAGAAGTTGGGTCTTTGTGCTGTTGTTGTCATTTGTCTTCATATATTGCTTGATCTCTATTTTAATTTGGTCATTTGTCCACTGATTATATAGAAGCATGTTGTTAAGCCTCCATGTTCTTGTGAGCCTTTTTGGTTTCTGGGTTGGTACAATTTATTTCTAGTTTTATACCTTTGTGGTGTGAGAAGTTGGTTGGTAGAATTTCAATCTTTTTAAATTTACTGATTCTCTTTTTGTGGCCTAGTATGTGGTCTATTCTGGATAATGTTCCATGTGCACGTGAGAAGAATGTGTATCCTTGTGCTTTTGGGTGTAGATTTCTGTAGATGTCTCTTAGGTTCATCTGTTAAAGTGTGTTGTTCAGTGCCTCTGTGTCCTTACTTATTTTCTGTCTGGTGGATCTGTCCTTTGGAGTGAGTGGTGTGTTGAAGTCTCCTAAAATGAATGCTTTGTGTTCTATTTCCTCCTTTAATTCTGTTAGTATTTGTTTCACATATGTTGGTGCTCCTGTATTGGGTGCATATATATTTATAATGGTTATATCCTTTTGTTGGACTGATCCCTTTATCATTATGTAATGTCCATCTTCATCTCTTGTTATATTCTTGTTTTGAAGTCTATTTTTTCTGATACTAGTACTGAAACACCTGATTTTTTCTCCCTATTGTTTGCATGAAATATATTTTTCCATCCCTTGACTTTTAGTCTGTGTGTGTCTTTGCTATTGAAGTGAGTCTCTTGTAATTAGCATATTGATGGGTCTTGCTTTTTTATCTGTTCCATTACTGCGTGTCTTTTGATTGGTGCATTCAGTCCATTTACATTTAGAGTGACTATTAAAAGATATGTACATATTGCCATTGTAGGCTTTAGATTTGTGGTTACCAAAGGTTCAAGGGTAGCTTCTTTACTATCTAACCATCTAACTTAACTCACTTGTTAAGCTATAATAAACACAGTCTGATGATTCTTTATTTCTCTCCCTTCTTATTCCTCCTCCTCCATTCTTTATATGTTAGGTGTTTTATTCTGTACTCTTTTGTGTTTACTTTGACTGCTTTTGTGAGTAGTTGATTTTATTTTATTTTTTGTCTTTAGTTAGTATTTGGTTGGTCTGCTTTCTTTGCTGTGATTTTCTTTTCTCTGGTGACATCTATTTAGCCTTAGGAGTGTTTCCATCTAAAGCAGTCCCTTTAAAATATCCTGTAGAGGTGGTTCGTGGGAGGCAAATTCCCTCAACTTTTGCTTGTCTGGGAATTGTTTAATCCCTCCTTCATATTTGAATGATAATAGTGCTGGATACAGTATTTTTGGTTCAAGGCCCTTCTGTTTCATTGTATTAAATATATCATGCCATTCTCTTCTGGCCTGTAAGGTTTCCGTTGAGAAGTCTGATGATAGCCTGATGGGTTTTCCTTTGTAGGTGACCTTTTATTCTCTCCCGGCTGCCTTTAATACTCTGTCCTTTTCTTTGATCTTTGCCATTTTAATTATTATGTGTCTTGGTTTCGTCCTCCTTTGGTCCCTTGTGTTGGGAGTTCTGTGGTCTTCCATGGTCTGAGAGACTATTTCCTCAGCCAGTTTGGGGAATTTTTCAGCAATTATTTCTTCAAACACATTTTCTATCCCTTTTTTTCTCTCTTCTTCTTCTTGTACCCCTATAATTCAAATATTGTTGTGTTTAGATTGGTCACACAGTTCTCTTAGTATTCTTTCATTTCTGGAGTTCCTTTTATCTCTCTCTGCCTCAGCTTTTCTGTGTTCTTGTTCTCTGATTTCTATTCCATTAATGTCCCTTGCACCTCATCCAGTCTGCTCTCAAGTCCTTCCAGAGATTGTTTTATTTGTGTATTCTCCCTCCTAATTTGATCCTTCAGCTCTTGTATATTTCTCTGCATGTCCATCAGCATAATTGTGACCTTTATTTTGAATTCTTTTTCAGGAAGATTGGTTAAATCTATCTCCCCCGGCTCCCTCTCTGGGGTTGTTTGCATAACTCTGGGCTGGATCAAATTCTTCTGCCTTTTCTTGCTGATAGAAGTAGTCTTAGGCAGGTGGCATGTTTGTCAGCTTGGAGAGCAAAGTCCCTTCCTGCTTTCTGGTTGCCTTGCCTTTCTCCACTGCCTGTGACTGTTAGCCACACAGGGGGAGCAGCTTCCTGTTTTAGTTCCTGAGCTGCCGTGGGCGAGTCAGCTATCGGGGCAGCCCAGAGCCCTGCAGGGAGTGGCATGCATGCCGATTGTGCTCTTCTGCTTGAATAACAACCCTTTGCACCCTGTTCCACTTTCCTCTATCTGTGCCAGGCAGCCGCACGCTGGCAGGGCCTCTGAGTCTTGCCCGGGTGGCTGCGGAGGATGCTCTGGGCAGTTGCTGTGGGCGCGGCTGCTCCCAGGCTGCTCCCCTGCTGTGGCGGGGCCATGCAGGAGGGGGAATGGACGGGAGGCTGTTTATCACCATGAGGGGCTTCAGAGCTGTGCTGTCACCCAGGGAGTTAGGGTGCCTAAAGTTCCCCGGGATTCCCAGCCTGCTGGTTGTTTGTGCTGGGACAATTCCGTCCAGCTGTGGACCTGCTCTCACTTTTCTTTTGTCCCAGGGGAGCCAGCTGCAGGGACCTGCTCACAGGTTTTACTGTTCCATTTTCCTAATATCCACCACACCATGCAATGTGTCTCTGTGCTCCTGGTGCGGATGACTAGGGCTGGGTATTTAGCAGTTCTGGGCTCCCACTCCATCCCCTCTCTGACTCCTTTCCTCCCGCCAGGGAGCTGGGGTGGGGAGAGCACTCGGGTCCCATCAGGCCACGGCTTCTATCTTACCCCCTTTGTGAGATATTGAGTTCTCGCAGATGTAGATGTAACCTGACTATTGTACTGTATCTTCTGGTCTCTCTTTTAGGAATAGTTGTATTTTCAAAAATATATATTGTTTTTGGAGGATATTTCTGCTGCCCTACTCATGCCGCCATCCTGGCTCCTCCCTGGGAAACTGTATTTTGACCACATTTTTTCTAGTTTGAGTGGCCAAATTCATAAATTTCCAGTCAGTTCTCTTAAACTTTGATTTTGTGTGAGAGAAACCTGTCACAGAGAATATTAACAATTATAGCCATAGCTCTCATTTAGTGATAGTTTATTATGAGCTTTGTATATACAATCTTCACAGCAACCTTGAAGGTTGAATATTTTTGTCCATACTTTACCGATGAGGTGACAGACTTAGAGATAGTGTTAAACTGACAGTAAGTGTCAGAGATGAACCAAAAATTGTTTTGTCCCAAATCCCTCAACTGCACTGTCTTAGTTCAGGCTGCCATAACAAAGTAAACTAAATGGTTTAAACAACAGAAATTTATTTCTCACATTCTGGAGTGTGCAAGTCTGAAATTAGGGTGCCAGCATGGTCAGGCTCTGGTGGGGGATTCTTGCTGGCTTGCAGATGGTGGCCTTTTCTCTGTGTCATCACATGGCGTAGACAGGAACCTCTGGTGACTCTTCCTTCATCTTATAAGGGCACTAATCCCATCATGGAGGCTCCACCCTCATGACTTCATCCATACTTAATTACCTCCCAAAGGTCCCACCTCATAATAGCATTGTCTAGGGAGTTAGGGATTCAAAATATGAATTTGGAGGGAATACAAACATTCAGTCCATAACATACACCAAAAAAAGCATTCAAATATTTGTGTAAGAATTTCTAAAATGTACTATGAACAATCATTTGTAAGATGCTTTACAAAACATATATGTGTATGTGTGTGTGTGTGTATGTGTGTGTTCTACTTTGAAAACACATTTGCAAACAGGCCAATTGGTGTACATTCTATTCAATCTGAAAAAATTCACAATGCATGCTGCCCCTGACAAGCCCTTTGGTAAAGAAATGTTTTATCCTAATCAGTTTTTTCCAAACTTGGTATTCTATTAAACACTTTTCCAGACAACACACTTTGAGAAATATCAGTTTCTGTCAGTCATGCTCTCCTAACATCTTTCCTGGACAGGCTTGGGAATTTGAGTAAAATACATTATGCTACCAGTGGTAGCAGGAGTGAACACAGGGAAGAAGGTTTAATTGAAGGACACATTTTGGTTCTGTCAGTGGATTACAAAAAGCTAAAGCAGGTGTCAGAGACAGTATGGAATTGTAGGGTGTAGCATACTTAAAATTTATATGCTTAATATTAATCATGTTTCATAGATGAAGCTGTTGTATATATATATACAATAGTAATGATGGTGATGAAAATTATAATTATTATGAGCTATTATTATTACATGAAGGACAAAGACAAATTAATTGAAATACCACTCCCTCATTGCATTAAATTTCTCCAGAGAAACAGATATATAAAGATATGGAGAGACAGATAATAGATCGAAAGAGAGAGAGAGGGACAGATACTTATAATGAGAAATTGGTTCACCTGATTATGAAGACTAAGAAGTCCCCTGATCTGCCATCTGCAAGCTGGAGACTCAGGAGAGCCAGTGGTGTACTTATAGTCTGAAAACCAGGGAATTCATGATGTGAATCTCAGTCCAAGGGTAGAAGACTGATGATGTTCAGTGCAAACAGGAAGGCAGGAAAGTAAGTAATGCCCCCTCCTCCATTCTTTGGTTCCATTCAGGCCCTCAAACAATTATATGGTGCCCACCCATATAGGGAAGGGCAATGGCTCCACTCAGTCTACCTGATCCAAATGCTAATCTCTCCAGGAAACAACCTAAAAGACATACCCAGCAATGATCACTAACAAGACATCTGGGATGGTATGACCTAGTTCAGTTGACCCATAATATTCAACCATCACAATCATCATAGATGGCTTTTAAAAATCTAGAAAACTGACCAGTATTCACAACTGACGTGACACTGTTCTTGTACTGATGCTCATGACAGTTTTTATTTCTGGCTAAAGAAATTTGTTGAAGGCACTCACTCTTTAAAACAAAGCTACATGTAAAAATCAATTGCAAGAGATTCATTTGACTAAAGCTCCTACACAAAGTTTCAGAGTAGAAGTGATAAATTTAAAGAAATACATACTAAAGCTTTCAAAGTGTGAAATAAATTTGCACAATCCCATTTTTAAATGTCATGACAGACCTAGAAACAATTAAGTGAATATAACTAATTAAAACCAAATTACTAAATCAATAATGTGATTTAGCCCAAACTGAAACTAACTCTACCAGACTTGAAATACTTAGATTTGACAAGCTGAGTACTGGATTTCAATTAGATAATATGATGCTACTGGCCAGGAAACTTTTGAAAAAATCCTTATTCTTAGATTTGAGATTAACAATAAGGTACAACAAAATGTTCTTAGAATATATGAAACATTCCAATATTCACAAGAATCAAGAACATTAGCTCTGTTAGGATGATTTTACAAAGGCCATCTAGCTACATTCCATAGGTTGAGAAAGAAACACAGATAGTACCTATATTTAAAATAGAAATCCAAATTAATTTTAAATGACTTAATTTGTATATATAAATTTTGTTTTATGTTTATGCTTATTATACTGTCTGATTCCTAGGTAAAATTACCTGTGATGAAAGATTGTTGATAGAGCTGGAGATCTGGGCATGTGAGATCCTCTGTGGAAATTGAGAGGTAGCATAAAACCTTGAACTTCTTGGAGGTATGCCAAAGGAGGGGATGGTGTATGGAGAAGTCATTTCTACAAAAGAGTTGGATCTTTTCTATGGAGAAAGGTCGTGTACATTCTTGTTTATGGGCCCAGATAGTGAACCAATTATGCAGGCATGTTAATAAATGGTACAGTTCTGGTGGCAAGTTGATTTAGTCTACCTGGTTCTTTGAATATAAATCCTGAGAGATATGGAAGAACTTGGTAGAATGATTTGGACAATTGCGTAATTATCTGTGATTGAGAAATACCAATTCTCAAAGAGCCATAATTTCATCAAATTTCTTGTGTACATGGTTAAAGCATATAATTCATGAGCCAGCTCATGTGCTGGTAAATTGTGTTTGTAGCTGTACCTTTTATGTGGGAAAGAGGATGATCACCTAAATAGTATGATTCCATCTTCTTCTCCCACCAACTCACCAACATCTGATGTTCTATTATTTTTTGGTATCATTAATCTACTATTACATGAGGAACATTATGTTTACTAGACTCCCCCCATCACCAAGTCCCCCCACAAACCCCATTACAGTCACTATCCATCAGCGTAGTAAGATGTTCCAGAATCACTACTTCTCTTCTCTGTGTTGTACAGCCCTCCCTGGAGGCCCCACACATTATACATGCTAATCATAATGCCCTCTTTCTTCCCACCCCCCATATCCCTCCCTTCCTACCCATCCTCCCCAGGCCCTTTCCCTTTGGTAACTGTTAGTCCATTCTTGGGTTCTGTGAGTCTGCTGCTGTTTTGCTCCTTCAGTTTTTTTCTTTGTTCTTATACTCCACAGATGAGTGAAATCATTTGATACTTGTCTTTCTCCGTCTGGCTTATTTCACTGAGCATAATACCGTCTAGCTCCATCTATGTTGTTGCAAATGGTAGGATTTGTTTACTTCTTATGGATGAATAATATTCCATTGTGTATATGTACCACATCTTCTTTATACATTCATCTACTGATGGACACTTAGGTTGCTTCCATTTCTTGGTTATTGTGAATAGTGCTGCAATAAACAGGAGTGCACATGTCTTTTTCAAACTGGACTGCTTCATCCTTAGGGTAAATTCCTAGGAGTGGAATTCCTGGGTCAAATGGTATTTCTATTTTGAGCTTTTTGAGGAACCTCCATACTGCTATCCACAATGATTGAACTAGTTTACATTCCCACCAGCAGTGTAGGAGGGTTCCCCTTTCTCCACATACTCACCAACATTTATTGTCATTTGTCTTTTGGATGGTGGCCATCCTAACTGGTGTGAGGTGACATCTTGTTGTGGTTTTAATTTGCATTTCTCTGGTGATTAGCGATGTGGTGCATATTTTCATGTGTCTGTTGGCCATCTGAATTACTTCCTTGGAGAAGTGTCTGTTCAGATCCTGTGCCCATTTTTTAATTGACTTATTTGCTTTTTGTTTGTTGAGGGGTGTGAGTTCTTTATATGTTTTGGATGTCAACCCTTTATCTGATCTGTCATTTATGAATATATTCTCCCATACTGTAGGATGCCTTTTTGTTCTATTGATGGTGCCTTTGCTGTACAGAAGCTTTTCAGTTTGATATAGTCCCACTTGTTCATTTTTGCTTTTGTTTCCCTTGCCTGGGGAGATATGTTCATGAAGAAGTTGCTCATGTTTATGTCCAAGAGATTTTTGCCTATGTTTTTTTCTAAGAGTTTTATGGTTTCATGACTTACATTCAGGTCTTTGATCCATTTTGAGTTTACTTTTGTGTATGGTGTTAGTCAATGATCCATTTTCATTCTCTTACATGTAGATGTCCAGTTTTGCCAACATCAGCTGTTGAAGAGGGTGTCATTTCCCCTTTTATGTCCTTGGCTCCTTTATCCTATATTAATTGACCATATATACTTGGGTTTATATCTGTACTCTATGGTCTGTTCAATTGGTCTATGGCTCTGTTCTTGTGCCAGTACCAAATTGTCTTGATTACTGTGGCTTTATAGTAAAGCTTGAAGTCAGGGAGCATAATCTCCCATGTTTTATTCTTCCTTCTCAGGATTGGTTTGGCTATTCAGTGTGCTTTGTGGTTGTATATGAATTTTATAACTACGTGTTCCAGTTCGTTGAAGAATGCTGTTGGTATTTTGATAGGCATTGCATTGAATCTGTAGATTGCTTTAGGCAGGATGGCCATTTTGACAGTATTAATTCTTCCTAGCCAAGAGCATGGGATGAGTTTCCATTTGGTCATCTCCTCTTTAATTTCTCTTAAGAGTGTCTTTATGGTTTTCAGTGTGTAGGTCTTTCACTTCCTTGGTTAGAGGTTTATTCCTAGGTATTTTATTCATTTGATGCAATTGTGAACAGAATTGTTTTCCTGATTTCTCTTTTTGCTAGTTCATCGTTAGTGCATAGGATTGCAACAGATTTCTGTGTATTAATTTTGGATCCTGCAGCTTTGTGGAATTCAGATATTAGTTCTAGTAGTTTTGGAGTGGAGTCTTTAGGGTTTTTATGTACAATATCATGTCATCTGCAAATAGTGACTTCTTCTTTACCAAACTGGATGCCATGTATTTCTTTGTTTTGTCTGACTGCTGTGCCTAGGACCTCCAGTACTATGTTGAGTAACAGTGGGGAGAGTGGGCATCCCTGTCTTGTTCCCAATCTTAGAGGAAAAGCTTTCAGCTTCTAACTGTTGAGTATGGTGTTGGCTGTGGGTTTGTCATATATGGCCTTTATTATGTTGAGGTACTTGTCCTCTATGCCCATTTTGTTGTGAGTTTTTATCATGAATGGATGTTGAATTTTGTCAAATGCTTTTTCAGTGTTTGTGGAGATGATCATATAGATTTTGTCCTTCTTTTTGTTGATGTGGTGGATGATGTTGATGGATTTTTGAATGTTATACCTTCCTTGCATCCCTGAGATGAATCCCACTTGGTCATGGTGTATGATCTTCTTGATGTATTTTTGAATTTGGTTTGTTAATATTTTGTTGACTATTTTTGCATCTATGTTCATCAGGGATGTTGGTCTTTAATTTTCTTTTTTTGTGGTGTCTTTGCCTGGTTTTGTTATTCGAGTGATGCTTGCTTCATAGAATGAGTTTGGAAGTATTCCCTCCTCTTCAATTTTTTGGAAAACTTTAATGAGAATGGGTATTATGTCTTCTCTACACGTCTGATAAAATTCAGTGGTGAATCCATTTGGTCCAGGGGTTTTTGTTCTTGGATAGTTTTCTGATTACTGATTCAATTCTGTTGCTGGTAATTGGTCTGTTTAGATTTTCTGTTTCTCACTTGGTCAGTCTTAGAAGATTGTATTTTTCTAGGAACTTGTCCATTTCTTCTAGGTTTTCCAGCTTGTTAGCATATAGATATTCATAGTATTCTCTAATAAATTTTTGTATTTCTGTGGGGTCCGTCATGATTTTTCCTTTCTCATTTCTGATTCTGTTGATGTGTGTAGATTCTCTTTTTCTCTTAATAAGTCTGGCTAGGGGTTTATCTATTTTGTTTATTTTCTCAAGGAACCAGCTCTTGGTTTCATTGATTTTTTTTTATTGCTTTATTCTTCTCAATTTTATTTATTTCTTCCCTGATCTTTATTATGTCTCTCCTTCTGCTGACTTTGGGCCTCATTTGTTCTTCTTTTTCCAGTTTCTGTAATTGTGACTTTAGAATATTAATTGGGGATTGTTCTTCCTTCTTTAAATAGGCCTGGATTGCTACATACTTTCATCTAATAACTGTCTTCGCTGCATCCCACAGAAGCTGGGGCTTTGTGTTGTTGTTTCATTTGTCTCTATATATTGTGCGATCTCTGTTTTAATTTGATCATTGATCCATTGATTATTTAGGAGCATATTGTTAAGCCTCCATGTGTTTGTGAGCCTTTTTGTTTTCTTTGTGGAATTTATTTGTAGTTTTATGCCTTTGTGGTCTGAGAAGTTGGTTGGTTGAATTTCAATCTTTTCAAATTTACTGAGGCTCTTTTTGTGGCCTTGTATATGGTCTATTCTGGATAATGTTCCATGTGCACTTGAGAGGAATGTGTATCCTGCTGCCTTTGGGTATAGAGTTCTGTAGATGCCTATTAAGTCCATCTGTTCTAGTGTGCTGTTCAGTGCTTCCATGTCCTTACTTATTTTCTGTCTGGTGGATCTGTCCTTTGGAGTGTTTTTGTGTTGAAGTCTCCTAGAATGAATGCATTGCATTCTACTTCCTCCTTTAATTCTGTTAGTATTTGTTTCACATATGTTGGTGCTCCTGTATTGGGTACATATATATTTATAATAGTTATGTCCTCTTTTTGGACTGACCCCTTTATCATTATGTAGTGTCCATCACTATCTCTTCTTACTTTCTTTGTTTTGAAGTCTATTTTGTCTGATACAAGTATTGCAAAACCTGTTTTTTTCTCCCTATTGTTTGCATGAAATATTTTTTTCCTTCCCTTGACTTTAAGACTGTGTATGCCTTTGGGTTTGAGGTGAGTCTCTTGTAAGCAGCATATACATGGGTCTTGCTTTTTTATCCATTCCATTACTCTGTGTCTTTTGATTCGTGCATTCAGTCCATTTACATTTAGGGTGATTACTGAAAGATATGTATTTATTGCCATTGCAGGCTTTAGATTTGTTGTTACCAAATGTTCAAGAGTAGCTTCTTTTCTATCTAACAATCTAACTTAACTCTCTTATTAAGCTATTATAAACACAGTCTGATGATTCTTTATTTTTCTTCCTTCTTATTCCTCCTCCTCCATTGTTTATGTTAGGTGTTTTATTCTTTACTCTTTTGTGTTTCCTTTGACTGCTTTTGTGAGTAGTTGATTTTATTTTTTGCCTTTAGTTAGTATTTGTTTGGTCTGCTTTCTTTGCTGTGATTTTCTTTTCTCTGGTGACATGTATTTAGCCTTAGGAGTGCTTCCATCTAGAGCAATCCCTTTAAAATATCCTGTAGAGGTGGTTTGTGGGAGGCAAATTCCCTCAACTTTTGCTTGTCTGGGAATTGTTTAATCTCTCCTTCATACTTGAATGATAATAGTGCTGGATACAGTATTCTTGGTTCAAGGCCCTTCTGTTTCATTGAATTAAATATATCATGCCATTCTCTTCTGGCCTGTAAGGTTTCCGTTGAGAAGTCTGATGATAGCCTGATGGGTTTTCCTTTGTAGGTGACCTTTTTTCTCTCTCTGGCTGCCTTTAATACTCTGTCCTTGTCTTTGATCTTTTCCATTTTAATTATTATGTGTCTTGGTGTCGTCCTCCTTTGGTGCCTTGTGTTGGGAGTTCTGTGGGCTTTCGTGGTCTGAGAGACTATTTTCTCCCCCAGTTTGGGGAATTTTTCAGCAATTATTTTTCGAAGACACTTTCTATACCCTTTTCTCTCTTCTTCTTCTTCTGGTACTCCTATAATGCAAATATTGTTCCATTTGGATTGGTCACACAGGTCTCTTAATATTCTTTCATTCCTGGAGATCCTTTTATCTCTCTCTGCCTCAGCTTCTCTGTGTTCCTGTTCTCTAATTCCTGTTCCATTAACAGCCTCTTGCACCTCATCCAGTCTGCTCTTAAATCCTTCCAGAGATTGTTTTATTTCTGCATTCTCCCTCCTAACTTGATCCTTCAGCTCTTACATATTTCTCTGAATGTCCATCAGAATGATTGTGACCTTTGTTTTGAATTCTTTTTCAGGAAGATTGGTTAAATCTACCTCCCAGTCCCTCTCTCAGGGGTTGTCTGTGTAATTCTGGACTGGACAATATTTTTCTGCCTTTTCATGGTGATAGAGGTAGCTGTAGGCAGGTAGCACGTGTGTCAGCTGGGAGAACAGAGTCCTTTCCTGCTTGTTCGTCACCTTGCCCTTCTCCACTGCCTGTGTTGGTTACCCACGCACCTGGAGCAGCCTCCGGATTAATTGCCTAAACTTCTGTAGGCTTGTTCACCATCAGGGTAGCTCAGAGCCCTGCGGGGAGTGGCAGGTGTACTGGGTGTGCTCTCCTGTGAGAGCAGCACCCCTTCACACCTTGCCACAGTTTCCTTTTCCTCTGCCAAGCAGCTGCATGCCAGCTATGGCCACTGAGTCTTGCCCAGGTGGCTGCATGCCAGAAGGATATTCTGGACAGTTGCTGTGGGCACAGCTACTCTTTGGCTACTCCGCCTATGCCGGCGGACATGGCTGCTCTCCTGCTGCTTGGTTGCCTTGGGTGCATGCAGCCACTCTCCAGATGCTCGGCTGCTCTGTCGTGGCCATGCCATCCGGGGGTATGACTGGCAGGCTGCCTATGGCCATGAGGGGCCTCAGACATTCACTGCCATCCAGTGGGCTGGGCACCCAAAGTTCCTCAGAATTCCCCACCTGCTGGGCTGAGTGCACCAGGACACTTCCGTCCAGCTGTTAGGCCCCTGTCCCTTTAAGACTTTCAAAAAGCACTCACTTTTCTTTTGTCTTAGGGGAGCCGGCTGCAGGGACCTGCTCGCAGATTTTACTTTTCTGTTTCCCTAATATCCAGCACACTATGCAATGTGTGTCTGCACTCCCATAGTACTAGAGCTGGCTATTTAGCAGTCCTGGGCTTCCACTCCCTCCCCACACTGACTCCTATCCTCCTGCTGGGGAGCTTGGGTTGGGGGACCTTTCAGGTCCCACCAGGCCACAGCTAGTATCTTACCCCCTTCATGAGATGCTGAGTTCTCTCAGGTGTAGATGTAGCCTGGCTGTTGTACTGTATCCACTGGTCTCTCTTTTAGGAACAGTTGCATTTGTTGTATTTTCAAAAATATGTATGGTTTTGGGAGGAGATTTCCACTGCCCTACTCACATCACCATCTTGACTCCTCCCTGATGTTCTTCTAAGAAGGAAGAAAACCTTCTGTTCAACAATTAGAAAAGAATCTTAGCACAGAAATATGAATGATTGATATTCAATCCTCTCTTGAATAATTTATTGGAGTAATTGGAAAAGTATGAAAGTGGCAGGGGGGGATACATTAGGACAAAATGAGTCTGACCTATTAAGGAGCCTGTTGATGTTGATAATGTAGTGATATTGATAATGATAACTCAGGTTTGGCAAGATTCAGAAGCATCTTTTGAATAATTAAAGATAATCAAATCATAATCAATGCAGTGAAACTTCTAATTATATTGAATCTGCTTAAATATTAATGATTCACAGGCAGCATCAGCCAAATCGTGGACTAGGAAGTTCTAGGTCCTCATTTCCTCATGGAAATATTAAAAACAAAACAAAACAAAATAAAACATTAGAGACTGTCTAAAGTGATTTTATAGGAACTTTGGAAACAATCAAAAGGTCTACAGCAACCAAGAAAATGCCTAATCAAGAGAAGGCAGAATTCAAATGGCAGGGAAGTTCCTGGCATTTTGACTCAGCATTACTCCACTCCTTCCCTAGTGCTGCACGTCTCAGTTTGGAGGAGGCAGCAGCCCAGTTTCCAATTTCCCCTCTTGAACCAGAGAAAGTAGAGCAATGCTCTGTAACTTATCTGGGGTTGTCCTGAGTGATTGGTCTCTCTTTCACCTAACTTGCGGCTCTGACAGGGAAAAGCACTGTTCATGTGTTATCCATGAAAACCGCAAGGAATCTAAGGCCCTCAGATGCCTAAGGCAAGAGATTATGGGTGAAGACATTGAACTGACCATCTAAGGCAGCAGTCCAGTTTCTATTTCTCTCCTTTAAACTGGAGGAAGCAGAGCAGACATTTGCAACATTCTAACTGGTCTGGTGGCCACTTCAAGATAAGTCTCTGTTTCACTAAACTTGGATCTCAGTCTGGGAAAAGTGGTAGAAAGCAACAAGCCCTGCTCATAAAAGCTGAAAGAGAACTACAGGCCCACAGGAACCCGGAGATATACAACAGACCATCAACGGCACCAAGGGGAAGCTGGGGTGACACTGTTTGGGAAATGAAGACCCTCCAAAGCAGCCATATATGGGAGAATTGGAAAACCGACACAAAAGGCCATGGAAGAGGCATACTAGAAAAAGGCCTGAGAACACCTTGAGCATTAATCTTGGGCATATCCCAAGAATCAGAGATGTCCAGCTAATAAGTAGAAGAATTCTGGCACAAAAGTTTTTCATTTTTATGAAGTCCAATTTATCTTTTTTTTCCTTTTATTAACAGTGCTTTGGGTGCCATGTGCAAGAACTCAACAACAACAACAAAATATCAAGCTCACTGTTTTAAGGAGGACAAATGACTTGAATGGACATTTCTCCAAAGAATATATATATAGATGATCAATAAGCACATGAAAAGATGCTTAACACCACTGATCATCAGGGAAGTGCAATTTAAAACCACTGTGTTATATTACTTCACACCCATTAGGATGGCTAATATATATTTAAAAGAAAAATAAAAACTAACAAGGGGAAAGATGGTGGTGTGAGAGAAGAGACAGAGGCTTCCTCCTAAAACTGGATACAATTAGAAAATTTAATTGGCGCAACTAATCCTGAGAGAGCAACAGAAAAGATGACGGCATCAGACTGCACACACCTGGAGAAAAGAGCAGACCTCAGTGAACGGGGTAACGTACCAGAGCTGTGGCTCCACGGGACTCGAGCCCCACCCCCAGCCAAGCTCACCAGGGGGAGGAAGACAAATGGAGGAGGGAGGGAGTGGAAGGCTTGGGACTGCAGAATACCTAGCTCCGGAGTCCTGTGCTGGGAGCACAAACCTACATTTCATGGTGCTTTCATGAGACTCACATGACTACTGCGTTGGAAAGTTAATACAGGCAGAGTTATTGGGGAGAATGGGATTCTGGCTGCTTGTGCAAAGCAGGCATCCATATCTGGCTGCTCTGGGACAAAAACTTATACCTATGTGACTGGCCCACTGGCTCAGGCATTGGAGAAAGGCACAGCAGCCAGGAGATAGGGAACAGCTCTTTCCTATACCCAGGCACCACTAACGCTCCCCTGTGACCCCCGACATTGCTTCAGGGGCTCAGCAGCTCCAGAATAGAGCTTCTGGACACTAGAGGGCACCATATACAAACATGAAATGCCAAAGGAAACTTGTCCAGAGTAAAATTGTTAATACAACTCCCGAGAAAGATTTAAATGATATGGACCTCATGACTCTTCCTGAAAGGGAGTTCAAAATAAAAATCATCAACATCCTAATGGAGGTACGGAAAGACATCCAAGAACTCAGGAATGAATTCAGGTCAGAGATCCAATTGTTAAAGAACATGATGGAGGATATTAAAAGCAGGTTGGATACGGTGGAGGAGACAATAAATGAAATAGAAACTAGAGAAGAGGAATACAAAGAAGCTGAGGCACAGAGAGAAAAAAGGATCTCGAAAAATGAAAGAATATTGAGAGAACTGTGTGACCAATCCACACGGAACAATATTCGCATTATAGGGATACCAGAAGAAGAAGAAGAGAGAGAAAGGGTTAGAAAGTGTTTTTGAGGAGGTAGTTGCTGAAAACTTCCCCAGTCTAGGGAAGGACATAGTACTGTCAGGCCACGGAGATCCACAGATCCCCCAACACAAGGGACCCATGGAAGACAACAGTAAGACACATAGTAATTAAAATGGGAATGATCAAGGATAAGGAAAGACTATTAAAAGCAGTCAGAGGCAGAAATAAGATCACATACGAAGGAAAGCCCATCAGACTAACATCAGACTTCTCAGCAGAAACCTAACAGGCCAGAAGGGAGTGGCATGATGTATTAAATACCATGAAGCAGAAGGGCCTGGAACCAAGATTACTTTATACAGCAAGATTATCATTTAAATTTGAAGGAGGGATTAAATAATTTCCATATAAGCAAAAGCTGAGAGAGCTTACCTCCCACAAACCATCTCTACAGTCTATTTTGCAGGGACTGCTATAGATGGAAGTGTTCCTAGGGTTGGATAGCTGTCACCAGAGGTAGTAAAATCACGGTAGGGAGGGTGGAGCAGCCAATTGCGAGGCAAATGCAAACTTAAATTGACTATCCCCATAGTCAATCAAGGGATAGACAAAAAGTACAGAATTTGATACCTAATATATAAAGAATGAAGGAGGAAGAAAAAGGAGGAGAAATAGAAAAGAACCTTTAGATTGTGTTTGTAACAGCATACTAAGTGAGTTAAGTTAGACTCTTAGATAGTAAGGAAAGTAAGCTGGAACCTTTGGTAACCATGAATCTAAAGCCTCAAATGGCAATACGTACATACCTATCGATAATCACCCTAAATGTAAATGGAATGAATGCACCAATCAAAAGACATAGAGTTACTACATGGATAAAAAAACAAGACCCATCTATATGCTGCTTACAAGAGACTCACCTCAAACCCAAAGACATGTACAGACTTAAAGTCAAGGGATGGAAAAAGATATTTCATGCAAACAATAGGGAGAAAAAAGAAGGTGTTGCAGTACTAGTATCAGACAAAATAGACTTCAAAACAAAGAAAGTAACAAGAGATAAAGAAGGACATTACATAATGATAAAGGGCTCAGTCCGACAAGAGGATATAACCATTATAAATATATATGCACCCAATGCAGGAGCACCAGCATATGTGAAACAATTACTAACAGAACTAAAGGAGGAAATAGACTGCAATGCATTCATTCTAGGAGACTTCAACACACCATTCACTCCAAAGGACAAATCCACCAGACAGAAAATAAGTAAGGACACAGAGGCACTGAACAACACACTAGAACAGATGGACCTAATAGACATCTATAGAACTCTACACCCAAAAGTAATAGGATACACATTCTTCTCAAGTGCACATGGAACATTCTCCAGAATAGACCACATACAAGGCCACAAAAAGAGCCTCAGTAAATTTGAAAAGATTGAAATTCAACCAACCAACTTCTCAGACCACAAAGGCATAAAACTACAAATAAATTCCACAAAGAAAACAAAAAGGCTCACAAACACATGGAGGCTTAACAACGCACTTCTAAATAGTCAATGGATCAACCACCAAATTAAAATGGAGATCCAGCAATACATGGGAAAAACTGACAACAATAACACAAAGCCCCGACTTCTGTGGGACGCAGCGAAAGCAGTCTTAAGAGGAAAGCATATAGCAATCCAGGCATATTTAAAGAAGGAAGAACAAACCCAAATGAATAGTCTAATGTCACAACTATCAAAATTGGAAAAAGAAGAACAAATGAGGCCTAAAGTCAGCAGAAGGAGGGACATAATAAAGATCATAGAAGAAATAAACAAAATTAAGAAAAATAAAACAATAGAAAAAATTCAGTGAAACCAAGAGCTGGTTCTTTGAGAAAATAAAAAAATAGATAAGCCTCTAGCCAGACTTATTAAGAGAAAAAGTGAATCAATACACATCAACAGAATCAGAAATAAGAAAGGAAACATCATGACTGACCCAACAGAAATACAAAGAATTATTAGAGAATACTAGGAAAACCTATATCTAAGAAGCTGGAAAACCTAGAAGAAATGGACAACTACCTAGAAAAATACAACCCTCCAAAACTGACCAAGGAAGAAACACAAAATCTAAACAAACCAATTACCAGCAAAGAAATTGAAGTGGTAATCGAAAAACTACCCAAGAACAAAACCCCCGGGCCAGATGGATTTACCTCAGAATTTTATCAGACATACAGAGAAGATATAATACCCATTCTCCTTAAAGTTTATCAAAAAATACGAGAGGAGGAAATACTCCCAAACTCATTCTATGAAGCCAATATCACCCTAATACCAAAACCAGGCAAAGACCCCACCAAAAAAGAAAATTACAGACCAATATCCCTGATGAACATAGATGCAAAAATACTCAATAAAATATTAGCAAACCAAATTCAAAAATATATCAAAGGGATCATACACCACGACCAAGTGGGATTCATCCCAGGGATGCAAGGATGGTACAACATTCGAAAATCCATCAACATCATCCACCACATAAACAAAAAGAAAGACAAAAACCACATGATCATCTCCATAGATGCTGAAAAAGCATTTGACAAAATTCAACATCCATTCATGATAAAAACTCTCAGGAAAATAGGTATAGAGGGAAAGTACCTCAACATAATAAAGGCCATATACGAAAAACCCAGAGCCAACATCATACTGAACAGCAAGAAGCTGAAAGCTTTACCTCTGAGATCGGGAACAAGACAGGGTTCCCCTCTCTCTCCACTGTTATTTAACATAGTACTGGAGGTCCTAGCCATGGCAATTAGACAAAACAAAGAAATACAAGGAATCCAGATTGGCAAAGAAGAAGTTAAACTGTCACTATTTGCAGATGACATGATATTGTACATAAAAAACCCTAAAAACTCCACTCCAAAACTACTAGAACTGATATCGGAATACAGTAAAGTTGCAGGATACAAAATTAACATACAGAAATCTTTGGTTTTCCTATACACTAACATTGAGCCAATAGAAAGAGAAATCAGGAAATAAATTCCATTCACAATAGCATCAAAAAGAGTAAAATACCTAGGAATAAACCTAACCAAGGAAGTGAAAGACCTATACCCTGAAAACTATAAGACACTCTTAAGAGAAACTAAAGAGGACACTAACAAATGGAAACTTATCCCATGCTCTTGGCTAGGAAAAATTAATATTCTCAAAATGCCCATCCTGCCCAAAGCAATATACAGATTTGATGCAATCCCTATCAAATTACCAATAACATTCTTCAACGAACTTTAACAAATAGTTCAAAAATTCATATGGAAACACCAAAGACCCTGAATAGCCAAAGCAATCCTGAGAAAGAAGAATAAAGTGGCGGGGATCTCACTCTCCAACTTCAAGCTCTACTACAAAGCCTTAGTAATCAAGACAATTTGGTACTGGCACAAGAATAGAGCCACAGACCAGTGGAACAAAATAGAGACTTCAGACATTAACCCAAACACATATGGTCAATTAATATTCGTTAAAGGAGCCATGGACATACAATGGGGAAATGACAGTCTCTTCAACAGATGGTGCTGGCAAAACTGGACAGCTACTTGTAAGAGAATGAAACTGGATCATTGTCTAACCCCATACACAAAAGTAAATTCAAAATGGATCAAAGACTTGAATGTAATTCATGAAACCATAAACTCTTAGAAAAAAACATAGGCAAAAATCTCTTGGACATAAACACGAGTGACTTCTTCATGAATATATCTCCCTGGGCAAGGAAAACAAAAGCAAAAATGAACAAGTGGGACTATATCAAGCTGAAAAGCTTCTGTACAGCAAAGGACACCATCAATAGGACAAAAGGTACCCTACAGTATGGGAGAATATATTCATACATGACAGATCCGATAAATGCTTGACATCCAAAATATATAAAGATCTCATGCACCTCAACAAACAAAAAGCAAATAATCCAATTAAAAAATGGGCAGAGAAGCTGAACAAACAGTTCTCTAAAGAAGAAATTCAGATGGCCAACAGACACATGAAAAGATGCTCCACATTGCTAATTATCAGAGAAATGCAAATTAAAAGCACAATGAGATATCACCTCACACCAGTAAGGATGGCTACCATCCAAAAGACAAACAACAACAAGTGTTGTCGAGGTTGTGGTGAAAGGGGAACCCTACTACACTGCTGGTGGGAATGTAAATTAGTTCAACCATTGTGGAAAGTAATATGGAGGTTCCTGAAAATGCTCAAAATAGACTTACCATTTGACCCAGGAATTCCACTCCTAGGAATTTACCCTAAGGTGCAGCACTCCAGTTTGAAAAAGACAGATGCACCCCTATGTTTATCGCAGCACTATTTACAATAGCCACGAAATGGAAGCAACCTACATGTCCATCAGTAGATGAATGGATAAAGAAGAGGTGGTACATATACACAATGGAATATTATTCAGCCATAAGAATAAAACAAATCCTATCATTTGCAACAACATGGATGGAGCTAGAGGGTATTATGCTCAGTGAAATAAGCCAAGTGGAGAAAGACAATACCAAATGATTTCACTCATCTGTGGAGTATAAGAACAAAAGAAAAACTGAAGGAACAAATAGCAGCAGAGTCACAGAACCCAAGAATGGACTAACAGTTACCAAAGGGAACGAGACTGGGGAGAATGGGAGGGTAGGGAGGGATAAGGGCAGGGAAGAAGAAAGGGGGTATTATGATTAGCATGTATAATGTGGGGGGTGGGAGAAAGGGGAGGGCTTTGCAACACAGAGAAGACAAGTAGTGATTCTACAACATCTTACTATGCTGAGGGACAGTGACTGTAATGGGGTTTTTCGGGGGGACTTATGGTAGGGGAGAGCCTAGTAAACATATGTTCTTCATGTAATTGTAGATTAATGATAACAAAAAAAAAACTAACAAGGGTCAGCAAGGAGGTGGGGAAATTGAAAACTTCCTGCATTGTTGGTGGGAACGTAAAATGTTTCCACTGATGTGAAAAGACTATGGTGTTTCCCCCAAAAATTAAACATAGAATTACCATATGTCACAGCAATTCCACTTCGGAGTATACATCCAAGAGAATCGATTTGAATATCTACATTCTTAGCAACATTATTCAAGTAGACAGAATGTGAAAACAACCTAAATGTCCATTCATGGATGAATGGGTAATATATGGTATATACTAAACAATGCTACAATATGTGTGAAGCTTGAGCACGTTATGACAAATGAAATAAGCTAGTCACAAAAGGACAAATACTGTATTATTCCATTTGTCTGAGATATGTAAAGGAGTCAAGTTCATAGAGACAGGACGTACATTAGTGGTTGCCAGGTGCTGGGAGGAAAGAAGAAAGTGGGGAGTTACTGTTTCAATCTGGGAAGATATCGAAGTTCTGGAGATGGATGGTAATAATAGTTGCACAATGTGAATTGTGTAAATTGCACAGTGTGAATGTGCTTAATGCCACTGAACTGCACACTTAAAAATGGTTAAAATGCTTAATTTTGTTATATGTATTTTATGACAATAGAAAGTTCAAATTAAAAAAATCATGATTCACATTAAACACATGGCAATTTTCTTTTAACCAAATGCTTGCTTACAATGATCAGAGATTGGCTTATATGAACATAGCAGATAAAACAGAGTGTACTGTACTTTGTGTATGAGAATGAGAGTGATAATATTCATTTTAGAAAGAATAGACAAGACTTTTTCCCATGGTATTGTTTACAGTGCCCATTAACATTGGCTGAATGTTTATATAACCTGCTGTAAGTACTAAAAAGCAGACCCTAGGAACAAATATCTACAAAGGAAAAATTTTGTGTTGATTAAAGCACAAATAAAAGGGAAAGAACGATGCTAAAGAAAAGGTATAAACTATAACTTCATGCAGCAACATGGATGAATCTTACAAATAGTGTTTAGCTAAGTAAATCAGGCAAAAAAGAATATATACCGCATGAAGTCATTTATATCAATTTCGAAACCTGATAATTTGAGCACTTCTTCTGGATACAGGTGGTATGTATACTACAATTTTAAAAAATTACTTAGATGATATACATAAAAATCTCAGAGAACACCCTAAATATCCATCAGTAGGAGACTGGATAAATAAATTTTGACTTACCCACTCAAAGGCACACTATTCCTCAATGAAAAAGAACAAACTAATGATACACACAACAGGGATGAATCTCACATTATGCTGAGAGAAAGAAGCTGGGAACAGAAAGAACATATACTATGATTTGTTTACATAAAGTTCTAGAAGAGACAAAACTAATCTATGGTGGATAATGAAAAACTATTGCCTGTGTTGTGTGTGGTGAGAATGATTGAGAAGGGACATGAAGGAACTTTCTGGGGTGTTTGTAAGGATATGAATTACACAGTATGTGCATTTGTGAAAACTCAGTTCATTATACACTTTGGATTTGTACATTTCACCATAACTAATTTTTACATAAAATAATATCTCTGTAAACAAAAATAAATGAATGGATGTATGGATGAATTCAGGCTGCTTTTAGTTTTAAAAAGTGTATCCTTTGACCTGAAAATTCCACTTGTAACAAAGTGTTCTAAGGCGATAATAGATGCTCAGATGTGCATCTATCTGTGCACCTGTATATCATCTGTCTATCTTATACTTTTATAAAATTTCTTCTATATTATAAAAACAGGAACAATCTGCAAGTCCTTTATTTGCAGGTCATTTGAGTAAAATATGAGACAGTCATATAATGGAAAATTATGCAGCCATTTAAAATTAGATTATAGACTATAAATTGGTCACTGGGATGGTAGTACAGCATGGAGAAAAAAGTCAATGTTTCTGTAACACCTTTCTACATTGATAGAAACTGCACTAGAAGGGGTGAGGATTTGATAATATGCATAACTATTGAACCACTGTGTTGTACATTTGAAACCAACATAAGGTTGTCTATCAATGATAACTTCAATAAAAAAACTAGATTGTAGATCTCTATTTACTGACAGGGAAAGATGTCCATGATGTTTTGAGTATAAAAATTATATGAAAATAGTAAATGTAGTATTACTCATCATATATAAATATTATTTGTGTAAGTAGGTAGATACAGAGAGAACATGTTCATGAAAGGATAGATATAAGGGTAACACTATGTATTTCTAGGAGTTAGAGTTTGAAGTAAATTTTACATTAATTTTATACTTTTTCTTTATCAAAATTTTTTATAATAATTTATTATTCATATTAGCAGAGAAAATATAAAGCTATTTTCATTAAAGAAATAAAATGCAAGTTACTTTTTAAAAACAATTTCTTTTGAAATTAATGTGAAGAAATACATAATGTTTTTCTTTCAGGTAATTAAATATCGCTAAGGAATAATTATGTACAAACGCAGATTAACAACAATTTTTGTATTCTCTACCATTTATTTTAGGTTCGTAACAAGGTTTTTTTCCATTTTTAGAATTAATAAACAATTCTCAAAATGTACAAAGTAAGTGTATTCTAAATAACTTGTCCTTTCATAGTTTGTATATATGTGTATAATTTTAGTTTTAAATAGTATTCTCTTATATTCAGTGTTCATATACAGAAGGCAGATGGTTGTCAAAGAGACAAGATAAGAAAAGACGTGTTTGTCTACGTTCCAGAAGTGAAGATTTCTAATTAATTTTGCTTTCACTTTACAGATGTCACTTGAGGTAAGCTATCAGCTTTCCAACTGGCAGGCTAGCTGATGAAAATTCAGCAGACATTTCCTATTATTTTTGGCATTCTCACAGGTAGCTTGATGTTATAATAAGCAGGAAAAAAGTTTAAGGGTTGATTAAATCCCTATTAGTGGAAATGTGCAATGTGTATCCTCAAGAGCCTTTGTTATAATACAAGCAAGTTTACTCCAAACTCTTTTACTCTAATGTGCTTCAGGGTAATGAATAATAGGCATTATAAATTGTGAATAGAGGTAGGGATACTATATAATATCATGGATAATGATTATTTTTAACAAATCATATGCCTAACAGTTGTGAATCACCATAGAGAATATATAATAAATGAAAATGAATGATCTTCATCCTGTTTGGAGAAACATAACCTCACTCCTTTATACCTACAAATTCATCCACAGGTTCCAATAGAAATTTAGACATGTACAGCAGTACAAAAACCCCACTTCATTTACAAACAGCTCTAAGTATGTTGTGTTATATTTATATGTGTGTGTGTGTGTGTGTGTGTGTATATTCTGTTATCTCTTTAAAATGTCCACCACTTTTCCAATGGATACTTATAAGGAATAGCTCTATTACTTAGAGTGGCTGAAAAAAAAATCTATCTTTTCCCTAGTTGTTAAACACCTTCATTTTCCAAAACAAAAGTGGATTCATTACTATTGAATTGTTTTTCAGATTAGAGAAGTCATAGTTTACCACAGTTGTGGAAACAGACTCTGAGATAGAGATTGGCATGTAGATGGTTATTGGGAAGTGCTCTCAAAAATACCATCTGTGAGTGAGGGAAGGAAGGAAGTCAGACAGAGGAAGTAGATGAACTGTCATATAATTGCACCACAGCCCTTGACTGACTTCAGAGGGAGCTGTGGAGCCAACATGGCCCTATTAGGAAACCCAAATGGAGGCAAGGTTACTTGGCTTCTGTAGCTCCTTCATCAACCCATCATTGGATGCAGGATGTTCACAGAAAAGAGTGTAACCTTGGGGGAGCAACTCCTTTAAGCTAACTACAATGCTTAATAATGAATGATGCCCCCAGGACTGGATGTTTCACCACAGATTCCAATATAACAAGTAAAAAATGCACATAATACTAGAAGGAAAGAAGAAAGTACAAATCTCCCACAATCCCATCAACCATACAGAAGCAAAAGTTAACTTTTTGTTTGGTCATTGTGTATTACCAAGACTAAAGACCCACAAGTCATTCTTGAGGGTTCCCTTTCCCTCTCCCTCACTTCCACATACAATAAACTAGCAACTTTTGACAATTTTATACACCAGACACTTCTTAAATCCATCCCTTCTTCCAATGCAATCCCCATTTCCATGGCGCTAATTCAGTCCCTCTTCATCTCTTGCTTCATTTATGACAACTTCAGTTTTACTGATTCCCCAACTCATTGGCTGTTATTTCACTTCGCTTTGCCTTAGGCCTTCCAGCCAGACTTTTCTTCCCAATATATACCACAATGTTTTATGATTAAATGAGTTTTTTTAGTTATATTCTTTACCCCTGAAATCTTATTTCTGTGCCTAACATGCCAGTGCCCTCTACCAAACACACACCAAGACCCCCTCTCACCCCTCTTCCACACTTTGGCTCTGTGACTGGCCTGTTTAACTTCTCATCTTTTCAATCTCAGCCTTCCTTACAGTGCTCCAACTCCCATCCTACACTGTGTTTTCAAATCACCCTTCCGATACCTCTATTAGAACCTTTACTATATTATGCTTAAAGACTTTCAATGACTTTCTGTTATGCCTAGAATAAAATCCAAACTTCTTACTGTTGACAAAGCCCTACACAATCTGTCCTTTGCCTACCTCTTCAGAATCTATTACAGTTCATCCAAACTTCCTTCTTTCTGTTCTTTGTGTACCCACCAAAGTCATTCACATTTTGGGGCCTTTTTGCTTTCTACCTATTTCTTATGCCAGGAATGTTATTTTCTCTAATCTTTACATAGTCTGCTCCTTCTTGTAATTGAGTTCTCTGGTTAAATGTCATCTGGGAGAGCTCCCTTGACCACTCCAGTTTAAATAGTTACCTAGTCATTAGCACATCCCTCTTTTTTTTTAAATCGAAATTACCATAAGGTATAACTATTTTGGCTACTGTGTGTCTTCCCCCAGTAGAATATAATCCCCAGATAATAGCAAAGCTATGTTTGCCTTATCCGCCAGTGTTTCCTCAGCATCTAGAAAACTGTCTGACACCCAGTCATCTGCTGATAAATACTTAGTGAATGAATAAATGTTTTTGTCTTTTTCCGATGAAACTATCTGTTTCTCAAAACAAAAGCATATGCCTTAATTTGAAATCCTTCTGTTTATCACCAGCTTCAAAAGTGCCTGGAGTGTAGCACAGATTCAACAATGTTGTAGGATTTAATTGCTTTATTTTTATAATTTTAGGTAATGGATTGTGGGGTTCCTCGGACCATGTCCATTTGACCTACTCTGTGATGCTTACTTAACATTCCCTAAAATCTTAGAGAAATATCCTAGGTCTATGAGTTAATTCTTGTCTACTCAAAAACATCTATATCCTGACTTTTAGCCTTAATTCCTTCCTGAAAAATGCAATCTAAAAGCTCTTGGGGTTTGCATGAAGAAGGCATGCCCAGTGAGGTGGGATTGTTCCAGAGAGTATTAGGGCCCACACAAGGATATGGGGCTATGGCTTAGCAGAGTCAGGAGACTGGTTTCATACAAGTAGACTAAGAAAATATGTAAATATAGAGAGGATAACAGGATTCAGATTTTTCACTGTCAAAGAAGGCAGTTACAAATATAAGGGGAGGCTATGAATCAGTTCTGTGGTTAGGTTTTAGAATTGGAGGTATTGGAGAAAATCCATCATTTTATAGTTTTAAATATACAAATAGATATAGAAATAAAAATAAATATATATATATAGCCTATATCTTGGTCTCTAATGTTACTCTCCAGTGAAAGGAACCAGGGCTCCTTGGGGAAATGGAGGGGCAGATGGAGCAGGACAAGTACAAGATGAGCCTGGAACATCCTGCTGTGCCAGAAAGTAATAAAGTTGAAGAAGTTGAATGATGGCAGCATTGCAGAAGGACTAAAAAGCTATCTTGCAGGGATTCCTACTGGCCAGATATGGGACGAGGTGAGCTATAAAATTCACAATAATAAATAAATAAACAGATACAATAGAATAAATAAAATATTCAATGATCTATATTGACAAGGAAGGAAGGAAGGAGGAAGAAAGCGAAGGAAGGAAGGAAGGGAAGGGGGAAGGAAAAATCTCTCCTATAAGTGGAATGTCATCTAATAAATATAGAAGGAAGGATAGAATTAGTTTAGATATTCACCATTCGGCAATCATCAAAATAATCATCCAGGTAAGAAACATTAGTGGATGCTAAAACTTCTGGGTGAATATTTGATAAGAAGAGGGATATGCACGTAGTGTTGAAGTATTGTCTCAAAAGTACATGTTAAGTACAAAAGGAACAAGGAACTTGTCAGCAGAGAAACCTAGCAGATAACACTTTAACCAAATGATCAAAGTTAATATCACCAGTAAAAGGATAAATGGAAATCTACCACCGTATAAGATAAACTGAGAAAAACCCAGCTTCTGTTCTGTAATAGTCACACCAAAAAAGCATGACGTGAACCTAACCACAAAGAAACATGAGACAAACCCAAACTGAGATATATTCTGCCAAAATAACTGTCCTGTAATGCTTTAAACTGTCAAGGTTAAGGAAGTCAAGAAGAGACTGAGGAATTGTTCCAGACTGAAGGATACTGAAGAAAATTATATCCTAAGTACAAGCATTCCCATTTGGATCCTTTGTCTGTGCAGGATATGAGAACAATTGGTGGAATTTGAATGGGGTATATGGAGTTGTAACCTATTAATACTTACTAATTTTGGTTGTACTGTGGTTGTATAAGAGAGTGTCTTTGCATAAAATAGGTATTAAAGTATTCCTAGGTATCATGATATCAGTTTACTCTCAATCACTTTAGGAAAAAGGTTTTTTTCCTTCTTTGCAACTTTTTTGTATGCCTGAAATTATTTCTAAAAATAAGGACATTTCCAATAGAATTGTGGGTCATTCATTGAATAATGAGCATTTCTCTAGTACTTGAAGGTATCTGGATTTCATCCACTCCCAGCTCTTTAGGAACCTTGATGAATCAAATATTCTACCTTTTCAAGTTCAAGGGAAGTTTCTCTCCATAATATTTAAACATATTCAAGTATTTATATTCTTGCAACAAACAAATGTACGACCAAACAAAACTTCCTCGGCTCTACATATATTCCCTGTTAATCCTATATTTCATAGATAAACTTCTTGTAAGATTAGTCTATTCACTTTTCCCACGTTTTCCCTCAAAGAACTTCAGAATGGCTAGTAATCCTATTGTTACACTGAAACAACTTTTTTTTTTTGTGGTTACACTAGCCAATGACCTTCCAGATACCAAATCTAACAGTGGCTTTCCAGTCTTTCCTGTTCAAAACTACCCTCTACACTGTTGTGAGGGATATTTGTAGTATCTAAGTATGACCAAATTAATCCATTGCTTTAAACTATTTAATAATACCCCATTACATTCAGAATAAAGTCCAATCTCTTGAGGATGGCAAAAAAGTTCCTTAAAGATATGGCACCTGCCTACTTCTCCACTTTCACCTCTTGTCCCTCTCTCCTTCCCAGCCAGTCATGTTGAAATACACACAATGTATTCTATCTCTACTGTCACAGCACTGACCTCAGTTACAGATATATATGAATTAAGTAAATATTCAATTAATGAGTGCCTACCATGTGCCCAGAAGGGTACTAGGTGCTGTAGATAATTCAAAGAAATATTCAAAGTGATGTCTATTCAGGTACGCTAACTTAATTAGGAATAATTTCCAAGTAAATGTTTGTGGAAATTTTTTTCCAATATCAACACTGTTATGGCAAAATGATCTTTTTAAAGAGGAAATGACACTTTAACATGAAAATGACCAACAGAATCATGTTGTTATTAAATTAATCAACTAACATGTATATGTTTAGTACCTATTATGTAATAAACTATGCTGTGATAAAAAACTATTGACAAAATATCATGTAAGTGTTTAATATAAATGTAGTTACTCATGCATGCAATTCTTTTAAATGAGAACTTGAAACTTTTGGCTTAAAGAATTTTTTGCCTCTCTTTTCTAGAAAACACTCCAAAACAAAAAGAGGAATAACAGCAACAATGACCAGGAACACAATCTGCAATGAAACTAGGAGCTATTAACCATCTGAAAAACAGAGCAACTATCAGGAGACAGGAAAAACCTAAGCACCTGGATTGGGTGGGAAATGGGAGAAACTAATCTGGTGCGGTTTCCCATAGAATTCCAGGAAAGTGCATGTGTTAGAGCCCTAGGAGATGCTGACTACATGAGTGATGCCACAAGGGCAGAAAATAAGGGCAGTTTTTGAAAGTCTGAAAAAGGAAAAGTTGGATTTTACCCATACCTGCATCCCCTCTCCTGCCTTTCACTGCCAAATAACTGCACCTCTCCATCCCCACCCCCATGAAAGATAAAATTTATTCGCTGGCATGGGCAAGACACCATATGGAAAATAAGGAATGATAAAAGATAAGAGACTACATACTGAAAAATGGAACTCTCATTCCTACCACATCCAACTATAAAATTCCATAAGCCAGGTTAATATGCACAGGTAGGAGACTGGAAGATGGTTCTCTGAAGAAACTGCACCACTCCTGAGAAAACCTACAGGCAATGGTATTTAGGGACCCCCCAAAAAGCCTGATGACCAGTTGATTATCACAGCAAACCCATGATGCAAAGAAGCACAAAAGTTTCTTAAGATGCACTCTTAAATATGAACTGACAGCCAAAAATCATCAGACATTTCCAGAAATCCCCTAAAATGAATGAGAAACCCAGACAAAGGAAGAGAAAAAAAACCCAGAGGGAATGACATTAGCAAGATGGTGAAATAGGAGATACCCCATCATATCCCCCCCACAGAAACAATAATTTAGCAGTCATCCATAGACAAATGTGCCTTTGTGGGAGCTTTGGAATCAAGGTAGCAGTTCGCAAAACTCCAGGCAACTCAAGATGGAGGGTCATTTTGCAAAGGCAGGCCCATGCTCAGATGGCAGACTAATTAACCGTGGTCCTGCATACACACCTGGAATCAGCCGCATCCCACTGTGGACTTGGTACTGCCACCATCGCTATCCACAAAGAGACCCAGGAGGAGCCACACTCACCTGTGCTTCTAGTGACAGGCCCACTGAACTCATCCTGGGCAGTGGGCCCTGAAGTGGCCTGTGACCTGGCTCCAGTCCCTTTCAGCCACAGTCTGGGAGTAGCCATGCTGCCCAGGGATCAACAGGGAGACATGCCCATCCATTTTCTTAGAAGCAGGCTTGCAGACGCATGCTGGCTGGAGACCCTGAAGAAACCCTGTAACTTGGTTCCAGCTCTACCTAAGTGTAATCTGGGGCCAATCATACCTACCCATGGACCTGCCCAATGTTTCTGCAGGAGCCCTCCCAGGAACCTAATGGGAGCCACATGTGGTAACAGAAACATCTGCAGACCAAACTGTGGAAACTGATGTGGGCCCTGTGCTACTACCAGTCTTCTTGATCAAGTTCCTGGAGGCAGTCCTGTCTACCCAGGGACCAGACAAGAGCCATGCCTGCTAAGTCCCTGATAATAGGACCAACAACTGAGAACCCCACTGTCAGTCCAGCAGCAGCCACATGACCTGGCTCCAACTTCACTTGACTGCATTCTTTGGGGTAATTCCATCAGTCCAGGGATCTGACGGGAGTTCTTTATCTGCCAAAACTGGTCTATAAAGACTGGAAGAGATGATAAAGGCCATAAATGACAAACACACAAACATCATACTCAGTGATGAAAAGCTGAAATAGCTGCATCCACTTAGAAACTATGGAGGTCAAAAGGCAGTCAAGAGACATACCGAAAGGGCTGAAAGAAAGAAAAACTATCAATCAAAAATTCTATAAAAAAAAAATTAGAGTTATGAAGGGAAAGGACATTAGATAAAAATTAAGGAAATCTAAAGAAAATATGGACTTTAGTTAACCTTAATATATTAACATTGGTTCATTAATTGTGACAAATGACCCACACTAATGTAAGAAACTGGATGTGCTATATGTGGAAACTCCCTATACTATCGTTATAATTTATATGCAGATCTGAGACTGTTGAAAAATAAACAGTTCATTTTTGAAAAAAGATGAATACAATGGGAGTGGGTATGGAAAATCTCTTTTATAATTAAAAAAAAATTACCAAAAGCAAAATAATTTTTTAGAAGTATAGACCCAGAAATACAGATAGGTAAAACATAAAGTCCAGAAATAGACCCATTTGCAAGTAATAAAGATGAATGCCATAACAAAAATGACCATTTATTAAATGTCTTTCATATGGCAAATATTTTATTAAATTTTCACAGTGATCCTGCAAGTCAAGTACTACATGGCCATAATTTACAGACAAGGAGGATATGGTTCAGTGAGGTTAAATAACCTGGCCAACATGGCATAGCTCAAAGTAACAGAATGAATTTGAAACCAAGGCTATACCATTGTGAAACCTTGCATCTTTAAGGAATTTTTAAATTACCAGTAGGTAATTAAATAGCCTAAAGATGCTTTGTAACACAACAACATATGCTCTACATGGATTAGACACAATTCAATTTATAGAAAATCCAACTGAAAACAGATTAGAATATTGATCACATTTGTGCAAAAGTGCTTTATCTTTGAAGTAAGAGACATAAAGGATGAAACTGGTATGTTTGAATATAAAAATTAAGAACTATAAAATGAGAATTGAGTAATATGAAAATCAACTATAAATTGTGGAATATTACACTGCTTACAACACAATGTTTGGATTCATGATATATAAAGAATGTACCCAAACTTACAGGAACAACATCAAGTTCTCAATAGAAAAAAATGGACAAAAAGTTTGAACAAATATTGCCCATAGTGGAAAATTAGTGATTTAACATGTTGGAAAATGTGAGTCCTCACCAAGAGTAATCAAATGATTCATCTTGATATTTTATGAAAACACAAGCATAATTATAATGATAATAACTAGTACTGGTAAGGAGTTAATGTGTTTCAACTCAAGTGGCATTACAAATTGGAATAAGCCTTTAGAAAGCAATATGACAGTGTGAACTATGTGCCACAAAATATGCAGTTTGTGACCAAACAACTCTACTGCTAGGTAGTCTCTTAAGAAAACAATTTAACAGTAGAAAGAAAAAGTGTGTATCAAAACATCCACTGAACTGTTTGCCTATGGAAGAAAATACTTGACATAATTAATTGTTTAGGGAGATGAATTAAAAATTTTTGGTATATCAACATGTCAAAAGAAAAAGCACATTAAAATACTGTCAAGACAGTGAAAGTATGCAAATAATTATGATGTAACAGTAAGGGAAAATAATAAAACAGAAAATGATATTCAAACCATGAGTAAAATGATATTAAAATGCTTCAGTATCAAAGGCAATCTGTAAGAATGAAAACAGTTGCTGTGTTAGAGTGTTAGTATTATGTGTTCTTTGTTATTATTTTTAAATTGGCCTTGAATGGCCAGTTTTAGTGGGACTAAAGTGTTAGGTTCTGTTAACTATTCCTACATCAGGTCAGAGATTAAGATTGTAGTTAACCAGTTGAGAGTACCCAGCTAAGGGGAAAAGAAGGACAAGGAGACTGAGAAGTATCTAGGAGCTGATGATCAGTCTGCTTTATCACTAGGAACAAGGTACAGTGGACTGAGAAAAGTAGAGACTTGGAGCAAGAAATTGCTTGAAAGAAGGTTAGAAGAACAGCTTAACTACCAATGAGATGGCAAACCCTTGAAGTCAAATTTGGCTCCTGTGTCAATTATTTCAAAAGATCGCCCTTGGCTTGTTCACAGAAGAGAACTCTGAATGAGTGGAAAAACTATTAAGAATATAAGTGGTGTTAATTGGTCCTAGAAAATCAAGTCAGCAAACTAAAAGCATGAGGTTAGTTATATCTTCTTGTCCTAAATCTAGATGTATACTTAGGTTTCCTTTAAAATGGCAGGGTCTGAGTGAAAAAAACTACCAGATCCCTGGTGGCTAATGTTTGTAGCTGTGATTTCTTATTTTCTTTGCTTTGGTTTGGCTTGAGTTTTACTTTTAAGTTCTTTTTGGGAGCCAGTCTACATTCTAAATGAAATTCGAACTTACTAGTGCATGAACATTTTTCTGCGGCCTAATGAAAACATGTTACCAAGGTGCCTTGTTGTAGCATTGAAATTTAACTCAGGTAATAAGGAGTACAGAAATGAACTGATATTTCAGCCCCTCAGGCAGAGCAGGGAACCTGCACATCAGAAAAGCCCATTAGGAAATGCACACCGTATTATTATAATTTCAGCAATGTTTTGAAATTGTCAGGTTGCATCATGAGGGTAAGGCCTGATCAGAAATAGCATTGGCAGGTCCAGAATACTGGCTGTGACAATCACATACTTGTTCATAAATCCTAATCAAGCAGGCAGGTTTTTAATTAATCCTAATTGCTTTATTATCATTCCTGGCAAGCAACAGCACAATAGCCAGGAATCCCCTAAAAGTCTAATTGACTTAATCAGTTCCTTGATAATCTTCTTCAGATTTTTAGAATAAACTATCGTTCAACTCACTTAAATAAGTATAAGAAGTTGTGCCCTGCATGAAGTTAACACTTTGATGTCAGAAGTAAAAATTCTCAAAAACCACTTAGTAAATCAGGGTTTAAAGAAATCTTTAAATGCCAAGGTCCTTCTTTGCATTTACGTATTCAATAGTACTTATCAATCATGTGGCAGAAGAATCTAGAGGTGAAGAAAAGAGGAGGGTATAAATCTAAATTTTGAGGAACTCTGCCTATCTCTGGATTATACAAGTTGAGAAAAGAATCTTTTTTAACCACAATAAAAATTATTTTGAGAATAGGAAACTTTCAAAAATGGATTTTCTCAATTATTTGTGGAAATTTTTGAAAAAGCAAAAATCATATAGCTATTAGATTATTAATGGTTTTAGCACTTCATTAATACATTTAGAAAATGTGTTGTGATTAAACAATCACTATTTTGAGTCCAATATTCTGGAGAAGGAGAAGCCAATTCATAAATTTTTTCAGAACTTAATTTTACAAACTTAGAATTCTATAGGTTACGTAAACCAATCAATGACAAAGATAACAAACTTGTAAAAACCACGATGAACACTGAATTTGCCAAATTCTTTTCTTAGACAAATTGTACTGAGATCATTTCCCCATGGGCCACATGACTCTATCTGTTTGAATCCAGCAGAAAATGTATTGGCCAAATTATTTATAAATGTCTTCAAATGATCACAAAGCTTTGAAGAAAGACACAAGGTAAAAATAAATTAAAAAGTACATACAAATAAGAATATACTTGTGACATTTAGAAATATGGTACATAATTTAGTACTTGACAAGAATTTTGAGTGATTATCCGACTCAAATTATTAGAGAAATGAAAGTAAGCTTTTCTAGCTCATATCAGTCCATATGTTCTCATAGGGAAAGCGATTCCTTTAGCATTTATTACATAGCTCTTTCATAAAATGTTATCATTTCATAAATTACTACACTAATTTAGAGCAATAAATCCTACCTTAATTAATATGGCTTCCTCAAACTGTTAAATATTTCTCCAATATATATTAGCATGCAAAATGTGCTACCAACTGAATGATGTATATATACATAAGGGAAAAAATTCACACTCTATAAAATAAAAGATCATTTCAATTGTTTTAAATCTATTTCTGGCTTTAAAACTACAAATTGTGATATGTTTTCAAATATAATGCAAAATTAGTTATTGAATGTAACTCTGGGAAAGAGGGAAATTAGGGAGAAATTTACACCTTTAGCAAAATAATAGTAACAAGAACAGCTGTTATTTCTCAAATAGTTTAGCTTCACAAGCACTATGCTGGGTATTTTACATGTATTATCTAATCTAATCTTCAAAATAATCCATTGGGATACATATATTGCCCACATTTACAGATGACCAAACTCATTTAGTGAATTCTCATTGCTTACATTTTAGATTATTCCTCACTTCCACACCCAGTCATTTCCAAAGATTACTAATACAGTCAGTTCAAAAAGTTGAGGCACATTTCTATTTTAAGTAACATCTTAATCTAAGTTGTGTGTTATAAAAACGTAAGAAAATCTCTTTTAGGAATGAAAGGTTTACTTTTTACAAATCAGACAAGTTAATTGATTTTGATTTATATTTTTAAAAAGTTGTTAAGACAGTTATATGGAGTCCTTTGGAATTAGAAACAAACCATGTCTGTGCAGTCTTCATAAGTTCTCATCTCCCAAATTGAGGGAAACATTTCAGTTCTGCCTGTTTGCAAAACATAACTTCTATAATAATGCTGCTATGATCACACCTTTGAGGCAGGGCAAATGTTTGAGTACAACCATTAGCTATGGTCTATTGATAATACAAAGATTATAAAGACAGAATTTTACAAAGCTAAACTTCAGGTTTTATTTTGTAATTGTTGTACATTTTCTTGCATCATTATGTCTAATCATCCTATTTTACTTGTGCATGTCAGCACTGAAGACTTTCAGTGCTAGACTTTATCGTTAGCCCAACAAGCAAATAAAATTCAGAAAAGAAGAAAATCTTAATAAAACAGTGATGATTCAGATTCTAAAATGTATGACGTTACCCATTTATCTAGCCTCAAAAAAGTATGGCTTTGATTATTAGGTTACAGTGGATCAAGATTTCTGTTCACACTAATGTTGCCCTCATTTCCATTTATATTAAACTGGTATTTGTTTTTTAAAGGAGGCACATGAATGAACAGAGCCTTCCCCAATCTCTGTTTGTTCAGCTTGTAACATGCACAAAAGCAAACTCAATCTTGTTAAGAGGCTTATTCTTCCATTGTAGAACTTACTTGAATTGCAAGAAAGTTTGAATTTGCATGAGTTATGTGCTTGTATGGAAGAATGAACTGAAGTTCTTTAAGGACTTTATTTTTCTTTCTCAATAATAAATTGCTTATGACCGCTTAATTTCAAACATCTTTTGCCCATTCCATTACCCAGCTGGGGGAAAACACCCTTCATTTCAATAATAGCAAAGTAAAGTTTATTTGAAAAATAACACCTGAAATGTCAGTGTAATCACACCTCTTTAAAACTCACAAGGACAATTTCCCACTCAGGTAAGTTACTTGGTTTTTCTTGGATAGAGCATGATTTAGTTAGTTTGGTCAGGTAACAATGTAGCCATAGCATCGCCTTTGTTAGCAAAGTGTGTTTAGACACACATACAGAGTTATACTGCCAAGTATGTTTTCTGTTAAAAATTTGTTGTAAACAAAAAAGAGGAAGCTAACTCATCAGTCAAGGTTTTAACCCTGGTCCTACTACTTATTAACTGTGACCTTGGCAAGTCACATAACCTTTCTGCTTGAGCTTTCAGGTTCTTTTTGGCCTCCACAAACAATGAGAAAAATAAGCAGAAATAATCTGCTCCATATTAAAGGAGACTAAAGACACGTGCAACTAAATGTAATGCATAATGTTGGAGAGGGTGGTGGACATTAGGAGGCTATGGCTAAGACTAAACAAGGTGAGTGTTAATTTCCATATTTTTATAATTGTACTGTGGTTTTGTAACAATGATTTTTTTTTCTTTTTGAGAGAGAGGGAGTTACCACTGAATTATTTAAAGGTAAAAGGACATCATATAACAATTTACTCTGAAGTGTTACTTAGGAAAGGGAGAGGACCAATGACTAAGTAAGTATGGTAACATTAGCATTGGGGAAATCTGGGTGAAAGACATAATGCAATATTTTGTACTATTTAATTAATTTGTTCTTTTCCAGTTTCTTAAGGTGGAATCTGAGGTTGTTAATTTGAGACCTCTCTTTCTTTCTAATATAAGTATTCAGTGCTACACATTTCCCTTTTAGGGACCCGTTAGTTGTATCCTACACAATTACATATGTTGTGTTCTCATTTTCATTCAGATAAAAATAGTTTCTAATAATTTTATTATTTTTTCTTTGGCCTATTGGTTATTTATAAATGTGTTATTTAATTTATTAACAACTGTAAAGCTCCTGGACAAAATAGCATCACTAGTAACTGACAAACATTTAAGGAAGAAACACCGCCAATTTTACACAAACTATTCTAGAAGATTGAAGAAGAATCTTCAATTCCCAATTCATTTCCCAATTCATTCAATTCATTCTATGAAATCAGCATTACCTTGATACCAAATTATACACTTATAAGAAAAGAAAACTGAAGAACAGCATTTCTCATGAACATAGATATAACATTTATTAACAAAATTTTAGCAAATCATACCCAGAAGTACATATAAGGAGAACATAAGCCCCTCAACTAGGGCTTATCCTACAAATGCAAGGCTAATTTAACATTTGAAAATCAATGCAAATTAATACATTTAAAAAGAGAAAAATGTATGGTCATCTTAATAGAGAAAAAGTATTTGACAAAAACCATCACCCATGCATGATAAAAACTCTCAGTAAAATAAGAATAGAAGGGAACTTCCTAAACTTTATGATGTACTTTGACAAAAAGTCTATGACTAACATCACACTTAATTGTGAAAGACTGAATGCTTTCTCCTAAGATCAGATAACAGAGAAAAAATGTTCACTTTCGCTACTTCAATTCACATAGTACTGAAAGTTCTAGTCACTGTAATAAAGTATGAAAAAGAAATAAATGCATCCATAGTGGAAGGGAAGAAGTAAAACTCCTTTTGTTGCCACACAAAATATTAATCTATATAGAAAGTCCTATACAATCTCTTAAAAAGAAAGTCAATACATTTTACTTCATCATAATTAAAAATGTTTGCTCCTCAAGGGACACTATTAAGAAATGGAAAAGCAAGCCATAGATTGGGATACAAATTCCAATTCCAACAAAGGACTTGTATCCAGGATATATAAACAACTGTTAGGACTCACTAAGAAGATGACAAAAACCTCAATTAAAAAGGGGGCAAATACTTTGAACAGAAACTTCTCTAAAACATATACAGATGGTAAATAAGCACATGAATTAGTCATCAGGAAAATTCAAAATAAAATGAGATGTTACTATAGACGTATTAGAATGGCCAAAATTAAAATATGAACTCTATGAAGCATTGATGAGGATAAAGAAGAAATGAAACATTCCTAGTGGGAATGTAAATTAGTACAGCCACTTTGGACAACAGCTTCATAGTTTCTTGTAATGTAAGTATATCCCTACCACATTGATCAAGAACAAATTACTCCTACATAATTCTCCCAGAGGTATTAAAGCATATGCCCACACAAAGGCTTGTGGACAAAGGTTTACAACAGCTTTATTTGTAATAACCCCAAAGTAGAAACAATGTTCATGAACAGGCAAATGGATAAACAAATTATGGTATGTACATAATTAAAAATTTTTTCTCCTCAAGGGACACTATTAAGAAATGGAAAAACAAGCCGTAGATTGGGATACAAATTTCAATTCCAACAAAGGACTTGCAGAATACTACACAGCAGTGGAGCCAAGATGGCGGTGTGAGTAGGACAGTGGGAATCTCATCCCAAAAACATATATATTTTTGAAAATACAACAAATACAACTATCCCTAAAAGAGAGACCAGAAGACACAGGCCAACAGCCAGACTACATCCACACCTGCGAGAACCCAGCTCCTGGTGAAAAGGGTAAGATACAATTCACAGCCCAGCGGGACCAGAGGCCCCTCACCCCAGCTCCCAGCGGGAGGAGAGGAGTTGGAGCGGGGAGGGAGAGGGAACCCAGAACTGCTAAACACCAAGCCCTAGCCATCTGCACCAGAGGGTAGACACACAGTGCATGAGTGGAGTGCTGGAAACTAGGGAAGCAGGACAGTAAGACCTGTGAGCGGGTCCCAAAGCCGGCGCCCCTGTGAAAAAGAAAAGCGAGTACTTTTTGAAAGTCTTAAAGGGACAGGGACCCCACAGCTGGATGGAAGCATCCCAGGTCACAGTTCAGCAGGTGGGAATTCTGGGCGCACTAACCCCCTGGGCAACAGCCCTGAGACCCCTCATGGAGGTAAACAGCCAAACAGTCCCCTGGCCATTACCCCTCCGGGGCTCCGCCATAGCAGAGCAGCAGCCTGCGGCTGGCCACCACACAGCAAGGGAGCTTCCTCCATACCGGCCGGGCAAGATACAGAGACCCAGTCTACATGCAATTGCCCAACAAAAGCCACTAGGGGTCGTAGTTGTCCCAGTAAAGAAAGGCCAGGAGCCAAGTGGAAAGAGTCTTGACTCTCCCAGCTGACAGATGCGTCAATAGCACACCACTGCACCTATCAACATGAAAAGGCAAAAAAATTTGATCCAGACAAGACTAACCCAGACAGTTTCGACATCTTCTAAATCTTCCCCTGAGAAGGAACCTGGGAGATAGATTTAACCAATCTTCCTGAAAAAGAATTCAAAACAAAAGTTATAACCATGCTGATGGACTTGCAGAGAAATATGCAAGAACTAAGGAGGGAGAATACAGAAATAAAACAATCTCTGGGAGGACTTCAAAACAGAATGGACGAGATGCAAGAGACCATTAATGGACTAGAAAACAGAGAACAGGAGCGCAGAGAAGCTGATGCAGAGAGAGATAAAAGAATCTCCAGGAATGAAAGAATTTTAAGAGAACTGTGTGACCAATCAAAATGGAACAATATCCACATTACAGGGGTACCAGAAGAAAAAGAGAGAGAAAAAGGGATAGAAAGTGTCTTTGAAGAAATAATTGCTGAAAACTTCCCCAAACTAGGGGAGGAAATGGCCTCTCAGACCACAGAGGTACACAGAACTCCCATGACAAGGGATCCAAGGAGGGCAACACCAAGACACGTAATAATTACAATGGCAAAGATCAAAGACAAGGACAAAGTATTAAAGGCAGCCAGAGAGAAAAAAAAAGGTCACCTACAAAGGAAAACCCATCAGGCTATCATCAGACTTCTCAACAGAAACCCTACAGGCCAGAAGAGAATGGCATGATATACTTAATGCAATGAAACAGAAGGGCCTCGAACCAAGAATACTGTATCCAGCACGATTATCATTTAAATACGAAGGAGGGATTAAACAATTCCCAGACAAGCAAAAGTTGAGGGAATTTGCCTCCCACAAACCACCTCTACAGGGCATCTTACAAGGACTGCTCTAGATGGGAGCACTCCTAAAAAGAGCACAGAACAAAACACCCAACATATGAAGAAGGGAGGAGGAGGAATAAGAAGGGAGAGAAATAAAGAATCATCAGACCATATTTATAGTAGCTCAATAAGCGAGTTAAGTTAGACAGTAAGATAGTAAAGAAGCTAACCTTGAACCTTTGGTAATCACAAACTTAAAGCCAGCAATGGCAATAAGTACATACTTTTCAATAATCACCCTAAATGTAAATGGACTGAAAGCACCAATCAAAAGACACAGAGTAATAGAATGGATAAAAAAGTAAGAGCCATGTATATGCTGCTTACAAGAGACTCACCTCAAACCCAAAGATATGCACAGACTTAAAGTCAAGGGATGGAGAAAGATATTTCGTGCACACAACAGAGAGAAAAAAGCAGGTGTTGCAATATTAGCATCAGACAAAATAGACTTCAAAACGAAGAAAGTAATAAAAGATAAAGAAGGACATTACATAATGATAAAGGGCTCAGTCAAACAAGAGGATATAACCATTATAAATATATATGCACCCAATACAGGAGCACCAACATACCTGAAACAAATATTAATAGAACTAAAGGAGGAAATAGAATGCAATGCATTCATTCTAGGAGACTTCAACACACCACTCACTCCAAAGGACAGATCCACCAGACAGAAAATAAGTAAGGACACAGAGGCACTGAACAACACACTAGAACAGGTGGACCTAATAGACATCTACAGAACTCTACATCCAAAAGCAGCAGGATACACATTCTTCTCAACTGCACATGGAACATTCTCCAGAATAGACCACATACTAGGCCACAAAAAGAGCCTCAGTAAATTCCAAAAGATTGAAATCCTACCAACCAACTTTTCAGACCACAAAGGCATAAAACTAGAAATAAACTGTACAAAGAAAGCAGAAAGGCTCACAAACACATGGAGGCTTAACCACATGGTCCTAAATAATCAATGGATCAATGACCCAATTAAAATGGAGATCCAGCAATATATGGAAACAAATGACAACAACAACACAAAGCCCCAACTACTGTGGGATACAGCAAAAGCAGTCTTAAGAGGAAAGTATACAGCAATCCAGGCATATTTAAAGAAGGAAGAACAATCCCAAATGAAACGTCTAATGTCACAATTATCGAAATTGGAAAAAGAAGAACAAATGAGGCCTAAGGTCAGCAGAAGGAGGGACATAATAAAGATCAGAGAAGAAATAAATAAAGTTGAGAAGAATAAAACAATAGAAAAAATCAACGAAAGCAAGAGCTGGTTCTTCAAGAAAATAAACAAAATAGATAAGCCTCAAGCCAGACTTATTAAGAGGTAAAGAGGGTCAACACACATCAACAGAATCAGAAACGAGAAAGTAAAAATCACGACGGACCCCACAGAAATACAAAGAATTATTAGAGAGTACTATGGAAAACTATATGCTAACAAGCTGGGAAACCTAGGAGAAATGGACAACTTCCTAGAAAAATACAACCTTCCAACACTGACCCAGAAAGAAACAGAAAATCTCAACAGACCAATTACCAGCAACAAAATTGAAGCGGTAATCAAAAAACTACCAAAGAACAAAACCCCCGGGCCAGGTGGATTTACCATGGCAATTTATCAGACATACAGAGAAGACATAATACCCATTCTCCTTAAAGTTTTCCAAAAAATAGAAGAGGAAGGAATACTCCCAAACTCATTCTATGAAGACAACATCACCCTAATACCAATACCAGGCAAAGACCCCACAAAAAAAGAAAACTACAGACCAATATCCCTGATGAACATAGATGCAAAAATACTCAACAAAATATTAGCAAACTGTATTCCAAAATACATCAAAAGGATCATACACCATGACCAAGTGGGATTCATCCCAGGGATGCAAGTATGGTACAACATTCGAAAATCCATCAACATCATCCACCACATCAACAAAAAGAAAGACAAAAGCCACATGATCCTCTCCATAGATGCTGAAAAAGCATTCAACAAAATTCAACATCCATTCATGATAAAAACTCTCAACAAAATGGGTATAGAGGGCAAGTACCTCAACATAATAAACACCATATATGATAAACCCACAGCCAACATCATACTGAACAGCGAGAAGCTGAAAGCTTTTCCTCTGCATTCGGGAAGAATACAGGGATGCCCACTCTCCCCGCTGATATTCAACATAGTACTGGAGGACCTAGCCATGGCAATTAGACAAAACAAAGAAATACAAGGAATCCAGATTGGTAAAGAAGAAGTTAAACTGTCACTATTTGCAGATGACATGATATTGTACATAAAAAACCCTAAAGACTCCACTCCAAAACTACCAGAACTAATATTGGAATTATGCAAAGTTGCAGGATACAAAATTAACACACAGAAATCTGTGGCTTTTCTGTACACTAACAATGAACTAATAGAAAGAGAAATCAGGAAAACAATTCCATACACAATAGCATCAAAAAGAATAAAATACCTAGGAATAAACCTAACCAAGGAAGTGAAAGACCTATACCCTGAATACTATAAGACACTCTTAAGAGAAATTAAAGAGGACACTAACAAATGGAAACTCATTCCATGCTCCTGGCTAGGAAGAATTAATATCATCAAAATGGCCATCCTGCCCAAAGCAATATACAGATTCGATGCAATCCCTATCAAATTACCAAAAGCATTATTCAACGAACTGGAACAAATAGTTCAAAAATTCATATGGAAACACCAAAGACCCCGAATAGCCAAAGCAATCCTCAGAAGGAAGAATAAAGTGGGGGGGATCTTGCTCCCCAACTTCAAGCTCTATTACAAAGCCACAGTAATCAAGACAATTTGGTACTGGCACAAGAACAGAGCCGTAGACCAGTGGAACAGAATAGAGACTTCAGACATTAACCCAAACATATATGGTCAATTAATATTTGATAAAGGAGCCATGGACATACAATGGCGAAATGACAGTGTCTTGAACAGATGGTGCTGCCAAAACTGGACAGCTACATGTAGGAGAATGAAACTGGATCACTGTCTAACCCCATACACAAAAGTAAATTCGAAATGGATCAAAGACCTGAATGTAAGCCATGAAACCATAAAACTCTTAGAGGAAAACATAGGCAAAAATCTCATGGACATAAACATGAGTGACCTCTTCTTGAACATATCTCCCCGGGCAAGGGAAACAAAAGCAAAAATAAACAAGTGGGACTATATCAAGCTAAAAATCTGTACAGCAAAGGACACCATCAATAGAACAAAAAGGTATCCTACAGTATGGGAGAATATATTTGTAAATGACAGATCCGATAAAGGGTTGGCATCCAAAATATATAAAGAGCTCACATACCTCAACAGACAAAAAGCAAATAATCCAATTAAAAAATGGGCAGAGGAGCTGAATAGACAGTTCTCTAAAGAAGAAATTCAGATGGCTAACAGACACATGAAAAGATGCTCCACATTGCTTGTCATCATAGAAATGCAAATTAAAACCACAATGAAATATCATCTCACACCAGTAAGGATGGCTACCATCCAAAAGACAAACAACAACAAATGTTGGTGAGGTTGTGGAGAAAGGGGAACCCTCCTACACTGCTGGTGGGAATGTAAATTAGTTCAACCATTGTGGAAAGCAGTATGGAGGTTCCTCAAAAAGCTCAAAACAGACATACCATTTGACCCAGGAATTCCACTTCTAGGAATTTACCCTAAGAATACAGTAGTTCAGTTTGAAAAAGAGAGATGCACCCCTATGTTTATTGCAGCACTATTTACAATAGCCAAGAAATGGAAGCAACCTAAGTGTCCATCAGTAGATGAATGGATGAAGAAGATGTGGTACATATACACAATGGAATATTACTCAGCTATAAGAAAAATACAGATCCTACCATTCGCAACAACAGGGATGGAGCTAGAGGGTATTATGCTCACTGAAATAAGCCAGGCAGAGAAAGACAAGTACCAAATGATTTCACTGATATGTGGAGTATAAGAACAAAAGAAAACCAAAGGAACAAAACAGCAGCAGAAGCACAGAACCCAAGAATGGACTAACAGTTACCAAAGGGAAATGGACTGGGAAGGACCGGTGGGAAGGGAGGGATAAGGGCGGGACAAAAAGAAAGGGGGCATTATGATTAGCATGTATAGTGTGGGGGGTGGGCATGGGGAGGGCTGTGCAACACAGAGAAAACAAGTAGTGATTTTACAGCATGTTACTATGTTGATGGACAGTGACTGTGAACGGGGATGTGGGGGGGACTTGATAAAGGGGGGAGCCTAGTAAACATAATGTCCTTCATGTAATTGTAGATTGATGATGACAAAATAAAATAAAAAAAAGAGTACTACACAGCAGTAAAAAGGAATTAGGTATTCATAAACATAACAGTATATATGAATTTCAAAATAAGTATATGGAATGAAAGGGAGCAGACCCAAAAAGGGTATTATTCCATTTATATATAATTTATAGAAAGACCAACTAATTTATATTAATATAAAGTAGATCAGTAGTTCCCTGGAGACAGGGGTTAGGGGTTTGGCCGGAGGGAGGAATTACAAAGGAGTAAGTGGAAGCTCTTGGGGGTGATATGTTTATTATCTTAATTGTGGTGATGGTTCCATGTATGTATTCCTGTTTCAAAATCTTCCAAATTTTAACTATGTGAAGTTTATTTTATGTCAATTTTATCTCAATAATAATTCAAAAAATGTCAGAACTGAACACATGAGATAATAAGACATTTCTCACAAGATCTTTGAAAACAAAATGAGATCGTAGAACCTAATGGATTTGTCTGAACTTCAAAGGTTTAGTTTAAAACATGAAACAATGTTGTACAGTTTTACGTACTTCAAATATGTAATGTGATTTTTATTGGTATGAGTATAACTAATTAATAATGATTACAATCAGAAATGAAGAATGTTGATGGGGATGCATATTGTTCATTGTTTCCTCCATTCCACATTGCAGTTTCTGGGGGGATTACTATTTCAAACAATCATCAAAAGAAATGTCCAGCTGATATTGAAAAAAAAAATGTTCCTAGCGTGTCCCAACTGTAAGTCATCTCTTTCTTCATCATAGCATTGTAATGGGTATGAAACTTTTTAAAAACAAATTATTATGAAAGTTCTTTGTAAAGTGCTAAGTACCACACACTTGTAAGCATTATTATAGGAACAGTATTGGCCTCACACAGTGTTTACTAAACTATATGCTAGAAAACACTTTTCTGGGACATGTTTTGGTATTGTCAAATACCATATTATTTCATTTATATGTGGAATCTAAAAACATAAACAAGAAAAACAACCAGAAATAGACTCATAAATAGAACAAAATGGTGGTTGACATAGGGAGGGAGGTGGGAGGACAGGTGAAATAGGTGAAGGAGATAAAGAGGTACAAACTTCTAATTATAAAATAAATTAGTTATGAGGATGAAAAATGCAGCATAGGGAATACAATAATATTGTAATCACTTTATAGGGTGACAGATGATAACTACAATTACCTGATGAATATTTCATAATGTATATAATTGTTGAATCACTATATTCTTACCTGAAACCAATATAATATTATATACCAACTATACTTCAATAAAAAAATAGATGTGTTGCAGAAAAAAATGTTCTGGAGTTGGATAAACATGGGATATACTGTATAACACATTCTCCCGCTTTAAGATTTACAAAGCTACTATGTTACTGGTAGAACGCATTGTGTTTCTCTGATTTTTGTCTTGACAGAATTCAGTTGAGAGACCAGAAAGCAAGAAAAAAGCAGCGGGGAATTTATTGGGTTAAAGTGAAAAGTATTCTCTTAAGACAGGAGAGTGGACTGTCTGGAAACCAGAAACAGCCCAGCTATTAGCGTTAGATTGGCTTTTATTTTTTCTTAAGATGGCGAAAGTCCTGCCCTGCATCTTACATCCTTTGATTAACAGGTTGATTGACAGCTCTAGGTTATATAACCTTTTATCTCAGTGGACAGGAACTTTACCCATAAGTACCTAAGTGAAGTCCACAGAGGGGCCAACCACAATGCTAATTAGACTTAGATGTCATTTTAATGAGGCAGGGTTACTTTTGGACAAGGTCTTTGGACCTTGCACATGCCCTGTCATCTTGGGCCGCTTGACAATCTAGGTGTCCTTGACTGTCTGGACGTCCTGGTCAGGCTAGGCATCCTTGACTGTAGAACTGGGAACTAAGGAGGACTTAGGGTTTGGCCAGGGAGGAGTCTTCCTTCATGATGGGTTGGCCCCTTCTCCTGCTTATGTCTAACTAACGGCCTACTCTAACACATTCATATAATAAGCCTCTGAGTAGTTCTACAAAAAAGAAAACACTTAAATGTTATTTCACCCAGCTTTCTCATACCTACTGATATTCAGCAGACCATAAGGGAAAGTACTATTCCTTGGCAAAAGGCACTGTATTTGGAAGCAGGCAACCTGTGTTCTAGCTCTATGAACTTTGACATATGACATGTAACCTCTTTGACATTTAGTCTCTTAGTAGGAAAGAAAGTGCTAATTATACATGCCCCAGTAAAAGACTACTAGATATGTCTTACTATTACAAGGTAGAAATAAAGTATATATGTACAATTAATGTATAAGTTATAAACCAATATAAAAGAGAATGATTTTTATTTTAGTGGAGATATAGATATATATATGTGTGTGTGTGTGTGTGGGTGTGGGTGTGTGTATATATCTCTTAGTCTATTTGAGTTGTATAGCAAACTACCATAGATTGGGTGGCTAATCAACGAAAATTTATTCTTACAGTTCTAGAGGCTGTTAAGTCCAAAATCTAGGTGCCAGCAGATTCAGTGTTAGGTGAGGGCCTGCTTCCTAGTTCATAGACAGTGTCTTTTCATTGTGTGCTGACAGGGTGGGAGGGGTGAGGAAGCTCTCTGGGGTCTCTTCTATGAGGTCACAATCTCATTCATTAGGGCTCAATCCTTATGATCTAATCACCTCCCAAAGGCTCCATCTCCTAATAACATCATACTGGGGGTTAGCATTTCAACATTTATTTGGGAGGACACAAACATTCAGTCCACAACTTAAATATAATGAAGTATTTAAAAAAAGCACCTTGGCTATTTGAATATCAATTACCTGTGACTTAGTCTAAAAATTTTCATCTGTTGATTGTGAGTAATGTGAACAGTCACGAAATTTCATGAACTGAATATCAAAACCATATATGTAATTTAGAAACAAAAGCAAGAAAAATAAAACATTATACTTCAGTACAAAATCATCCTAAGAAAAGAATGAGAAAGAACAAATTAAGTAGAGGAAGAAAGTGAGGATGTACAGATGAGATAAAAGAAGGAAGGAAAGAAGGTAGGAGAGAGAAATCCCATTAGGCTTAGTTGCTAGGCAATTACAGATCTGTTATACTTAGTCAATTTAACAAGGTAGTACTGAAAAAGAAGTGGAAAATTTGACCTACTCAACTTGATTTTTAGGAGAAAAGAGGAAAACATCCCTAGAAAGATTGCATAACAAACTTATAAAGTGAGAGTCTGTCATTGTGAAATGCCACCCTATAATTCCATGTGTTTGAGAATTAATATAATCACGACTTACCTAACTTAACTTCCAATGCCAGTAACTTACCCAAATAGCAGGCTAGGTTGAGCATAAAGGAATAGCAATTAACTATTTAATACAAGTTAGAAATCCTGCTCCTTTCTTTTTCTCTATATTTTTAATAATATGGTCATGATTGTCTTTCCCCTCCTGAAGAGCATACACACTTCTTCAGTGTGAAACCAGAAAAGTGAGAGTAAAAGGTCATATTTTAGAGGGAAACTGGTATTTCTTCAGAAAAAATAATGACTAGATGTATTCATTCTAAAGAAACTGGAGGTGGTTAATGTCTGAATCTCAGTAATGATGGAGGCACTTAAGCAGAGACAGCTGTTGTAGTCAGAATTGAAATTCTAGCTTGTTAATTCAGTAGGACCCATGAGAACATTTTAAATTTTTGGGCTTATACAGATTTTTAAAATATTCAGGGTCTTTCTTTTTAAAGAATTGTCTTTCTTTTTAAAGTTGTAATTTTCATTTCCACTCATACAGAAGGGAATACCTAAGTTTCCCTTTAGTAGTTATAGTAAGATGTAATATTTTCCAATCATCATTCACGAATCATCAAAGTTGGCAGAGAAGCAAAACTTTGAGATCTGACTAAATGAAGACTCCTTAAATACAAAAAGTATTTGCATTATCAATTCACACAAGTTATGAACGCACAAATTAGTAAGGGTTCTTATTTTCTTACTTTTACACATAATCATAACATAAAGCAACTGTTTTACATGGAAAAAGCTGTTGAGAAGATTAAACCAAAAAATACTTTTAGTAGAAATATGTAAGCTCAATATATTTTGGAGTGAAAGCTCCTCGAGACAGAAGTTACATTTCAATAGCATAACTTACCTCTTTATTTCAAAGTCTACAATGGCAAAGGCAGCTCAGAACAACTCAGAAAATATGTATTGAATAAATAATTTCATTTGCCTTTAGTCTCAAAATATGGCTTACAAAAGTGTAGAAAAAAAGAGAATCAGATCAAGCATACAGAAGACCATTCATTAAGATTACACATAAAAAGCAAAAAGACAATCAGATCAAGTATACAGAAGACCATTCATTAAGATTACACATAAAAAGCTAAAAATAAAAGTAGAAAAATATTATTTTTTGAAAACTACAAGCCCAAATAAAGCAGGAGAAATATTAATAAAGATGAAGAATTTAAAGCAAGAAATCATTGAATGGGAGAAACAGATTCATTTTATACAATGCTAAGCATACATGGAACAATGAAGATATGAGATATGAACTGATAACACTAACATTTCATCTTTATTATGTGCCGGGTGTTGTGATAAATCCTTAGGGACTACCTTGTTTAATCTTCACAAACACCCTATAAAGATAGGTAACATTTTACATATTAGGCAACTGAAGTTAAGATGGGTTAAGTAGCTTCCCTAAAAAAACAAAACAAAAGAAAACAAAGTCTTACAAAATACAAACATGGACTTCAGAGTTATACTGTCACCATAGACTACTAAATTTGAAAATCTCATTTTTGAATTCTTGGAAAATAAATTGCCAAATGCTTTACCTTAGGAATCTAAGGAAGACTTAATACTAAGAAACCTCTCAATGTGTCATTTTAATAGGTGAAACTTGGATATGGCAATATTATCAGACAATGAACAAGTATTTGAAATCCATTCCATACACAATAGTAAATATATTTATTTTTATTAATGTGATAAATAGTAGTTCTTAAGTCAGTGGACAACACCACACATTCTTCTCTGAAACAATAAAGGCAACCCCACTAAATTCAAACAAGAGAAGTTAGTTAATATTGGCTAGGAAATTCTGTCCAATGTAGTAAGATGTGTATTAAAGATATAAAAAGGATAACTATTAGAAAGATGAAGACAGAGTTAAAGAATTTACAGACAATCAGATTATGTACCTACAAGCTCTCTGAAAACAGAAATAACAATTGCTAATACTTACAAAGCATTCTAAAAACTTTACATAAATAATTTAACCTCACGTACATAAAAAACCCTAAAGAATCCACTCCAAAACTACTAGATCTAATAACTAAATTCAGCAACATTGCAGGATACAAAATTAATACACAGAAATCTGTTTCATTCCTATACACTAATGATGAACTAACAGAGAGAGAAATCAGGAAAACAATTCCATTCACAATTGCATCAAAAAGAATAAAATACCTAGGAATAAACCTAACGAAGGAAGTGCAAGACTTACACACTGAAAATTACAAGACACTCTTAAGAGAAATTAAAGAAGATACCAATAAATGGAAACACATCCCATGCTCATGGATAGGAAGAATTTATATTGTCAAAATGGCCATCCTGCCTAAAGCAATCTACAGATTCAATGCAATCCCTATCAAAATACCAACAGCATTCTTCAACAAACTAGAGAAAATAATTCTAAAATTCATATGGAACCACAAAAGACCCTGAATAGCCAAAGCAATCCTGAGAAGGAAGAATAAAGCTGGGGGGATTATGCTTCCTTACTTCAAGCTCTACTACAAAGCCACAGTAATCAAGACAATTTGGTACTGGCACAAGAACAGACCCATAGACCAATGGAACAGACTGGAGAGCCCTAAACCCAAGCATATATGGTCAATTAATATATGATAAAGGAGCCATGGACATACAATAGGGAAATGACAGACTCTTCAACAACTGGTGTTGGCAAAATTGGACAGCTACATGCAAGAGAATGAAACTGGATTCTTGTTTAACCCCATACACAAAAGTAAATTCGAAATGGATCAAAGACTTGAATGTAAGTCACAAAATCATAAAACTCTTAGAAGATAACATAGGCAAAAATCTCCTGAATGAAACATGAGCAACTGTTCTCTGAATGCATCTCCTCGAGCAAGGGAAACAAAAGCAAAAATGAACACATGGGACTACATCATACTTAAAAGCTTCTGTACAGCAAAGGACACCATCAACAAAACAAAAAGGCATCCTACAGTATGGGAGAATATATGTGTAAACGACATATCTGACAAGGGGTTAACATCCAAAATATATAAAGAACTCACACACCTCAAGACCCAAAAAGCAAATAACCTGATTAAAAAATGGGCAGAGGATATGAACAAACAATTCTCCAAAGAAGAAATTCAGATGGCCAATAGGCACATGAAAAGATGCTCCACATCACTAATTATCAGTGAAATGAAAATAAAAACCACTATGAGATATCACTTCACACCAGTTAGGGTAGCCAGTATCGAAAAGACTAAGAAGAACAAATACTGGTAAGGATGCGGAGAAAGGGGAACCCTCCTACAGTGCTGGTGGGAATGTAAGCTAATTCTACCAATGTGGAAAGCAATATGGAGGTTCCTCAAAAATCTAAAAGTAGAAATACCACTTGACCAAGGAATTCCACTCCTAGGAATTTACCCAAGGAATACAACTTCTCAGATTTAAAAAGACATATGCACCCCTATGTTTATTGCAGCACTATTTACAATAGCTAAGATATGGAAGCAACCTAAGGGTCCATCAGTAGATGAATGGATAAAGAAGAGGTGGTACATATATGCAGTGGAATACTATTCAGGCATAAGAAAGAAACAAATCCTACAATTTGCAACAACATGGATGGAGCTGGAGGATATTATGCTCAGTGAAATAAGCCAGGCAGAGAAAGACAATTACCAAATGATTTCCCTCATTTGTGGAGTGTAACAATGAAGCATAACTAAAGGAACAGAATAGCAGCAGAGTCACAGACTCCAAGAAGGGACTAGTGGTTACCAAAGGGGAGGGGTGCAGGTAGGTGGGTGGGAAGGTAGGGAGAAGTGGATCAGGGGTATTATGATTGGTACACATGGCATGTGGGGGATCATGGAGAAGACAGTGTAGCACAGAGAAGGCAAATAGTGACTCTGTGGCATGGTACTACACTGCTGGGCACTGACTGCAATGGGGTATGGGGGGGACAAGATAACAGGGGTGAATGTAGTAACCACATTGTTTTTTCATGTGAAACCTTTGTTAGAGTGTATATCAATAATACCTTAATAAAATAAATAATTTAACCTCATAGCAAAACTATAAAGCAGATACTATTATTATCATTCCCATTTCACAAGTAAGGAAACAGAAGCACTAATCAGGTAGGATGATTAACTTAACATCATTCAGCTAATTAATAGTGGAACTGGGATTTGATTCCAAGAACTGTGGCTCTAGAATCTGTACTCCAAACCCCTACATTGTACAAAATCTCTAGGAACATAATAAAAGAGTTCAGTAATGGGGCATCACAAAATAAAAAATGTGTCAATACTTTCCCTATATTGAAAAATTACCAATGAGACGATGTGATAGAAAATGGTATTTTATATAAGAAGAAAAATTATAAAATATCTAGGAATGTAAGTTTAACAAGAAATGAAGAGGTCCTACATTCAGAAAACTACGTGAAGACAAAAGTAAATAAAAACATCTACCAAGTTCTGTATGGGAAGAACTGTACATACATGTACAAAGATGAATATTTTTCCATAATTAAAGCTTAATTCAATTCTAATCAGAATCCTCAGGCATTGTAGTTTTAAAAAAACTCTTTTAACCCAAGTAAGTGACCCTCAAGTTCAACTGGAAGAATAAATACATAAGATCAACCAATAGTCAAATAAAAGGAATCAATGGAGGATTATTCATCAAATATTTTTTAAATGTTATAAATCTTTTAATAATGTGAATTACATAAACAGATGGAATGTATGTAACATAAATGTAATATATATATATATATAATACATATCTCAGACTCAAATATAAGCCTTTAGTAGATGATGATAAAAGTGATGTCACAGAACAAGAGGAAGAGGAAGAATTACTCAGTACAAAATGATGGGGCATCTGATTATTTGGCAGAGTGTAACAGAACTTTTGATAATCATTTACTTGGGATTATGTTGTCTTCCCCATTTATAAGATAGAAACTACAAAGTATCAAAAATATGTGAAGTTGACAAGATAGACAAGATAGATTAGCTTCTCAGTCTTACTTTAATAAGAGTAATCTTTAAACATCACAAAATATATTCTGCCAAGTACCAAATTAATCATCAAAGTTATTATTCACCTCACACCTTCTGAGCTATAGAAATTAGTTATGAAAATGCAACCTCTTAAAAAATCATCAATACTAAATATAAAAGGAGAAAATGAATTAAGTGTATGAATAAGTCCAGCTGTGAATAAGCTTTCAAGAACACTGTAAAAGCTTTTAAGGGAAAGATGTATATCATAGGACTTTGATGACACTTTGCCCTGTGTCTATTTTAAATATAGGTTTTATTGTAGGGTATTGGATGTAGAGTTACATAAAAGTGAACGTCTGTAGAATATGATAGTATGACTGTAAGAAATTTGATTTTGGATCCTCCTCATTCAGTATTTTCTTCATACCATTTGTTGACCTGTAAGTTAACTTCAATGATTATGTAATAAGTTGTCATTAGATAATAGGTACTTTAAAATTATTTCTGGAGCTTTTTCAATTCTGAGGAAAAGTTGATTAGAGTAAAAGTCTACCACTGTTTAGCCAAAGTTGGCTCTTTATGGTGAAAGCAATAGGACCCAGGTTGCACTTCTAGTGATTGGCTAAGGTAAACTTATTCTCCAGGGATAATAATGACAGCTAACTGGAGTGTAGTGCTTACTCTATGCTAGGTTACTTAATAATGTAGGTCCTATGCATATGTTAACTCATCATGTGCTGTCAATGACCCAATGAAGAATTTAATCTATTATTTTCCCATTTTATAGGTAAGGAAATTGAAGTGCAGAGAAGTCAAGTGTCTTATCTAAGGTCATACCACTAGTGAATGGGAGAGACAGTATTATGAATCAAACACTGGCTCCACAGTGCACATTTTTGGTGGCCACCATAATGTGCTATCTTTTGTCAAAATGAGAAGCTAAGAACTTAACTAAAATGTGTTGGTCTCTTCCTCCTTCCCTCATTTCCTCCTTCTCCCCTCTAAGCTACTTGGCTTTGAGTGACCTTGGTTTTCCCTCCTGTATGGACCCCATTGTATAGACCCCATCATTGCAAGCTAGAAAAGGTCATAAAAACTAGAAACACATTTTAAGTACAGCTAGGTTTACATAAAGCAATGATTTAAAAGGGTCTAATGATATATCCTGTGACTTTCTGGTTTTTAATGCCTTGAAAAGTCACTGGCACTTAACAATATTTTTGGCTTACATTTCAAATTGTTAGTTCTTATACATAATCTTTATCCATCTTTTAACAACTTTATTGAGGTATAATTTGCCTATCATGAAAGTCATCCATAATGAGGGTATGATTCAATTATATTTAATACATTTCTAAATTTTCAAAGTTATGCAACCATCACCACAATCCAATTTTGAAAAATTTTTCACCCCAGAACATTCTCTTGTGACCATTTAGAGTTAAAATCCGTACTCACTTCCAGCTTCAGGTAACCAATGATCTGCTTTCTATAGTTACAAAATTTTTCTGCCTAGACATATTATATTAATAGAATCATTGTATGTGCTCTTTGGCATTGAGTTTCTTTTACTTTTACACGATGTTTTTGAGTTATGTCTACGATAATAGCATGTATCAGTATTTGATTCTCTTTTATCAATGAACATTATTTGGTTTATGGCTAGACTATATTTGACCCATTTGCCATTTGGAAGACATTAAGATTGTGTCCATTATGGAGCTATTATGAATAATGATGCTATATAAATTCGTGTATATATTTTCCATATAAATCAGTTTTAATTTATCTTGGGTGGTCACCTAGGTATAGCACTACGAGGTTGTGAGTTTATGTATAAGATTTTAAGGAACTACTAAACTGCTTTCAAAAGTGGCTGTATCATTTCAGCTTCCCACCAACATTATATGAGGGATTCAGTTTTTCCATGTCTCTGCCAACTCTTGGTATTGTCTTGTTTTATTATAGTCATTCTAGAGGGTCTGAAGTGGTATATCATTGTGGTTGTATTTTGCATTTTTTTAAATAGCTAGTGGTGTTGAGCATACTTAAGCTTATTAGCCACTAGTTTATCTTAGTAAAATGTCTATTGAAATCATTTGTCCATTTTCTGAATTGGGTTGTTTTTACTATTAAGAGTTTTCCTTTCCTTTTTCTTTTTGACTTAAACAATAGAAATTTATTTTCTCAGTTTTTGGAGGCTTGAAATCCAAGATCAAGGTGCCAGTGGGGTTGGTTTCTAATGTGATCTTGCTTCCTGGCTTGCAGATAGCCCCCTTCTCACTCATCTTCCTTTGTGCACACACACTCCTGTTGTCTTTTCCTCTTTTTAAAAGGACAACAGTCCTGTTAAGGATCCCCACCCTTTTGACCTCATTGAAACTTAATCACTTCCTTAAAGGCCCTATCTTTAAACATAGTTATATGGATTTTGGGGACACAAAATTCAGTCCATAAATCTGAGTAATCACAGAATGTCTACTAAATTGAATTTACATTTTAAAGCAGTATACCCAATTTTCATTCAATCAAGTAGCTTTTTGTTTTTGTTGTTCTGTTTTGTTTTTATCATTTCAGATGCATGTTTACAATAATGTTACACAGTTCAATCCAGGTCTTTGTGTTCTGTAGCACCATCATATTCAAAAAGCTGGCAATGAAAGAATACTTCCTTGACTTGATAAAGGGCATCTATGAAAAACCCACAGCTTGCATCATTCGTCATGGTGAAAGACTGAATGCTTTACCCACAATTTGGAATGAAACAGAGATATATGCTTTTGCCAGTTGTTATATTGTAGTGGAAATCCTGCCAGTAAAATACGGCAAGAAAAAATAAATTGAAGGCATCCAGATTGGAAAATAAATAGTAAAACTGTCTTTGTAGAAAATTCTAAAGGAACTCCTCCCCCACTCCCAAAAATCTAGTAGGACTAATAGTCAAGTTCAGCAAAACCACAGGATACAACAACACTATGAACTCAGTTGTATTTCTCTGTACTAGCCACACTCAAAATCAAGTTAAGAAAACAATTGCATTTACAATGACCTCAAAATAATAAAATACTTAGGAATAAATATAACATCAACATCTCAAATTCATGGATTAGAAGATTCACCATCATCTGAAGGGCAATTCTGTCCAAGTTTACCTATAAACTCAACAGAAAATCAGAATTCAGCAAGTTCCTTTGTAGAAATTGACAAGCTGAACCTAAAATGAAAATGCTTGCCTCACATGCTACACTAACCTCAGGATAGTAGAGTCATTGGCTGTGCCCTGCTCACCTACCTCTGAAAATATCATCCCTACCTCTTCTATCACAGAAAAAAATGTGCTGGTCCTTATGGCCTACTCTGTCCTGCCAGAGCCCTTGCCTCAACTGAACACAGGTGTGGGCCAAAACATCACAGATTCTACTGTTATTACTCAAATTTCATCAGTTTTTCAACCATACATGCTTCTGAAATTGTAAACAATTGGTTGACTTAGAGCATTGAAATGATTTTTTCTGTCAATATTTTTCAACTCCGTAGTTGCTTTATGTGGAGATCTGCCATGATCTCCAGAATCTTATAGTGAATTATGTACTTCTATATCTGGTTGAGTTTCAAACTCACTTTAAGCTCCTCAGTATATCTGACATGGCATTGGTTATTTTCATCTTAAGTCTATACCTCCTGTGTATCATAACGTCACTAGTCCATATAGTTGTCCTATCTTCCAAGAGAAGGAATCTGGAGACATCCTTAGTACTAATCTATCCTTTATTCCTCAATGCATCCAGTCAACCACAACTTCTTGTTGATTTTCCCTCTAAATATTTCTCAAATGTTCACTCTCTTCCCCATCCTCACTACAATATCATTAATTTACAATTTAATTATATCTATTATACTGATCTTTCCTCTAATCTCAACTCCTTTGTACTTACCTTCCATACTACCATGAAAGTGTTCCTTAAAATTGAAAATCCAACAAAATAATTTCCTCCTTTGAAAGCTTTAGTGGACTTATGTGTTCATACTCCCCAAACTTCCTACTGAATGAGTAATAAAAGCACAGCAAGTGATACAAAATATCAACAGACCTAGAATGGTAATCAAAGTTATGTCACATAATAGGAGTTGTTTCTACTAACGTAAGTCCAAATGAGGCCATGAAGCAGAAAATGATGGAAATTTAACTGATCTTAAGAATGGAAAGCATCCTTTACACTACAGTAGGTTCTTTCTAGAGAGGTCTGAGATATTGTATCCAACGGCAACCATACTCCATACTCCCATACTTACCTGTCCTGAACTCTACTTTCCAGATATATTATAATGTGACTTTTCGGTAAAGGAGTTACTATCTTAGGTGCTTTGTATCTTAGAGTATTAAATAAACCTAGGAGAAGGCTTAGCATGGAAGAGCTATGGGACTAGTGCATCCTGGACATTATAGCTTTTAAATCAATGTTTCTAACAAGTGACTGGTTCAGAGTATTCAGGTGTGCCAATGTACTATTTTTGAATTTTTTTCCTGGAATTTCATCCTTCCACTACTACCCCTACTCCATTTAAGCCGACTTTTATGGGTTCATTGCTTCAGGGGACAAGTGAAAATTAATTTGTTCAATATCTATTTTTGATTACTTTTTAAATGTACTGTTCTAGATTCTAAAAATACAGCTTTCTAAAAAGAGAGGCCAAATGGGAGAAGATGGACAATAAATAAATTAATAGATTTAATAGAAATTCAGGCAATGATAAGAGCTATGGGAAAAAATAAAACAAAGTAAGAAGATAGAGAATAGGGGAGATCTCTCTGAGAAGGTGACATTTAAGTAATGATATGAATGAAGTGAGGGAGTGAACATGCAAGGACTGGAGAATGAGCATTGTGAAGGAAAGGAGAACAAGTTTAAAGGGTTCAATTGCTATGGTCTTAACACATTTGGTTTAAGAATTTAGCTGATAGCCACCCAGAAGTGTTTCTGTTCATATTCACCATCAGCCACCATTCCACCTTTGAAAGAAGCTTAGCAGACACAGCTTGAATTCCCCTTGAGTTCAAGCAACAGCAAAATGAATTATTCCACATTTGATATTAATAATAACACACAATGGATTTAGAAGATTCCTCCTCAGTAAAATTCTGTAAAATATGAACCATATATAAGGAGAGGTGAAACTGGGTTAGTTTGAGGTGAAAATGGAACTGCCTAGAGGGCAGAAATAATTTTTTAAATGCTAAGTAAAAAATCAGGAAAATCAGGAAGAAAGATGTTATTCTAGAAGGCAGAAGAAAAAAATGCATATGAGAATAACTAGGATGTGGGTGAACTCAATATATGATATATCATTTATAGCATTGATAATTAAATATTGATAGGTTCGAGTGCTGTTAAAAATAGTTGATGTTTACCTATAAATTTTAAAAAATGCATACTTTTCAGATGGTAAAAGAATACAATATAAAGCAAGTATTTTCTATTAAAAAAGAAAATATATATGAGAGAAGGCAGGAAATAAGATGATAAAAAGCTTTTCAGTTCAAAAATAAACTTAAAATGAATCACCCCATTGAAAGAAAAAGATGCTCATATTGGATTTAGAGATAAATTCACCTATACAGTATTTACAAGATACATTTCTAAAGTAAATGGTATGAGAAAGTTAAAATTAGATGTTAGGCACAGATACATCAGCCAGGTACAGTCATAAGAAAAGAGATTCAGGCTATTATTATTTTAAAAATAGAATTCAAGGTAAAAAGATGAATCTGGACAATGAATATTTCTTAAACTCTTGGATAAAGGATACAATCTACAATGAAGCTATAATAGTCATAAATTTTCATTCTCTAAATCATATACCATCAAAATATAAAAATAAAATGTTCTTTGAAATACAACTCAGCTGGGAACTGCTTCAAAACAGTAGTGAAATAAGAGAGCAGCATTCAACTCTGGAGGCACATACTAATGCTTCAGGGAAATAAAGTAGTAGAAAGGATACTTTCTTCCATTCTTTTTCACAAGTTCCACAAAACCCAGAAAATTCTCAAGCAAAGGAAAAAAAAGTTCCAAGGAATAAATGGCAGAGGATATGTTAATAATTTCTTAGCCCATGAGAATACAGGTTTGGAACCATCAACAGGAACATCGGTATAGAAAAGTCCTGAGGGGGATTGCCCAGCTGAGAGAAATATCTGGAAGTAGGGCAAGACTCATCTATCAGATATACTACATAAACCTGAGTAATTCCATAGCAGAAGACAGAGGCAGCAGCCCAGGTGGCAAAGGACTAAAAACACCCTAACAGGATGCTAGAGATGGGAAAATATGGAAAAAGCAAGGCAATACTTTTTGGTTATTAAAATATCCTTTATATTACAAAATGCTGACACATTTTCTGGGACTACATTTCATCATTAGTGATGAAAACTTAGAAAATAATGTTGAAAAAGTAAGGAGTACTGTTCTTATAGGAGAGGTCCTGCCATGGGCAATCAAAAGCTGATAAGGTGGCTCCACACTGCCATTAGGAACACTGGCTCCGTTTCATTTTCTCCTCTGAATTCCTTAGCATATAATTTTTATCTTTATACCCATCACATGGTCATAAGATGACTGCTCCACCTCCAGCCTCATGTCCAAATAAGAAAAAAAGAAAAAAGGAGGAAGCAATGTCTTGCCAATGGGTTTCAGCCCTGGGCAAGTTTGCTATGGATTCAATGTGACCAAAGAAATTGACAGCAAAACAATCTTGGGGTGAAAGGGTTATACCCAACTTTATTTCCAGGTGGCAGGTCAGTCACTAAAATCCCATTCACTCAGAGTGAGTCTGTATGCAGCAAGCTGGTCTCTGCCTCTGGGCCCCTCTTTCTGCACAGTTGTCCTACACAGTCGTCCTCTGGCCCTCTGTCCTCAGCACTGCCACCACTCCAGCCTCTGCTCTGCTCTCCTGCAACCTTGCAGCCCTGCCACCGTGTACTGCCCAGAGCACTGGGTGGATCTCTTTTTATAGAGTCAAATTGCCCACAGGTGTGCAGTGAGCTAGTCAACCAGGGCCAGGTAAGAATCCTGGCCACAGGAGCTCTCATTTTATCCACAAGCAACAAGGAAGGTGGCCCTTATGTCAGGAATACAGAAGTCTTCCAGAAATTCCAGCAGACTACCTTATTTCTCACTGCCCAGAACTGTGTTTTATGGCTACTCCTAGATATAAAGGAGACTGGTAAATATATTTTACCTAGGCATGTTGTTTTCATGAACAAAATGACATTCTATAAATGAGGCAGGGGAAACGGATATTGGGTAGACAACTAGCAGTATCTGCCATAGATGGTTGATGTATTTATTTGTGGAGTTGTATTGTATCTTTACCTGGTGAAATAAGAAACTAGGACAACATATTAGTCTGTAACATTGTTTTTTATTTTACTGTTTGCTGAAAGCCTTAGAATTAGTGAGTTAATTAACCTTCTCAAGGTCATTCACTCTGTAAATGACAGAGTCAAGATTTGAATCCATATCTTTCTAACTCCAGAGCCCATGATCTTTCCAAGATATGAACTGCATCTCAAATTACTGAATGTTAACTCAATTACTTCCCTGGTTTGAAAATCTTAGTGTCCCTCCAAGCAACTTGCATACTCACCTGACAATATATGGCCCAAGTTTGTTTGTTTGCTTTTCCCATGCAACCGATCAAATGAAATAACATAGCATATCACCTGTTCCATATTCAGGAAAGAAAATTAGTAGAAAGCCTCAATAAGATAAACAGTCTTTCCTCTGGCTGTTCAAATAAAATGACATCTGATAATAAGTTACTGTTTTGACCTTTATTACATGTGCAAATATAGGTCTATGCAATGTGTTTGAACAATCAAAATGCTTTACTTTGATTGCTTTAGCATTGGTAGACATAGAATTCCTCTTCATATTAGACACAAAGGTAGGTTTTAATTCTTTGATTCTCTTTAAAAATACATTTATTCTTTCACTTTTTGAACTAGCTAATAAATGGAATTTAGCTCAGGGAATTATTTCCGTTTCTCCCCTGATCACCAACTGGCTGCTGGCACCATTGCAATCTCTGTGAGTCAATTTCTCCCATTTGTAAAACAGGGTGAATTAGAGTTTGCAAACAAAGAGAAGAGAGAAGCATGGCATGGAAATTTCATACTTTTAAATAAGAAAAAAAAGGATATAAATATCTTTTAAAGGCAATTAAATCACTTTGAATTAAATATTTCTTAAGCAGAATATCCTACCTTAGGATACAGACAGTATTAGACGTAGTGTGGTTAAAGTGAAAGTTCCTATGGCCAGGATTCTCATCTGGCCCTGGTTGGCTAGCTCACTACATACCTGTGGGCAATATGTTGCTATTGACTCTATATGAAGAGCTCCGCCCAGTGGTCTAGGCTACACAGTGGCACGGCTGCCAGGCTGCAGGAGAGCAGAGAAGAGGCTGCAGTGGTTGCAGCACCAAGGACAGAGGCCAAGAGGACAGCTGTGTGGGATGACTGTGCAGGTAGAGAGGCTCAGAGGACGACTGTGTGGACAGAAAGGCCCAGAGGCAGAGACTGGCTTGCTGTATACAGACCTGCTCTGAGTGAATGGGATTTTAGAGATTGACCTGCCACCGTGGAAATAAGGTTGGGTATAACCCTTTCACCCCAAGAACGTTCCACTGTCATTTCTTTGGTCACACTGAATCCATAGTGAACTGGGCTGAAACCCATTGGCAAGACACATAGATATAGACATACATATGCAGGTAGGCCACAGAAAATGTAACAGCTAAACTGATTTGGATTTGAAGTGATTATTTAGTTCAGAAGAGGAAGAGAAGGATGGGATGGAGTATTTTTGTTTAAGTCACTGTTCTCTTACCTCATGCTTCACTTGGTACAGTTAGTAAAAAGTTAAACAAACCTCCTGGAATCAAGAGGCTGCCAGTTAAATTCACATGATAACAGATTTCTAGTTAACTTCTAGCATCCTTAACCACAACTTCTCATGTTAAAATAAAACAAGGTGGAACAACAATGCAACAAGAACATGCTATTTGTAAGGTTATCAGGCAAATGAACCCATTGGCTATCTTAGAAAGCAATACCATACACTCAAAATCTACATAGTATTCAATAATCCATACATCAAAATACAAGTAATACTTGAAGGTAATCTTTGATGAGCACACAGCTTACCACTGAATATCAATCTTCTTGGTGGGGAAAACAGAAGGAACCAAAAGAGGCAAGCTTACCAGGGTTTTTTCTGGAAGGAACCATCATGATGTCTTACCTTTACATCTGCCACCAACACCCAGATCTGTCTTTCCATGGCTTTTTCTCAGCCACAAAGATTGAACGCAGTCTAAGATACAATATCAGCCAATTTATTTGGCCTGTAAGTATTGAACTTAAATTTCTCCTCATCTTTTTTCTCCTCTGAGTAAGTTGAATCAACTTGAATTAATAGTAAAATTCCTAAAAGGATTCTCAGGGGGTTCAAGAAACCTGAGGATACATTCTACACCACTTTTCTACAGTCTTCGGTAATAATGTCCACCATCATGTCACATATTAAGATGTCTTTTGGGATCATTTCTGCTTGATTGCCAAAAATGTAATAAACACTTCCATGGAGCTTACTGTCAAAGACTTATTTTTAAGTCAAAAAAAGCAGTTTACCACAAGGAGTATACACTAATATATTTACACTAATATGACCCAGAGAATATATTGTTTCAAACACTCTATGACCCTGCTTCATTTCTCAAATTGTTGAGAATTCCATTCCTGGCACACTTCCTTAATGTAACGGACCCATAGTTCAAACTCCTTTGGAAACACTTGATCTTCCATATATAACAGGTGTGTCAACCATGGGTCATATTGCCTTCCCCTGCTGTCTATCATAGACTATCAGTGCTTGCTTGGGTCTTCAAATCATTCTCTACATCTTGGAGAAACTTTGACTTTTTTATCAAACAATTTTTTAGAACGAACACAAACAAATTAAAAACAAACAATTTGTCAGAAAATGAACAATCACAAATGCCTATGATTCACCATCCTCTGAAGAAAGAAACAGGTCTGGAAAATGTACATAACACCATAAAATCCCAGCTTCTACATGTAATACCTACTTTCCAGTGGTACAATTCAGAGCCCCAATTCTAATGCCACCATAAGGGTCCCTTGTACCACATCCCTCTTACTATAAGAGATTAATATAAGCACCTTTATTGCTTTTGCTAGGCCTATTTTTGCCTTCTGGCACCATTCTGGTAACAGTTTGGTGACCAAGACAGGAGGCACTCCTGCTTCAACTCTTTGGTTTGAGACTTAGCCAGGAAATGTGCCAAAATTCACAGAGGGTACAAGAGTGACAACAAATTTGTGATAGGTTCTTCTCTTCTGTCACATAAGGTACCTAAACTATCTCTGTCTAACCTCTAAAGCAGGATTGAGAGAGTAGCTGTTCTCTAACAGAGATGTTGTTTGAAAATGGATACACTTATCACCGTCCAGTACACCATGATCCTGTGACTGGGGCAGAGAGGGGAGGAAGCATAGTTGGGAGCAGCAGGCTATTTGCTCCCTCTTCCAAGTACATACGAACTTGGTAACAGAAATTTACAGTTAAACAGACAGAGAAAAGGGGAATGAAAATATGGGTTTTATACATCTCGTTTAGCTGCCTCTTCCCTTTATATCATGCAAAAATGTTTGAGGCCTTCCTGCCTGGCTATTCTGGGTATTCCATATGGTCAGTTCCTCACGTCATCCCTTCTTCCTGCAGTCCCTGTTCTGATCAACATCTTTTGTGAAACATTTCCTTCCCCTGCCTTTTTTTCCAGGACATTCTACTTCTTCCTCAGGAAACAAGTCCCAAGTTCCCTGGTATGTCTTATAAAATGCACACACAGGTATCAACCGTGAGTCTGAAGTGTGGTTTCTCAACAAAGTTTCTGCTGCTAGGTAGAAGGAAAGAATGAACCTTGGAAGTAACATCAGGTCTGACATTTCAGATTGTAATTTGCATTTCCTTAAGTAGTTAAACATCTAGATGCATTTCACATTATGAGGATTAGTTGCTTGCCAAAATTCCTCAATAGGTCTATGTAAGAGGCACATTGTCTGGTAAATATAACATTAACCCTATAATGCCCAAGAAATACTTTCCTTCCTCATGAGTTGGTATTATATTACAAAGCCATGTTCCATTAACTTGATCTTGAAGGACACTGAGCCCAATTGCTCTTCCCTGATTTCTGGGTCTCTTTTTTCTTCCTTGCTATAAAAGGATCCTGTCATCAGTAGAAAGCTATAAACCCCTTGTCAAGTATAGTTTCCTTTAACCCATCATTCAAAGCCGCCTATTATCTTCTACCACTCTGATTTATATTTCCTCTGTTCCAGAAACCACGATGGCTTGTATTTTCCCAAATACTATCTTTGCTTGTGTGTTTCTGCTTCTTTCCTCATGCCATTTTTACTACATGAACTACACTTTCTAACCCCTTCATTGTTCAAAGACTTGCTCGACCAGCCCAGGTACTAACTACACTAACTGCTTAGCTTCAACAGCACTATGCACTTCCTTTATTCATCTTGTATGATCATTCTTGTAGCAATTTCTTGATAAAAAATTAAAATTGCATTTATCTCAGGATTTACCAGAGAAAGTGCTTGGGGACACAATGAGTTCTCCATAAATGTTTTCTGACTGAATAAATACATGAATGTTTTATAATGGGAGAGTAGATGGAAGGACACTTGAAAGTGCCCAGATGTCTGAAATCCTAATGTTTACTTTTTTGAAGGTAACTGAAGTAGGGTCAATATACACATAGACACAAATGTGTGTATGCACACACGTACACACACACACACACACACAAAGACAGGACCCACCATTTTACCAACCTATATCTAGTCCTTTTGTGAAAAATGATGTTCTACCAGTATACACCCAGATAAGCCTCACTCCACTGGGTTTATACTGGAGTATAACAAACCTGGGTTTTAGATTAAGAATGAATTGAAAGTGAATCATGACTCTTAATTTCTAGCTGTGTGAAATTGAGCAGGACAGTTAACTTCTCTAAGCTTTAGCTTCCACAGCTGTAAAAACTAGAGAAAACAGGATCATTATGAAGCTGACATGAGATAGTATACATCAGACATTTAGCATGGTGACTCTCAAGTAGTAGATGTTCAATAAATGTAATTTCCCTTCCCATTTTGGAATCGTGTTTTGGGTATTTTATAGATATCCAAATACTTGAGATTGTTCTCCAGTGATTTCTTATATGTTCACCTTCTCCTCCCCAGTTGGATTATGATGTCAAGGTAAAAAAATAGATACTTCTCTGTTCTTTTTCCTTTTTGTCTACATTGGGTTTAATACCATTACACACAGGAGCATTTGAGAAATGCTTACTAAAATTACACATTCAAGAAGTCATCTGGTAAATACACTAAAAATCACTGAATGTGTACTTCAAATGGATGAACTTTATCATGTGTAATTATCTCAGTAAAACTCTTTAGGAATTAAAAGAACTCATCCTAATCTATGACACAACTATGAGAAAGGAGCCTGAAATTGTTATCAATATTATGTGGTAAGCATTTCTACCATTTACCAATACCTGATTATCATTTACCTCCAGGTGTGTGGGGAGAGTCCATTTCCCTTCTCCCTTGATATTAAGCATAGCCATTTGCCTTTCACTGACTAATGTGAGTGGAAGTGGCATATATCACTTCAGGCTGGAAATATTTAATTGCTGGTTCTTATCTCTCCAGTGCTTCTACCTCTGCCAGGGCAGTTGAGGAAGAAGTGTCATGTAGATACAGCACTGCCGAAAGATTGAAGCAGTCAGGATTGCTAAGTGTGAAGGATGGCTGCCCTGGAGAGTCACACATACGTGTGATAGATTTTGATTAATAAGAAATCAACATTTGTCATGATAAGCTGTGTTTAGCAGAATTCTAAACTGGCTCCCAATAATCCTGCTCCCTAGTGTACATGCCTTGTCAAATCCTATCCCCATAGCATGCGAGGACCTATGACTATTATTGGATAGTCACTCCCTTTAGTTACCTTATATGGCAAAGGTGATGGGATGGTCACATTTGTTACATTATACATTCTCCTCTGCAGCTGACTAGAGTGACATTTTCCTTCTAGCATTGAAGAGGCAAGCTACTGTGTGGTGAGAGGGCCAGATTCCAGGACCTGGAGACAACCTGTAGGAGCTCAGAGTGACTAACTGGCAGCCAGCAAGAAAACTGGGACTTCAGTCTACAGCTGCGAGGAACTGAATTCTACCAGTGATTTGATTGAACCTGGAAAAATGATCCTAAGTCTCAGATAAGATCACAGACCCTGCTCACACCTTGATTTTAATCTTGTGAAACCCGTGAAGCTAGCTACAGCATGCCAGGACTTCTGATTTATCAAAACTATGAGATAATAAGCAGGAATGGTTTACATAGCCAAGGTTATGGTAGTTTGTTATGCAGGAAGAGAAAAGTAATACATAAGCCATTTAGATTTTGTTGCTGCTTGTTTCTTTTGCATCACCTAGCCTACCTGGACTGACATAACCTTCCTAGCAGATATTGTAAGGATTGTGCTCTTAAGAAGTACATGGAAAAAGACCCTTTTGTATCAGCTAGACCTCCATTTATAAGTAGGGGTAGTCTGCTGAATTTTAAAGACTTATATTGAAGAATTTCCATTCCACTTATCCACTTTGCATTTTATTGCATCATGACAATGGAACAATCATAAAAAGTGATTTAAATGAAATATTGTAAGTGGAATGATTTTCATCAGTAAAGCAAATGAGCATCTTTGAAATACTATAGCATGTTGAATATTTTTGCATTTACACATTGAAGCAAAATGTTGTCATTGTGTTTTCTCTTTAAGGTAGCAGGACTAGTACTGTTGTATATTGACTCCTGGAGGATTTAACCATAATTTTATGGAAAAGAAAACCTACCATAAAACTTTCCTAATAGGTAAACACATAATCTTACATTCAATGACTCTGAAGCATGAAACATTGAATGGAAATATTACTGAGATGAGAAAATTTCTACAAAAAAGGTATACTAGAACACCAACAGGGTACAGCCTAGTTATCATAAAAATTTAAGTTATAGGAATAACTGCTCAAAATAATTGTAAAACCATCAGAGAACTGTGTATGAAGTAAAACCTGCACTATAAAGTACTACTGTACCATGTCCCGACCCGCGGGACTATCAACGGAGGTCGACGACCTGGAGGAGAGAATGAAGGGGCAAGAGACACAAAGAACGGACAGCAAGACAGGATGTCTGATCAAGCTGACAAATTTTATTTTTCTCAGGCTCAGTTTATATAGGTTGTGACGAAAATATATGTAAAGAGGTGATTGGTCTTCAGTTGGCGCCGGCGGGAACGTGTAGAGAGGTGATTGGGCTTCAGGTGGCGCCGGCGGGAACCGAGGACCCGGAAGAGAAGCAGGAAGTTCGCCATCTTGTGGGTGGGGGCCTGTGGGAGGGATGTTTAAGGGTAGGGCTTTCCCCTGGGGCAGCAGGCGTTCCCGAGAAGCAGGATGCTGGCAGGGCCAGAAGGCCAGTGGAAAGAACAGAGGAGGAAACACTGCCTAGCAACTTGACCGCAAGACCTACACTTGTTTGGCTAGGAGAGCAGCTCCGCTCCCTCCAGGATACTGCAGAAATGATTGCTGCTGTCCCAAGACCCACACAACTGTCATTGCCCAAAGTCCACAGGCTCGCTCCCAACAGTACCACATGATCGGGTTTTCATATTGGAAAATGGCCAACTGCATTCGTGGTGGAGTTAACAGGTTTGGCAAAGTCTTCCCACTGCAGAGATGTATTTCACCCACATGTTCCCAGATGCCTGCATCTGCTGTTAGAGAAGAATTTAATTGGATCCATATTCCCTGTCCTACTAAAGGGAAAAAAACTTCTGGGAGGGATATCACTTTAATTCTCATTATACATTTATATATTTTTTCTTTTTTTAAAATTATTTTGGTATCATTAATCTACAATTACATGAAGAACATTATGTTTACTAGGCTCCCCACTTCACCAAGTCCCCCCCCCCCACAAACCCTATTACAGTCACTGTCCATCAGTGTAATAAGATGCTGCAGAATCCCTACTCATCTTCTCTGTGTTGTACAGCCTTCCACGTGCCCCCCATATTACACATGCTAATTGTAATGCCCCCTTTATTTTTCCCTGCCCTTATCCCTCCCTTCCCACCCATCCTCCCCAGTTCCTTTCCCTTTGGTAACTATTAGTCCATTCTTGGGTTCTATGATTCTGCTGCTGTTTTGTTCCTTCAGTTTTTCTTTGTTCTTATACTCCACAGATGAGTGAAGTCATTTGGTACTTGTCACTCTCAGCCTGGCTTATTTCACTGAGCATAATACCCTCTAGTTCCATCCATGTTGTTGCAAATGGTAGGATTTGTTTTCTTCTTATGGCTGAATAATATTCCATTGTGTATATGTACCACCTCTTCTTTATCCATTCATCTACTGATGGACTTTTAGGTTGCTTCCATATATTGGCTACTGTAATAGTGCTGTGATAAACACAGAGGTGCATCTGTCTTTTTCAAACTGGGCTGCTGCATTCTTAGGGTAAATTCCTAGAAGTAGAATTCCTGGGCCAAATGGTATTTCTATTTTGAGTTTTGTGAGGAACCTCCATACTGCTTTCCACAATGGTTGAACCAATTTACATTCCCACCAGCAGTGTAGGAGGGCTCCCCTTTCTCCACAACCTCTCCAACATTTGCTGTTGTTTGTCTTTTGGATGGTAGCCATCCTTACTGGTGTGAGGTGATATCTCATTGTGGTTTTACTTTGCATTTCTCTGATGATTAGCGATTTGGAGCATCTTTTCATGTGTCTGCTGGCCATCTGAATTTCTTCTTTGGAGAACTGTCTATTCAGCTCCTCTGCCTATTTTTTAATTGGATTGGTTGCTTTTTGTTTGTTGAGGTATGTGAGCTCTTTATGTATTTTGGAAGTCAGCCCTTTATCGGATCTGTCATTTACGAATATATTCTCCCATATGTAGGATACCTTTTTGTTCTACTGATTGTGTCCTTTGCTGTACAGAAGCTTTTCAGCTTGATATAGTCCCGCTTGTTCATTTTTTATTTTGTTTCCCTTGTCTGGGGAGATATGTTCATGAAGAAGTCACTCATGATTATGTCCAAGACATATGTTTTTTTCTAAGAGTTTTATGGTTTCATGACTTACATTCAGGTCTTTGATCCATTTCGAATGTACTTTCATGTGTGGGGTTAGACAGTGATCCAGTTTCATTCTCTTACATGTAGCTGTCCAGTTTTGCCAGCACCATCTGTTGAAGAGACTATCATTTCCCCATATGTCCATGGCTCCTTTATCGAATATTGATTGACCATATATGTTTGGGTTAATGTCTGGAATCTCTATTCTGTTCCACTGGTCTGTGGCTCTGTTCTTGTGCCAGTACCAAATTGTCCTGATTACTATGGCTTTGTAGTAGAGCTTGAAGTTGAAGAGTGAGATCCCCCCGACTTTATTCTTCCTTCTCAGGATTGCTTTGGCTATTCGGGGTCTTTGGCGGTTCCATGTGAATTTTAGTACTATTTGTTCCAGTTCTTTGAACAATACTGTTGGTAATTTGATAGGGATTGCATCAAACCTGTATATTGCTTTGGGTAGGATGGCCATTTTGATGATATTAATTCTTCCTAGCCAGGAGCATGGGATGAGTTTCCATTTGTTAGTGATCTCTTTAATTTCTCTTAAGCGTGTCTTGTAGTTTTCAGTGGATAAGTCTTGCACTTCTTTGGTTAGGTTTATTCCTAAGTATTTTATTGATTTTGATGCTAATGTGAATGCAATTGTTTTCCTGATTTCTCTTTCTATTAGTTCATTGTTAGTGTATAGGAAAGCCACAGATTTCTGTGTGTTAATTTTGTATCCTGCAACTTTGCTGAATTCCGATATTAGTTCTAGTAGTTTTACAGTGGAGTCTTTAGGGTTTTTTATGCACAATATCATGTCATCTGCAAATAGTGACAGTTTAACTTCTTCTTTACCAATCTGGATTCCTTGTATTTCTTTGTTTTGTCTAATTTCCATGTCTAGGACCTCCAGTACTATGTTGAATAACAGTGGGGAGAGTGGGCATCCCTTTCTTGTCCCAAATCTCAGAGGAAAAGTCTTCAGCTTCTCGCTATTCAGTATGATGTTAGCTGTGGGTTTATCGTATATGGCCTTTATTATGTTGAGGTACTTGCCCTCTATACCCATTTTGTTGAGAGTTTTTATCATCAATGGATGTTGAATTTTGTTGAATGCTTTTTCAACATCTATGGAGATGATCATGTGGTTTTTGTCCTTCTTTTTGTTGATGTGGTGGATGATGTTGATGGATTTTCGAATGTTGTACTATACTTGCATCCCTGGGATGAATCCCACTTGATCATGGTGTATGATCCTTTTGATGTATTTTTGAATTCAGTTTGCTAATATTTTGTTGAGTATTTTTGCGTCTACGTTCATCAGGGATATTGGTCTGTAGTTTTCTTTTTTGGTAGGGTCTTTCCCTGGTTTTGGTATTAGGGTGATGTTGGTTTCATAGAATGAGTTTGGGAGTATTCCCTCCTCTTCTATTTTTTGGAAAACTTTAAAGAGAATGGGTATTATGTCTTCTCTGTATGTCTGATAAAATTCAGAGGTAAATCCATCTGGCCTGGGGGTTTTGTTCTTTGGTAGTGTTTTTATTACTGGTTCAATTTCATTGTTGGTATTTGGTCTGTTTAGATTTTCTGATTCTTTCTTGGTCAGTCTTTGAAGGTTGTATTTTTCTAGGAAGTTGTCCATTTCTCCTAGGTTTTCCAGCTTGTTAGCATATAGGTTTTCATAGTATTATCTAATAATTCTTTGTATTTCTGTGGGGTCCGTTGTGATCTTTTCTTTCTCTTTTCTGATTCTGTTGATGTGTGTTGACTCTCTTTTTCTCTTAATAAGTCTGGCTAGAGGCTTATTTATTTTGTTTATTTTCTTGAAGAACCAGCTCTTGTTTTCGTTGATTTTTTCTATTGTTTTATTCTTCTCAATTTTATTTATTTCTTCTCTGATCTTTATTATGTCCCTCCGTCTGCTGACCTTAGGCCTCATTTGTTCTTCTTTTTCCAATTTCGAAAATTGTGACATTAGACCATTCATTTGGGATTGTTCTTCCTTCTTTAAATATGCCTGGATTGCTATATACTTTCCTCTTAAGACTGCTTTTGTTGTGTCCCACAGAAGTTGGGGCTTTGTGTTGTTGTTGTCATTTGTTTCCATATATTGCTGGATCTTCATTTTAATTTGGTCATTGATCCATTGATTGTTTAGGAGCATGTTGTTAAGCCTCCATGTGTTTGTGAGCCTTTTCGCTTTCTTGGTACAATTTATTTCTAGTTTTATACGTTTGTGGTCTGAAAAGTTGGTTGGTAGAGTTTCAATCTTTTGCAATTTACTGAGGCTCTTTTTGTGGCCCAGTATGTGGTCTATTCTGGAGAATGTTCCATGTGCACTTGAGAAGAATGTGTATCCTGTTGCTTTTGGATGCGGAGTTCTATAGATGTCTATTAGGTCCATCTGTTCTAGTGTGTTGTTCAGTGCCTCTGTGTGCTTACTTATTTTCTGTCTGGTGGATCTATCCTTTAGAGTGATTGGTGTGTTGAAGTCTCCTAAAATGAGTGCATTTCATTCTATTTCCTCCTTTAATTCTGTTCGTATTTGTTTCACATATGTTGGTGTTCCTGTGTTGGGTGCATTTATATTTATAATAGTTATATCCTCTTGTTGGACTGACCCCCTTATCATTATGTAATGTCCTTCTTTATATTTTGTTACTTTCGTTATTTTGAAGTCTATTTTGTGTTATACTAATACTGTAACAGCTGCTTATTCTCCCTTTTGTTTGCATGAAATATCTTTTTCCATCCCTTGACTTTTAGTCTGTGCATGTCTTTGGGTTTGAGGTGAGTCTCTTGTAAGCAGCATATAATGGGTCTTGCTTTTTTTATCCATTCTATTACTCTGTGTCTTTTGATCGGTGCATTCAGTCCATTTACATTTAGGGTGACTATTGAAAGATACGGACTTATTTTCATTGCAGGCTTTAGATTCGTGGTTACCAAAGGTTCAAGGTTAGCTTCTTTAGTATCTTGCTGTCTAACTTAACCTTTTTTTTGAGCTATTATAATACAGTCTGATGATTCTTTATTTCTCTCCCTTCTTATTCCTTCTCTTCCATTCTTTATATGTTGGGTGTTTTATTTTGTGCTCTTTTGTGTTTTATTTTAGTGCTTTTGTGGGTAGTTGATTTTATTTTTTGCCTTTAGTTAGTATTTGGTTAGTCTGCTTTCTTTGCTGTGATTTTATTTTCTCTGGTGACATCTATTTAGCCTTAGGAGTGCTCCCATCTAGAGCAGTCCCTCTACAATACCCTGTAGAGGTGGTTTGTGGGAGGCAAATTCCCTCAACTTTTGCTTTTCTGGGAATTGTTTAATCCCTCCTTCATATTTAAATGATAATCGTGCTGGATATAGTATTCTTGGTTCAAGGCCCTTCTGTTTCATTGCATTAAATATGTCATGCCATTCTCTTCTGGCCTGTAAGGTTTCTGTTGAGAAGTCTGATGATAGCCTGATGGGTTTTCCTTTGTAGGTGACCTTTTTTCTCTCTCTGGCTGCCTTCAATACTCTGTCCTTGTCCTTGTGCTTTGCCATTTTAATTATTATATGTCTTGGTGTTGTCCTTTTTGGGTCCCTTCTGTTGTGGGTTCTGTGTATTTCTGTGGTCTGAGCGACTATTTCCTCCCCCGGTTTGGGGAAGTTTTCGGCAATTATTTGTTCAAATACACTTTCTATCCCTTTTTCTCTCCCTTCCTCTTCTGATACCCCTATAATGCAGATATTGTTCCATTTGGATTGGTCACACAGTTCTCTTAATGTTGTTTGTATCCTGGAGATCCTTTTATCTCTCTCTGCATCAGCTTCTATGCATTCGTGTTCTCTGGTTTCTAGTCCATCAGTGACCTCTTGCATCTCATCCATTCTGCTTTTAAATCCTTCCAGAGATTGTTTTATTTCTGTATTCTCCCTCCTTAGGTCTTGCATATTTCTCTACAAGTCCATCAGCATGGTTATGACCTTACTTTTAAATTCTTTTTCAGGAAGATTTGTTTGGTCTATCTCCCCAGATTCCTTTTCAGGGGAGACTGTCTGGGTTAATGTAGTCTGTATCAAATTCTTCTGCCTCTTCATGGCGATAGAGGTAGTCATGGGTAGTTGGCACCTGTCAGCTGGGAGAATGTCCCTTCTTGCTAGTTTGTGGCCTTCCTCTCCTGGGAGAATGGCGACCTCTAGTGGCTTGTGCTGGGCAGCTGTGCACAAATGAGGTCTGATTCTTGCCTAGCCACTGTGATGGAAGCTCTGCGCACGGTTGCTGTGGGCATGGTCTCTGCCGCTATGGCGGAGTCGCGACAGAGGGGGAACCAGTGGGAGGCTGTTTATCCCCGTGAGGGGCCTCAGAGTGGCTCCGCCGCCCACGGGGTTAGGGCGCCTAAAGTTCCCCAGGTTCCCAGCTGCTGAGCTGATTGTGCTGAGACACCTCCGTCCAGCTGTGAGGTCCCTGTCCCTTTAAGACTTTCCAAAGGCACTCGCTTTTCTTTGTCCCAGGGGCGCTGGCTGTGGGCACCCACTCGCAGGTTTTACTGTCCCGTTTCCCTATCATCCAGCACACCATGCACTGTGTCCTGTTCCCCTTATCCAGCACCCCATGCATGCACTGTGTGTCTGCGCTCCGGTGTGGATGGCTAGGGCTTGGTGTTTAGCAGTCTTGAGATCCCTCTCCCTCCCTGCTCTGACTCCTCTCCTCCTGCCAGGAGCTGGGGTGTGGGGTGCTTGGGTCCTGCCAGACTGCAGCTTGTATCTTACCCCCTTCGTGAGGCATTGGGTTCTCGCAGGTGTGGATGTAGCCTGGCTGTTGTCCTGTGTCTTTTGGTCTCTCTTCATCTGTTGTATTTTCAAAAATATATATATTTTTGAGAGAACCTTTCTGCTGCTCTACTCATGCCGCCACCTTGGCTCCCTCTCCTACATTTATATTTTTAGTATAAATGCTTTATCATGTCCTTTGTAGGAAACATATTTTGATAAGAAAATGAATAATGATTCTGATTCCTGGAGGAAAGTAGCAATATGTTAAGGAGGTGGTATGGGAGAAACACTAGAGGAAAAGGAAAGATCAGAAAAGGGAAGCCATGGTTTCCAGGAAAAATACTGTAAATTAATATTTTTTTCCTATGTTTGGCACAATTCCATTGCACTTAAAATGTACATGGTTTTATTTTTAGCAATAAGACAAATATATGAGTATTGGAAATGTTTCAGGATTGCACAGAATAAGGGTAGTTAACTGTTGTCCATGGATGAATTTTCAGAGTCAGTAAACCTTCTGAAATTATATGCAAATTTTTGCAAGTATGTGCATTTTTGTGGGAGAGAATCCATAGCTTTCAACAGATTCTTAAATAGGTTCATGACCCAAAAGATGATAAGAACCACTGGCATATAGAATGAAAATGTTTCTTTTATAAGCAGCTAAAGGTTGCAACAGCAAAAGTACCAGTACTCTACAGCCCATGTATGAAGCCCACTGCTTATGTCACAAGCCATTATCTTTACCTATTATTAGCTACTGTTTTCTACTTACCATATTAGTTGAAAACAAAGGCAGAGAGAAAAGGTTGCTGAGAAAGATCTTTTCCATTCTTTGAAGAGTGTCCCAAACTGCAAAGTAAGTATTTTTCCAATGCAGGGTCGATGACACAGGTAAGTACTGTCTTTAATGAGATAAATATACACAAATCACTAAAAGAGAAGAGGAGAAATACTTTCATAAACCAATTATATAAGGAAGACAAAATAAAATTTTTCCTGATGATTTGATTTTTAAAAAATCATTTGCACACACCAAATAACCTGATTAAAAAATGGGCAGAGGATCTGAACAGACACTTCTCCAAAGAAGAAATTCAGATGGCCAACAGGCACATGAAAAGTTGTTCCTCGTCGCTTATCATCAGGGAAATGCCAATTAAAACCACAATGAGATATCACCTCACACCAGTTAGGATTGCCAACATTGAAAAGACCAGGGACAACAAATGCTGGTGAAGATGTGGAGAGTGGGGAAAGCTCCTACACTGCTGGTGGGAATGTAAATTAGTTCAACCATTGTGGAAAGCAATATAGAGGTTCCTCAAAAAACTAAAAATAGAAATACCATTTGACCCAGGAATTCCACTCCTAGGAATTTACCTAAAGAAAACAAGATCCTATATTTAAAAAGACATATGCACCCCTATGTTTATTGCAGCACTATTTGTAATAGCCAAGAAATGGAAGCAACCTAAGTGTCCATCAGTAGATGAACAGATAAAGAAGAGGTGGTACATATACACAATGGAATACTATTCAGCCATGAGAAGAAAACAAATCCTACCATTTGCAACAACATGGATGAAGCTAGAGGGTATTATGTTCAGTGAAATATGCAAGGCAGAGAAAGACAAATACCACATGATTTCACTTATTTGTGGACTATAAAAACAAAGCAAAACAGAATGAATGAAAGAGCGGTAGACTCTTAGACATTGAGAAGTAACTGGTGCTTACCATGGAGGAGGGATTGGGTTTGGTATGTAGGGAGTATAAATGTGAGGGGAATAAAAGGGCAAAAAAATTCTCAATCAGCTGGAGAATATAGTCAATGATTCTGTAACATCTTCTTATGTTAACAAATACTAACTGCACTACTAGAACTGAGGATTTAATAATGTGTATAACTGTTGAACTACTTTCTTGTATACTTGAAACCAATATGACATTGTGTATCAACTATACCTCAATAAAAAAATCATTTGCACAATAACAACCTTGATATGAAACAATGGCATATTTCACCCAAAAATAATGAATGTAAGTTGATTTTTTTAATTCATATTTTTATATACCAGGAGGGCTCAATAAAGGGAAATAAAAATTCTTTTAATGACAAATAATGCATATGGAAAATGATTTAAATCTAATAAGGTGTTTCAAATATGCACTAGGATTGGTTCATTTGCATGTAAAATAAAATTGAAAATAAGTTGCTGAAAGAAGATAAAAATTTCTTTCTTCTCTTGTAAACAAAATCTGGAGATTATTAGTTCAGAGATGGCTAGGCTGCTTCTAGACTTTCAAACACCTAGGCCCTTTCTGTCTTGTTGCTACATCATCTGTGACTTGCATTCCCAAACCATGTAGAGTTCTAACATCACACTTATATTCTGACACATGGGAAGGAGGAGACCCTGATGAAAAGTTTGTATTTCTCCTTCCTATTTAATGACATTTCTGAGAATCAGAATATAGGTTGATTTATGTACTTCAAAATACATATGCTTGTATTTCATACATATTCAGCATATCAGAATGTGACCTTATTTGGAAGTAGGGAAATTACAGATATATTAGTTAAAATAAGGTCGTTAGGGTGGTTCTAAGCCAAAATGCAGGGTGTCCTTATATAAAGGGGAAATTTGGACTAGAGACATATGTACATGCAAAGGTATACATGCCATTTACAAGCCAAAGAGAAAGGATTGGAATAGACCCTTCTCTCACAGCTCTCAGAAGGAACCAACCCTACTGACACTTTGACTTTGGGCTTCTGGTCTCCAGAACTATGAAGACAATAAATTTTTGTTGTTTAAGCTACCCAGTTTGTGATTCTTTGTTATGGCAGCCCTAGTAAACTACTACATCATACAAAACCTTCCTGGTTACATCACATAGATAAAATTCAGTTCCAGGTTAAAAGAGGCTGAAAAATGGAGTCTTTATTCTGGACAGCCATGTTTCCAGCAAAAAATGTGGGATAGTTACTGAAGAAAAAGAGGATGGCTGTTGGAAGACTGTAAACATTGTTTGCCACAAAGTGAAAACTGAAAGTCTCAAGTCCCTACTCTGGTTCCTTTTGAGAAAGTAACATAGTTTAAAAATTCCATGTACACCTCCAGGTATAATTTTTTTGCACTGTTGTTTGGAAGTGTCCTAAGTGATTTCAACATGCACCCCCACTACCTCTTTGAACACTATTAATCAAAACCAACTTCCTTTTATACAGTGACATTAATAAAAACCTAGCTATGTTCCTCCTAGGGTTAATAGAATTCAATGATCATTTAGCACATCAGATATTTAGCACAGCTTCTAGCATATAATATGTTTTAACTATATGCTAGTGGCTACTATAAAACAGGCAGTCCTACACACCTTTGCTTTTTTTATCATTTGATTTCAGAAGTATTTTCTCTGTAAAATGTTCTTTTACTTTTCCAGATAGAATTAATCACTCTTTTCTGTTCCCATTGAACTTGTACATAATTCTGCTCTATCAATAACACTGAAATTGATTAACACTTAAGTAGTGTTTAATTTACAAAGACTTCATACATTATCTCAATAATACTAGTAAGAGTCATGTGAGGTTGGTGTGTTTCCAACCCCCCAGTACAGATGAGGAAAACTAATACTCAGATCACTGGTAAGTGTGATGGAACTGGGATTTTAATCAAATCCTTTAAATAAAATATTCTGTGCCATTTATACTAAACATTATGTATTGTAATTACTCACTGAGGAAGTCATAATTTTGGCCACCATGATCTCCACCACCTAGTGATATTGCCCTAAATATGTTAAGTAATATGGAAAAACTGAGTTTGCAGATACAAATAATATTACTAATCACGTGATCTTAAAATAGGTAGATTATCTTGGATTGTCAGTGTGGGCCCAAAAAATTACTTTAGCTCTTAAAAACGGAGAGGAATGGCAAAAGGGAGGTCAGAGAGATTCTAGGCACCAGAAAGACTCAACATATCATTGCTGGTTTGCAAATGGGAAGGGCTATATGAGAAGGGATACAGGCAGCTTCCAGGAGCAGAGAGCAGACAGTCAGCAGGAAAGCAGGCACCTCATTTCTATACTCTCAATGAAATGAATTCTGCCAATAACCTGAACAAGCTTGAAGGCAAGATTCTTTTTCAGTGCATGTAGATAAAAGCTCAGTCTGGTCCACTACCTTGATTTTGGCCTTGTGAGACCATAAGCAGACAATACAGCTGAGGTATATTGTGCCTGGACTTCTGACTCAAGGAAACTAGAGAAAATAAATGGTGTTGCTTAAAGCTGCCAAATTTGTGGTAATTTGTTATGGCATGAAGATAACTAATATACCCATTTACTTGTATCCTATATCAAACTATATAAAGTGTTATATATATATATGGTGTTACTATATATACTATATATAGTGTTACTAAACACTATATACTATATATAGTGTTACTATATACTAAATACTATATACTATATATAGTGTTACTAAAGAGCAGCTATTCATTTTTAACTACCCTCACCCCCAAACAAACCAGAGCCTATATTAGTAGCATTCATAGTAGTGGCCAATAAATTAGTGGCTGGCATTTATTCAGCATTTTTGTGCTAGTTATTAAGTTTCTTATATGTAAGAAGGCATTTAATCCTCACATTATGATGTAAGTAAATTGCTATCCCCATTTTACAGAAAAGGAAACTGAGGTTTAAGTAACACAGGCAAAGTCAAACACCTAGCATGTTGCAGCACCAGAATTTTGAATTCAGGCAGTCTACTTCCAGAGTCTGTTGCAACATTAAGTACTATTATGTTATATTGTCTATTGAATAAACACTCAATAAATGTATGTTAAATTGTTTGTTGAATTAACTTCAAGGAAACAACTTCCTCCTCTAGGAGGAAAGCCAGGTATTCAAAATAAAGTTCTGTTTAGTCAATTGTTTTTAGCAGTGTCTCAAATTTCCTCCAGGCTCCTTACCTAGATATTTGGATTGAGTATGTTTGGGATGGGGCTGGGAAATCTGCATTTTCAAAACCTCAGGTGACTTTATAGTAAGGTCAGGTTGGGAAACACTGGCTTGCATCATCCAAGTGCTGATTTAGAAAATATGTGCAGACATTGGTTTTAATACTCATCTAAACTAATAAACAAAGCAAAGAAGTCTGATAGTGAAATTGAAGACCTTATTGCTCCTTTTAGGTTCCCCAAAAGTAACAGAAAATGTCATGGAAGCTATAATTTTTTCAAGTACTGTTGTTTATCATAAGGATCATCATAGCCAAAGTAATATTAATATCAGATTTAGGAAGACATTGGGGACTTTCAAACGTTTCACATAATTTTTAAATGTAACGCCTTCTAGTCTTTTGAATTAGAAGATCATAATGAAAGAAAAAGTAGCAGACACAGTTTTCCTTTTAGTTAAATTGCTATTGGCAATTTACATGACTTGTTAAAGGAAAGGAGCTTTTTAAAGAGTGCCAAGGTATATTTATGTATGTTGCAGACTGAATATTTTATTACAAGCTTTCAATAAATTGTTTTATTGTACTGAATTTATCATAACAAGTTATTTATTATATGTTCTCTTATTCGTGTTGTTACCCTGCTCAGTGAAAAATAATTTATATTTTCATGACATTTACTTGTTGATAGTAGTTTTTATAACCTTGCATTTTGGTTCTACTACTCATTTTTATCCATGATGATTTGTGATTTAAAGATTTTACAACAGCCTTCTGAGTTTTATGCATAGTGAATCATATTACTAGCAAACTGTCTCCCTGTGTATGATGGTCAATAGTAGAATGAAAATATATTATTATTACAATATTTTAGAATTAAATATAAATGATGAAAAGTTTAGCCAAATCTTAATTCAGGAAGGAATGCATGTATACCAGTTTATTTTGATATGTTATCTTTTTACTATTTCATAGCTGTGAGAAAAGATACCAAGTATTCAGATGACAAATTATGACGGATCATGCTCAATAAATTTTGTTCCTATTCATTTGCTGGTGTCTCATAAACCAAATAGAATTGTCTATATAGAGAAAATCCAACTGGGATGCTCTGTTTACTGGAAGAACTTACATTCATAATTATAGACTGAAAGATATACACTATACTGAAGTGTTTCCTCAGTCAACAAGGGGAGATTAAATTATGCCCAGTGCATAATCTGTATTAAATCTATTTAATTCATATTTTAATTCTATGAATAATAGTGATATATGTACAGCCTATTATAAATATCTACTAAGCAGACTTTTTGATTCCTCAAAACACTTCATTTCCTTACATTGTTGGCTAACAATTTATCCAACCACACTCTTAGACATTCTTAATGCTACCTGCAACTCCCAGATGTCCTTCATTCTGAAAGATGTAGCAGAGAAATTGGGCATTCTTTTTTTTAAGTGAAGTGTCATTGATATACAATCTTATGTTGGTTTCAAACACACAGCACAGTGGTTAAACCCATATTATCAAATCTTCACCCCCTCTGGTGTGGTTCCTATCTATCAGCGTAGAAAGATGTTACAGAATCATTGACTATATTAGGAGTTGCGTATTTTTTGAAGTGTCTAGTCAAGCCCTAGTGAACCTGCTTCTTTCTGTAAACTGGGTGGGGAAGATAGGGTTTTGGGGTGTGGGGAGAGGGCTGATTGAGTGGATAATGGAGTCTGCAAACTTTTCCCAGGTACATTGAAAGGAGTGATCAATTAGTGCTCTACTGCAGTTAAGGATCTACTCTTATAAAAGGCAGATCAACCTTACGGACTTCAATATTTATGTTTCTTTCTTTGTCATTCCTTTATCACATAAGCCACATACAACACCTAATTCTATAGCTGTTGATTATGCTACCTCTATCTTCTCCCTTGTCATTGCTCAGCCTGTCAACCTCTTCTAATAGACCTTCGCCTTGCTGCAGCTTAAATACACTTGAATATCAGCTGCAATGAAGCAGTTAACAAAAAAGATTAAATCAGTAAAAATATTTTTTGAAATAATGGTAAATCAGTAGACTGTCCCATGATGACTTGAAAGAGGTATTTTGGATCATGTTCATGAGCTTTTTCACTGCTCAGTGGACCGTTTTGTTTATTTGGGTTCTAGGGAAACACATCGCTGAAATGTGAAAACTAATGAATGGAAGTGTTAACTCTACTCATTAAATTAGGGTCATTAATATAATAAGTCAGCGACAAAATCTTAATATTGGAGCTTTTATGCCATTCCAATTTCCCACGGATAAAAAAAAATTAATCACTGCTTCCATCATTAACACTACAAAGCAAAATATAGTATTAGGCTTTTGTTGCTTCCATCGCATGAGATTAAACAATGCTGCATATATAGTCCACACATATATGAAATGGTGTACTTATATTTTACACAAGAACAGCAATTACCTAAGGTATGAATTAGCACCAACATGGAGGTTTTTACTCTCTCTTCCTTGATGTGGGTTGAGGATAAAAATACTCTTATTCAATTTTCTATCCTTTCATTCCCAGCCTCAAGCAGTGCATTTTCTCTAATATACTAGGCATCAGTGAATATTTGTTGAATAAAAGACTATCTAGATTATCTATACATCATAATATAGCTATGTAATCAGTTATTGAACTGTTCAGAAGATGATACCATCTATGAAGACAGGGGTCTTTTCTAATTCATCTCTATTTTTCTTACCACCTCACGCAGTTCATTGAACATGCATACATTTCATATTTAAAACATTTTGGAATTAAATTCAATGGAACTGAGTAGAAAAAGGTACTAATGTGTCCAAGGCAATTTGTTCCACCTTTGAGCCAAGCAGTTTGGATTCACACATACTATATTCATAGGCTGGTTCTCTAAACATAATTTATGTCAACCACCTGGAAAATGTGTGCTATTGATTCTAAAGGGAATGGGCCAGAAAATGTTCATGGTTTGAAGCAATATTTGTCAAACGGTGCTCAGGAAAACCTAGGGCTATGCAGTGTCCTCAGGAGGAAAATGAAAGTGGGAAATGGGGCTCTATGACCCTCCTGAAAAGATTTGCTTTTATCTATTGAACACATTATAATATGGCATTTCTATAAAGTGTTCCTAGGGTTTGAAAAAAGTTAGAAACCACTAGTCTAGAGCAACTTATCCTTATGATTGGTAAAGCAACTGGAATTGAAACCCTCCTAAGAATAAACAGAAATGAATTAACAGTTACTGAACTAAGAAACAGACTAGAGTTTGCCAGTTAAGGGTTATGTGCATAGAGACTCAAAGGGAAGACTTCCCTTTGATTTTTTTTTTGTTCCCCTCACCATGAGAGGTATTTCATTCAGCTTTTCTTAAATTAATTAATTTTAATTGAAGTATAGTTGATATACAATATCATATTGCTTTCAAGTATACAACACAGTGATTCAACAGTCATATACATTATTAGATGCTCACCTAAAGTAGTGTGGTTACTATCAACATAGAATGATGTTACAGAATTATTGACTATATTCTCTGTGCTATACTTTCATCCCCATGATTAATTTATATAATGATTGTGATTCGTTCAGCTTTTGCCAAACAGATATGGAAAGCAAAAATGTGGATTTCTTTCTTTTTCAGTTTTATTGAGATAAAATTGATATTAGTACCATATAAGTTTAAGATGTACAGCATAATGATTTGACATATATATAGTGAAATGATCACCACAATATGTCTAGTTCTATAGCTGTTGATTATGCTACCTCTATCTTCTCCCTTGTCATTGCTCAGCCTGTCAACCTCTTCTAATAGACCTTCGCCTTGCTGCAGCTTAAATACACTTGAGTATCAGCTGCAATGAAGCAGTTAACAAAAAAGATTAAATCAGTAAAAATATTTTTTAAAATAATGGTAAATCAGTAGACTGATTTACATCCATTATCTCATACAGATACAGTAAAAGAAAAAAATGATGTTGAGAACTCTTAGGATTTACTCTCTTAACAATTTTCAAATATACCATATAGCAGTATTAGCTATAGTCATCATGTTATACATTACATCCCTAGTACCAGAAAATTGTACCTTTTGACCACTCTCATTCAATTCCCTGTCCCCTCACATAAGAAAATGTGGATTTCTTATGTATTTTTTAATCCATCATAAAAGTATATCCTATTAATATATTGAAACTAAGAGCCAGAACTATCATACTGTAAGGGTTTGACTCCAACATATTGAGATAATAATCAGTATGCTGTTGTGTTACTTAAATGGTATTAAAATTAAAGATTGTTTGAGTCCATTAAATGAGTATGTCTTTCTGTTCCCTTGAGTATCTCAGTAGTAAGGAGGTCAGAATGGTCAATTCATCACAAATATGAAAATTGACTTGGTGAAAAATTAACCTTTCTCCTATATATTTTCTCAATGTATATTTGGAATTAACAAGCAGAACTTGAAATCTTTTTTTTTCATAGATAGAGGCACACTGTGAAGAAATGAACAGTGCGTGGTAAAGCATCCTTTTGTTGTACAAGGTTTCACACTGTGCTCTCAAAAGTACTTATTCTGCTATCGACCAATGTCACCACTGGCCACATGTGACTATGGAGTGCTTGAAATGTGGCTAGTCTAACTGAAACGTGCTATAATTGTAAAATACATATATTTTGAAGATTTAGTCCAGAAATGTAAATATCCCATTAATCATATTTATAGTGATGACATATTGAAGCTAATATCTTTTATATGTTGGGCTAAATATATCACTAAAATTAACTGCACCTATTTCTCCTTACTTTTTTAAACATGATTACTGGAAAATTTAAAATCACTTATGTATCTCACACCTGTAGCTCACATTATCTTTCTACAGGACTGCACTGCCATAAAGGTTTTTCTAAATAGGGGATAGGTTATTGAGAGGAAACAAAAAGGTCGGTCTTTGACTCTCACTTTCCTACTTCAACAAGAACAGCTCTGATTTAATTTGTTTCACATAGTTGACTTCTGCTTAAGACTTTGGGGGAAATAAATGTTTACTAAAAAAACAAAGGAAGCCCTCTTATTAATTATGGAAATTTTAAAATAATTTTTAAAATATTTATGAATTAGAGAAACTGTCTTAGACACTTCTTTGAATCCCCTATGATCCTCTCTCTTTCTTTTTGTTTTTATGACCATACATCTCAGTTTGCCTGGGAGAGTTTATAAACTCATTCTCTGATTTTAATTATTAACACTGCCCCCTTCCACTCTCACCTGTGCTCCAATGTGGACTATAAGTCGCATGGTCACCTTGGCTCTGACCAACATTTTATAGATGCAGCCTCAGAGTTCCTGGCGTCCTGCCCACAGAGCATGCCTTTTGCCTCCTGCCCCAGGGTTTCCTGCTAACACTGCCATAAACACTGTCATGGGATCAGTGCCCTTGGCCATCTATGGACAAGTTAGAAATACAGAGGAATTAAAGCCCCATGAATAAGTCTTTCCAATGGGAGGAGCAAGTGAACAGATTATTCCTTCTGCTTTCTCCCCACAACCTTGTTCTCCAGGGATAGTCTATACATTGTCTGTATAATGGGGGTGCACAGGTTACCATTGGAAGAGTCAGGCAATTTCATTTAGCAGGGGCCAATACAATAACACCTCCTCACATTACCTCTTCCTCTTTCCATGATTTTCTTTGCCTGTCCCTCACTCTTTCTCCCCAACATTGGAGTCAGTAATAAAATAACAGCAAGGAAGAATTCTGCATCAGGTCTGCTTTCTGATGAACACAGGCCAAAAGAAAGCCTCACCCTATAAAGTTTAAATCTGTCAGGCTCTGCCACATTTCCTGTGTCAACAGTCATCATATGCATCTCTTAGCCCTGGGTTGAAAGATCGCAGATATGGAATTAATTCTGAATTTAGGCAAAAGAGATTTAGGGAGCTCTATTTCAGTATGGATCAACATCAAATGATCCTGTGCTAATTCAAGCTTGGTTTTGATAACCAGGCCTTTGCTTGCTTTGTTTCAAAGATACAGTCACTGTCTTATACCTCATTTCTAGGAACCAGATCTGTTGTCATGCTCCTTTCATTTACACCCCAGATTCTCCATGTGGACAATACTAACACCAAATATATTGTATTTTTGATAACTCCAGATATTATGTTCTGATGTAGATAAACTTTTAGGTCCTGCCCTTTTTCTTCTGCGATTTCAGAAATTCCTTTTCTTATTACTGCCATAAGAGATAGCAAACAAGCTGGGTCAAGACCACAATTAAGGAAAATCAATGGACAATCAGAAATAATACCCATTCTCTTGGATCCTAGCCTATTGCTCTATTTAAACACTTGTCAAGCCATTAAAGGTAGGAAATAATCGCAACTGAGTAGAATAGAACTCCACTAAAAGAAAGCTTGCTAGTCATTAGAAATTAGATTAGGCTCTGTACTATACATTTTACAGCAACACATCTGAAAGTGATTCCATTCATCGTCACTCATATAGAAAGCATGCCAGACTAACAGCAATCCATGTATGTTGCTTGTTTGCAAACACTGAATTTGGGTACTTTTTACTTATTTAAGAGTGGAAAAAGAGTAAAAATTCAATTTAGAAATTATTAAACAATACTTTAGCTCATGTAAAATATCTTTTAGGAGTTGTAACAAAACATACAGTTGAAGTAATTTCTTAAGGAAACTAGAAAAATATTTTAGAATAATGTTTGATATCATTAATGGGTTAATGTGTTATATAAGGATAAGATATATGTAATCTTAAGAGAGCCTAAGACTGTGATTTCCTAGAAAAGGGATGCAAAGACAGGTATACATATAAAGGATGTCAGCCAAATAAGAAAGTGTTTCAAGGAAATTAAAATTGCAACAGCAGAATTAAAAAATTGTTCAGCAGACAATAAATAACAGAAGTTCATTGTATGCTGTAGCTCATAAAATGTTTTACTGGTAAAGAATAGATATGGAGATAAGTGGAACAGAATAGAACCATACACAACATAGTTAAGTATTTACTTCTGATAAAGGTACCATTTTAAACATGAGGGTAAAATATTTATTAGTCAACAAATGCTCCAAGAAATTTGTTAATAACTGGAAAAGTTTGCTCATTTTCTCCTACCAAGTGCCAAAAGAAAAAACTTCCTGACTGAAAAAAACATGTAAAAAAAGAGAGAGCGAAAAAGTGCAGGTGGAAAATTTGATCTTTGTGTATGGAAGCTTTCCATGGATGACAGCAAAGGAATAGTTTTTAAAATAAAAACAGAGCAATAGTTTTGAATGTGCTTAAATGCCAATATTTAAACTTCTGCATGTCAAAATACATAATAAGAGGAAAAGAGGACGTAAACCATGAATTTGTATAAATATTTGCAATGTACTTTAATATTCAGTGTGAATAAACTGGCCTTAAAAAAAATAAAAAACTGGGCAAACTCTAGCCTTAATGCTGACTTCCATGAACCCAGGCTCCTAGATTGCCCCAGAAATGGACCAGACCTTACAGACCCAAACTACAGACTGGCCCATAGCGCCTAAGCTTCCAGGCCAGCTTCCATGAAACTAGGCTCCTGGCCCATCACAGTACCAGACAGGCCTCCACAAACCCAGAAGCTAGGCCTACACCAGTGGTCCCTGGTGCCTCATTGGCCCTTGTGGAACCAGGATCCAGGACCACCCACACAGACTCACATCCCAGGCCACCACCATAGGCCCCAGTGAATCCTGGCTGTAGGCCTGCCCCCAAAGACCTAGATACCAGGCTTGTTTCTCTGCATCTAAACACTAGGCAGGCCCACCTGCTGACCCAGGCACCAGACCTGCCTATCCAAGGACTCCAAATCAAGCCTGCCACAGATGCCACCAGATGGCCTGTCTACAATCTGTAGAGCCATTAGAAACAGTAACCAAAAACTTCCCAACAAAGGAACCAGTACCAGATCATTTAACTGGTGAATTTTATCAAACATTTAAAGATGACTTAATGCTAATCCTTCTAAAACTCTTCCAAAAAATTGAAGAGGAAAGAGCACCTCCAAACTTATTTTATAAGACCAGCATTACTCTGATACCACAGCCAGATAAGGACATGAAAGGAAAGGAAAAGAAAATAGTACAAGCCAGTATCCCTGGTGAATATAAAGCAAAATTTCCCAACAAAATGCTAACAAACTGAATTCAAAATCACATTAAAAGAATCATATACCGTGATCAAGTGTATCCCTGGGATACAAGAATGATTCAACATACACAGATCAATAAATGTGATATACCACATTAATAAAACAAAAGGTAAAAATCACATGACCATCTCAAAAGATGCAGAAAGAGCATTTGAAAAATTCAACATTCTCTCATAATAAAAACTCTTAGGAAGTTGGTTATAAGAGAAATGTATCACAACATAATACATGCCGTATATGAAAAAACCTACAGCTAACCTCATGCTCAATGGTGAAAAGCTGAAAGCTTTCCTACTAAAATCAGGAACACGACTATGGTGCTCACTCTCACCACTCCTATTCAACATAGAACAGGAAGTCCTACCCAGAGAAATTAGGCAAAAATGAAAATAAACACATCCAAATGAAAAAGGAAGATGTGAAATTTCTCTGCAGATTGTACGATCTTTAATATAGAAAGCCCTAAACACTCCTCCAAAAAGCTTTTTAAAAACTAGTATACATTGTATTTATTTCTGACTCCAAATCCAGTGCTCTTCCCACTGGCTATCATTATTTTTAGGTTAACACTATTATAATACCAAAAAAATAGAATGGTGTTCCCTAGAAAATGTAATATATAATAAAAACACAATGTATTTTCATGGTCAATGTGGTTAATTATCCAATATTCATTTCAACTCTAAAATATTCTAAGCCAGTTAGGGTAATCCCACTCTCCTTGCTAATGATTGATTTAGAAATAAACATTCAGTCCAATTCTATCTAATAAACTATGAGGGAAATTGTGTTAGAGGACATTCATGAAAAATACCTCCACTCATAAGAAAGAGACTCAAGAATCTACACTCTTTTTTCCTTTTGGATATTTCACTGTCTGGGTATGGCAACCTGAACTGCTATAGCCATCCTGTTCTGAAGCCAAGTTCAAGGTCAATCACAGAAGAATTTTTCCTTTATGATATTATTGTACCATGGGTAGATCCTACCTGCCCTACCTCAAATTTTTCATTTATGTGGGAAGAAAAATAGCCTTATTATTTAAACCAGTTTGAGCTGAGTTTTCTATTACTTGCTTCCTAAATGAAACACCTATAATAAACTAACTGCCAATGTTATACCTAGTAGTGAAACAGGAAACTAATTTTCATTAAAACCAGCTTTCATATATGCCAGGAGTAGAAATACCTTTTATCACTCCTATTATCTGAAATGGCTCTAGAAGTTCTAGCTAAGAATTAATAGGTAAAATCTTTGGAAAAGAAGCAATAAACACATCGTTATTTAGAGATGAAATAATTTTATGCCATGCATAATAATTAGCAATCACAATATAGGTTAGTCACAGGGACTATAGTATAGCACAAAGAATACAGTTAATGATTCCGTAACATCTTACTATGTTGATGAACAATAACTGCACTGGAGGGGGTGAGGACTTGATAATATGGGTGAATGTTGAACCACTGTGTTGTATATTTGAAATTATCATAAGATTGTATATTAATGATACTTTAATAAAAACAATAATAATAATTTTATGCCTTGAAAACCCAATAAGATAACTAAAAATCTCCTGGAATTATGAATATTCTGAAATATGGACAGAAAAATATAAATTTACAAAAATCATAATTCATGCATGCCAATAAAAAGCATTTAGAAGCCATAATGGATGGAAACTTCCATTAATAATAGCAGCAATACTATATTTATTTAAATAAACTTAATATGAAATGCAAGAATATAAAAAAATAAAAACATCTCTAAAATATTAAAGAAGAATTTTAGTAGTCTAATATAACTTTCAGGGGGTTACTTTACCACTTCCCCACAACTTCTGTGAAGAAATAATGTACTTACTATATCAGGTGATGGATATATTAATTAACTTGATTGTAATCATTTCACAATGTTAGATGTATATCAAATCATGTTGTACACTTTAAAAACATATAATTTTATTTGTCAATTAATTATACCTCAATAAAGCTGTGAAGAAAATGATCAAGTCCAAGAAGTTTATCAGGACACAATGCTGACAATTGGAGCTTTTGGTATAATGAGAGAACAGTTTAAAAACTTTGGCTTCTTTGTGGCATGTTCCATATTGCTTTCTTTATTCATGTTTTGGGTTCTTATTTTAGAATCATGCAGTATGGGCTTCCACAAGGAATCAGGCCTGAGGATACTTCCCTGTTTGGTGCCATTCACCTTCCCTGTATAGGCCAAAGTGAAAGCAGCATGAGTTCAGGGGCTAGAGAGCACCTTCCAGGCGTCTTAGCACTGCTCTGTCTAGGAAAAGGAGTCTTCAACAGATCAGATGTGGTACAACTCACTACAGCCCTGGGATATACATCAGGGGAAAAGTCCAAAGCATTAGAGCAAGTTTAATCAATATACTATACTAATATTGACATTTCTTCCTTCCTGAGCGTTGGGCCTATTCTCTAGACTGGCTGCAGGTTATAGAGAGCTAGTAAAGGATTCATATGTAACAAGGTGAACTTGAACAAAACAGAAAAACTCAAATCTTGGATATACACCCATGTAATATTTTATGTTTGTATAGTTTTGGTCACAGGACTGTGGGTAAAATTGCAATATTTCCAGAATCTCTCTCCTGGCTTTAGTGCATCTGCAACTCAATAGGTGTTTCCAAGGGGTGGAGAAGATTAGCCATCTATATATCAATAGGTAATTACAAGGGCCTGGGAGTTTTTATCTGGACCAGAGAGGTTGGGTGGAGCTCTCTTCTGCTGCAGCCTGCTCAAGAGAGAAACCGGATGACTGCTTGTAAGAAATTAACGGGTTTCTTCAACTTTATTCCTCCCTTTGACTGATTTCGGTTTCAACAGTATTTTGCCCTGGGATTTTCTCCCTGGAGTTACAAGGACCAATACCATCTCTTGTTGAGTGGGAGGTTCTTTTCCCCTAAACATGATTGAGTAATCCTGGAAGATGAAATGAAATAGGGCTTTCAACTGACTGGAGGGACCTCCTCACCTCTGAGAACCTAGATTTCAAGGTAGCAGAGATGAGCTGCTTCTGGTCATGAGCAATCATGGAAGATACAAATGTCACTCCTGAGCCCAGACTATTTGATATGAGTATCGGTGGGAGTAGCAAAATCAATGGCAGCACCATGAGTGTAAGGAAGTGGACAGTTCCTGGCATAGCCAGTAACTTGGGCAGCAGCTGTTTAGAAGTCTATCTTCTAGGAGTTATATATACCTGAGTTCTGACCATACCAGTAAGGTGTAAGAGTTACCAGGGCTTATTCTTGACATGAAGATAAATATGCCCCCTTCATATGGCTGATATTGGCATCAGTAGTGGTCACTTGTAATGTTATCTGTGTTCAATAAAATTAAGATATTTGGGGTTCAGACTAGTAGAAGCTTCAGGGAAAAGCAAGAAAAGAGAAACAGGGCAGAAACACCTTTAAAACATGTTCTGGAACACACAGGTATAAACTGATGAGCAAATAGCTAGAAACAGTGGGATCAGTGGGGTGTACTGTACTCTGTATTGTTTCTCCCCCAAATTCATATGCTGAAACCCTAACCCCTAAGGCGATTTTATTTGAAGATAGGGCCCAAGGAGGTACTTAAGGTTAAATGAGGTAATCGTGGGTCCTTATATAGAAGGATTAGCATCCTCATAACAAAATATAGCAGAGAGCTCTCTTTCTCCACAATGTGAGGACAAAACAAGAAGGTAGCATCTACAATCCAGAAGGAGAGCTTTTACGAAAGACCAAATTAGCCAGCACTTTGATCTTTGACTTCCCGGTAGAAGTTGGAGTGCAGGCCAGAGGAGTTTTAAGGTATGTGTTAGAAAAAGCCTGGATTGCCTTGAAGAGTGTTGACAGAAATATGAATGTTAAGGGCAATTCTGGTGAGAGCTCAGAAAGTAAAGATCTGTACAAAATGTCTCCATCTTCTTAGGAAATACATAATCATGAAATGATTGTTGGTGGAAATATGGATAATAAAGCTCTTTCTGATGAAGTCTTGGATGGAAATGAGGAACAAGTTATTAGACACTGGAGGAAAGGCAATCCTTGGTATAAAGTGATAAAGAATTGTGTTCCTTGGCTGAATTGTGTTCTAGTATTTGGAGGAAGGTAGAAAATTTGAGCAATAAACTAGATATTTAGCTGAGGAGATTCTGAACAAGGTGTTCAAAGTGTAGCCATGCTTCTTTTTACTACTTATAGTAAAATGTGAGAGGAGAGAGATAAAATGGAATTGTTAAGCAAAAAGAACTTGAAGACTTGGAAATTTTTCAGCCTATCCATATTGCAAAAAAAATGAGAAAGCTTGTACTGAAGAGAACATTAAGGATGTGGCTGAACAACCATTTGATAAGGAGATTAGATACTATCCACCAATTTAATCAATCATCACAGCAGAAGCCAACAACAGAAATGGGATTATGTCAACTGGGAATAAAGGAAGCAGAGAAAATGGCCAAATGAAGGAAGATAGTTAACAGGAGTTATCCTTCAAGAAAAGGGAAGAATCACCTACAAGGTGATTCAGAGGTTATCAGAGCTGCCACTCCCACTGCTTTTTCCTCATTTTCAGAGGGTGTGACCCTTGCAGAGAGCCAAAGGGGTTAGGCTGCCTCTGTAACATAAATAGGCAAGAGCCCTGTGGATGTCACTGACACTGCTGTGGGCCTGAAGAGCACAGTATTGAGCCAAAGAGTATTAGTCTCAAGCCTTATAATGTAATGCATTTTGCCTTGCTAGGTGTAGGACTTGCATGGGAATCACCACCTCTTCCTTCCTTCCTGTTTTTCCTTCTTGGAATGGGAACTTCTATCTTTTGCCTCTCCCACCACTGTATTTTGGAAGTGCATAACTAACTGGTCTGGTTTCACAGGTTCACAGCTGGAGAGTGGATCGCATCTGGAGTGTTACCCAGGTCCAGTTGAAATGAGATTTAGATGAGACTTCAGACTTTAGATCTGATGCTGGAGTTAAGGCCTTTGGGCTGTTGAGGTGGAATGAATGTTTTGCATGTGAGAAGAGAATGAATTTTGGAGGTCAAGGAGTGGAGGGCTATGGACTGAATTGTATCTCCCTCAAAATTTATATGCTGAAGTCTTGACCCCCAATGTGTCTGCATTTGGAGATAGGGCCTGTAAGAGGTAATTGAGATTAAATGAGGTCATAAAGTTGGGGCCTTGATCCTGTAGGAATAGTGTCCTTGTAAGAATAGGTCTCTCTCTTTCCCTATCTATATATCATTTATGTCTCCATCTATCTATATCTATGTATATCATCTAATCTGTATCTGTCTATAGATATGTGAAGATATACTGAGAAGGAAGCTGTCTGCAGTTAGGAAGAGAGCCCACACCAGAAATAAAATGAGCTGGCATGTTGATCTTGGATTTCCCAGCCTTCAGATCTGTGAGAAATAAATTTCTGTTGTTCAGACTACACTGTATTTTGTTATGGCAGCCTAAGCAGAGTAAAACAGGGGGGTGACATGCATGTAGAATGGTTAGGCTATCGGTTCCTCAGATATTGAGATACACAAAAATTCAGATTTCCACCTCAATTAATATTCAACGGATAGACACTGGGATTTGCTTTGCCATGTTCTGCTTGGAAAAAAATATATATGCTTCTACACTGAAGAATAATTCAATTTAGATTAAAGAGTTTCTATTTGAAACTGAAAACACATCTTACAGGTACTATGAATAACTTCTCCATGGAGCCAGACAATCCCATATCAGTAAGCATAGGCCAGGGCAAACTCATTTATAACTTCAAACTGTTAGTGAAGTTGCATTTTTGTAGACAAAGTCCCATATGGAGATCGAGGCTCTTGCAGTAGGAAAACATTTTTGATCAGTGCTTCTTCATAGTTATATTCTGATTTCTGGCAGAAAGTATATCATTTTGAAAGGCTCCCTAAAGGCAAAATCTTGTGAAGCATAAGCAGAGGGGCAGCACAGGGCTAATAAAGCTTTGGGATCTTTACAGGTAGCAAGAACACAGAGAGAAGAGCAGATATTTGGAAATGGGAAATTCAGAGCCATGAACTTTTGCCTTTTACAAATGTCAGGTACCTAATCATAAGACAGCAATGCAGGATATACACTAAAAGTAAAAACAAGTATAGCTTGTGTTTTCCAAAACTTTATAGATAAGTTTCTGGTGATACTGTATCCTTATGTATATTGGAATATACATTTGAGCTTAGAAAAAATGAGCTTCATGAGAGATTTATGATTTTAATCCAGCTTTGGGAGTAGGGAATTGGAAGCCAATTCTGGAAACCTCTAAAGAATGAGCACATACAAGGGAATGGATCAAAATACTGACAGGAGTTTACTGTGGCTATTAGGATTATGAGTGGCAGTGTAGTAGAGAAGTGTAGACTCTCATGCTAGACTTTTTACATTTGAATCCTGACTCTCACACAAGTGTAACACCTTAGGAAAAATTTTAAGTTCATTGTACCTTTGTTTAGTTATTTGTAAAAATAAATAACAATGACATCTTCTGCCTCTGATTGTCATGAGTATTAAACAAAATAAACCATGGAAAAAAACAGCAGAGTATCTAACCTGTAGTGAGTGCCCAGCTAATGTTACACTGTTAGCTATTACTTTCTTCAAGAATTTCTGAATTTTCTACAACAAACCTATGTTCCTATATTATCAGAAAAGTATTATATTAAAAAGCTATAACACTATTAAAGATATATATTACACATATTTTCTGTATTTTATTTTTGTATATTATTTTGTGCATCTTGCAATTTTGGATTTGGATAAGCAATGAGATGAGAACGTACAATCAGCCATTTATTTTGTAATGGAGCATAACGATCTGGATTCTAGACAAAGAATATGTATACAATGTAAATTATAGTGTCCATAGCTCTTGTATTACACTTCTGACAGAGACCAACTGTGAGTTTATGCATGTTATTTAACCCCTTTATGTAAAATAAGAAAAATAATACAGAATTTGTATGGTTGTGGTGTAGATAGATAAACCTGAAAGGTTCTTCCCTGCATAGTGGCTGTTATACAGTATGCACTCACTCAGTGTGAGTTACCATCATCTTCCCCTCACCTTTAACAGGTTAGACCATGTAGTCTGGTATACACTACATTCCAATACAGTTGTTTTTCAATATAGGGATCAAGTGCAGGTTACTAAATTTATCTTGCCAATGTTTTCACATAGACAATTCCGAGATACACTTAGGTTATATGTCCAAGACACAATTGTATTAACCCTTTTTTTACAACAACCATGGAATAATCTGTAAGATACATCTTCAATGTCAATTTTCTATATGGTACATAAATGAATTGATTAACTCAGGAAGTTTAAGGGACACCCACTCCTTACTGAAATTAAAAGCTTGTCCAGTCTGAAGCTCCATTATCTGTGTAATTTGATTAGCCTAAAGATGTGAGTCAGGGAGCTCTTTTAACATCAATGTTTCCATTGAAGTGACATATCATTATCTGAGGTGTGAAGTGACAGACTACTGTTCATAGCATAGCAATTTATTTTTGCCTAAAATACTTAGGTACTGCCACTATCATGGCTGAATTAACACTGCAAGTTTACCTTGTGAAGAATCTTGTGATTCATACTTGTAATTAATATAAATTGTGAACACACAGCAACTGAAGAATGTAGAATGATAGACTATCTTATAGATATTCTATATAGAATTATAGAATATCTTGAGATTTATAAAATTATAGGAAGAACTTCTTTTGTCAATTTCTGTTTATTTCTATTTGTGCATAGAATGGCCATTGAGTAGCTAGCAGTTGGTGTCTCAACACCATCTGGCATTTTGTGGAGAGGCACATCTCCAAAATGATAAGGTGATATATCAATTGTAGAGAAACAGAGGTTTATGTTCTCTGTAATGCACTAGCACAGACTCTGAAATCAGAAACTGCTAGTCTCAAAAAGAACTTAAAACTGGAAATTTAATGCCATAGAATATCAGATAGCCCTACTCCCACATTCCAAGCAGGTGATACAGCTCAACAGAAGTTGCCTTTTGTGAAATAAATGTTGATACGTTGAATAATGCCAGCATCCCTTGAAGCCTTCCCACTCCTAAAGACAGCTTTGAGACCCATTTTTGTTTTGGACTAGTTATTTTACAAATTCTATTAAGTGAATATTAGCAGCACTGATGCAGTAGACTAAATTATTCAAACTCAGAGTCCTTTTCTTCTCTAAACCTTAATTCCTGATATGTAGCAATTAAGGGAAGGAATCTTTGATGTCAGGAAGACCTTGGTTTGAATCCTGACTCCACCAATTCTTGTGACATTTAATCAATTACATAATCTGTCTGAGCCTCAATTTTTTCATCTGTTAAATGGTACTAATCCCCCATATTATTAAAAGAAGTAATGAGTTCACATCATCATCTTTAATTTACTAGTCCATTTATTTCAATTTTCTGCACTCAGAGCTTCACTAAAACAGCAATTGTGAAGGTTAACAGTGACTTCCACATTGCCCTCTCTGCCGCATTCAACCCAGCTGACTATGTCTTCTTGAAACATTCTCCCGTCTTCAGTTTTAGGATACCACATTTTCTTGATTGTCTACTGAGTTCCTTGACACTTCTCAGGCTGCCTTTGGGAGCTCAGCTTTCTCTGTGCAATCCTGACTCTTGTATCTGAGGGCTCAGTCTTGAGATTCTTCTCTTTCCTTCTCTCTTTTCTCTCCTCTCCACTCTTTTTCCCTCTGTACTTGCTTTTTAGGTGATTCAATTCTAGTATTGTGGCTTTAAATGCCATTAGTATTTTGATGACTTCAAATTTCTATCTAAAACCTAGACCTGTATCCTGAATCCAGATTTTATGTTACAGCTTTCTTGACATTGCCACTTCCTTGACATGCCAGGTATATAATAGGCATCCAATATTAATATGCCAAAGATCTTTGGATTTTCATCCAAGAACAACTTGTTGTTCACTTAGTTACCCTTAGTTTATTAAAGGTACCACTATAAACTTCAGTTCTTCAAACCAAAAACCCAGAATTCATCATCAATCCCTTGCATTCCTTTATTCTCCACATTCAATGCATGAACAAATCCTGTAGCTTTAACTCCAAAACAAGTCCCTAATCAGTTCACTTCTCATGATCTCTAGTAGTACCATCATGATTCAATACTGTATCTATGCCACCCTGAATTAATTCAACAGGCTCCTAATAGAGCTCCCTGATTCCATTCTATACCCTTACTGTCCATTCTTCCCACTGAAGGAAACTTTTTAAATGCAAGTCAGAGTGTATTTCTTCCCTGTGTAGAATACTTGAATGGAGTCCCATTGCTCTCAGGATAAAATCCATATTTCTTAATTCAGCCTACAGAGTTTCTAAACGTTCTAATTCCTGACTACTTCTCCAACATTCAAACAAGCCTCCTTCTCCAACATCCTAAACTCCTTTGTAATCTATGCATGGAATGTTTTGAGCCCAGATCCTGTGTGGGTGACTTCTTTTCATCTAAGTCCAAAAGTCACCTCCTCAGAGAGATCTTTCTTAACTGCCTCCCCACCAGTTATACTACCTCATAACCCTGTTTATGTAATTTAGAGCACCTATATAATCTGTAATTATCTTGTTCCATTACATATTTATCTGTTTCCCCCAAGTACAATGTAAGCTCTATGTGAGTCAGAATGTTATTTCCTGGAATAGTTTCGGTGTCTCAGAAGTGTTCAATATGTATTTGTGCAATGAATGAAAAGTATATACAAGTACATAGAACAAAGTCTATGTTTAATAAATGTTAGCTATAATTGTTATTAAAAAAAGAAAATGAAAATGACAAGGAAAAGGAGGACAGGAGGGAAAGGAAAAATAGAGGAAGGACATAGGATGATGAAGGTGAGGAATTGCTTAAATATCTCTGTAAATTTATACATTGTTGATGCAATGATAATGACATGATAAATAGAAATCTAAAAGACTGATTTCCATAAAGCTATGGAAAATTACCGGGGGAAAATAAATTTTGAACTGACAGATAACATCAGATGGCTCCTCATTGTGAGGGATGTTTGGACTCATTTGTAGTATCATTTCTCATATTGTTAACAGGGCACTGACATTCTTCACAAAATATTGCACAGTCAGTAAACTTTTCTGAAAGAGCCTACTTGGGTTCTTCAAACTCTCAAAATTTTTTCCTCTTTACAGAAACTGGTATATCTCTTTTATACAAGTGAATAGACAAACTTAGTTGGAATTATACTAATTCTACCTTATAATACCTCCATCTCAAACAATACCTTGGAAATCTGTAATTGAGTATTTTTATGAATTTGTTAGATTCCAAAAGTTATGAATCATTTTTCTACCCAAAAGGTTTCTACTTTAAGCCCTGATATCTCTAAATGCAAGCTGCTCTGAGCAGGAGCATTTCAGTATATATGTAGGGGTGTGTGTGTGTGTGTGTGTGTGTATCTTCCACAACATTAATCTTGACTGGTACCACAGTTTATGTAGTGAATTTTTCTGCATAGTTTGAACCCTACTTTTCTATTATGCTGACATGTTGTCAAAGGCTCTCTCTGACAAGAACATGTTATATTCTTCTTTTATGTCTTTTGTAATGGAAACTATGTCACTTGATTTTTTATGACATACATTTTCTTATACAATTAGGAATGTTAAATCTCATTTAATCATGTAGAACCATCATTGGAGGGCCTTTGCGTGAATGTTGCAAAGTAAATCTCAAAAACATTCGCTCTTTGTCTCTCTGTTTCTCTCTCCCTCCTCCTCCTGCCTCCCTCCTTCCCTTCTCCCCTCTCTTTTTTTTTTCATACATTCAGGCATGAATGTTAACTCTGTATGAGGTATCATTCTCTACACAATCTCCCATATTGCAGTGTTGGAGAAGACCGCATGGTACTAAACCATCAAGAGGAGCATCCTCATTTGTGTAATGTAGTATCTCTGAACAATGAGTGATGTTATTGATGAGGTGTCGCTTTAAAAAGCAACATATTCATCAGTTAGTTTATTTGCAGCAAGGATGGTGTGTGTGTGTGGCCTTATTATTCTACATATTAGCACCCTAGAAAGTAGTTATGGCTATATTTTTTGGTTCCAAGATAAAAATAAAGCCTTAGTATAGGCCAAACTCTTCAGTATGCCAAAAAGCAGCCATTTGAAATACGCTGTGACCTCAGTTTCTGTGGTGAACTCCCTATCCAGCTGTTTGCTGGAAGAATTAAGAGTAGACATACACTGATTGCCTTCTATTTTCCCATTCTGTTCTTAAAGAAATCCCATACTTCTTACCATACATCAAAAGCAATAATTTAACTAAATGATCTATCATTTCAATGATACACTACTCTGTGCTAAACCTACATGAAACCACAGCAGCCTAAAACTACAGGGATGTAAAGAAAATAAAACACTAGCCAGGACTCAAGAACACAAGTATGGATGTTTAACCACAGTTCATTTTGTTATGCACTACATATTTAGAAATATGAACTCTAAGTAAACATTCTCCATCCTCTTCCTCTTCCTCCTACAGTTTTTTATTTTCAGGGGTTTTTCATCAGGGTGTTGCTAAATTTGCTAGACAGATAAAACACCAGATATCCACTCTCTTTGGTAATGAATTCCACTAGGGAGACTTCAGATTTTGCATCACTGAGAACTTTAAGCATTTTATCTCCAACTCTTCTTCGGGAGTTTTAAGCAACATGAATGCAATAAAAATGTCACACCAGGTAGCCATAAAATGAGCAGTGCAAACGATACTGTTAACTTCAGAGTATGAATTAAAGTATTGTGCACATCAAGATTTTTGAGAAACTTTCAAATTGGAGACTATCATATAGTTCGTAATCTTTTAGACAGTGCTTTTTTAGTAAAAATTATTTACAAAAGGCCATGTTTCCCCAAATACTTTCTTGGGGAATATCTGTTCTGTAAGCTGCTATATAGAAAAAATATCTACTTGTCAAATTCTCCTTTTAGGGGATCCTGCAGTGACAATTCTTCTCTAGAGGATTCATAGTGCTACCAGTATGTTAAAGCAGGGCCACAACTAACAGTAATAAAACATACGACCTTGCTGGACCCAGAGATCTCCAAATGTATTTGCCTACCCTAATTTTACTCCCACCATTCAATGTGACCCTTATTTATTCATCCTGAAAAACTTGCTATAGAAAATGTCGCTGAAACAATTTCTTTTCTAAAGCAAATAGGAGGCCATTTCCCGTTTAAAAGATCCAGTATTTTCCTTTCCCCCAGCTAGTTTTTCTTAAGAACAATGATATTATGAAAATGCTGTCTCCCTTCAAAACTGAACACTTACATGTCAATGCAATAAAACCCAAAGGAATACCACAACAGTCAATAACTGGTTCTCACTTCCTAGTCTGCCAATTAATAGTCAATTATTTCATTTACTCTGAAAAACTTCTCTTGACCCCACTTCTATTTTCAAAGCAAGGTTGCATCCCTCACTTTCTTTTCTCACTAGCCTTTTAGTTAGTCCCACCAAATCTGTCTCAAATAATCCACTTGTATCTACTCAAATATGATACATATTTTCACAATTCTGTGCCTCTGCTTCTTTTCTTCACTCCAGAAAATGACCTTCTAACTTTTCATTTGTTGAACTAACAAACCACTTACTTTTGGTTTCATATATATCTAGTCCTACTTTCATAATGAATCCCTCATTTCTTTGTAATTTTTATAGAAAATTGCTTATGCAACTAATCTTGCTTAAAACTATATTAAATGTTACTTCTTATTAAGATTGGTTTTTTTTTCTGTGTTTACAGACTGTAAACCTCTTGAGAGCAGAAAACCATCAATTATTCTCCTCTAGATTATATAGAACAGTGCCTTACACAAGCTGGCATTAAATATACATTTGTTGATTGAGTAAATGTCAATTCATTGAACTTTGAAGACAGCCCTATTTACTCCCTTGAAGAAAGACACTTAAATTCTAGATTTTTGTAATAATAAAACCCTCAGTTTAACAAGAACTTTTATTCCTATTTCTTTAGGTTGTACAACTTTCCCCTTTAATTTGTTAATCCTCATAACCCCAAGTCTTTATTCCAGAGAAAGGGAAAATATTTCTTTTCCAAATGTTTCATGAGTGATATAATCACTTGAATTATGTTTTGAAGTAAATAGCGTCAAATTCTTCTTGTTTTAGTTAAATGACTAGCTTCTGTATTTGTACCATCATTTCAAGTTAATACAGGCATGGAACATAAAGGAGATTTAAGGGATTAATGCAAAATGAAAACCTGACCCATATGACTAACAATAATGACCACATTCTCTTCATCTCTGTCTCCCCCTCCTCACTCTGCAGCTCAGAATGCTGCATAATTAAAATGTAATATGAAAAGAGAAAAACAATACCATAAAATACAAGTCCAAATACTCAGGTAAAGAGCACTATTTTCTTTATTTCCTCAAAAGTGCTAACAACAAGAGCAACAGCAGCAAAGGAAACTCAAAAAAGAAGGGCCCAAGGCAGTGCAGACAATAATGAAAAGAAAGAACACAACATTCAGGGAATTGTATTAATGACCCAGGCATTTATGAGTTTGGAAGTGAAGAGAAATGATCAATGCATAACACCTAAAAGGATAGGAAGTAAGGCCAAAGTTTTCCTGAGTCATTGTTCTCTTAAACTGTGCCATGAAATTAACTCAATTATGAACATAAAGCATAATGAACCACAGTCATTCCTTCAACTCAACTCTGAAAAGAGTCCAATCAATTAACTGTAAAATGTAAACACTCAGTTTTGAATACACATATACCTACATCCCTCAACACTAGTAAAAATAAGACAACATATTTTCTACAGTCATCAGACATTGAACTGACATAAAGCCAGAATATAGCATATTCTTGGAAAGATATCTAACAAAACTTGCACTTCATTCATTTTGATTCTCTGTTCCTCAAACATGCTTCTCAGAGAATTATTGCAGGTCCCATGTGTGATAAGATCATTTTCCCTTATAAACCTGTCCAAAACCCCTAAGCCACCAAAATATACCACTGTTTCCAAACTCCACTATTCTAAGATTAAAATAAAAAACCAAACCAAAAGAAAACAATAATAACACCGAACAATCACTCTATAAGATTCTTTTATGAAGAAAGAAGTACATTTCCCATGATGAAAAAAATTTTCCCACTCAGTATACAAACACTGTTCCCAAAGTGCCAACATGCTGAATGAAGCCCTGAGAAGGAGGCCTAGGCAACAAAATAAAATCTCTCATCTCCCTGTGGGTCACAGAACATAAATAACACCAACACACAGCTAATAAGTGGACTCATTTACCCTTTGCTGTGGCTTTCAGGAAACCTTTCATCAAATTTATTGCCAGAGCTGCTGCACATTATTGTGTTCTTTATTAGGCATTCTTCTCCCTGAAGATTAATTCAAGACTTTATGAAGCTGCATGTTCCAGAGTAATAGATGGTTGCAAGTAAGTTAAGAGGTGTCACATTCCCATCACTACAGACACACAGAATTGTGGTCAAATATCTGGTGACATTCTTGACATAGTATATTGGCTTAACCTCGAAATGACAATGTCTTAAACTCTCTTTTTGGACTGGTGTCACAGTGAGAATATTTAAGGGACATCTGGATTTAAGGGAGACAGATAATGCAGAATAAAAGCAGTTGTACTATGTTCTTTCATCTACATCTATAAGATGGTAATACAAGTCTTAGGAGAACGAAATATCTTGTCAAATCACAGGGTCTTGTTTCTCATCTCCTTGATATAATCTGAGCCAAAAAAACAAAACTAGATTGAATTTCTAAAAATTAACTAAGTATTTTATACATATGTCTATGACCTAACTTCTGTAGGGATGAATTAGTACTGGTTTAACTTGTACATTTGAAGCCAACTTTGAATCTACAATAGCATGATGACATAAGTGAAACTTTGAATTTATGTATACCACTTCAAATGGAATCTGTCCTTCATCCATCCAATAATTATTGAGTGCCTACTATCTGTTAGGTACTCTTCTAGGTACCATGGAAATAGGTTTTTTTTTATTGGAAAAAAAGCTAAGTTGCATTGATGGTTTAAGTTCTATGTAATGAACAAACTGAATAATAATTAGGTTGAACCATTTAATTATTATTGAAGTATCTTTGCAAACAGAGCTATGTCTAAATCACAAGTCACATTGCCATACAGATATTTAGTAGATTCCAATTAGCATATTAAACAGAGAACCCATCTGTGTTATCTACACCTCAAAGTGGACTTTTGATATTGCTTAGTCAAATGTTCTGAAAACTCAAAGTACCTCCTTTTTTGCTTTGAAAAATGCTGTGTATATCTGAATTCAATTTCAAAATAGTGTTTACAGAGTTTTACTAAGATTAATATCTATAGGGCATGTCTTTCATCTTTAGTGCAAATGACATCAAATTAAAGGGATTATTTAACAAAAACAACATATACTTCTAAAAGCACTTCTTTGTACCACTGTTCTAAGTGCCTTATGTATATTAATTAATGACTCTGTGAATTAGGTTCTGTTATCTTCATTTTGCAAATGAAGAAAACTGAGATAGAAGTTCACACAGCTAGTAAGAGGTAAAGCCAGAGTAACAGAGTAGGCTGAAGCAGGATTGTTAGCCCCTGTATTATATGAGAGCTAGAGCTAGAGCAAATGCAAGAGTGAGAAGGCAAGCAAGCAAAAGAGAAAGAGAAGAAAATCTCCTACATTGTCATTTGGTAACTTTGAACTATAAACCTTAGAAATCTCCTGAATTACCCAGAGTCTCAATTTCTTGATAGTTTATTTAAGGTGCCCTATATTTAAAAGGCACTCATTTGAAATTAAAACAGAACTGTTAATTTTAACCATTCTCCTAAAAGAGATTTCTCTACAATTATCAGTTATATAGGGTATAGAGTTCTATATACGTTAGCTTTCCTAATTAAATGGACACAATGATCCCTCTGTAATTTTAAAATTCAATGATTTATTCACTCACATTTAGAAAAAATAACACCTGCTAGGGAAAATTATGGCTATGTAGATAATGTGTGATAAAAATGGAATTAAGGGACTCAGATATAGGCTGTCATCAATTAGTTTGAAATAAAATATTCATTATTTTTCTTGATATGGCTTCACTAATTATAGAAGGCAATATAAACAGATTAGTTGAGTTTTTGTTTTAGAACTATTATGCTAAAAATTTCCTTCTGCAAGCCATTGTACCCCACAAACAAGATTCCATTATTTCTAGAACAGTTTCTAAACAATGAGTGGACTCTATGTTTAAAATAGTACAACTTTAAAAAACTAGGCTATTTCTATATGGAAATATACTGGAGCAATATCTGAAGAGCTAAAATAAGTCTAGTTTTTAAATCTCTGATTCCAGGTATATTTACAGTCTTCCCTCATACCACTCCCATCTTAGTGTGGAAAGTTTTCAAGGCTATAACCTCCTAATTAGTTCTTATAACCTTTTCGTTGACAGGCTTACTAGCAGAAGCTGCTTGTTAGACTGTGAATACAGTACAGTCTTTTTTAACTAGATATGAGTATTATTATTTAGTCAGTATTTCCAGCTATTTATGGATAAAAGTAGGACAATTTTGTAAAACTTTTTAGAAAGGCTTGCATATTTTAGACCCAACTACATTTTTGCCTATTTTTAGGACATCCGATATTTCCTCAAGCCTGTTGCAACACAGAAGAAATTAAAAACAAACAAAACCTTAGAAATCCTGGAAGATAGGGTGTATTTTTTATAAAGATCTACAGGTTAGTCTTGTTGATAAACGTATTCTTTGAGTATAACATTTTAAGGATCTGAAATGTGTGAAACAGCAACAAGATTTTAGAGATTCATATACACAGAAGTAGAGAATATAGAAATCAGCTGTCATATAACTCCTAACTGCTATGAAAAATGATTTGACTAAATCATGTTCACTCAATTGAAATAGCCATTTGATAGTAATCCATCACTTTCATCCTTCAAAAGGAGCAGAAAGACATATGCTACTTGACTTTTGGAAAGGCAAAGTAAGGCTCTCAGCAAAAAGGACAAACATTGAAAAAATTATCAAAAGCAACCATTTCAGGACTCTGGAAATTGACAAAAGGCATACAACAAATTGAGAAAAGTTTATTCAAGGAAAACAACTAAACCTTAATAAGGACAATAGGAATATATGGCATTTTACCCGGGGCTGCTCTAATCCCCAAGCCCCAGCTACATGTTGTGATCACTCTACCAGTAAAAGGTAGGCCATGAGGATTTAGCAGTCTCATGCTGGAAGGCAGCTGTTTTGATTCAGAGCAAGGAGACTAAAAAACTCATGCCCAGAGGTACTGTCAAAGCCAATAGTGATCTTGCTGACAATCATGGAAGGTTATTCATTCCTCTCTAAACATGAAGCTTTGTACACCCAGAAAGGACTGACTTTACAATTACCAATTTATAAACTGACAGAAATTAGAGTGTGTGCCCTAATCTACACACAGTTACATTAGCAAAGAGTGGAAACCTTATTCACTTAAGTTTAAGCACAAACTTTTATCAGTCACTGGCATAGCACTGTTATGCTGACCCAGAGGCAACCCTTATGAAAGCAGTACTAGAAACAAAAACAATAAACTAATTTTTAAAAATAGAACAGAGACATCAATGGCCACATGGTACTTGGGATACAGACTCTACAGAATTAGTCTAGGCAAGATACCAAATATACCAAACAAACAAAAAATAATAACAACAAAAATCCACAGAGGAGATGCAAATCCATAGACACTAAGCTAAATTCTCTAAAATGATCAATTTTCAACAAGAAAATATATTACAAGATGTACAAAGAAATAGGAAAATATGACCCATGGAGGGAGAAAGGAATCAAGAGAAACTGTTTCTAATGGTGTCCAGATGTTGGACTTAGTAGAAAAAGCCTTCAAAGCATCTATTATAAATATGTTCAAAGAAATAAAGGAAATCATGCTTTAAAAATTAAAGAAATGTGTTGACAATGATTCAATAAAAATTATTAACATAGAGCAAAATTTATTTTTTTAAAACACCAAATCTAAATGTTATTCATGAATAGTACAATAACTGAAATGAGAAATTCACCAGAAGGGTTCAATAGCAGATTTGAGCTGGCAGTGCAAAGAATCACTGGAGTTGAAGATAAAGCAATAAAGATTATCACTTCTGAAGAACAAAAAAAATAAAAAGAGAAATAAACAGAAATTCAGAGATATGGGGACAATAAATCCTACCATGATATACGTGATGAGATCCATGGAATGAGAAAAGTAACATAAGCAGGCAGAAAAATTATTTGAAAAAATAATGACAAAGGCATTTCCAAATTTGAAGAGAAATATTAATCTATGCTCCAAGAAAGTCAACTGAATCAAAACAGGATAAACATTGAGACCCATGTCTAGAGACATGTAAACAAGTGATTGAAAAACAGAGAAGAGAAACATTTACCACATAAAAGAGAACCAAAGATTAACAGCTTACTTCTAACTGGGAACAATGGAGGTCAGGAGGCAATAGGTTGGCATATTCAACATGAGCAAAGAAAAAAATGCCTGGCAAATACTCTATATCCAGTAAACTTGTCCTTCAAAAATGAATATGCAAAGAAAGCATTCTCACATCAGCAAAGATTGAAACAATTTGTGCCACCAGATCTGCCTTGCAAAAAATACTAAAGGAAGTCCTTCGGGATGAAAAGAAAAAACATGACACAGAAATAAATAGCATTGGTAAGGATAAATGGGTAAATAAAAGAGTATAAACATACTCTTTTCTTTTTTATTCTCATAATTATTTTAAAAGACAACTGAGTGAAGCAAAATTATAAAACCATATTATTGGCTTTATAACATATAAAGGTATATATGATAATAACAGCACTAAGAAATGGTATGAGAATAGAGTTACACTGAAGCAAATTATATACATTTACTGAAATTTAGTTAAATAATCAACTTAAAGCAGATTATAATAAGTAAAAAAGAATACTGTAAGGTGCTATGTGGCCTAAACTGTGTCCCCCAGAATTCATATGTTGAAGCCCTATACTGGAGGTACAGATTTTAGAAAGTAATTGAGGTTAAGTGAGATAATAAGAGTAGAGTCGTAATCCAATAAGATTGGTGGTCTTAAAACAAAGAGATCTCTCTCTTTTTCCATGTGTATACACTGAGAAAAGGCCATGTGAACTCACAATGAAAAAGTGGCTATTTACAAGCCAGGAAGAGAGCTCTCACCAGAATCCAAACATGCAGGCACCCTGTCTTAGACTTCAGCCTTCAGAAGTATGAGAAAATAAATTTCTGTTGTTTATGCCACCTGTTATATGGTATTTTGTTATGAGAGCCTGAGCTAACTAAGACTTAACACCCTATAGTAACCAATAAGAAAATAACTGAAAAAAATAGGAAAAGCAAAAAGAAAATTAAATTGGAATTAAAGTGGCACAGCAAAAAATAACTATGCAACAAAAAGCACGCAATGAAAAACAAATGTAGGATCAAAAAGATGTGATGCATAGAAAACAAATGCTAAAATATAGACATAAATTCTCAACAGAATACCATCAAGTTAAATCCATAAAACTTTGAAAAGCATTACTTACAATGACCTGTTATCCATGGAATGTGAGGTTGTTTAAACTTCAAAAAATTATGTAATACACTTTGTTAATAGAAAAAAGGACAAAACACATGATTATCTCAATATAGAGAAAAAAGCATTTGATAAAAGCTAACATTAATTCATAATAAAATCTCTCAACTAACTAGTAAGGGAAGGAACTCGGTCTACCTGATAAAAAGCATCTATTAAAAGCTTACAACCAACAATATGCTTACTGGTGAAAGACTGCATGCTGTCTAAAACTGGGAACAAAACAAAGATGTCTGCTTTTGCACTTCTCTTCAACATTGTAACAGTGATTCTAGTCACTGAAAGAAGGAAAAAAAAACACCGTAATTCCCCAACACAGACCCAATCTGCAAACACTGGGAGAGGCCTTTTCTTTTCTTTTCTTTTTTCTCAACCCTTCTCCTCTCCTCTCTCCTCTCTCTCTTCCCCACCCCACCTGTCTCTCTCTTTCTCTCTTTCTTCCCCTTCCTTCCTTCTTTCAGAAGTTTCAAGAAATATGTCAGATCACTAGCTGACAACTACACTAATAAGACAGAGACTTCAGTGACCATATTCAACGAAGACTATAAATTTTACAAAATTAATACAGAAAATGTACTAAATGAAAAAAACAATAATCAGAAAAGCAATATATACCAGTCCAGGGTAAAGAGAGAACTTCATTTTCCAGAGTTGCCTCATTATAATATTCAAAATGACCATTTTTCAACAAAAGAAATTTGAGGCATTAAAACTAAAAAAAAAGAAATTATAGCCATTTTACAGGGCAAATAGACATAAATAGAAACCATCTCTGAGGAAGTCCAGACACTGGAATTACTACACAAAGACTTAAAATCAACTGTTTTAAATATGCTCAAAGACCTAAAGGAAACCACAAAGAATGAAAGGAAGAAAGGAGACCAATTATCTTGCCAAATAGAGAATATAAGTAAAGAGGTAGAAATTATATTAAGGAAACACATAGAAATTTCGGAGTTGTAAAGTACTCCTAGTGGATGTAGAGAGACTGGAAACCTCATACATTGCTGGTAGGAATGTAAAATAGTAAAACCACTTTGGAATATAGTTTGACAGTTTATTTCAAAGATAAACATAATCTTTCCATATGACCCAACAATTCCACTCTTACAAATATAAACAAGAGAAATGAAACATATTCCCTCACAAAGACTGATACAGTAAGGTTCATGAAACTGTCCATAACAGCCCAACAGTGGAAAGCATCCACATGTCCACCAGCTGATGAAAGGATAGATAACATGATGTGTGGTGGGTCGAATTGTGTCCATCAAAAGATATGTTAAAATACTTACACCTGGTATCTGTAAATGTGAACTTATTTGGAAATAAGGCTTTTTCCCATGTAATCAAGTTAAACTGAGTTCAGAATAAATTAGTGAGGGCCTGAAATCCAACAAATGATGTCCTTAAAAGAAAGGGTCATACAGACACATAGAGAAGACTATGTGAAGACAGAAACAGAGATTGGAGTTATGCAAGGAACTCCTGAGGCCACAAGAAGCTATTTCTTCTCTAGAGCCTTCAGAGGGAGCATGGCCTGCTGTCACCTTGATTTTTGACTTCTAGTCTCCAGAAAGATACTTACAACAGGTGAATTTTTTGTATATAAATTATGTTTCAATAATGATATTTAATAAAAAAGAAGTAATAGTATTTCCTAGCCAATACCAGTTCTTATGAATTCCACTGATGAACCCTTCTGATCTATGTAACAAGCATAATTTTAAGTATCTCATGCAATCACAGGTTTTTTGAAAGACATACATAAGTACATGTCAAAACCATAACAACATCAAGTGATAATCATCAATCTTAGTCCTAGAGATTTTGTTAAAATTTGTACTAAGAAGCTTGTAACAACCTCAATGTCATCTCACAACAGGAACTAATCCTAGAAATAATTTCTAAAAGAATATGCAAGTGAGAATATAAAGTCAAACCCAAATAACCAACATGTGACTATTTGTTAACGCATGAAAATAAATACTGTGCTATCAACTTAAAGAACTCACTGCATGATCATAATTATACTCAAGGTATGAGGGAATTGATAGTTCTTGTTAAAACAAAATCTCAGAACACTGTTATAACAGAGACTAATAAATAACAAAATCACAGTAACATCATCAGTAGCTAACAAATGTTAATAACTGTACAATATCACTTGGATGCAGTAGTACCTTGAAGTAGTCAGACATTAGCGACCAGAAAGAAGCAGACAAAGGAGGAAAGAGGCAGAAAAGTAACATTTATTGAGCATCTACTGTGTGCTAGACTCTTTCATATACATTATCTCATTAGATCCTTGCATTTCTCTGCAAGTATGTTACTATTATCCCTATTTGAAAGCTGAGGAAACTGAGCTTTACAGGCAGGGGGATTTGCCAAGGTAAAATAGATTCTAGGATTTGAACCCCCATCTATCTGATCCCATCTACTATACTGTTGAAATGTTTGTTTGAAAAACAGACTTAATTTACTGAGACAGGAGAATGAGCTAAAAATCCTGATGCCTAGTCTGCATCAGGACTTTCTGGGCAGTGGACCCAGGCATAAATTTTTAGACCACCAACTGTGATTCCCATGTTCAAACAGAATTGAGAATGACTGCCAAAAAAGATGCAGTATTCTCTGGGGAAAGTGCTATAGGTCTGGGAATCTGGACACAGTGCTTTATTTAGTTCATCTCATTGCTGCTAATTTTCCCTGTGACATCTGCCAAGTCACCCAGCCATGTTGCCACTGAGCTTATGCATTAAATAGGGGAAGCAGAAAATAAAAATTAAATATGTCATTGACATAGTATGATAGAAGGTGATAAGTGTGTAGAGAAAAATAGAGCAGAGTTAGGGGATTCAAGGTATGGAATAAGGTGGGTCAGGAGAGGGAGCCTAGGGCTTTCACTTAAATAGGAGGGTCACAGAGATCTCATCAAGAAGGTACACATATATAAAAGTAGCGGGAAAGTATAAAGCATTATATGAGAATGTAAGTTGGTGCTGTAAGAAACTTCTAGACTCTTGAACCAAGAGGGAGAACTACAGCTATGTGCTTATATCAGGTGAATAAGTATTTTCTTTGAAACATATTGGCTATTTTGAAAGATGATATTTAGGTTGTTACTTTGCAATGTCCAACAATCTACGTGAATTTTAAAGCCATTCTATTGATCAATTTTCACTAATTTTTTGAACCTGGCATAATTAATGCTGATATAATGCTACATCCTAAATCCAAACTATTAGTTGATTTGGTCTATTCAGTCCCCAGTTAAGAGAAGACAAAATTTGAACACAGTGATTATTTGACCATGTTTTAAAATGGTAAATTCAATATCCCTCTACAGCTATGAGAATATATTCTGCTAAAATTTTATAATACACTCAATGCTCTTTTCTGGCCTTAGAGCTTCTGACCATGCCCATATGCCATTGCACTCAAATAACACTGTGAGATGATAAAAATGTGTTAGTCACCAGTGTTGTCAGTGGGGTTTTGTATTCATTAGTCTCCTTTGTGTGCTACCCTAAGTTTCTGTATTTTCACAGAATTCACCAATTTCTGTGTATCTTATGCATAATTATGATGTTTTCTGAATCGATAGCAGTTTTTGTTGCCATGTGCTTAAAAAGCAAAAAAGCATCTTTTTTAGTTTGCTTTGTTCTGTCTTCAGAATTCTAGCTTTTGTCCATTGTGTCCTTCATGTAAACCTGATGTTACCTATGTGAGCCAGTTGGGTTCCCTGGGGTTCCCAGTGTACTCAGTGACCTTCAGAGAGATCAAAAAGCCATGTTTATGCTGTTAATACTAGACACAGGTTTAGCTACATATAGATATTCTGCGTGGCATTTAAGGGTGGCTGGGTGACTGCAGAAGTGAAATAGTCCCGATGCCAGAGAGCCATCTGTTACCTCTGAGCTTTTCTCATGTTGTTTTTCTTACCTGAAATCTCCTCCCTCACTCTTTTTGCTCTTTCTGCTCTAGCCACTTGCTGTTTATGAAACATATCAAATGTGCTCCTGGCTCAGAACACTTACACTTGCTGTTCCCTATGCCTAGGAAACTCTTCCCCAGCTGCCCACAGGGACAGCTCTTCATGTCGTTTAACTCCCATGTCATCAGAGATGCATCCAGGCACATCCTATGGAAAATTTTTCTATCTCCTCCCTGTCCCTCTATCCCTTAACCGGGACAGCTGGCCTAGCCATGGTCTACTGAGCTGTAATATTGAGAATTATATACTGAATTATCTAATAGGCAGATATACACACTAAGGGTGCCAGCAAAACAGGATAACCAAAACATTTTTTTAATAATTTCATGTCCATTAAGGTAGTCACCATGGGACTCCTTAAACTTATTTTTAATTATTTATCAAGGATGGAGTGGGGAACAATTTTCTTTTTAGTGCTTTGCTCTTACTCCTAAAGGTCTTACTCCGGCCCTAGAATTATGTCATTATTCTTTGTGACAAACTACATTCCATGCTAAGTGCATATAGATAACATATGTCATACATCTTATTTAGCCTCTTCAAAAATGAGCATGAGATGCGTTCTTTACCTTATAAGAGAGGGCCCTCAAGAGGAAAAAGAATGCAGTACACTTTTTCCCTTTCACTTCCTTATTTTAAAGGAATCATATTCAGGATATTGTTTTATTTTATAAAATTAGGGTGGCAACCACAGATGCTTATCAGGCTCTAGTTAATCCTATTCATGACGGATTTTGAAAGGGACACCTCAGGATAGAGCATCACTAACCCTGAGTGGAAATGGAAGCCAACTAGCCTCTATCACTGCCTCTCTTAAAAGTACTTGTGTGCCCTGTGATTCCAGAGGTTGCTGTTTAATGGTGCAAAAAAAGAGGAACTGTGCAATTTAATGCTGGATGGACAATATGGCTAGAGCACACATAATTGTAGACGCTGTGTGGTGCCTGCTGCTTATATCATTTTTTCCCATGCTAAGGCACTGTTGATCTCATACAATTCAGTCTTTTGCATTTCCCCTTTTCCATCATGAGCATATTAATGTTCATCATCACCATTCTTTGGAAGTATGTCACATATCACATTCTCCATCCTTTGAAACATATGGTCTGGAACTATTGAATGGCGGCAATACGATGATTGTGGGCTGCTGAGCACAACTGATTGGCACATTAAACTGCTTAGGAGACTTATCTGGGGTAGACAGAATTCTTTCCAATGCAGTCCTAAGAGACCCTCAAATAATGAAAAATAGTAATTCGAAGTCCTTCCTACCTGTCTGTTGCCAGGCAGCTCTAAATGGAGTCCCAATAATTTTTCTTTTCCTATAACCCATAACAAGGCAAATCAAATGTAAGCCAGTAGAAGTTGGACAGTTTGACTAGAGACCCTGATGTTATCAATTTATTTCAAAATCTATTCATCCCCAGGTATAACACTATAAAGCAATTCTCTGTATGCAAGAAAGTTATATTTTCTTGAACTACTATCACTAACCTAGCTCATGAGTTTAAAAGAAAATCACACTCACCCATACACATATTTATATATGTGCAGTGACTTTTTAAAGGAAGCTTAAGCTTTTATAAGCCCAAAATGTATTATTAAACCTAAAGAAACCTCTCATGTTTCCCCACTCATACTATATCCAGCCTAATCTGAACACATCTTGGTGATGAGGAAGCTCTAGCTAGTTAAAATAAAATGATACCAGATTCAAGATTCTGAGTTTGAAGACATATTTCTTCAAATAAAATTAGAAGAATTTAAATTTGAAAATTTGAATCTTGTCACTCAGACATTTAAAACATTTAAAACTGATGAGTTTTGGAATGAATAAATCTGCATTTGAGTGGTGTTTCAATGGCAACATTTCCACAGATGAAAGAAAATGATGCTGGATTAGCTTGTGTGCAACAGTTATGTTATTAGTGTGCTCTAATTGCTTATGATATTCTTTTATTGCTTCTGACTAATTGTTATATAATCACTTTATACATCTAAAATCCTCATAATTCTATCCTAGAGGTAAGCTGCATGCTGCACTAACAAGTGATTGATGTATTTGTTGTAACACACCTGAAAATTATGTGGCGTTATTATCTGGAAACACCTATGAAGACAGCGCAGTTAAGTTTTTTTTAATGTTTTATTATTTCACTAACTCAAATGTTACTTCCTTCAGTTTCTCCTTTACCATTCTAGCTTAACCAATAATAACTTCCTGCATTAAGCCAAAATGCCTCTCCAGAGATGACTGTGTTGTTTTAAAAGTTTTTTAATGGAGGACAAAAGCCAAGATCTTTTTGATTACTACTATTCCTTTACATGACATATGCCCTTATCTTAGTGGAATAGTATATCAAATAATTGTTTTGTTAAAATTTAAAGTACCTTCTTTAGCTTTGCATCCTGAAAGGGACCCAATTGCTAAAAAACAAACCTTTAACAATTCAACTGTGATTCGGTTTAACATTATTTCTCTATTTTGAAGTCTCACCACAAGAATTTCAAATTAATGACCTGTCTTTAAATTAAAGTTCTACCTAGCCTCACATCCATAAGTCTGAGACTGTAAAGAAAGCAAAAGCCTCTAAGTTTTCTGTTGCAGCATATGCCATGTCATCATAGCAGACCAATCATCCAAAATGGATAACCTGAACAGCAAGATGAAAAAGTATGAATGCAATACTAAAATAAGTTTCTCTAAATTTCAAAAATAAAATTCTACGTTAATTTTATTTTCAGTTATCAGCTTTTCATTCAAATGCAGCATTCTACATCGATGGGAAGAAAAATATTTAAAAATGCTTAGTATTTTGCACTTTCTGGGGTCTGGCAATTAACTCTGTTGCCAAACTTTACCTGGAAAAAAGCAATCATTTTTAATCTTCAAATAGTTGCATTTAAGTCATAAGCACTAGGTTTATTTTCCAAGCAATGGTAGGATGGAAATAATATATTTAATAAGATTATTTAATCCATTACATTAAAATGTCTTGCTATTCATAGGCCTATATTACTGGCACATACTGAGCACCATAATGTAAGTGCCTTTATATTCCTAACTGCGTTCTAATAAGTATACTTAGATTTTAATTTGTGAATGAATAAAGTAATATTGACATTTAAATGGCCTTTCTCACATTTCATTTAGAAACAAAATAAAACATTTTCAAACGTCAAGGAGTGAATGATAATGAAAAAGCAATAAAAGTAGAGTGTGTCTTGTGTTTTTAATACTTCTTTGCTTATTTATCTGTTTTCTTTTATTTTAAGTGAGTAGGGTTGGGCGGAGCTGAGGAGTGAATGCATGTGGTGCCATGGTTATCTCAACAAAGGAAAATTTGACCTGGGAGGGTAAATAACTTGCTGTAACTCCTGGGGAAAATATGTTCCCAGCTCAGGGCAAATTACTTTTGAAACTGAAATCAGTCAAAGGGAGAAATAAAGTGGGAAAAACCCATTTATTCCTTAAAAGCAGTTGTCCACTTCTGCTCGCCTGTGTCTCTTGTGACCAGGCTGCAAAAAGGGACCCCACCCAACCTCTCTGGTCCAGATATGCCCTTGCCTCCCCTCATAATCACCTATTGATATGGGGATGGACTAATTCTCTCCACCTCTTGGAAACACCTATCGATACGGAGATGCACTAAAGCCAGGCAAGAGATTCTGGAAATACTCTAATTTTACCCACACTTGCTTAAGACCACACAACCATTAAGTGATAAAGCTGAGACTCAAGATCAGGTTTGTTTGTTTCCAAAGCCTATGCTCTTTCAGTTGCACAGGATTGGTTTGTCTTACACTATGTACTAACAATCTCAGATACCATGTGTTTAAATACATGGAGCACTGGATATAACAAGGAGTCCATGTAGCAAGTGTTAGTTCCATCTCCCAACAGTAGTATTAGTATTTGGCATCTGTAATAGTTAGTTGAAACCACTGCCAAGGCTTAAACATATCTTCTAGGTATTTATAATCTACCTTTGTAGGACTTAGAGCCAAGCAAGATCCCATTGAGGATTAGGTCAGTAAAAACTGAATGAATGAAATGAATTGGAAGACCTTTCATAAGAGAAAGACAGGACAGATACAATTCAATTCTTACACTGTTCAGAAGATCCTCAGAAAAGCTCTTAGTCATTCGCATAGAATGTTGAACTTGAGACAATAATGGACAATATCAAAACAAAGGCAAAAGTTTAAATTCTTGTCCTGGAAGGAAACATTGGTTGAGGGGACCCCTACTGCAGGCTATAGAAAAATCCCTTCTTCTGTGCTATGATAGGCAGAGAGCTCTACTCTTTCACCCTCTGTTTCCTCAATTTTTGCAATATATTTAAATACCAGAGCTATTGAAGAAACAATCCAACTATATAGCAATAAGTGTTTACAATGAATGAGAAAAAAACCTTCACTAAGGATAGTGAATTAGAAAACATTATCTGGAATCTAAGATATAACTCATTTCCTTGAAGGAGCAGTTATAGCAATTAAATCATAGCATCTAAATCTATATCTGTTCAGTTAACAAGGTGCTATCTTCCTAATAATCTATATGAATCTCTGTTATCATGCATTACACTGTACTAATTGTTAAAACTCACAGAAGCAAAAATATGGACAAAAGTGTGGAAAATTTATCTTTTAAAAACAACTTACCTAGATTATTTTGATGAACAGATCTAACAGATTTCAAAAGTTAGGCCAGTCCAAGTTAGACACTCTAAGGTCCAAGTCTGATTTTCTAACTGGGTCAATCTTCTTAGCTTGGCTCCATGAATTTTCTCATCACATATCAACATAGTTTAAAAGACGGTACAGCTTCTATTACAGGTGTACACATAACCCTTCACAAGTCAAACATTGCCATTTCAAAACCTTCTAAAATGGCAGGCATAGCCTTGTGCTTCTAGCAAATCTTCACTGGACTTTAGATACCATGTGAGGAAGCCTGGTGAATCCACTATTGTAATCTCCTTCCTACAGCACATTCTGTCACAATTTAACTATCTTAACACCTAGTGACATCAAATTGTGTTTTATGTAACCCTATCCCTCTGTGGGGGAGCCTTAGAATTGGTTGAGTATAAGAGGTGGTGAAGAGAGAGGGCAGGGCTCCATATTGCCCCACTGTTTCTACTTCAACCAGAAATGTCTCCTTTTTTTATGTTCTAAATACTGGAGTTCAAAGTAATCATTATTTAAAAAAAAAAAAAAAAGATCTGCCACAAAAAATGTTTGACAACTGCTGCCACTGTCTAGCCTGTGTTCACCACACCCTTACTAGTGTCAATCACAACCACTGTTTCCTGATCTTACACAGATTCTATTTGTGGGTCAATAGAAAAGGCTCAAGCAAGTACTTTCATGATTTACTAGATGTTAAGAAATTATGTAATTATGCATTGGCTCTTTTCTAACCAATTAGGCAACAGCTCTTTCTAACCAAAAATACATTATCATAGTAGATATTTACACTGTTCTCTGTGGATAAGCATAGCTGGACTCCACAGAACCACAAGTTCACTTTAACATATTAGAATTACAAGACACTTTTAACAAAGATTCAAGATTTGACTGAACTAAACAGCAATTAAACAATAAAAGTCACCATGCATAATATCTCAGAAGTGCCTTTTGGGCATAGCTGTGATGATTATTTTTATACAGGAACTTGACTGGGCCATAGGGTGGTAAGATATTTGTTCAAATATCATTCTGGGTATGACTTTGAGGGTGATTTTGGGGAAGATTAGCCTTTTAATCAGTAGACTAAGCAAAGCAGATTGCCTCCCATATTACAAAAAGGCTGAATATCCTTTAATCCTGAGTAGTAGGGAACCACTTCTGCCTGACTGCTGGAGGTGGGACCTGGATCTTTTCCTGTCTTCAGCCTAGAACTGAAATATGAGCTCTTCATGGGCCTTGAGCCTTCCAACTTTCAGACTGGAAGTGACACCATCAGCTCTCCTGGTTGTCAGGTTTTTGCAATTGAACTGGAACTAAACTATCAGCTGTCCTAGTTCTCAAGCCTTTGGATTCAGACTGAAACTATACCATTGGCTCTACTGGGTCTCCAGTTGCCAACAGCTCTGGAGAACCTTGTTTAATCCAGTTCATTTTTTTATAACTAAATTTTAGCTAAATTTCATCTAAGTAGGTCAGTGACATGCTGGCTTATGTGCAAAAGCATAAGAAGCCTTAAGTTTTTAAAGTAATATATTAAGTCACTTCATCTTTCATCTCACTTTTTTTTCTTAAAAATCAGTGCATTATTGTATACAGTGAATGAAAAATAATTGGACAGGGTTTATTTAGTTCCACAGATCATGGGTGTAAATTAAATAGAATTAAAAATAATCAGAAATTCAGCAGAATCCTTTGAGTTATTTGAGGAAGAAAATTCAGGAAATCTTGTTTGCCTTGAGGAAAATGGCTTCAAAAATTATTGTGCTGTGTGTTTTTTCCCTACTTCTAAGTTAAATTTGATCAGCCATTTACAACAAAATAGGAATTTTATTGCAATGTGATAAATTATTCCATTCATTTATTAGTCCAATATATATTTCTTGAGCACCTTCTATATGTCCAACATTGTACTACACTGAGTATACACTGGTTAATAAAAAAGACATGATCTCAGCTTTCATGGACCTTATGGTTTGGTGGGGGTGAAAGGCAAAAAACAAGTAAACATACAAGCAAAAAGAATCTTTACTAACAGTGGCAAGCAGAGAGTAAATACTACTGAATTAAAGGATTCTAGAGATATCTTCGATTTATACTTGCCCTCACTCTTCAAGTAAAAAGGCACTTAACTCAAGACATTAACATAAAGGAGAAAACAAAATATTTTCTATTTACCGTATTTCCAAGAGTAATGCTGGCCCCTGACAAAAATGAATACTTGGCTTTAGTGGCTTTGTCTTTCTGTGTTATACATTTTACCCCAAATCTTCTCTGGCAACTTTTGTTTACATACATTTTGATTATGCATGAAAATGATGCTTTTGGTACTATGCTATCTAATGTGAGGGAATGTCTACTTACCATCCTTTGAGACCTATGCCAGCAGTAGGCAGATTCTTCAAAGATTATAGTGAATAAACTGTAAGGAGGAAGGCAGACATGAGGAAATCTACTCTCGAGGATGCCACAAATGTTTCTGGCATGAGTATTGTGTTGTCTGCACTGTAGGGATAACAAGACAAACCAGAAAGCGATCTGTCTTCAAATGTCCCTATTATCTAGCAGGGGTGATTAAAAAGAAAGCTGCATGAACGTATGTACATAACAAATGGAGAACATTCCTGAAGAGTTTTTTCTGTCTGATGTTTTACCTGTCAATATATTACAAACAAGATAAAGATGAACACCTTGCTGCCCTCCCAACACCTTAGACACATGTACATAAATAAAATACTACTTCCTGTCTTTTCCTCATTCTTTTTCCTTTCCATAATACCTAAACCGCACCTTCTTATGGTTTCATAAGGCTATCCTATATTTAATAAAAAATGTACTTTATTCATTTATTTAGTAATTGCTAGCTGGTAGGCTCTGATAGGGTTTGGGGTGGCAGAATTAAGTACCTACTCAGTAACTTTCAAGGATATTTAAGAGCTCACTGTCTAGGGCTGCACTGTTCAATATGGTGTCCACTATCCACATGTGGCTACTAAGCAACTGAAATGTGGCTAGTTTGAATTGAGATGTGCCAGAAGGATGAAAATACATACCAGATTTTGAAGACACGGTGCTGAAAAAGGAATGTAAAATATCCCATTAATAATATTCTATACTGACACATGTTGAAATAATAATTTGGACTAAATAATGAAAATATATTAACATAAAGTCATATCAACTGTTTCTTTTTACTTTTTAAATGTCTCTATTAGAAGCTTTTAACTTGCATATGTGGCTTGCATTATATATCTTTGGGATGGTACTGGTCTAGCGGATGAGATTGATAAACAGATAGTTATAATAAATAGTACTAAATATTAGAACAGGAGTGTATAGAAAAAAGGTCCTTGACAGTAATTAGGACATCAAATATCTTACTCCATATTGTCTTCATCTTTATTTTCTTTTTATTTCCACACAGTCATTTATGAAAAATGACAGAAGTACAAAATCTTTGAAAGTTACTAATGCCTTGCAGGGAGTCCCATGAAAAAAGGAGGGAATCTTTATAAAAGATGTTTACTTTGCAATTACCCTAAGTTGAGCAGTCTATTTATGTTAGTTTTTCTTGAGGATCCAGTCTTTTAACCTAGTACTTGGGGTTACCTTTTTTAATAATAAGCAAATAATCATAGTTAAAATTCATTGTGCATTTACTAGAATTATTACAGACATTGTACAAAAATATTGTATTATAGTTTATTCTCTTTCCCTTACTATCCTCTGCTCTTATTCAATATCTCACTATAAACAAGATTGTACTCTTCAAGTTTAAACATGCTAAAACCCCATAACTCCATTTAATTTTCTGTCTCCCTCTTTCTCTCTCCTCTTAGCCATTTATCTGGTGCCCACCCTTGTTGGCTCCCTCATTTAATCTCTTCACTATTTTTGCATCTGCCTTCATGATGTTATTAAAAATGTTCTTAAAGTCATCAGTGATTTTTGGTTTAAATTAAGTTCAAACTGTCTGTCCTTATTTTACTTCATCTCCAGCATTATTGAGTACTATAAATCACTCCCTTATGCTGGAATCATTGATTATATTTTCATTCTTTCTTTTTCCTTCATGAAAACTCATGCTCCCAGTTTACCTCCCACCTCTCCAGCTCTGACAATCCTGTCTCCTTTTTAGGTTCACCTAACTTAATCCCCTCTACTAAAAGCTGTAATTTCAATTCTAGGCTACATTTTCTCTTATTTCTATATGTTTTCCTTACTGAATTTCATTTATGCTGATGGTTTCCATTATCAACTACAGGCAGGTGAGTTACAAATTTCTATGTCTAGTAATGAGGACCAAATTTCTATATCCAGCTGCCAAGTTGGTCTCTCCACGTTGATATATCAAAAGCACTTCAATCTCAACATTTGCAGAACCAGATTTATAATCTTCCACCCTCACCACAAACTGGTTCCTTTCCAGTATCTCCCAGAAATCTTCAATTGAGGAAACCAGAAAACTGGAATCAATCTTCATACCTCTCTTCCTCAGTACCCAATTTCTGTAAATACTGCATCCTAAATATAGCTTGAATTCATGAATGCCTTTCACTTTCTACCACCATCATCATAATAGATGCTTTTAAATTTGTTGACTGGCAGAATAAATGAGTGAATGTATTAATAATAAAAACAACAAGGCACGAAAGGATACAGTGACTTTGGTGAGGTTAAGTAGCTTTATGAATTGTCTGGTTTATTTTGGTGAGATACAATAGTAGAAAGGAAAACAAGAAAGAAAGGTTGGTCTTAGGTCATGATGAACTTTGAGTGCTATGTTTTTGAGTTTAGATTTTATTTATTTTTTTAAAGCTTAATGAAAAGGATTTTTATTTTATTTTTCCAGGCAATAAGGGGACTTGAGTGCTTTTTTACCTTATGTTCTGTTTTAATCAGGGGATGTACTGTCCTTTAGAAAGATTATTTGAAAAAAATGCGTAACATAGATGAAACGAGAGAGAGTATCAGATCGAAATTTAGATGCTATTGAAAATTTATAGACAAGAGATAGTGAGCACCAGATCTAGGGGCTGCAATACAAATGGAAATGGGAAATACTGTAATACTGCAAGAGACACTGTAGTGTTAGATTTTTCTTTTTTTGTTGTTTTTGATTTATTTTTTTAACTAAAGCATAGTTAATATACAATGTTATTTTGGTTTCAAGTATACAACACATTGATTCAACAGTTATACACATTATTAAATCCTCACCCCAACAAGTGCAGTTACTATTTATACACAGGGAAAGGAGAGGGAAGAGGAGGGAAAGACAGTTCTGATATTTAAACTTGGGTGACATGGATAACAAAAACAGACAGAAACATTAAACCCATATATCCTATTGCCTAATAAGACATCTCAACTGGATGTACCACGTACATCAGAAAATCAACTTATGCAAAAATGACGTTGTTATTTCTCCCCAAACTATTCCTCTCTTCTATCTCTTATTTTGGCAAATGCCATCACAAGCTACCTAGAAACTTAACAGTCTTCTTTGATTTTTCCTTCTATCTAGACCATAATGTCCATCTTATTCACCATGTCTTATTCCCATGTCTAACTGATTTTACCTCCTAAACCTTGTTCAGATTTTTTTTTCCTTCTCAATCATTTCTCAAACAGATTATTGCAGGAAACTCTAATTTTTATCCTTGTTTCTTACAGCTCTTTCCAGGTACCTTATGTATGAGAAATGATACAGGGCAGTGAAAAAGACTGATGTTTAGAAGCAGAGTGAACTATGTCCAAATATCAGTCCTTTACTTTTGAAAAATTACATAACCTCTTTGAATTCCACTTTCATTGAATATAAATGGGAGTCAGCTCATTCTGGAGATGGGAAATCCAAATATGTAATATATTTGGATATAAGTGGTGCTGAAAGCTAGTGGTTGTTATCATTACTGCTCCTCTTATTTCACCTTTAATTTCATGAACACTAACTAACTTTGCGACACTGCCCAAATGTCATAACCTTTCTGGCCTTAATTTTCTTATTTGTGAAATGGGGCAATTAATATTTACCTTGAAGACTTGTTGAAAGGATGCTAGGTAGAGACATAGATATTATATAAATAGTATGCCTGAGAAGTAGTAAATGCTCTATAAATGTTGGTTCACTTTGATCCACTCTCCCCTTTAATCATTCTAACATCTCAAAAGTCATATTTATTATGCAAACGATAAACATTTCAAACAAGGTTTGAAGGGTTAATAAAGAAAAGTTAAAACAACTCTATGTCTCCCCCAAATCTCCCTTTTAAATCTCAGATATAGTATATGACCCTATATCCCAAAGGTATGTGTTTGTGTCCTTATTCAACAAATGAGATGATACTATAGCAATACTGTGCACCTTGGCTTGGTCAGCATTTTTAAAAGTAAATATAGATACACCTAGTTTTTAAAAATAATGTTACCATATCCATTGTATGGATGTACTATAATGTTTAAATGCTTCTCATTCACTTAGTAAGGAGCATGCAGTTTGCTTTATAGCTAATATAAATAAAGGTGTAATGAAAATAAATGTTTTTTTCAAACTTTTCCAAGTACATTTACAGGATAGATTCCTAAGGTGGAATTAGCTAACTCAAATAATATATAGATTTAAGATGTAGGTAGATATTGCAAAATTGGTCTCCAAAAAAAGTGCACATATTTGAACTTCTTTTTGAATATTGCACATTTTATAACTTTTTCATAGTTGCCAATCTCATAGGTAAAATATGGTATCTTTTTGTTTTATTTCTCATTTCTTTATTCATGAAGTTCTGTATATTCCTTGCTTATTTTTAAATTTTTCATTTTAAATATATAAAAATATGTATATGTATTTACATTTTGTGTTATTGTTCATATTTTGATTTCTGCAAACTATGGTAATTCTTTGCCAACTTTTAAAAATTGAGCTATCTTTTACTTAGACATTTATAGAAACTCTTCTTCTTATAGAAATTAGAAATTTTTTCTCTTAAATTGGTTAAATATAAGAATGAATAAGCAATTTTTTGTTTTTTGTTTTTCCAATGAGTTATTTTGGTTTTTTCACTTTGTGGTATCTGAGTATGCAAAATTCACAGCATTTATCTACAAATGTTTGTAAAACAAATGAATTGATGAACTCTTGACTGAGCTAAACTAACACTAAAGTCTCATGAGATCTCCTAGACAATGATTATTTCCCTTCCCTAAATTAAAAGCCTAAAATACTAAACCCTAAGGGAAATCTTTCCCTTAGGTACTTCAGAGGCTCCATTTCTCAGACTTGGAGCATATGTAAAACAAAGTGAGGTTTCCTTGTTAAAATGTTGAATAGATGAACTTGTCATTAGCTGAGATGAAGTTGAAACCAATTATTTATTAGAAATCCTTTCCTTCGTCAACCTCATTCAGCCTTGATGGAGACAATCTGTGAAATCTCTCCTTTCATTATGACTAAACACTAAAATTCCTCTGGTGGTTCTGTGTGATTTATGTATGGCTATAAGCATAAATCATGTAAGACAATAAAGTCTACACCACTTGTAAGAATGACTCATAGGCTGCCTTACTGTATGTGAGATTTATCAAGAGCATACCACTATTTTGTCACCTTGTTTCTAAACACATAAATGAATTTCAGATAACACTTATCAGAGATGAAAACAGGCTAACATTAGTTGAGGCTACCACTTTATAGGTGAGCACAAGGAATGAAAAGACCTCAACACAACATATAACTCAACTGTGAGGACATTTTTATCAAAGCCGACAATTAGATCAGCAAAAAAAGGGGTTAAACTCACTAGTTGATCTGCTATAATCTGATACCTCTTTTAAAAACACTATAGACACTAAATTAGGGAGGCTGAATCTAAAAACCTCATTTCACAGAAGAAACATCTTTAAATAGCAGCGGTCTGTAAAAGAGTATGAATAAAAGGTGAACTCAATTTTGCCACCTGAACCACCTCACTAGTGTTAGACTATGCTCTCATTTGATTGCTCTGTCATTGTGGTTTTTCTAAGCACCCTGAGCCTCTGTCTTGAACCAAATTATCACCAGGCCACTTTTTTGTTATACCTTACTCTCGTCATCTAACCCAGGTGATTCATCTCTTTAAGGTCAGTGCAATGTCAGCTCAATAAGGAGCAACTACACTGTGCAGATAGCAGCAAGGATACAACATTCAGGAAACACTTGAGAAAGATTTCCAGTACCCTACATTCCCTCTGTCACCCACCCCAGGCTAACTTGATCTTCAGTGTATTCACCTAAAAACATACTGTGGATTATTTTGTCCCTTTGTGCTTTGTTAAAGCACTATCATAACACTAATACTGTCTTGCACCTAACAGAAAAATTGACCCTAACACTCGCAGGTAACAGCATGAGTATCAGTTTGCTTAAGTTCATAGAAATGAAAATAAAGGAATAGACATAATGATAATACTGTGATTATACATTATACATTGATCACTCTATTATGAATATTTCATATTTTGCCATTTAATGCACATGAAAAAGGTTCTCATTTCATTGTTATAACCCTTCCAGTTTTAAAGAAGAAATATGCTCAGAAATGGAAATTATTGCCACAAAGCACACATCTAGAAAATATATCAGCCAAGATTTGAGCAAAAATCACTGAGTCGAAACTCATGGTGCTTTCCACTTTACCACCTAGCTTGTCTCACCACCTGCCTCAAACTAGCTTCTCTGATGGCTCTAGAAATCATAAAACCACGAACAGATTAAAATCCCACAAAAACCAATTTAGATCAGATGTAAAAAATAGCTTAACCCTGTGTCTATGGTGACCATCTGTCCTGGAGAGAAAAAGTTTGAATTCAAACAGTAGCTCCATTATACATTCACTGTCACAAAAGCACAATATTTCAATGATTACACTATACTCCTAGATCACCTCCTAATCTGCAAGTTTCACATAAATCTAAGACGATGTCTGCCGAGTTTTCTCAATTCAGAAAGTAAGGTAAGTACTCCTATATCCTTTGTCCCACCTTAAAAAACAAAACAAAGCAGTAAAACATAGGACTCATTTGCAAAAGTGTAAAAAAACAGGGTATGACAAAAGACTTCTTGTTAGGAATAGAATCTTATTCTTTATGATGGTGGTTTGGAAAAAAAATTCTATGTAGTTGGGAGAGGGCCCAGCTCAAGAGAAGGGATCCGTAGTACTTGAGGTACTTCCATATTTTATTCTGTTAGAACGGTTGTGATAGAATTTAATCTGGGATAATTATGAGACAGCAGATACATGTCTACATTAGAAAATTTATTTAATTGGTTAAGTAAGGCTATGTGTTTTAAATTCACTTTTATATTCTGATTTTGAAGTAACAGGTCCTTAGAACACAGGAACCCTCTGTGAAAAACTATTTTTCTTGCTAGTAAGGCTGTTCACCCAACTTGTGTCTGAGGGCTTTTTGCTTCCTGAGTGGTATAATCATCCACATTTGACAAGGAAGCCTAAGATTCTGTGATTAGAAAGTAATTCCACTGAGGGATTCTTGTCTGAATGTAATATTCCTGCAATAAGTAATGAATTAACCCATTGCTTGTATTAAAAACTTTATACAATTTACAGGATTGATTTTTCATCTACTGATCCCCAAATCCTGTGGCCTGCTGTAGGCAGGGGGAGGAGGAAGGTTTACAGGATTTTACCATTCTGATGGCAGACTGCAGCAGGTGGAGGATATGGATCTGGGAAAGGGATTTAATTTGAGAAGGCCGGGATTGAGATTTCAGATGGGTGAGAGGAAGGATCCTAAACAATACGGTAGGGAGGTGCAAAACAGTTCATGTACATGCCCGTTGTCACAGTCTGACCTTGGGAATAGACATCACAGCACCCAACTGGGCCTCCAAAGGAAGAATAGCTGCATTTCCAGCTGGAAATGACTCCATCTAAGTTGTTTCTAAATTTCAGGAAATGAAAATACATAACAGTAAGTCAGAATAAAAATGTATGCCCCCAAACGAAGATGAAAAACAGCTGTGATCTCTTTCACACCAAGCATTAGACTTCACAGACAGATGGGAACAGAGATGGAATGATGGACAATCAAATGCGCTATTAGCTCTGGCAGATTCTAAATATTGGCTGACTTTCGAAGACTGCATGAAAATCCACATGGTAGAAATATTACACATATTCAATGAATGTTAAAGCATATTTGACAAAAGTATTTAACTTGACTCTTCTCAAGGTTTTTCTTATTTTCCTTACATTAGTTCTCGTAAGTCTAGTAAGTTTTCTTCATGCCATGAAAAAGCGAATAATTTGAAAGGGAAAGACACATAAATATGTTTGTAGAGTAAAAATATTTTGGTTTTTTTTCCCTCTTTAACTAGCTACCAGTGGAAAAGTTCAGATTTGATGCTTAGAGAGAACTGATATGTTATTTCATTTTAATGATTAACTGGACTACATTTTATTCACCTGCTTTGAAAAAGATAAGTATCTGTGGTATCCAGGAAGAATGCAAGTAATCTACTTAGGCTAATTAGCTTGAGTGACTTTCTTTTGCAAGCTTGTTTGAAGGAGGGTCATTCAGATTGTGTCCCAACACCACCATCCCCAATCTACCACCTATTACTGGCACACGTTTTCCTGTTACATTGTGATATCTTTGAAAATAATGCTTTAAAATGCCTTCTGTGTCTGGCAGCTAATAAGTGAGAACAAGATTCGGGGAAGCACTGTGTTATTGAAGATTGAAATTACCAAAATGTACGCCTCTGCAAGTCAAAACTCCAGGTGTATGAGTATAGCAGTTGCAGCATAATTATTTCTCTAAGTCAGAGAGAATTATTTGTCTTCAGTCATGCTTATGAATAATTTTGATTTATTTTTTCTGCATTATAGAAAAGGGTGCCTTCCTACTTCATGTCCTGTGGCATGCTGACATATAACACTATAGGGTACATTTTTTAGAAGCTGTTGTATTATGTATGGAGGCAAAAGAAGAAGGAAAGGAGATTACTATGTGTCATAAATTAACTATGGACTGTTTGAATGCACCGGATGATGCCTTTAAAACATGGCAATACCTTTTAACTTCACATGCCATGTGCCTTCAAATGCAGGAACATATATAGTGATATATTTGTAAGCAATGTGCTTCCTTTAGCTAAACAGGTACCTCCTTATTCATGTAGGCTTGGTCACACCAGGTTCTTTCCAACGAAATGTTCCAATACAACTCTGTCATCTGATTTGCTGTGCTGAATCAGCACTCTCTGGGTACAGAGTTTTCTTGAAAGTTTCTTCAAAATACTACACACTGGAGGGGATACTTTCACCAAGGCTGAGTCAGCAAGTGGAGCAAGAAAGGAAGTGAGAGATTTATAGGATTCTTTCAATGCTGGAAGGAGCTCTGCTGATGGGTAAGAGGAGGATTATGCAGGTTAGCCTCTGTGGGCTGAGCTTGCAGAGAATGAACCTCAGTCTCTTCATTTTGCTTGAAATGAACACTTGGTAGTTTAGTCCTATACTCTGCTACTCATAGCACAGGCCCTCCATCACCCCTTCACTTTTCACCTTTTAAAACATTTTCATATTTGCCATTTCATTTGTTCTTCAAACAATGGTTAGGTATGCAAGTCAGGTATGAGCAGCCATATTCAAAAGATAAAGAAAATAAGGTAGAGAGAGATTAAATAACTTGTCTAAAATCAGATAGTTAATCACAGACAGAGTTGAGACTAGATGAACATAATCCACGTTGCTTGACTTCCATTCTATGAACTTTCCAATCTACATACTGAGACAGGGACAGTGGGTGAAGTTAGAGTAGGGCGAGGGCCTGGGGAGGGGGGGAAGCAGGGTGGAATATTTACAGTCAGAGCAACATAACAATGGGCAAAGAAGTCCCCATTGAAACTCTGTTAAGCATTATGCAAAGTCAAAGTCACACTAATTCTCTAGGGAAAGATACCTAAGAATATAGACATCTTCAGTGAGATCAGTTAAAGATCAAAAGGCCAGGAGCAACTTGGCCTGGAATGTTTGAGTGTTCTGTAAGGGTATCAGCATAACCTGTGACTCCGCTGTCAGCCCTAGCAATCAGGCTATGACCCAGCCCACCTTGAGGACAGGGCAGGTGATACAAGTCGACACCCCTAAGTTTTTTTCATGTTCTCGAAAAATCCTCCACTGCCTATAAAACCTCCTAGACAACACACCACTACTGGCTCTCTTGTCCCCTCCTGGTGTGAGCCAGGAGCTCTATTCTCTCACTTTATTTCTAAATAAAAGCCTGTACTTTGCTCTCCTAGCTTGGGTGTTTGTGAAGCTCATTCTTCGGCTTCGTGAACAAGAACCCCGGCATCAATACTATCTACATGTTTGGACTTACAAATTCCATACAGAGATAGAGATAAAGATGATAGACTGATGGATGGATAGATAGATCAGTAGCTCAATTGAATGATTTATAGAGAGGGAGGTACGTACTATATGCCAGGGATTGTGAAAGGCACTTTAGTTATCTTTATGAATGAATCAGTTTCTGCTCTCTAGGCAAAGTGAGAAGCCAGCCTAAACTCAAACAGCAGTTTAAGTCTCATGCCTTCTGTTTACTAGCATATGAGGAAAACACAGTCTCTGATATATCTGAATGTAGGTATTAATTTCAGCTATGATGCCAACTTATTTCTAGAGCTGCTGAAAATGTTTCATTATCTCAGTATAATTCCCAGTACTGTTTGTTTTTTTAATGTTAAGATCCCAAATACTGACAGAAAGGTACTTAAAAGTAGAGGGCTATATTTCTAGCATTACTGGGCTCTCTTGAGTTTATAATTTCGAATACTTCATTTGACACTTCTCAGATATAGCACAGTCCAAAAAGAAAGTCACATTCGCATCTGGTTAATTCTGCCTTACTACAAACAAGTAAAGAATCCTCCATTCCTAACTTGTCCTTAATTCCACAAGAGAAATTTTCAATCTATGTGTATTGAATTTTCTTAAAGCACAGTGTATGTCAGAGTCTTACTAAGAAACTTAGTATGTTATTAACACAATCTAATTAGGGAAAACTGAAATCCATTCCTTCATTTGCCAAATGACTATTGAGTACCAACTATGAACCAGGAATTATACTATGTGCTCCCTGCCTTCAAACACATATAGTATAAGAGAGAGAAGACAGACATTAATAGAATAGTTACAAAAACATAAAGTTGAAACCATTTCAAGTGCTATGAAAGAAAGTTACATGTGTTATTTGAGTTTACAATAGATGTATTTGACATAGTCTTGGTAGGGAAGAGTTCCCTGAGGAGATATCTACTGAGTCACAAACTGAAGAATAAGCAGTTAAATAAGAAAAGGGTTTAGAGTAGACATTGCAGGGAGAAGCAGCAGCATCATGTATGATGAAAATACAGGAGGACACTTTTGCAGACTGGATTAATGAACCTTAGCCTGGGTTGAAAACCTGTGGAACAGCAAATTCAGGAAGAAAGAATCAGACTTTATGTGAGTAAAGATTAGAAGATTCTATGTAGATGCTCTCAATCTTCTTTTGGATAATCTTTACCCTACAAAAATTTCCTTTCCTGAAGGGCTATATTTCCAATTGCTCATTTTGATCATCTACCCCATTGTCCTTAGAATTGTCTTTAATTCAATTGCTTGAATGGAAATAGAAAATGGGGGTTTACCCATGTTACCAAAGTCTTCTCAGCCACTGGGCACTGTCTTTGTCTACTGGTAAATGAAAAGTGTTTTTTCTCTAATCAGGACAGAGGTCAAAGGGATGGAGGGGGTCAGAGTCTTTGAAACTGGTGAAATGCTCCACCTTATTCTAGAACACCTGCACAGTCCATTCTAGGCAACAAGAACTAATCATACAACAAAACTAGACCTACAGTAAACACAGCCTTATAAGTCATCAAAGCAATTTAAAAGATCAGTTTGATGTTTGACAGAGTCAATATGTATCTCTATGTGTTGGAATGACATGCTGAGGTGGCAGTTTACTCAGCTTTGAGCCTATGCAGCAATCTCAGAAGAGGAGTAAAGTCAAATGAAAAAATGATGAGACTAACAATGAAAGCCACAGTGAGGATCTGAAAATAAGTGAGTAAGAATCTCTACTGAATGCATAAGGAGCTAGTGACAAGACCAGTACTAGCTGGCCCCTACCAGCCCAGCTAGCCATTCCGGATGGCCTTGCCTGCGTCCTTTGATTCACATGCTACAGTGTTCACAGATCGTTTACACTTCACCTATTAAGGCTTCCTTATTATTTATCACTCCAGTATCTTTTTTCCCCAAGGAGATTTTAAAGTCCCTGAGGACAGAAACTATTCCTTCCTTCTACTCTGTCTTCTCAAGTACAGACCCTAATTCCATCTATACACAACAAAGGTGAATACTGTATGTGCTAGTTGAAGAAATGTATATTGTATTGAAGACCATCCCACTGATATGGCCAAGGTCAAATGGCTAGTAAATGGTGAAGCCTGTATTTGTACCCTGGTCTACCTGGCTTCAGTCAGTTCTAAAGTCAGACAAACTTAGATTGAAATTCAGGCTCCATTATGTATTTAGTTGACGGAAAAACAAAGTTATTAAGTGCATACTATGAGCCAGGCACTATGTTAAATTCCTATTCTCATTCAGCCTTCTTAACAACCTTAAAAGGAAAGTGCTATTATTACTTCCATATCACAGAAGACTATATCAAGACACAGAAACATTGAGTAATTCATTCAAGGTCACACAGTTAAGTAGCAGAACTGTTATACAAAGCCAAAGGGTTTAACTCCAAGCTCATCAGTGTAACTGATATTGCTTCCTTAAATGTAATAAACACTAATTGAACATGTGCTGGATCAGATACTCCTGGACCCTTGGAATCATATGGAAAATTGCATATGCGTATTTTACCCTCTAGATTGCTTTCATCAAATTCTCAAAGTTCTCAATGTCTCCAAAAAAGTGAAAGAACACTTACCAGAATGGGGAGAGAGTATGAGGGTATAATAATACACATTCCAGACACTCTAAGAGTTCATGATTCACTTCAGGAACTAAGATGATCAAAGAAGTAAATATGGTATAAGACATATTTTTTTCTAAACAAGTGGCTCAGAGGAGGGAGAGACCATTGTGCTGAGGCAGGAAGGAAAGACGTCACAGAAGAGGACAGATCTGAGTTGTATCCTGAAACACGGGCAGGATTTTGAGAGGTAAAAACTGGTAAAACAGACCTTGCAAGCTACAGCAGTGGGGCATTGGGGAATGTGATATGAGCAAAGACAATGTCACCTTCCAATGCTGATACAGTCTGTGAAATGTCTATCATTTCTCCTTACTATTTCTGGCATAGCTGTGAACTCTCCAACTCACAGTTTCCTGTAGATGTCCTGGTGACTTAGGAAGGCTTGGCAGAAAGTTTTGCAGAGCACCTGTTTTAAGCTAGTGGTTTTCACAACCTTGCATTCAAGCATCCCAAAGCCAAAGTGAAATTAAATTAATTTGACCCTTAAAAATTACATTTGTAATAAGGAGAACTAAAGACCATAAAATGAAGATAGCACAACAAAACAGAAATCAAATTAAGAGGCTGTCCTGAAGACCTTTAAGGTGAGGAGGACCTTTTATGCATTGGGTGTTGTTAAATCATTCAGTTCATTTCACAGTGACTTGCTTTTGACGCAGTCTAGGATGAAATGTACTTCATTGCTCCTGTGCATAATTAATATCATTCTGTAGTCTTCATCAGATAGGTCACCTCTGAATATAAAACAATTGTATTTTTCCTGAATTTCCTCTCATAACGGATCCTCAAAACCTGCATGAGAGACCATAGAGGAGTGTCTGAAGAACTACTGTAGGTGCTGGTCCATTAATTAACTTGACCTTACTATCACCATTCATTCATTCATTTATTCATGCATTCATTCCTTCATCCATCTATTACATCAGAAATATCTATTCATCATCTTATTTGGTTGCCTGAGGGCCAATTACCGTAACTAGCTGTGTTAGGCACTGGGTATATGAAGATGAGTAAGACAGCTCCTATTCTCAAGTTGCTGTTAGCCAAGTGGAAAAAAATTGGCATATAGGCAGATGAGTTAGAGTGTAATAGGCTACAAAAGTAGGATTTTCATTTTTAAAGGACATCAGTACTCATTTAAAAAATCTTTGTAATAAAAATGAAAAATTGCAGGCAATAAAATAAATCCAGGAAATACAAAAGGAATAAAAAGTGACACTCTCACCCCAAACACTCAGTCCCCCTACCCAAAGGCAAACACTGTTCACAGCTTCATATATTTCTTCCCAGAAATTTTCATTGTACATATGCACATGCACACACATTATGTCCATTCATCTGCCTCCTCTTTGTTCACTTACAATTTCTTAGGGATTTTTCTATACCAGTTCCCACTCCTCACTCTCTTTAGTAACTAAGTGGCATTTTATTATGTGGATATAAGGCACATTTACTTAACCAGTCTCTTCTCATGTACATCTTGTTGGTTTTTCAGGTGGTTGCTATTTCAAAACAAACAAACAAAAACACTCCAGTAAAAAGCTTCATGCTTATCATTCATTGAGCATGGTGGTGGAAGTTTTGTTATCACAGGTTATATGAATATTCCATTGGACAAGTATTTCCCAATTGCTTTAAAAAAATTGTTTGTTTCCATTTTCTTGTACTATGAAGAAAATCTAGAAGTAAGAACAACTAATTCTGCCTAGCAGACAATGGCATACTTCCCAAAGGAGGGGAATTTATAAGATATTAAGGAATGAGTTCACCAGGTGGAGAATATGCATTCTAGATACATGGAATGAAGTTGAAGACACTTGAATGAGCACTGTTAGAGAAAGGTGACATGTTGCCTGTAGCTGTAGAGCATGGCGATTAGAGAGTAAGGACAAGAAAGGAAATTGGAAAGGCAGATTGGAGTCAGATAATGAAGGATGTTGTTAAGAAGTTTAGAATTTTTCCTGTAGAAGAGAAACTTTGGATGTTTTTAAGCAGAAGAGAGATATCATCAATTGTTCTTTGGAAGGTTATTTAGACCGCAATGTTTAAAATGGCTGGGGAAGGAGACAAGGGTACAAGTTTGAAAAGCATTACAATAATTAAGTAAAGAAATACCTTTAATAGAGACTAACAAACTTTACCCTAATGTAAAACTTCTTACTCCATCCTGGGACCCCAAAAGGCTACACCCTAGAATAGTGGGTGGACAGGACTCTAATACCTTAATATACCAGTCTTGAACTGTTAGTCCCCACAGGTGTTCAGGAAGGAGGAAGGTAATTCCTATCTAGAGAAAGATAATGTCATAGTAAAAAAAAAGTTTCTAAAAAATTTTTTTCAAATAAAATACATGGCAGATAATCAATGATGAGGCAAATAAAAATCATTGCAGTTACCAGGCTTAAACTTTGAAATAACTATGCTTAACTATACTCATGGAAATAAAATCCAAACTTCAAACACATGTAGCAAGGAACTGGAAACTATAAAAAGTGATAGTACAGATTTGAAAATAAATTAACCATCCAGAAATAATGGAACTCAAAAATGTAGTAATCAAAATTAATAACTTTTAGATGAGGTTAACAGAAAAATAGATACAGCTAAAAAGAGAATTGGTTATCTATATTCTAGAATATAGATTAAAAGAACCGTATAAATTGAAGTACAAACAGATAAAAAAGAGGAAAGGTCTCAATAAGCTTCCAAGGATGAAGCTTGTATATATGAATAACTTGTATCTGTCACCTAATTTAAGAAATACAATATTACCAGTGTCATTGAAACCTTTGTGTGTCCCCTCCTTGCTTTACTCTTTCTTTCTTTTCACCAGAAGCAAATCCCAACCTAAATTTTGAATTGATTAGTCTGTTGCCTTTATTATCGCATTTATAGACATCCCTAAAAACATACCATTTAGTTTGAACAGTTTTGAGCTTCTGTATATGGAATCTCATTGCTTGTGCTATTTTGGCCTATTTTATCACTCAGTATCACGTTACAGTTTTGAAATTCTTGCATATTGATACATAAATCTGTAGTCATTGTCATCTAGCATTTTGTTGTATATAAAGACAGCACTGTTTATATATTTGTCTTATCACTGATGGAACTTTTTTTTTCATAACATTATTGCTATTGGGATTCTGATACATGACTACTAACAAAAAGCTAGAGTTTCTCTATGGAGGAAATATTTCAAGGAGTGAAATTACTAGGTTGTAGGATATGCAATGTAATGACAAAATATTTTGCCAGAGTAGCTATGACAATTTACATTCCCATACTGGATGAGAATTCTAGTTTCTAAACACCATCAACAACTCTATCTATTGTCATGTTTTAAAATTTAGCTCAATCTGGTTGATGTGGAAAAAAAACAAATGCATTGTAGTTTTAGTATGAATTCCTCTGATTAAAAATTAAGTGTATTTTCACATTTATGGACATTGTTTCCTCTTCTGTGAAATTCCTATTTTGTCTTTCAATTATTTTTTTTAATTAGGGTGTTTTCTTTTTTTGGGAATCATAAGAGTTCATCACATATTTTGAATTCTAATAAAATGTCCATTAGAAATATTGTGTTCCAATAAAATTTTATTTGTAGGAAAACTGATTTATTTCATCTTAGGAAGCTGGAGAATAGTCAAGTATAGGGACTTTAAACACCTCCCATGGAATTTTAATATGCTTGCAGAGTTGAGAAACATTGCTAGATCTATTCAAAGAGATTGGTATATTTAAGACTCTGAATCTATCTTTAATGTGTTTTAATAAGTATTTACCAATTTCCATGCAAAGGCTGTTTATATCTTTTGTCAGATTTGTTCCTGGGTTTTAATAGCATTCCTGAAAATGAAAATGGTATCTTTTTAAATGTCATTTTCTATTTGTTGTCAATGTATAAAAATGCAATTAAATTTTTGTATGGAGATTTTATATCTGGTTCCTTGCTAGAACTTTCTATGCATTTATTTTTGTCATAGCATTTTAAAAATTAACTTACCTTTATTTTTAGAACAGTTTTTGATATATAGAGAAATTGAGTGGAAAGTTGAGTTCCCATGTTGCCCTCCCTCTACCTACACACACACAGGTTCATTAACACCTTGCATTAATGTGGTACATTTGCTACAACTGATGAGACCAAACTGATGCACTATTATTAAAAAAATGCCATAGTTTACATTTGGAGTCACTCTTTGTGTTGTACATTCTATGAATTTGACAAACGTATAATGATATCTATCCACCATTACAGAACTGTGAAGAATTTCACTGCCCTAAAATCCCTTGGAGTCCACCTATTTTTAATCTTCCTCTCTTTCCCCAATGCCCCGGTAACCGCTGATCTTTTTATTATCTCCACAGTTTTGTCTTTTCCATATTGTAATGTAGTGGAAATCATATGGTATATAGCCTTTACAAAGTGACTTCTTTCAATCAGCAATATACATTTAAGTTCCTTCCATGTCTTTTCATAGTTTAATAGCTTATTTCTTGTTAGTATAAATATTCCATTGCCTGTATGTACCACAGACTATATATCCACTTACCTACTGAAGGACATTTTGGTTGCATTTAAATTTTGGCAATTATGAATAAAAATGCTATAAACATCCATGTACAGGTTTTGTGTATATGTAAGTTTTCAGATCCTTTGAGTAAAGACCAAGGAGTGTCATTGCAAGACCATAAGAATATGCTTCATTTTGTAAGAAATTGACAAACTCTTCCAAAGTGGCTGTACCATTTCTGTCTCACCAGAAGTACATGGGAGATCTTGTTGTTCTGTGTCCTCACCAACAATTGGTATTTTCAGATTTTTGGATTATAACCATTCTAATAGGTGTATAGTGGCATCTCATTGCTGTTTTAATTTGCATTTCCCTGTTGACATATGACTTGGATAATTGTCCTTTATCATATGAGTCTTTTGCAAAATTTTCTCCTTATGTATGACTTGTGTTCTAATTCTCTTGGCATTGTCTTTAGCAGAGCAGTTTTTAATTTTAATGAATCCAAATAATCGATTATTTTTCTTTCACAGATCTTGCTATTGATATTGTACCTAAAATGTCATTAACAAACCCATGGTCACCTATATTTTCTCCTACATTATCTTCTGAAGTTTTATAGTTTTGTATTTTACAATTAGGTCTGTGATTCATTTGGAGTTAATTCTGATGATGAAAGGTGTGAGGTTTGTCTTTAGATTCATTTGTTATTTTTATATGCAGATGTCCAGTTGTTCTGGCACCATTTGTTGAAATTTTTTCTTGACATTTTACTATGTTTTCTGCTTATTCTTTTGAATCTTTGAGTTTTCTATATAAACAATCATACTGCAAGGCAATAATGAGAGTTTGTTTCTTCTAAGATTATATGTTCTTTCTATATCTTTCCCAAATGCATTGAGTAGGGCCTCCAGTACTATCTTTAATTGATATGGTGACAGGACACATACTATCTTACTCCTGATTTTAAAGGGAATGTTTTTAACATTTCATCATTGAGTATGAGGTGTGTTGCAGGTTTTAGAAAGTATTTTATTTGTATATAATTCACATACTATAAAATTCTCTTTTAAAGTACATAATCCGGTGCTTTTCAGTATCTTCAGAAAGTTGTGTAACCATCACCACTATCTAATTCAAGAATATTTTCATCAACCAAAACATAAACCCCTTACTCATTAACAGTCACTACTCATTTCTTCATAACCCTATCCCTGGAAACCACTAATTTATTTTCTGTCTGGATAGATTTGTGTATTCAGGACTTTTTCATAAAACAGTATCATACAATATGGGGACTTTTGTGCCTGGCTTCTTTCATTTAGCATCATGATCTAAAGGTTCATCCCTGTTGTGCCAAATATCAGTACTTCATTAGTTTTGATTGCTGAATACTACTTCATTGCATGGGCATACCATTATTTTAAAGTCAGTTCATCAGTTGAGGGACATTTGGGTTGTTTCTACTTTTTGGCTTTTTTGAGTAATGCTGCTATGAATAACAATTGTACATATTTTTGTGTGCAGATATGTTTTCAGTATTCTCAGATGTCACCTATGTTATATGACAACCCTATAGTTAAAGTTTTGGGGAACTGCCAAACTGTTCTCCAAAGCAGCTGTGCTTTAGAATTTGTAAACAGCCTTTTCTAAGTTAGAGAATTTCCTTTCCATTTGTAGTTTGCTACTGTATATTAAAATTAAGAATGGATTCTCAATTTTACCAAATATTTTTCTGTATTTATTGAGTTATCATGTGTCTCCACCCCCACCCCTTATTTATAGTATATTTTCTACTGTTGAATCAAACTATCATTCCTGGAATAAATCCAACTAGGCTCTTAACGGTTTGACCAATTTATACATGTCTGGAATTCATGCATTAATAAGTTAGTTGGAATTTTTGCTTTAATATCAATGAATAAGAGCCCTATATTTTTTCTTTTCTCATTTTATCCTTTCCTTGTGTTGTTATTAAAGTTATATTACTTTTATAAAATTGGTTTGGAGGATTCCCTTTTTTTCTACTCCTTTGAAGTTTAAAATATTCCATTTCTTGAATGATAAAACACATTCATAAAATTGCCTGGGTTTAGTGATTTCTGTGGGACAAGACTTTTAAATACTGATTCCATTCCTTTAATAATTATGTAAAACAAATAAGACATTTTATTTATTCTTGCATCAGTTTCAGTAATTTTGTTTCTTCCATTTTATCCATGTTTTCAAAAGTATTAAGATAATATTGTTCGTATTTCCCATTTATCTTTTCATATCTGCTGCATTCACATTTATACCATTTTTAATTTTCTAACGATATAATCTGATTTATTATACACACACACACACACACACACATATACACATATTCTGGTTTCCAGCATATATCCAGGAAAAACTGTATCCTGAACTTAGGAATGTTCAAAACTGAGGAAGAAGTGAGTTTCTAGGAAGTCTGACATGACCTGACTTCTGATTCCGAAAGTAAATCATTGTTGTTGGAAAATAAAAGTGATATGGAAATACATGATTTGAAAAGAAAATGTCTCTTACTATCTTTCCCCAGGTGTAGTCACTGTTAACACTTTGGAAACTATTCTTCCCAGATATTATTTATTTATTTCTATAGAAATAAGAGCATAGTAAATATACTCTTTGAAAAAACTTCATTTCGTTAGCAGTAGACTCAAAGACATTGAGAAGGGATTAGTGGTTACTAAAGGGGAGGGGTTGGGGAAGGTGGGAGAAAGGGAAAAGGATAAAGGGGCACAATAATTCAAAATCACAATATAGGTTGATCACAGGAACAGTAGTACAGCATAGAGAATACAGGTAATTATTCTGTAACATCTGATTACATTGATGGACAGTGACCGCACTGGAGGGGGTGAGGACTTGATAATATGGGCAAATGTTGAACCACTGCATTTTGTATATGAAACCAACATAAGATTGTATATCAGTGATACTTTAATAAAAAAACACTTTATTTTGTTTTCACTTTATATATCTTGGATATATTTTCATGCTCTAAATCCTGGCATTTAAGAGTATGATAGGATGCATATTAGAAGACCAATCTATTTTCTTCTCCACCATGACTCTTCTATGTTGAATACACAGTTACCTCTCTTTTCTTTGACCTCCTTTAATATTTGGCCTACCATTTAATCCCTCTACAATTAGCACTTGATTATGTATCATCTTCTATTTTCTTTAATACATTGGCCTCTTATTGTTTCATACGCCTTACTCCTATTTCCTTGGTAAGACTGTTTTTTCATTGTATCCCACTATCTGAATAAGAGCACAGTGGATTCTCACCAACTTGTTAACTTCATTTGATCTTACAGATCTGGGCTTCTTGAATTCAGCATGCAAAGGCATACAGATGATATTCATATCAAATTCTCCTTAACTAACCAGGAAATATTTATTTCATTCCACTCAAAGAAAGAAACCATGTTGTGCTCACTCTGCACAGCCATCAGCACATTGCTCAATCTCAATAAATGTTAAACAAGAAAAGCTGAGATATATTAAACATTGCCCTGCAGTTCATTCCATCTGCAGATGTCTGTATTTATTCTAATCAAATCTTTCTCTGGCCTATAGTTCATATTCATAAAGGGATTCATCTGTTCATCTGTCCCCTCATCTTAGGCCAAATGTGTTCACAGGCAGGGGTGGAGCCAGGGACAGAAATAGTTCAGGATTCCTAATCACTTTATTTTTTTTTTTTAAGAAATAGAAGTATTCCTTAAAAAAAAAAACAGCTTTTCAATAGTTGATGAGCATTCCCAATACATTACCATTCACTTGTGCTAATCAACTTTAAGACATATATGTACAGAGTACTTAATATACTTAATATACAATATATAAGTTCTAAATGTTAATGTTGGTAACTACCACTCACATTTTTTGACATCCTCTGGAAACATTCTCATTTCTACACCTAAGAAAATGACCTCGGGCATGAAGTACTCCATTCTGAAAATTCCCTCTGAATTGCTTCCCTGCTTATGCTTCCTAAACTCTATGTGTTTTATTAATGTCCCTGTGATTTCCTTATCTTTCAAACTGCTGTATAATAGACTCTCTCTGCTACTGGTGAAAGACAAGTATTTTCGACCATAAGAATTAGGTTCTGAATGTGTAATCTTCTTGACAGGAATACCAAATGTACCTATGGTTCCCTCTCCAGTTACGTTTACAGACTTCTAATAGAATTGTGTCCAGTTAGTTTTTGCTGAGGTGTAGAGTAAATGCCTAACAGGAAAAGGATTTACAATTTGACATAGACAGGAGCCTTCATGGCCATCTGTACACTCCACTACTTCTAGGAGAATTTTGAAATTCCTCATAAAGAGCAGTGCTTGGAATAAGTGCCAAAGCATGGTGATTCTTAAGTTCCTCTGGTCTAGCTAAGACAGAAATTACCATAGTAAGATTTCAAATTAAGTCTTAGTATTTCAAACCCTTGGTGAGAGGGTTCCCTCCAATTTTACTCTACAACTGTTAAGCATGTTAAGAACAAAACATACCCTGCTTCTTACATGTTCTAGAATAACATCTCATGAATCAGCATTATTTTCTCATAGTCCTGTTGCTGGGAAATTAGATAAAATGCACTGGTTGTTGACATTAGAGGGATATAGACCCTTTTAGTTTAGACCAAACATAAATACTAAAGGTTTGGCAGAAGTGAAGTCATTTCAATATTTTTTTGTTTTCCAAGATTTAAACTTTAAAAAAAAACACACACAAACAAAGGGACAATACTTGTTCTGTAAAAGGGGAAAATAAAGAAAATAAAGATGTTGGTGACTTCTGGTTAAGTATGGCAGATTAAATCTATGAAATAATGAAAATTAAATCAAAATCATAAGATGGAAGAACATAGAAGAGGAAAAAACAATAGAGAGATACAAATAACATGGGAAGTATTAATAGATATAATAGAATTTAGAAAACTGAAAGCTAAGTGTCTGAGAGGCATTAAGGAACAGGATGGAGGATAGCAATCAACAAACATGATTTGTGTGTTCAAAATTTAGGAAAGGATCAGAAATTACAATTGCCAGATAGCTGTAAAGGTCTGGATATGGGCACGGCTCAGAAGAAAAAAATGAGAGGAGGGTTTCATAGTCTATAAAGAGCACTTAGGCCTCTAGATTGACTCCCAGTTCTGACATAAAATGGGAGAGACTGAAACAAGGGGATTCTGGACTTGTGGACCACTGGCACAACTAACAATTAAGATATAATTAAAACTAGGGTATTATATGGGAATCTGCATCCTGAGTGATGGAACGCTCTCAGCTCTCTCTCTCTCTCAACTTCTAAAGTACTAGCAACCCAGATTAAAATTCCAGGAAAGGGATTGGTGGATGGATTTCTGCCTGGGCTGGTTGACTGACCCAGGAAAGATAACGCACACGCAGAGATTGCAATCAGCTTTTCAGTGCCTCATTCCTGAATATGAAAAACCCTCAAATGAAAACTTCCAAAATGAAAAATAGACCAAAACAAACAAACAGAGAAGAGAGTTTCAAGAAAACAGATATAGCGCAAGGAGCAAAAGAGGATGTCATCATTGTCATCATCATTGCCATGCAAAGAACAATAAAAAAATCAGTGAAATGGTTGATGAAATTGACCAGAAAAAGTAGGTAAAATGTCAGACTTGGAAACAACAGAAAAGATAAGAAAATAGATCAGTTCATGAGGTCCTTCGTCATGACAGAATTTCCAGAGAAGTCTGGAAAGTAATCACAGGGGAGGAAATTATGAATAAAATAATAAAATGGAATTTCCCATAGCTAAAGAACACAAGTTTCTAGGATGAAGGTGCCAACTAAATATGATTAATGAAAGGAGACTTATACAAAAGCACATCACTGTGAGATTTCAGAGAACTGGAGAAATGAGAAGATCCTAAAGCTTCCCTAGAGGAAACAAACAAACAGAAGAACAAACAAAAAAGTGAAGGATCTGAAACAAAAGTAACTTCAGTTTTCTTAACAGAAACACTGGACGATAGATGTTATTGCAGAAATATTTTCAAAAGTCAAAAGGAAAATCACTTCCAACCTAAAAATTATATCCAGTTAAAGCATCAAAAAAGTGAGAGGTAGAATAAATACATTTTCACACATAAAAGATCTGAAAAACAAATAAAAAATGCAGGCGTTCTCAAGAAGCTACTGGAGTATGGATTCCATGGAATCAAAAGTGAATAGAGATACAGGAAATAGAGGTGTGAGGCAAACACAACCTTCAAGATGATGTTTAAAGAGAACTCGTCATACCCCAAACTTAATTCAAGAGATACTACCCAAAATTAAAATTAAGAAATGCAAGTATAAGCATGTTATTTAGAAATGGCAAGATAAATATCAAAAGAAACCTCTAAAAGAGTTCAAAGCTATTAATCTAGGGACTGGTACTTAAAGGGTGGAGACGGGGTGAGGAGGTAGACTCCCATTTTTCTTTCTTTGACTTTTTAAGCAATGGTCATGTATTATTTATTAAAAAAAAACTACATAAAAAAGAAATATGCAACTTCAAAGGGGATTTATTTTTGAGCTTCAACATCAAATCTTCCTAGTCTTAAGGTAACTAGATGATTGATATGAAGAACTTAGCCACCTTTTACTAATATAAAACTTTCCAGAATAATCCAGCAGGTTTTTGATGCTTTATTCCCTAAAGTGAAATTTTAAGCTAGTTGAATACCAGTTATATAAAAAGCTCCCGAATAATCTTGAGTTGCAAAAGTAAGTACTGACTTTTAGCTTCAAAAATGTCCTTCTGAAGAACCTTTCTATTGTGCCTCCCATAAAACTCACTGCTCTTGATTGGCCCACATAGATGGGTGACACTTCTATCTCCTGAAATTCCTTCCTACTCTTCCTAAGAAAGACACCAGTCCAATTAAAAAAAAATACTAACTATAAGCCAGCTCTGATTAAGCCAGTTCAGAAATGGGAGTTGGGATTTCTTCTGTGTGTTAATTTGGGTGCTCTTCATGCACAGCCTATAGGGAGGGATGGTATAAAAAACAGACTGGAGTGAGGTAACTTTGACATCTTTTTTAGGTCAATGTGGCACTCCCATATCCATTTTAGCAAAACTGCTTTTGCAGAGTTTCAGCAGCAAATACAGTAGACAGAACATAGACTTTGGCATCATACTGGACTCTGCCTTAAATCCCAGTTTGGTCACTAAAACTCTATGGACTGGGAAAGTGACTTAATCTGTATAATGGAGGGTAGAATACTATCTACATTACAGAATTACTGTGAGGATTAAATGAGGCAATGCATGTAAGATATTCATTCAATATACTACATGGCCAATGAGAGTTCACTCAATGTTGTTTCTTAGTTCCTTTTTATAATCACTCCAACTTGAAATGTATTCTTACGAATGATTTACTTTGTGTGATTTATTTAGTTTCCAGTCATTACAGGGGTGTTATTTTCTCAGTTCTTACTTTTCCCCTTTAAAAGTTTAGGGAAATTCTTTTGGAACTATTTTTCATTTATATAGCCCCTTTGCTAAAGAGGATATAGAACGAGAACAGTGATTGAAGTCAGATTTTTAGGATTACCAAAGACCATATAGAGAATACTTTAGAGTCGTCTTCCCTTTATCGGCTGGGGATGCATTCCAATACCCCCAATGGATCCCTAAAACCACCGATAATACCAAACCCTACATATGCTGTTTTTACTATACATACATTCCTATAATAAAATTTAACCTATAAATTAGGCACAGTGGAAGATTAACAATAATGAATAATAAAATAGAACAATCATAACAATATACTGTAATAAAAGTTACTGAATGTAGTTTCTCTCTCTCAGAATGTCTTATTGTACTGTACTCACCCTTCTTCCTCTTGTGATGATGTGAGCTGATAAAATGCCTACTAAATGAGACAAAGCGAGGTGAATGTAACAGACACCGTGACTCAATGCCGGGCTACTGTTGACCTCCTGACGCTGTGGCAGAAGGAGGAGCATCTGCATCTGGACTGAGATTGACCACAGAAACAAACTTGGGGATAAGGGGAGACTACTTACTATATTTAGCAACAGGCATGCAGCACATCCATTATTTATAGGAACCTACCATATAACTTTTGGAAGCTATTTTTTTTGGCTGCAGTTTCTTATCTAAGTTTGATCTGAATTTCAAAGTGAGTTGCAGTGGTGGAATGAGGGTATCTGATACCCTCCAAGTGAGAGTCCCTCTATCATGTACCTCCAATCTTACTCTATAATGGTGAAGCATTTAAAAATCATCATCTATAGTTATGCCTTCCTTAAACATTTTTGAAAAAAAGTGGAGATATAATATAAAAGCCATTTATTTGTAAAACCTTCCTTTCATCCACCTCCAATATTACATTCTTTCCCTACACAGACAGGGAATCTTGCATGTTTTCCTGCTTTCACTTTGTGACCTTCTCTGATGCTTTTAATCTGTCTTCTCCCCTCTTTTGTAAATGAGATTTGCATTTGGCAAGGTATCTGATTATCCAATTCAGTATTTATTTATTGGTTATGTACTTAGTATCTGGATTCACATTAGATAACAAAAGAAAAGGGTTGCCCTTAAAGGTTGTATCAGAAAAAGAATGGATGTCTTAGGTACACTGCAACTGGTTGAATCCTAAAAAGGTCTGCCTATGTGTATATAAGATAGACAAGTAAGATAATAATATAGGTCAGTGCCTAGCCTATATAGTATGCTCAAAAGATTTTAGCTATTTTTCCCTCCTAGTATAACTAATTACATATTCTGTACTCTACCATTACCTATTATTTGTATTTAGGGTTTTTTTTTTACTTATTTAGGTAGTGTTTTCATTACCCTTTAAGTTTGTTAGAAGGTGAGCCCCCAAAGGAACACCCTCCAGTGCAACCCTACACACACTACAGATAATGATCTTCCCACATTAAGTTCTCAATCAATGCTACTGCAGGTTATTATAAAGGAATTTTTAAGTATCTCTCTGCCAGTGGGATAATTATATCCTGGTTCTCTTCCTGTATTTCCAATTGCTTCAACTTCACCTACAATGGTCTGTTGGTTTTTTTTCCCCATCTGAATGTTGCCAGAGCCTATGGAGTAAGTGACTATATATGTGGAATATTTGAGGGTCTCTTTTATATACTATCCCTCTTATTTTCCTAACATTTTTTAGTTCATATAGTGATATCATACCCATTATTCCATTTGATTACTGCAAAATAGATTCTCTCTTGAGAAATAAGAAAACTGTGTTTCAGAAACTCAAATGGCACATCAAGGCCATTCAGTTACTAAGTGTTGAAGCTGGGATTAAAGCTCCAAACCTCAGGTGGGTTTTCTGCTCTTAGTCTGCTGTAATTTTTTTTCATATTATTATCCTTTATTCAACAAATATCTATTGGACTCTACTTCTTTTTTCTTTTTTTGAGGATCATTGTTTACTAGACTTCCCCCATCACAAAGTTCCCCCCACATACCCCATTGCAGTCACTGTCCATCAGTGTAGTAAGATGCTGTAGAATCACTATCTGTCCTCTCCATGCTGTACAGCCTTCCCCATGCACCTCCCACATTATGCATGCTAATTGTAAGCCCACTTTCTTCCCACCCCCACCCCCACTTATCCCTCCCTTCCCACCTATCCTCCTCAGTCCCTTTCCCTTTGGTAAATGTTAGTCCATTCTTGGGTTCTATGAGTCTCCTGCTGTTTTGCTCCTTCAGTTTTACCTTTGTTCTTATACTCCACAGATGAGTGAAATCATTTGATACTTCTCTTTCTCCACCTGGCTTATTTCACTGAGCATAATACCCTCTACCTCCATCCATGTTGCTGCAAATGCTAGGATTTGTTTTCTTCTTATGGCTGAATAATACTCCATTGTGTATATGTACCACATCTTCTTTGTCCATTCATCTACTGATGGACACTTAGGTTGCTTCCATTTCTTGGCTATTGTAAATAGTGCTGCGATAAACATAGGGGTGCATATGTCTTTTTCAAACTGGGCTGCTGCATTCTTAGGGTAAATTCCTAGGAGTGGAATTCCTGGGTCAAATGGTATTTCTATTTTGAGATTTTTTAGGAACCTCCATATTGCTTTCCACAATGGTTGAATTAATTTACAATCCCACCAGCAGTGTAGGAGGGTTCCCCTTTCTCCACAACCTCGCCAACATTTGTTGTTCTTTGTCTTTTGGATGGTGGCCATCCTTACTGGTGTGAGGTGATATCCCATTGTGGTTTTAATTTGCATTGCTCTGATGACGAGTGATGTGGAGCATCTTTTCATGTGCCTGTTGGCCATCTGAATTTCTTCTTTGGAGAAATGTCTGTTCAGTTCCTCTGACCATTTTTTGATTGGATTATTTGCTTTTTATCTGTTCAGGTGCATAAGCTCTTTATATATTTTGGATGTCAACCATTTATTGGATCTGTCACTTATGCATATATTCTCCCATACTGTAGGATGCCATTTAATTCTGTACAGTCCTTTGCTGGACAGAAGCTTTTCAGTTTGATGTAGTCCAACTTGTTCATTTTTGCTTTTGTTTCCCTTGCCCGGGAAGATATGTTCATGAAGAAGTTGCTCATGTTGATGTTCAAGATATTTTTGCCTATGTTTTTTTCTAAAAGTTTTATGGTTTCATGGCTTACATTCAGGTCTTTGATCCATTTCAAATTTACTTTTGTGTATGGGGTTAGACAATGATCCAGTTTCATTCTTTCATATGTAGCTGTCCAGTTTTGCCAACACCAGCTGTTGAAGGGGCTGTCATTTCCCCATTGTATGTCCATGGCTCCGTTATATTAATTGACCGTATAGGTTTGGGTTAATATCTGGACTCTACTCTGTTCCACTAGTCTGTGGGTCTATTCTTGTGCCACTACGAAATTGTCTTGATTACTGTGGCTTTGTAGTAGAGCTTGAAGTTGGAAGCGAGATCGCCCCTGCTTTATTCTTCCTTCTCAGGATTGCTTTGGCTATTTGGGGACTTTTGTGGTTCCATATGAATTTTAAAACTATTTTTTCCAGGTCGTTGAAGAATGTTGTTGGTATTTTGATAGGCATTGCATTGAATCTGTGGATTGCTTTAGGCAGGATGGCCATTTTGACAAAATTAATTCTTCCTAGCCAACACCATGGAATGAGTTTCTGTTTATTACTGTCCTCTTTAATTTCTCTTAAGAGTGTCTTGTTGTTTTCAGGATATAGGTCTTTCACTCCCTTGGTTAGGTTTATTCCTAGGTATTTTATTCTTTTTGATGCAATTGTGAATGGAATTGTTTTCCTGATTTATCTCCCTAGTAGTTCATTGTTAGTGTATAGGAATGCCACAGATTTCTGTGTATTAATTTTGTATCCTGCAACTTTGCTGAATTCAGATATTAGTTCTAGTAGTTTTGGAGTGGAGTCTTTAGGGTTTTTTATGTACAATATCATGACATCTGCAAATAGTGACAGTTTGACTTCTTCTTTACCAATCTGGATGCCTTGTATTTCTTTGTTTTGTCTGGTTGCTATGGCTAGGACCTCCAGTACTATGTTGAATAACATTTGGCAGAGTGGGCATCCCTGTCTTGTTCCCGATCTTAGAGGAAAAGCTTTCAGCTGCTCACTGTTAAGTATGTTGTTGGCTGTGGGTTTGTCATATATGGCCTTTATTATGTTGAGGTACTTGCCCTCCATACCCATTTTGTTGAGAGTTTTTATCATGAATGGATGTTGAATTTTGTCAAAGCCTTTTTCAGCGTCTATGGAAATGATCATGTGGTTTTTGTCCTTTTTGTTTTTGATGTGGTGGATGATGTTGATGGATTTGTGAATGTTGTACCATCCTTGCATTCCCAAGATGAATCCCACTTGATCATGGTGTATGATCCTCTTGATGTATTTTTGAATTTGGTTTGCTAATATTTTGTTGAGTATTTTTGAATCTATGTTCATCAGGGATATTGGTCTGTAATTTTCTTTTTTTGTGGGGTCTTTGCCTGGTTTTGGTATTAGAGTGATACTGGCTTCATGGAATGAGCTTGGAAGTATTCCCTCCACTTCTATTTTTTGGAAAATTTTAAGGAGAATGGGTATTATGTCTGATAAAATTCAGTGGTGAATCCATCTGGTCCAGGGGTTTTGTTATTGGGTAGATTTTTGATTACTGATTCAATTTCTTTGCTGGTAACTGGTCTGTTTAGATTTTATGTTTCTTTCTTGGTCAGTCTTGGAAGGTATTTTTCTAGGAAGCTGTCCATTTCTTCTAGGTTTTGCAGCTTGTTTGCATATAGATTTTCATAGTATTCTCTAATAATTTTTTGTATTTGTATGGAGTCCATCATGATTTTTCCATTCCCATTTCTGATTCTGATGATGTGTGTAGATTCTCTTTTTCTCTTAATAAGTCTAGCTAGGTGCTTATCTATTTTGTTTAGTTTTTCAAAGAACCAGCTCTTGGTTTCATTTATTTTTTTTATTGTTTTATTCTTCTCAATTTTATTTATTTCTTCTCTGATCTTTATTATGTCCCTCCTTCTGCTGACTTTGGGCCTCATTTGTCCTTCTTTTTCCAGTTTCAATAACTGTGAGTTTAGACTATTCATTTGGGATTGTTCTTCCTTCTTTAAATAGGCCTTTTTTGCTATATACTTTCCTCTTAGAACTGCCTTCGCTGTGTCCTGCAGAAGTTGGGGCTTTATGGTGTTGTTGTGATTTGTGTCCATATATTGCTTGATCTCTGTTTTAATTTGGTCATTGATCCATTGATTATTCAGGAGCATGTTGTTAAGCCTCCATGTGTTTGTGAGCCTTTTTGTTTTCTTTGTACAATTTATTTCTAGTTTTGTGCCTTTGTGGTCTGAAAAGTTGGTTGGTAGAATTCCAATCTGCTTGAATTTACTGAGGCTCTTTTTGTGGCCTAGTATGCAGTCTATTCTGGAAAATGTTCCATGTGCACTTGAGAAGAATGTGTATCCTGCTGCTTTTGGGTGTAAGGTTCTTTAGATGTCTGTTAAGTCCATGTGTTCTAGTGTGTTGTTCAGTGCCTCTGTGTCCTTACTTATTTTCTGTCTGGTGGATCTGTCCTTTGGAGTGAGTGGTGTGTTGAAGTCTCCTAGAACGAATGCATTGCTTTCTATTTCCTCCTTTAATTCTGTTAGTATTTATTTCACATATGTTAGTGCTCCTGTGTTGGGTGCATATATATTTATAATGGTTATATTCTCTTTTTGGACTGACCCCTTTATCATTATGTAATGTCCTTCTTTATCTCTTGTTAGTTTCTTTGTTTTGAAGTCTATTTTGTCTGATACAAGTACTGCAACACCTGCTTTTTTCTCCCTATTGTTTGCATGAAATATCTTTTTCCATCCCTTGACTTTTAGTCTGTGTATGTCTTGGGGTTTGAAGTCAGTCTCTTGCAAGCAGCATATAGATGGTTCTTGCTTTTATATCCATTCTGTTATTCTGTGTCTTTTGATTGGTGCATTCAGTCCATTTACATTTAGGGTGATTATTGAAAGATATCTACTTATTGCCATTGCAGGCTCTGGATTCATGGCTACCCAAGGTTCAAGGTTAGCTTTTTTACTATCTAACCATCTAACTTAACTCTCTTATTGAGCTATTGTAAACACAGTCTGATGATTCTTTATTTCTCTCCCTTCTTATTCTTCCTCCTCCAGTCTTTTTTTGTTGGGTGTTTTATTCTGTACTCTTTTGTGTTTCCTTTGACTGCTTATGTGAGTAGTTGATTTTATTTTTTGCCTTTAGTTAGTATTTGGTTGGTCTGCTTTCTTTGGTGTGATTTTATTTTCTCTGGTGATATCTATTTAGCCTTAGGAGTGCTTCCATCTAGAGCAGTCCCTCTAAAATACCCTGTAGAGGTGGTTTGTGTGAGGCAGATTCCATCAACTTTTTTTGTCTGGGAATTGTTTTATCCCTCCTTCATATTTAAATGATAATTTTGCTGGACACAGTATTCTTGGTTCAAGGACCTTCTGTTTCATTGATTTAAATATATCATGCCATTCTCTTCTGACCTGTAAGTTTTCTGTTGAGAAGTCTGATGATAGCCTGATCGGTTTTCCTTTGTAGGTGATCTTTTTTCTCTCTCTGGCTGCCTTTAATACTCTGTCCTTGTCTTTTATCTTTGCCATTTTAATTATTATATGTCTTGGTGTTGTCCTCCATGGGTCCCTTGTGTTGGGAGTTCTGTGGGCTTCCACGGTCTGAGAGACTATTTCCTCCCCCAGTTTGGGGAAGTTTTCAGCAATTATTTTTTCAAGTACACTTTCTAACCCCTTTTCTCTCTTCTTCTTCTTCTTGTCCTTCTATAATGCAAATATTGTTCCGTTTGGATTGGTCACACAGTTCTCTTAATATTCTTTCATTCCTGGAGACCCTTTTATCTCTCTCTGCCTCAGCATCTCTGTATTCCTGTTCTCTGATTTCTATTCCATTAATGGCCTCTTGCACCTCATCCAGTCTGCTCTTAAATCCTTCCAGAGATTGTTTTATTTCTGTATTCTCCATCCCTACTTGCTCGTCTAGCTCTTGCATGTTTCTCTGCAGGTCAATCAGCATGTTTATGACCTCTATTTTGAATTCTTTTCCAGGAAGATTTGTTAAATTTATCTCCCCAGGCACTCTCTCAGGGGTTGTCTGGGTAATTCTGGAGTGGACCAAATTCTTCTGCCTTTTCATGGCGGTAGAGGTAGCTGTAGGCAGGTAGCATGTGTGTCAGCTGGGGGAACAAAGACCTTTCCTGTTTGCTGGTCACCTTGCCCTTCTCCGCTGCCTGTGTTGGTTACCTGCACTCCTGGAGCAGCCTCTGCATTAATCCCCTAAGCTTCCGTGGGCGGGGTTGCTGTCAGGGTAGCCCAGAGCCTTGGAGGGAATAGCAGGTGTTCCAGTTGTGCTCTCCTGCGAGAGCAGCTCCCGTCTGTCCCTTGCCCCAGTTTCTTCTGCCTGCACCATGCAGCTTCACACCAGGAGGAGATTCTGGGTGGCTGCTGGGGGTGTGGCCACTCCCGGCCTGTTCCACACCACCTTGGGGGTGCACAGCTGCTTTCTGGCTACTGGGCCACTGTGTCGGGGGCTGCGCTGGTCAGGGGAACAACTAGCAGGCTGCTTTTTGGCATAATTGGCTTCAAGGCTGTGTTGCCACCCAGGGGGCTGGGGCGCCTGACGTTCCTCAGGATTTCCAGATGCTCAGCTGAGTGTGCCAGGACACTTCTGTCCAGCTGTTAGGTCCCTGTCGCTTTAAGACTTTCAAAAAGCAGTCGCTTTTCTTTTGTCCCAGGGGAGCCGGCTGCAGGGACCTGCTCACAGATTTTACTTTTCCTTTTTTCTAATATCCAGCACACCATGCACTGTGTGTCTGTGCTCCTTGTGCAGATGACTAGGGCTGGGTATTTAGCAGTCCTGTGCTTCCACTCTCTCCCTGCTGCAACTCCTCTCCTCCTGCCGGGGAGCTTGGTGGGGGGCGCACTTGGGTCCTGCTGGGCCGTGGCTTGTATCTTACCCCCTTCTTGAGATGCTGAGTTCTCACAGATGTACATGTAGCCTGACTGTTGTACTGTATCCACTGGTCTCTCTTTTAGGAATAGTTGTATTTGTTGTATTTTCAAAAATATATATGGTTTGGGGAGAAGATTTTCGCTGTCCTAGTCATACCGCCGTCTTGGCTTCTCTCTCTGTAATTTTTTAAATACACATATTACTCAAAAGAAGGGGTGGTCTATTTCATAAATTTCCTTCTCAAATAAAAAATAACAGCAATAATAACTGCATGTAAGTCCTATGACACCAATATTTAGTATGAGAGACCTGGGTCTCTGTTTCTCTGTAAAATTTCCAGCTATCTCAGTTTGCTACCTTCTTGGTTCATGTTAGGGATGTTAAATATGGACCAGGACCTTGAGTACAATGTGTTATGAGTTTGTACCTAAATGCATAGCATCCTGGCCCTACTTCACACTTCCTGACATCAGTGTTAATGTAAAAGACTAGGGCAGCTAGCTTGCTACACTGAACCCTCCTCCCTGGTGACTTAGAGGAGATTTTCCTTTTCTTATTTATACTTTCCTTCTGACTATGATGTCATATCCTCCCACCTCCTCCCAAGTCCACTCATTCTTTCATTTTTCAGGCCAAACTTGTTTGGTCAACTGCATTAAATTTCTCATTTCTTTCTCCAAAGGAAAAAAAAAAGTAAGGAAGGGGAAAGAGAGAGGGGGAAATGACTAGATCACAAGGATTGAAATCTTTATACTCCATTTCACATTTCTAACCCAGAAAAGGTCATTGGAAAACCTTAGCTTTGTTTTTCTATTAAGGGTACAACATAGCAAAAGAACAACCCCCAAAATATCTAATTTAAGTAAAACTCACACCAGGCTAATTTGAGCCTTGGGAAAGTCAGAAGATTTCATTTCCTAAGCTGACTTCCAGCTCTCTCTGGGATGCTAGAATAATTCACATTAATGTTTATAGTCCCAGTCTTCTATCTGCACAACAGAGAGGAATATTGTCCAGTTACATCTTTGTGAAAATCTTTACATGTGAAAATTGATCAGTAGTTCTCTTCCTTGGTCCCATACAAGCCACTGAGGCCTTTTTCCTTTACTAGAGATTAAAATCAACTAGGACTTTGGAAATTACCAAATGAAACACTTCATAGTAAATTTTCCCTAGAAGAATATCAGTAAAGACAGCAAGGTGGCAGCCTCTTGGACAGTGCATATTAGTACAGCACAAAGCTATCAAAAGAAGAGTTTCTGGGTACAATGAGGTTCTTTCTGCAGATGGGATACAATTTGAAAGTATCACTTGTGGGGAAGGGAAGGGTAGAATAGGTGGTAATTGGAGAAAAGAATTTGTACTATTCTGATAGTTAAGTGGCAGATTTTATTTTAGTATAGCATATCTAAGAAAGCCTTTATGATCATAATGAGACCTTAAAATACCTCATGTAAAAATTGTGTCTTTGCCTTGAAGCACCTACTTTAATTTAAGTGGTTCAAAGATTAGCTGTAGCTTTTTAGAAATTCTGTTGGTTGGGGAGGCAGGTCCCTGGACTTGCATTTGAAAATAGTGCATTGAACATATTTCCAAGGATTGAACTGCACAGTTAGAGCTGTATAATAATATCAATAGCAGTTTATAGGAAAATGGAATAGGCCATGAAAATTAGAATTTGTAACATCTAGGGTAGCAATAAACAAGGAAAGGTGAAACTGTCTTTTACATCCTAGAATTACAAAACTAACCACACCTAGTTTCTAAGGTATGCAAAATAAAAGGAACAAATAAGCAAATCTATATACCATCTACCTTCTGGTTAGATTCTTGTCAACTTCTTGACTTTTATTTTTCAGTGTCTTTCTAAAATGCTCTCTGATCTAATCTCCCATCACTTTGTCTACCCGAAGAGTAACTGTAACTCAGATTTCGGTAGTTATATTTAATGTGTTTGAGAAGTTGTGGCCTGCTCATTATTAATAAATCTCATGGCAGAATGGAAGACAGCCATGTACTGGAGAAAAGTGCACTGGACTATAAATCAGGAGACTTAATATTTGGCCCTTGTTCTGACGTGAGCGAGTGCCTCCATCAATCTCCATTCTCTCTCACTCTGTCTCTTTCTCTCTCTGTCGAGGCCTCAGTTTTACCTTTTGTAAAATAAAGAGAATCAATTAGATATTCTTTAATGTCCCTTCCAGATGTGAAATTCTATGATTCTATGGCCCTGTTAAAAAATAAATAGTAGAAGGCAAGCTGTAGTCCAAGAAAAAGCCAGGAAAAGTAACAAATTTTATTAAAAGTAAAACAACCAACCAAAAAATGTACATTGGTAAGGAACCACAATAAAACGACTTTTATGGTGAAATTCGTTCATAGAAAGCATTAGAATATTAACCTGGTACTATTCGTATTAAAAAAGTAACCTTCTGCTATTCTGCACTAAGAGGCACTACAGATTGCTGTATTGAAGTCAATTGGTAACTTGTAATCACAGTTAATGAGAAGAGATTCAGCAATTCAGTGAAGCAAGATGAGGATTAGAAGGTCATACACTAAAACAAAAGAAGAGGATGCACTCAAATAGAAGAAACACTTAGCTATGTAAGAGTTTCTGCCTTACTAGAGCTGCACATTTGCTGGGCCTGGCACTATGGTCCTGAACAGAAAAGACCTCCAGGGCAAACATTTTACAAATATATGCTCATTGAATGCACTAATATCCTCAGTCAGGGCAGATGCTCTTATCAAAACAAATAGGTAGGAATTTACCTGAAGAAAACAAAATCCCTGAATCGAAAAGATGCACGCAACCCTATGTTTATTATCACAATATTTGCAATAACCAAGATATGGAAGCAACCTAAGTGTCCATCAGTACATGAATGGATAAAGAAGATGTGGTACATTTACACGGTGGAATATTATTCAGCCATAACAAGAAAACAAGTCCTGCCTTAGGAAACAACATGAATGGACCTAGAGAGAATTATGCTAAGTGAAATGTCAGGTGGAGAAAGACAAATACCATATGATTTCACTTATTTGTGAAATCTAAAAACAAAGCAGAACAGAAGGAATAAAACATCAGTAGACTCATAGACATTGAGAAGAGACTGGTGGTTACCAAGGGGAAGGGGCGAGGGGTGGGGGATAAAGGGGCATAATAATCCGCAGTCACAATATAACTTGGTCACCAGGATGGTAGTACAGCATGGAGAATATAGTAAATGATTTTGTAACATCTTTCTCCATTGATAGATAATAACCACACTAGAGGCAGTGAGGATTTGATAATGTAGTTAACTGTTAAACCACTGTGTTGTACATTTGAAACCAACATTAGATTGTACAGCAGTGATACTTTAAAAAAATCAAATAGAGTTTGGAAACAGAAATTTAGAAAAAAGTATAGACTTGTCCTTTTTTCTTCCACTACTGTAAATATTAATTGGTTTCAGTCTTCAGCTATAAAACAACCGAGTCATGTAGCATCTGCAACCAGAGGGAGGTTACATATGAACTGTCTGTTGAAAGAAGCCTGGCTTACATGTTGGTTTTCATGATTTCATTTTTGGGCCACAAGTTTGTTGCATTTAGAGGCTATGTCTTATTTATCTTTGTATTGCCCCATAGTCTCTTAGCGTACCTAGCATAGTCGCATAAAGTGTAGGCACTAAATCTGTCATGTTAATCAGTAAAGAAGTACCTGCAATTTCAGAATTCAAAGCTAGTAAAAAATTTGGCTATTATATACTGTGCTGGATTTTAGTGAATGCATAAGAACCATTTGTAATTAATATGTTAGGGGTCCAAAAGCACACTGACACACCTAAGAACCTTTACAACGTTTCCTGGATATTTTCAACATACTCAAACAAATCCAGTTTATATAGTTAATTTACTTAGAATATATTTTTTCTACCCAGGTATTTAAAAAGGTTATCTAACCTATGTGTGAGTTATTAATATCTTATATTAGAGGGGTTTTAATTTGTGAGTTTCTATAAATATCTGGCACCAAATCTTCCATGTTAAGGGAAGGTTGATTATGGTTGGGAAAGGTAGTCTCATGTGCATAGTCTATGGACCCTACTCAGCCACATGAGAATGTCTGGAATTCTAAGGGCCTGGGACTCTTCCTTACCAAGAGATAAAGAGCCCACACAGCCTCTATTAGGCTTATCACCTCCTATGGGAATATCCTTTCCTGTTTAAGATTCAATGATTATTCCTTTGCTGGCTTAAGCAAGGACTTCAGTGGCCCTCAGGCACTCTCTCAGTTTTCAGTGTTTCGGACTCTAGGGGGAGCAGGGTCTTTCTACTGTGGCATGAGAGTGGTGTGCATAGGCCAACTGCTTTGTGCCTGCATCACCTGCTAGCCATGAGGGACTGATGTGCACTATTGGAGCTGATCTTGCTCTGTCTCTTTCTAGGTGAGTCAAAGCTTTTTCCATCTAGTGCTTGACTGTGCTGTGTTTTCCTTGGCAATTCTGATACCAAGATGTAGTGGGCAGAAGTGTTTGGACTTGTATACTTGTTGGCTGGCAGTGTGACGGTCTTTGCTAATCCTTCATGGAGTTGATGTCCTTCCCTGCCATTGGTTACCAAAACCTGGTTTCATAGATAGTGATGATGAGGGGATACTGATGCAAATGATAATGGAAATCATAAGAGTTTCAAAAGGTAAATGTCACTTCTGTGGTACATAAAACTTCCTATGCCAGAAAAATATCAATTTCTTAAGGTTCCATGTAAATGTGAACTAAAAAACAGCATACACCATTAAGAGCTTTAGGTAAAATACGTTTAATAATTGATTATAAAATGTGAGAATAACAAGTTGGAAAATTAATATTTTCTAGGAATCCACAGTACAGAAAGATACTATAAAATTAGTTCCTTACTGGATGCTTGAAGTTTTAAATTTGGGGAGCCAGCCATGAGGCACCATTTTTAATTTCCTTCTTAAATGATGCCTCTCTCATCAAATTGACTGCCTTGTGCATCTCCTAAAAGTTCAGTATCAATGCTCTTAGAAGCCTCCAAGTTTAAAGGGTCCAAGGAGCCACTAAATTAGAGCCAATATGCCCTTCCCCAACATGTTCAGGATTTCTGACCATGTATTAAATGGTATAATTAAATTTATATTAAATGTATAAATTTATATTAAATGTATAAATTAAATTTCATTCTCTAGAAAATACCACAAGGACTGGAATTTTAAGATCCAGTTGTGTACCATACTTGCCTTCGATTTTCAATCTCGCATTATACAGGTGCACTAGAAAATTCTTGGTTGAGAAAGTTTAAGCCTCTATACAGTACTCTCCTTATCCCACCCCTCATCCTTTGTAACATTTGTATCCTTTTGGACCCTAAATCAATAAAACTACCACTAATGGATGTAATCAACTTAACTTTGGGTAAAAAATGACATGGGGAAGGCTTATTTATGACATGGAAGGAATGAAAATTACATACATGCTTGCAGTACTAGTATAATTACAGAGCTTGATATTAGATGGAGCAGGATGGAATTTTTGGAGGTCTTTAAAATCATCTCAGCCACTCCAGAGGTAAAAACTGCTTGAATCTCTTCCATGGCTATTCCCACATTTCCATAAATGTTCCTTAATTTCATTCTTCTCCATGTAGAGTATTGATAAGAGGTGGTGAGATCAGAAGCAGAGAGAAAGTAGAGATGAATACCATTATAGGCATAAGGGCATTTTATCTTTAAAATTAAATATATTGTTATGACATACATTGGCAAAAACCACACATTTTTCTAGGAATCGTGTAACAACCTGCTTATGGAAAAGCCAATGTCTGAGGCTGCTACTGCACATTTTAGGATGACTGTACTGCATATTGCATGCATACAGCCAGGTGAGTAATATTAACATGGATTGATGGGAGGACAAAAAAACCCACCTTATCTGCAAACACTCATTTCAAAGCTGCCTGAATTGCCAACACACTTTGTCTCACAAATGTGAATCTACACTTCCATTTAACACAACAAAATACTAAAATCCATTAATAAGTACTTGTGAAACAGTCAAGCTTTGAGGAGTTGGTTTTGATGATTTGAAAGGCACAGGAAGAGCACCACCTGAATAGGGCTCTGTTTACTCTGTTCATTTGAAATCAGAGCCAACAGTAACAAATGATTTAGCATGACGCTAAAGCTCTCTCTTCATTAAATCAGACTGATTGGCAAGTGTATGAATAAATAGGTCATTTTCTATAGAAGGGCTGATACATGCACTTTCTATTTCCAGCCTTGAAACCCCTTCATTTTTAGGTGAATTGCAATTCTTTGCATGCTGACTACACCAGCACATCTTCTGACCATGTGCTGGTAAGTGAAAATAATTATTCATTATAATTAATAATAATACAGCAAAGCTTTCTTCATGCTTTATATGGCATATAATGCAAAGTTTAAAAGATCTTTCTTTTTCTCAGCCCTTCACAACAGAAAGGATGATTTGCTGCCCTTATTTTCCAGCACTGGATATGAGATAGATCAAAACAGTTTGCTAAAGATCAAACAGAACATCAAGAAAAGTACCGGGAATAAAACTTCAGGCTTGCTAATAACAAGGCACCTGGTTTTGTTAGGCAGAAAGGCAGAAATGAGCGGGATGAAAGAGAGAGCCCCACAAAGATGACTCAAGGAGTGGATCAGATACAGTCAGAAAGCCAGAAATGACTCAAGAGAGTTAATCAGATGAAGCCACAGGGTCCAAGAGTGACTCAGGAAATGTCCAGGGTACCCCACATAAGAAAAATCAGAAACACAGGCACAGGGCAGCCCCTGTTCTCATTTCACCAACCAAAACAGACCTAGAGGGCTAAGAGCTGTCAATCAAGGACCTCTCTGCCCTGCCAAAATCACATAAAGGAAGCCTCAGAATGAGCTTCTGGGCCTGTTGCACCTTAGACAGGCCCGGTCTGTTCCTCTCTGCAGAGTGCAGGAAAACTGACTTTGCTTTCTTGACTTTGGTTCTTATCTCACTGTATCTGACTTCCCTGTGACATGGAGCTAAGTTCCTTCCTTCCTAACAGTTCCATTGCCTGATATTCTCATGCATAGTACTTTGACTTGCCTGCAACTGGATTCACTACTATTTCCACTTCATTCTCTACAAATGCTCATTAGACTGGAGTTAATGAGAAGCAACACCAAAGAGTGGCAGATATGGCAATATCTTAAAACAGAAATTTGAAAACAGAAAGCTCAACTGATTCAAACATACAAAAGAATAAGTCAAGCTCTACAATATATTTAACTACTCCTCTTTTAGCTTACCTTGAAAAATCAAAGCTTGTATTTCTCTTGAAAAATTACTTTTCACATTTCTTTTGAAAAGTCACATATTAGCACATGATCAACTTTGTTACTAACTAGTTGCATAAGACAATAAAGTTAGATGGCAAAACACTAAGGGTGCTCATAGAAACTTAGCTGACTGTACCTCAACATAAAATACACAGCCCCAAAGAGTATTATTAATATAGTTAAAAAGAGGGACACATAAAATGAGACATTCAGGTTTACATGACATTTACTGATTGAAAATAGACATCCTGTCAAAAATCTATCCATATAGGTTTGCCATAGAGATGGTCCTAGCTATGCTGCCAGATCACTAAATATATAAATCCTCCTCTTCTATTTCGAATTTTGATGGGAAAAAACATCTGAGACCTATATCAGCAGCTGGATGCACTCAAAATACATGGTGTAGCAAAGTGAGGAGTTTCTTGTTAAATTATCACTTTTCAAGCTGTTAGAGCTATTAAATTATAAAATTGAGTTACATTGTGGAGGGAAATATTTCTCCAACTGGCTTTACAGATGTTTTAATTGAGTATCTATCTTTGTAGGGGGAGATGTAAGAAACTAAACTAACTGGTCATCTCAATACATTAAAATCATCTGCATAGGTGGTCTGAATGTTAAGACAACATAGTATTAAACATTTACTGGCATCACAATAGTTCCAAATCTTGGATGTTGTAATTTGTTCTCTCTCTGGCATTATTATGCACATTCTTAATACATAGAACTAGAGGCACTGGTACGCTGAGATTTTCAGTTTTGTATTCCTACTACCTTTTTAATCTACATGCTAATCAGTAGAATAAGTCAAGCCAAATCAGAGTTAAAAATCAGACCTATTCTAAGACCGTGGTATTATGTTTTCCTAGTAAAATGTTTTTATTACTCTAATCCCATTTTAAATACTCCAACTTTAAATAGCTCACAGGGCAGCACTTTTAGCTCTTACCTTGATATAACTGATTCTGTTCTTAATTTAATTTTATGACAGCTCAGATCTGAAAAGCAATCTATCGTTCCCCTGTCAGACTTAGAGAAGACTGATATGTCTAAGTGCGTACTTCCTAGTCCATATCAAATTGATGGCTATGTCTACAGAAAACCAATACATTGGATGATTGAGCTTGTTTCATAAATACAGAAAAATTTAAAGAAAATTATCCAATGTCATAATTTAGAGCTAGAATAGTCAAAAATTGTTTTTTTGAAATGGGTTCCATAAGATGTTTTGTAAATATATCAGGCATGAAAGCAGAATATTATCACACTCATTTCGCATTATTTAAATATACATAACATTCACATTTTTTAAAAAGACTATTTTTTACAGCTGATGTAGATTTACAACAAAATTAAGAGGAAGATATGGAGATTTCTCATACACCTCTTACACTCACACATACACAGCTTCCCGCATTACCAACATAACTCACCAAAATAGTACATTCTATATTAGTGATGACACATCTTAATCACCCAATGTCCACAGTATACCTTAGCATTCACTCTTGGTGTTTACATCCTCCGGGTTTGGACAAAGTATAATGACATATATCCATTATTATAACGACACACAGAAAATTTTCACTGCCCTAAAAATTCTCTGTGCTCTGCCTGTTTATCACCCATCTCCAGCCCTTGGAACCACTCATCTTTTTCTTGTCTTTTTATTCTCTCCATAGCATTGCCTTTCTTAGAATGTCATATTGTTGGAATCATACAGTAGGTAGCCTTTTCAGGCTGGCTTCTTTTACTTAGCAATATGTACTTAAGGCTCCCACATGTCTTTTCATGGTTTTCTACATCATTTCTTTTCAGTGCTGAATGATATTCCATTGTCTGGATGTACCAACCATTATTTATCCATTCATCTCCGAAAAGACATCTTGATTGCATCCAAGTTTTAGCATGTGTGCTAAAAATGTGTACATGTTTCTATGTGGACATAATTTCAATTCTTTTGGATAAATACCAAGAAGCATGATTGCTGGATCATACGGAAGAGTACATTTAGTTTTGTAAGAAGCCACCAAACTGTCTTCCAACATGGCTGGATGAACTTGCACTCTCATGAGCAACATAGGATAGTTCCTGTTACTCTATACTCTTGTCAGCATTTGCTGTTGCCAGTGCTCTGGATTTTGGCCTTGTAATAGGTATACAGTGATATATCATTGTTTTAATTTGCATATATGACATAGAGCACCCTCTCATATATTTATTTGCCATCTATAGGTCTTCTTTGGTGAGGTATTTATTAGAGTCTTTGGACCATTTCTGGGCTGTTTGTTTCCTTATTGTTAAATTATAAGGTTTTTTTTGTATATTGTGGACAATAGTCCTTTATCAGATGTGTCCCTTGCAAATATTTTCTCCCAGTCTGTAAGTTGTCTTCTAATTCTCTTGATACTGTCTTTCACGAGCAGAAGTTTTTTATTGTAGTGAAGTCCCGTGGATCAATTATTTCTTTCATGGATCCTGCCTTTGGTATTGTACATAGAATGGTATCACCATACCCGAGGTCATCTATGCTATCTTCTAGGAGTTTTATACTTTTTTATTTCTTTTATTAAAGTATCATTGATATACAATCTTATATTGGTTTCAAATACACAACACAGTGGCTCAACAGTTATCCATATTATTAAATCTTTACCCCCTCTAGGTCAGTCACTGTCTATCAATGTCTATACTTTTGTATTTTAAATTTAGGTCTATGATTCATTTGACTTAGTCTTTGTGGAGGGTATAAGGTTTGTATCTAGATTCATTTTTTTGCATGTATATGTACAGTTGTTTCAGCACCATTTGTTGAAGAGATTATGTTTGCTCCATTGTAACATTCACCTTTTTTGGTAATCTAGGTTTTGCTTCAGTGATGGCAGTTGAAATTGGTACTCTATTCTGTCACTTCAGATAATAACTGTATTTCTATTTTCTTTTTATTGCAAATCAATAATGCAGTTAACGTAACATGATCCCCAGAGCTACTTATGTAATTATTGCTTTTATAAACAAAAGAATCACCACATAAGATGTAAAACAACTGGAAACAAAATCATAAAACAGGTTCAGAAAACTACCCCCTAGAAAAACAAAATATTGTATCTTTTATACAACCTATTTTCTTTAAAGATTTTAAGAACCAAGATAACTACCACCAACCAAATTAAGGATCTCTATTCACGGAAAGGATCAATGCAATCCAGTTGGGGTTCCCAAAAGACGTATGCTGTCCTTCAATTATGTTGATATTTTAGAAGATTAATTCTTTTTTTGTTTAACTTATAGAAAATCAACTTTAGTATGTGAATAAGAAACTAAGAAATCTTACCATGCATGTATGCCACTTACTATTTTAATCAAATAACACTTATAACCAACTTAATCTGATGTATACTTAATATAGGCATTCATGAATTGTTTACAGGATAAGTAGGCATAAATCTTAAGTAGTTAGCATATATAATGTTAATTGATTACTATTGCCTTTATAGAGACAAATCTTTCTCTTTCCCTCTGTTTAGCACACACATACACACACACACATACACATACTTTTAGATCTCTTATTTTTTAAACAATTGTATCTGCATTTGAATTTTATAGACGATGGATTAAAGACAGTGAGTGGCTGTGGCAGGAATTCATATTAACAGATCACATAGATGGATAATTGTGGGAGATGCAAACATCGAGAAGCAGAGTGAGGTATATTTAGGTGGATAGTTAGTGTTGAAGTGTGTTGTCACATAAGTAGACAATGATATGGTAGCCAGAAGTGGGGCTCCACGATATGAGGCTACAACAAAACCCATTACTGATGCATGGTGGCAACTGGAGGGGTAGAGGGCAACGGGGTTAGTGTCAGATCTGAAGAAGGTTTATGTTCTTAGGTCAGAAGGGGACTATGATTGCAAAGATTAAGGAGCTTCTGGTCAAAGTAATACTGTGAACACTACTTGGGAAGTAGTACTTGAAAAATCATCAGAATTTATGCCTCATACCAAAAAGAAGCCAGAGTGACTCTTCTAAGTGTAAATCAGGGCAGTTCTTGCTCAACACTTTCAGTGATTTTCCATCACACTTACCACGAAATCTAACCATTACCATGACAGACAAGGCTTACTTTGACTTGTCCCACCCCTTCCCAATCTTTTTTATATTTCTTGGGACATGCCAGACTCACTCTCATCTCTAGGCTTTTGCACTTCCTGTGCTCTTTGTCTATAACCATGGTTCATTCCCTTAATTCATTAAGACCTCTGTTCAAATGTCATTTTCTCAGAGATGTCCTCTCTCTGAGAACTCTATCTAAAATAGCAACCCACCAATCTTGAATCCCTTACCACTTCTTATTTTTCTTTATACATGACACTGTTGAATATATTTATTTATTTTATACTTTGTCTATTAGAATATCAGTTCCATAAAGGCAGAACTTGTTATTGTGTAATTCTTGTATCACCAGCACCAGAGTTGGATTACTGCTGTGAAGTTAATGAAAGTTAAATTTCAGGGACTTTCATTTGCATAGGCTCCTGTCAAGGCCTTGCATGTAATTTTGCAATCTTCTTTGCAGTGTAGGCCTATCAAAATCATGTAAACTTGACCCCAGCAACCCCTTGCTTAGCACCTGGTGCATGATATATCATAAGCCCTCAATAAATATTTTTTGAATGAAAGAATAAAAAATGAATATATTAAATATCTTAGGATAAAAAGATTTCTTGGCTCTTTCCTTGATATTGAGTTTTAATAAGGGTTGGGCTTTGTTAAAAGGTAAAAGGTGTTGGGTGTCCATTGAGGATATGGGAACAGGGCTGTTCTGAAGGATATGGAAGAGATACTAGAAGAGGATGTTGCAGGCTCTAAAGGTAAACTGTTTTTTTTGTAACTTTTCTTAGTGTTGGGATACTAAGTTAGGTGAGAGGTATGGTATCCATTATGATTAACTGCCTTAATAAATGATGTTCTAATTATAATTCCATTCCTTGTGACATGGCCTTTTTTCTCTTGTATTTCCTAAGATATGAGCTACCCTTTCTAGTATATGGAGGGAGTATCCATACTTGAAGGAAATCAGTGAAGCATGACTGCCTCCTCATTACTACACTAGGTTATTTCTTTCTTTTCCCAGCATTGTTTTTACAGTCTTCGAGGCTTTTAAGAAAGTTTATTGGATTCAACCAGGATTGTGCCATAAACTGGCATTTCCCCAGTGACAAAATAGATAAACATTGTATGCATACCTTATAAATAACAGTTAAGTATATATTATATGTATCTACAGTATATATGCTATATTATATATATGATAAACACAATAGATAATATATAATATATGTGAAAGAGAGAAAGAGATGAACAAACAAACCTTAGGATTTATTTTCACTTGTTAATTGTAGTTCCTCCATAGGATTACCCAGTTCTTCCTGAGTCATTAATAAAGAATTCATAAAAATGAGCCATTAATAAAAGAGGTTAGTTAAATAATACATTACATTTTAAATAATGGTCAAAACTAGTTACAATGAAAACTGTCTATGAATTGATCACTCTTGATTTATAGAAGCCCATCTGCCTTGGTTTTTAATCTACTCAAATTGTTTTTTGGCCAGTAGCACTGCCTGAGGCAAATTTATATCAACCTGACAAAAAGCAATAGAAAGTCTTGCTTCAGAGGTTCTCATTGCTTAAAGCTACAATACTTCTTTAAAAGCTCCACGGTATCATAATTAAAAATGTATCAATTGCTTAACTTGTCAACCAAAGGCAGTTATTGTAAAGCATTATTTTCCCTCAAACAGCTAGACTGTCATTGCTCATGTGTGATTGCATTCATAGAAAAAATATAATTGAAGTGTAAATTTAAGTTCTAGGAAGGAAATCTCATCAAAGCATCTCCAAAACCTTCTGGAATCTGTCCACTTTCTGAGAAGCTGTACATGCTAACTTGTTATTTACATTTACAGATAAACATGTGCAGACACAATTAACATGCATATTTTTGATGGTGACTTAAGAGGAGGGGTGAAAAGACTCTTTACAGAAATGCTAATTTGACTTCAGTAATAGAATGGCAAATGAAATTGTAGTTAAAGATATTCCTTTTTAGTGATTTCTTTCCTATTTTATCCTTCAATTGCCCCCCCACTTTTCCTCAAGAAATGCAGAATTCAATTAGTAGCATAATGATTAAAGAAATAATTAAGCATTGCAGGCTCACATCACAATAATTTAGTACAATTTCAAGCTTTTACTCCCATGTCAAATTAGCAAACTCTGTTACAAAAAAGTTCATGAAGCAAATGACCCTGTCTTCACCTGATTTTACCACCAAAAAGCAAACAAATAAAAACAAACAAGAAAACAGACAAATGGATAGCAAAGGGAACATTATTTTATCTTGTACGCAAAAAAATGAAATTACTTCTCCATAAATTAAAATTTGAGAATCAGCAAACAAGTTGCTTTTCATGGAAATCTTTTATTTTTAATTAAATAGCAAACTCAACCCACTGCAAATAATTGTGTTGTTAATCTCACTACACTACTTTGAACTGAAAGTGAGGAAAAACTGGTCAATGTTAATCAGTTGCCTTGGAGTAACAGAGAGCTCTTTTGACAGAGTTGCATAATGGATGAAGCACAAAATGAGATAATTGGGAGATGTTTGTCCTAGAGGGTGCTGAGTTTGTAGTTACAATTAAAAAGTACACTTATATTCTAATATAATCCTGTGTAAAGACACACACTCTGTCTTTACATGACTGCATCAATATATATTTTTCCAAACCAATAATATTCTGTTCATCTGTGACCTGGCCTCAGGTTGGAAATTTAACAGAAGAAAGTAAATAATGCCGACTACTCATATTTTTTTTCTTAATGTGAGTGCTATTGCATGGTCTTTCAAAGATGACTCCTTAACCAGAGAAGTGAAACTTTTCTTGAATACATGACCCCAGAGTGGTTCTGGAAAAAGTTAACATTTGAATGCTTTGTTCCAAAAATTTTAATCTGCCTTGTTTTAGGACTATGTTTTACAAACTCCAAAATCTCCAAGTGAATGTCTATATATTAAGATGTTAGAGAAGTCATGGGCAGATAAAGAATTTTTCATGGATGTTTTATGTTAAGTAGTTATAGTTCAACAACTTGTTTCTTTCAAGAAAATCAAAGCGTTTTGTTGAGAGCTCTTTTTGACCTGTTTCAACTGAAATCAACATAACTGTCATATTTAAGAAAGAGTTTACTCATAGTCTTACTAAGGACAATGACCCAAGAGTGGCTCATCAGTGTGCTCTGATAAACCGTTTTAAAACCCCTTCATTTGGAAACATCCTGTTTTCTCTACAGCAGGGGATATGTGCAGGAAAGAGGTTATACTTATCAATGTATCAAGCAGTGTGGCATGGATACATCTAGTGTCCTAAAGGATCATGCTATCTATACTCCAATGCTGTCTATGTATATGAGAAGAGGCAAGGATAAGGGTCTCATTAGGTGGATTACCTCAACTTCCTTTGGAGATGGAGAGGGCACATGTGACATCTTATCAAGGCTGACCAGAAAATTCCTAAGTGACTACATTTCTGGGAACGGTTGAAACTACAACCAGATTAGGTATTAAGTCCCAGTTTGGTGACTTGGCCTAGCAGAAGTGACACCATGTTAGGCCTGTATCTTTTTAACATCTGTCATATACTCAAGGCATAATCTCTTAACACATAACAATAAGAGAGTTACTAATATATTGCATTATGATATATTGTCACAATTTATAAAACACTTTTGTTGGTTTGCAACCTTGGGAATACCCCTAGTGAAATTCAAAGCTTGTGCTATACAGGAGGGGGCAAGCAGAGACTTAAGAAAGAGGCAGACCACCCCAAATTGTAAGTTGGTAGCTTAATAAGCAAGGAATTTATATACAAGGATTGTCTTGAATGGTTAAGAGACAACTAGATATCCACATCTGCCCTCTAAAATCTTAAGAATATAAATAGAAAACTTAACTGGTCTGTCATATATACTGACTAGACGGTCTCAACACCTTGCTCTCTTAAGGCTGCACCCTTGAAATAGCTCTTAGTATGGGAATGATGGGCAGGATGTACATTCCAAGGAGATGACAAGGGGTAAGAAGGGTGGTGAGGAGCTTCTAATTGCCTGGATCCAGCTCACAGTTCAACTGGTGGTTACATCTTCTCCATGACCTTCTCCAACAACTTTCCAATTTGCAGCAGTCTTGTGAAGTAGGTAAGCCTGGTTTCATCATCCCCATTGCCATTGCATAGTTGAGAAAACTAGGGCTTATTCAGTATGTAGCAGAAAAAGAATTTGAATTCAGGTCTTGTGACTCTAGGTCTAATGCTTATTTTCCTAATAACATTAAGAAATAATAATTTAAAGAGACAAAGAAGAAGGTGGAGAGAGGTTAAACCCTTATAATGGTGTCCATGCTCTTTTGCAGGACAGTCTTGGGCATATTTACTAGACTTATTTCTGTCACAAGTTTCACAGTGTTAATGATGCATGTCAGACTGCCCAGCTGAGAAATTGGTCTATACAGTTTATACAAAACACCCATTTTAATTTAAATATGAAAATTTGCATCTCTTTACCAAGACATATCTTCCCGTTGGTCAATAAGCCCTTAACGATTACTTTGAGAAGGTTTTACGGTGGCCCCATAATTATTATTGGTGGAAAAAAAGTTCCAAGAATCAATGCTGAGACAGGAATGGGGACCCTTCCAAGGACTTCATTTCAGTTTCAAAGCTTAAGCGCTATTTAGACCTTATTATTTTCAGGATAACTATGTAGAATTAAAAAAAAACATTAAATGAATCTTTTATAAAGAAGGGAAGTTTCAGAGGTGCTGTGACTTGCCCGAGTTCTCACAGTTAGTGTATACTTGGAAATACATTTCTGCTTTCTTGTGTCCCACTTAAATCTTTTTCTATCAGATCTCCTAAATCTCTCCTCACTTCACTGCAAAATGTAGGTTTGAATAAAATATATATTAATTAATTTTTAATATTCGAATAATTATAGTTGCATAAAAATCAGTACCTAGATAAAATAATTTTTTCATCTTATGTTTTATATGAATTATCAATGCTTTTCACTAGTAAAACTAACATTATTGTTATTACAAATTGCATTATTATGTTTTCTAATTCTGTATCACTTTCATGTTAATATTTTTAATGTCAGAGCCTCAGGGTTTCATTTAATGCATTTTTGATTATCAGAACATGTCAATATGAGCTATTTCTCAATAATTACATGAATGAAAACCTTGTGCACATATGACCTTTGAGCTTAACATTTAAGACTATTACCATTTTGAGATGTTCAGCCCTAAATGAAGACCCCATACTGTGACTGGGTAAAACAATTTTATGTTTTCTTAGAGCAGTCACACTGTACGCTATGCATCAAACATACAGTATCTTGAATCACATAAAGCATTTTATGTAGTAGAACACAACATAGTGAAAAGAACAAAAAATAATTGACACTTATACTTTGCATTTGTTCATAGGCTATAAGACAGACATCAGGGCTTCAGACATTTCCCATGAGATACGGCGTCTATTTAGATCATATTACAAACGTTCCCTTAGTTCTTGTTCCTATTGCCCCTTTATGTATTTTTTCTCATTGCAATTGCAAGTTTTGTAACCAATCTCACAGCCTCTCATTTCTCTCCTTCTAATTCTGAATTTAGCTATCAGATTAATGTGTCTAAGACCAGTGTTCAGGATACTGCTTTTTATTGCTCCTCAATACCTAAATTCAAATGCCTCCGTAATCTGTCCCTACCTGTCCTTCCCCAACTTCCCTCTTGCTTGAGCATCATAGAGCCCAGTCATTTCCAGCACTGTCCAGGGGAGGGTGCCCTTATCCACAAATAAGGAGCATTGGCTTTCTTGCTAAACCTGAAGGGGATAGTGGCACCTCAGGCTATCTCAAGTAGGTAACTGGGAACCCTTAAGAGCATTTGAGGAATATTTTTAAGACAAATGCAGGACATTGGGTAACAGCACTATGAATCCTTCAGTTCCTAATGTTTTTAAGACAAATGCAGGACATTGGGTAACAGCACTATGAATCCTTCAGTTCACCTAAACACCATAATACTCACCTTGACCACCAATGACCTCCTCTCTCTCTCCCTCCTTGCATATACTACTCTGTCCCTAAAATATTTCTCTTCTTTACTTTCCACAACAATTCTAAATGTATTACTAAACCTCTCTGTACCTCAGTTTCCTCCTCCGTAAAATGGGATGACAATAATAACAACTAATTCATAGAGTTGCTATGAGGATTGAATATAAATCACATGGAACAGTGTGACATATAGTAAATTTTCAGTAAGTGTTAACTATTATTCATTTTGTAATAATCATTACTAATATTATTACTATTATTTCCTAGTAATCCCTAACTGAGCAAGATGTAAAGTGGAGAAATACATTTTATTTTTTCATTACATTTAAGTTCAGGTTTCTATTGTAATTCTAAAATGCCATGTATTGAATTCATAATACATAATCAAGAAAATAATAAAACATTAATAATAATAATTAAAATATTAAAACATTAAGAATTAATAAAAACATTACATTAATTACACTAATGACTCTTTGTTTTTGTCTTGCAATCAACAGCCTTAAGATCTCTACTCCTGCTTAAGTGAGTAAGATGAACTTTTTAGGAAAAGCAGAGTCATTAAAATGTTCCACGACATTTAAAATACCTGGGGAGGAAAAGAAGAGGAGAACTCACAGCATAGCAGCAAAGAGACATTCCATTCAAAGAGTTTCACTTCCCTAGGGTTTGGGAAGGCAGCATCTTTTTCTCCTTTCAATTTTTATATAGAGTTAAAGTGTTTTAATGGTTGGAATGGTGCCTTCTCTTTTGAATATCTCCCAAATTCTAGAAAATGCTATTCATATAATAAATATATATTGACTGCATACTCTCTGCCAGACACTATATAAAACAGGATCTCAAGAAAGCATAGGAGCAAAAATTCATGTGTTTGGATGGGATAAGAAGTTGATGCTGAAAAAAAAAGAAGACTATTCATATTATCAAATGCCCTACTTTGACTAAACCATATTCTTATTTAAGCAATTCTTTGTTTAAGTCTTTGGTATTTATTGCTATACTTACGTGCACTTATTATACAATTATTTTATCTCTCTAAGTAGATTGCAAAGTCTTTGGGGGCAGGGACAACAGGTATTTTAAATGTTTTGGAACATTTTAATGATTCTGCTTTTCTATAGCTTTGAAATGTGCAGGACTTCACCAAAAACAAGAGTTTAGTATTGGCTACACATGTACCCAAAAGCATCTCAGCATAAAGGTAAAATAGAGTGTTTTTTCTGAGATTCTTGTGTTCAGTTTCCTCAAGTGACTATGATGCACCTCCTCGAAGCTACTTTCCGACTGACTGGGATTATGAACAACTGCCTCTCCACCTGCAGTTTTTAGCCATCAGCAAACCCGGATTCTCCACATCAGTCTCCTTCTTGTTTCCTAATACCCCACAGAGGTGGAAAGCACTATAAACAGATTACTCTCCCTTCCTTTTTTTCTCATTACACATGTTAACGTAGAGATTTGTACTTTGGGGTTTAATGAGGGTGTCTGCAAAATCACCATGGTTTTATGTCCTCTACTACAGATTATAAACCTGTGATTAGATTATTTCCGTTTCCTACTAAAGGAAATCTCAAGATGCTGTGTTACACACCTCACTCAGCTGCCAGTAACAGAAATGGGGTTAAAAGTTGGGAATGATGTTTTTACCCCCACAAGTTATAAAATTTCAGAGCTGGAGGAAAAAAACCATCAGAAGGGCTATACTGTAAAGCCACTGGTAATAAGTGCAATGTGCCTTACTTAGAAAATACCTTCTGCCCTTTTAGGGGAGAAAAGTGTTTTTCACCTAGTTTAAACTTAATGACTTCCTGTTACAGCTATTGAATTTTAAATGACAAATTTTGCCCTTCATTTTTCATCCTGGATAAAGGGATTTGTGCACATCTGTATCTCAACCAAATTTTAGTGATAAATATTTGATATTTCAGATTATTGGGCTCATGGATGTTTCAAATAAACTGTGTCATTTATTTCATCTGTGTACAAATTTTCCTACCAACTGAAAACTCTGAACACCTCTCCCCTTCTTCCTTTTCTCTCCTGTCCTTTCCCCTCACTCTGGCAGCCTTTTAGTGAAGGTGCACATCTGCTGCCATAAACACACAAATTAGCACATCAATGTTTCTGATGAAAAAAAAAGTCAGTGCAATAAGAGAATGTTTTGAAAGCAAGCCAGTTTGTCAGTAAATTATAAGCTTCATTACCATAAAACTCTAACAAATAGAACCCACATCTCATTAACTGAAAGCACAATATGACTGCAGCAATATTCATCTCCCCAAAGAGTGCTTATCCATAGGAAAAAAAGATAAAAGTTTTGCTTAGAGTTGCCACTAATGACAGCATTAACTTTATTTATGAAAGAATGTCTAAGCATTTTGCAAAATGTACATTTTACCCCCTCCCCCATCTTTTTTTTCTGCTTAAGCACAGTGGCAGGTTATACAATACAAGAGTTATATGATGGCTAACTTCATTCCACATTAACATCATTCTAATTATGCTCTACTAATGATGGAGAACATTTTTCTAGGCACTGCTTCTAATTGTCCATGGCTGGTAAAATTCTTCCATATTACATTTAGGCCAAAATTCCATATACTATTGATTTCCATGAAGAATTCATTTCTGTAAAGGTAAAAAGAAAGGAATTCACTTCACCAGCTTTTGCAAAATCAAAATTTAGTTTCGAACCTAGAGTGCTGAATGTTTTGCAAGCTCTAAGGTAGCCCTAAACCAACTTCTACTAAAGTTATCTTGTCATGATTTCATGACAACAGTTCTTTAATAACTGTGCTATTGTGTGTGTGCTTCTGTATACTTAAGAACATTTTTAAAATTCTCAGAAAGCAAGTCTATTGGTAATAAAGCTTTCGCTAAAGAGTACCAGTTGCAGAAAGGAGATCTAATTCCAAAGTAGTTCAAATTGCTAAAGAGTTCCACTTGCAGAAAGGAGACCTAAGCCCAAATTAATTAAGTAATTAGGCTGACAGAAGGGAACACTGAGTAATTAGGAATAAAGACATTGCTAGTATTAGATGAGTAAGAATGGTTGTTTAGTCAACTATTTAATTATGGACCAAGTTTGTGAAAACAATAGGGTAGGAGTTTAAATGACAAGATGTCTTAGACTTGCTTGAAAACACTAGGAAAAAAGTAGTGGGACAATGAACAGATGAAGCAAGACTGGAAAAAATGTTAATTGGTTGAGGCTGAGTGATGAGTACATGGGAGTTTTTTTTCATAATTTAAATCTTGAACAGGGAAAATTTATTTTAAAATACATTGAATATGGAGATCTATCCCCCTTTCATCTGTTTTTTATTATGCAAGGTAAACAGGAAAGTCTGAGAGAGAGACAGCATTGTAGAGGCAAAGGCCTACCGTGTTTCATATCAGAGCAGGAGTTGAATCCTGTTGTTCCAGCTATAGCTTTATGGCTTTGTGCAAATCTCTGAGCTTATTTTTTCATTTATAAAATGGGGGTGATTATTCATACATCACAGGGTTGTTATGAGGACTGAATATAATAAGATTTGTGGAACTGGGATGAGCACATAAGTGCTGCATAAATGCTCTCTTCCTTTACCTGGAAGTAAGATTGCTAGATCTAGCAAAACATAAAAAAAATGGAAAGAAAAATTTTAAGCACCCATTTAATTGGAATTTCAGACAAAAGAATAATTTTTAATATAAGAATGCCCCCTGCAATATTTGGGGCAGAAGATCTATTTACCTGAAAATCAAATATAACTAGGTGTCCTGTATTTAACCTGGCAACCATATCTGAAAGAGACACTTTAATAAGTAAAATAGTCTTGCAAAACCTTGCTATAACAAGCATAATGCACTTCCAGATAAGACTGTTAGCTATGGTATTAGGGTTAGCACCTAATTGAAGATTTGGCAATGAAATAACAGGAAGAGACTAATGAGAGAGATTTTCAGCAGAGCGATAACAAACCCAGAAATAGGAACAATTCCAAATCTCCAAGGCCAAGATATTGCTTGAGGTTAATACAAATAAAGGGCAGGAAAAAAGGAAGGAGCATTTAGAAACCTGGGCTCCCAAGCTCCCAAGGAGGTTCCAACACAAGAGGTTTTTGACTTCAGGGAAAAGGATACCAATGTATTTAAATTAAATTCATTCTCTCTTTGTTTCTCTCTCTCTTTTTGTCTCTGTCTCTAACTCTGGCTGTCTGTCTCTCTCTCATACATACTTCATTTTAACTTCACTGTTCAATTGCTCATCATTTCTTTAATATGTTACTTGATTTTCTATACCCATTCTGCAAGGAATATGCCTATACATGTTCTTAACATCTTGGAATTTTAACAACAATTTTGTTTTAAAAAAAGCTCAGCTTTAGAACTATAAAATGGTGTGACTGAAATCCTCAGTAAGCAATGTCCAAAAAAAAGACTTGGATTCAAGGTTTTGCTTTCCAAATAAAGGTGTATCATCTCAAGTGAAACATACAAATAGTTCTCCACTCTCTGTGTAGTATTACTGTTTGTCATGGGAGCCTAGCTAAACAATTCAGTCCTCATGTACAGCAAATCAAATCATGCATGTATTAATTTTAAGTTAGAATTTTAAAAACGCAAAGAAAACCTCAGCTTTCTTAAAGCAAGAAGTTCACTTAAAGTTCTCTACACACTCATGAGCTGATATAGAAATACACACAATTATAAGCTGATATACATATTTAAAATGGCATTCAGTTAAACAATGGGTGCAACTGTTGAACCACTGTGTTGTATACCTGAAACCAATGCAATATTGCATATCAACTACTTCAATAATAAAAAATAGAAAGAAAAAAAATATGGGGAAAAATAAATAAGTAAATAAAATGTCCATTCACTCAGTGAATCCCTAATTACCAAGTACTGCTGGGTGGAGTTTTAGCTTGCCCCTATCCAGACATATTTTGGCTATTGCTATTTGCTTCTGTGGTATTTAGGTGTTTCTTCCTACATGCGGCCTTTATGCTTCATGTATTTGCTTTGCTCCCCCAAATGCATGTTCCTTGAGGAAGCATGCATTTTCCTTCCTTAATAACACTCCAGAACCACCTAGTGGAATGATTTACAAAAAATTCACAGAGTGACCAAAACCCGACTTAGAATCAAATAATGTTATATTCCTTTTCTCAAGTAGTTAGATAACATCCAGCAGATAAAGGGCTAAAGGGAATTCTTTAAACCAGACCCAGACTAGAGTGAGTCAAATGCGGTATGTAGGCTGCAGATTGAAGGAGACTTTCATTCTCAATGCAGGTTTGCCAATTTTGTGAACTTGGGAGCAATACGACTCCTTAAATTTTGCACCCAAGCTGCCTCACTTAACTTCAGCCTGGACCAGTCTCTGTCCAAATACCAACATGTTGCCACACCAGCCCTGATGGCTCATCTTTAGACCTTGTCTATGTGACAAAAATAAACTTCTAGTTTGTTTTATTTAAAAAAATACAAGTATGTAAAATTAAAAGCCAGCGTGTCTATAATATCACTTGTATATTTAAAACCACACTTTTGAAAGATTTCTTATGAAACTCAGAGTGCGCTGAAGAACCTTGCCTGCATAAGGCATCGTTTTTCTCCAGCAGGTACCACAATCATTCCTAACCATCTGCTCACCTTGGCCATCTGCCTTCAGCTTCTTGACATAAGACTAGTTTCTGACTGCTGCCTACTTGTACAGCTCATGCTTTAAACCTTGTCATCCTTCACCAATTGTTGCTGCTCCTCTGGGACCAACAAGCAAGAAAGAGGAGATTCTTTGTAATCTACAGACGTTATCTTTTAAAGTATTTTTGGCATTTTTCCTTTCCTTGGATTTCTAATAATAGTCAAGATGTTTCACATCCCAAACCAAAGTATTTAACAGTACTTACTCATAAATGCTAAAGTAAGATAATGCAATTATAAGCAGCAGGACGATAATAAACTCACCATATTAGATGACAAAATCACTGACCCACATGTGTTTAGGAAAATGTTGGGTTTGCTTCTGTAATAGGTTACAACACACTTCCTTTTTTAACATTCTTTTTATGCAGTCGAGAAATACTCAGGAAAATAATACAAAACTAATTGTTGCAAGCTAAGAGTGAAATTGTGATCTTGCTATTATTACCATGCTGGGAAAAATGCAAGCTATCATGATGGCATTATGTAATGTCTCATGTCATAAAATAACAGCATAGTAATAGTATATATCCATGGTAATTTTTTAAGAGTTTGAGGCAGCCAAAAGCTCTTCTTTTCTAAGAAGAGCACAGGGGTAAAGCATAATTTTCATCACATCATATCAAGAGCACCTATCATTAACATGACTTATGTTTCTCCATGTTAACTTTGATCTCTAGGCTGTGGTAGTGGTGTTCAGAATTCTCTACTATAGAGATGCTCTTTTTTCCCTTTCCATTCTGTACTCTCTTTAGAAGGAAATCACTATGCTCAACCCACACTGAAAGAGTGGGAGTTAGGATTCCTCCTCCCTGAGAGTGGAGTAGCTATATAAAATATTTAGAATTCTTATGTAAGGAAGATTTGTCTTTAGTTCCCCTTTTTATTTATTCAATATTTTATTTATATCACCATGAACTTATAGATATTTAATTTACACTTTGGGTTACAATCCAGTACTACTTTAATTAATTTGTTCAGCTTGGTCCAACTTTGGCCAGTTCTTTCAGTTAAATACTATGTTCCTTTGGCAAAGTCCTATCATTATGGCTTTTCCTTTTCCTTTTCATTTTTGGCTCTTCCTTTCTTGCTGGCAGTGTAAGATGCTCCAGTCTCAAGATGGCGGCGTGAGTAGAGCAGCGGAAATCTCCTCCCAAAACCACATATATCTATGAAAATATAACAAAGACAACCCTTCCTAGAATAAAGACAAGAGGACACAGGAAAACATCCAGACCACATCCACACATGCGAGAACCCAGCGCCTCCCGAAGGGGGTAAGTTACAAGCTCCGGCCTGGCGGGACCCGAGCGCCCCTCCCCCCAGCTCCCGGTGGGAGGAGAGGAGGCAGAGCGGGAGGGAGAGGGAGTCCAGGACTGCCGAACACCCAGCCCCAGTCATCCGGGCCAGAGCGCAGACACGGTGCGTGCGCGGGGCCCTGTATTCAAGGAAAACAGGGCAGCAAGAACGGTGAGCGGGTACCAGAGGCCTGGCGCCGAGCGGCCATTTTTTTTTTGTTTTTTTTTTGTTTGCCGAGCACTTTTTGGAACTCTTAAAGGGACAGGGAACCCAATACTAGGGAAACAGGGCAGCAAGAGAGGCGAGCGGGTATCGGAGGCTGGCGCCGGAGAACAAAAGAAAAGTGAGCAGCCAATTTTTTTTTTGTTGTTGCTGTTGTTGTTTTGGCGAGAACTTTTTGGAAGTCTTAAAGGGATAGGGTCCCCAATACTAGGGAAACAGGGCAGCAAGACCGGTGAGCAGATGCCTGAGGCTGGTGCAGGAGAATAAAGAAAAACGAGCAGCCATTTTTTATTTATTTTTTTTATTTAAAAAATTTTTTTTTTTTTTTCTGGTCGTTGTTTTGTTTTGGCAGGTGCTTTTTGGAAGTCTTAAAGGGGCAGGGCGGGACACTTAATCCAGAGGTAGGGAATCTGGGGATTTCTGGGCACCCTAACCCCTGGGCTGCAGGGAGCAGGGAGGCCCCTTATGGAGATAAATAGCCTCCCAGCCACTCCCCCTCCAACGCGACTCCACCATTTTGGAGGGGCAGCCTGAGCCAGGCCATGCCCACAGCAACAGCAGAGACAAACTCCATAGCAGCCAGGCAGGAAGCAGAAGCCCTGTCTGCGCGCAGCTGCCCAGCACAAGCCACTAGAGGTCACTGTTCTCCCAGGAGAGGAGGGCCACAAACCAACAAGAAGGGAAGTTCTTCCAGCCATCATTTGTCCCAGCTCTGCAAACTATTCCTCTCACCATGGAAAGACAAAATTACAGGCAAACCAAGATAACAGAGACTCCAGAGAAGGAGGTAGACCTAACCAGTCTTCCTGACAAAGAATTCAAAATAAAAATCATAAACATGCTGACAGAGATGCAGAGAAATACGCAAGAGATATGGGAAGAAGTCCGGAGGGAGATCACAGATGCCAGAAAGGAGATTACAAAAATGAAACAAACTCTGGAAGGGTTTATAAGCAGAATGGATAAGATGCAAGAGGCCATTGATGAAATTGAAACCAGAGAACAGGAACGCATAGAAGCTGACATAGAGAGAGATAAAAGGATCTCAAGGAATGAAACAATGTTAAGAGAACTGTGTGACCAATCCAAAAGGAATAATATCCGTATTATAGGGGTACCAGAAGAAAAAGAGAGAGGAAAAGGGATGGAAAGTATCTTGGAAGAAATAATTGCTGAAAACTTCCCCAAACTGGGGGAGGAAATAATCGAACAGACCACGGAAATACACAGAACCCCAACAGAAAGGATCCAAGAAGGACAACACTAAGACACATAATAATTAAAATGGCAAAGATCAAGGACAAGGAAAGAGTTTTAAAGGCAGCTAGAGAGAAAAAGGTCACCTATAAAGGAAAACCCATCAGGCGAACATCAGACTTCTCGACAGAAACCCTACAGGCCAGAAGAGAATGGCATGATGTATTTAATGCAATGAAACAGAAGGACCTTGACCCAAGGATACTGTATCCAGCATGACTAAAATTTAAATATGATGGTGGGATTAAACAATTCCCAGACAAGCAAAAGCTGAGGGAATTTGCTTCCCACAAACCACCTCTACAGGACATCTTACAGGGACTGCTCAACATGGGAGCACTCCTAGAAAGAGCACAGAACAAAACACCCAACATACGAAGAATGGAGGAGGAGGAATAAGAAGGGAGAGAAGAAAAGAATCTCCAGACAGTGTATATAACAGCTCAATAAGCGAGCTAAGTTAGGCAGTAAGATACTAAAGAGGCTAACCTTGAACCTTTGGTAACCACGAATTTAAAGCCTGCAATGGCAATAAGTACATATCTTTCAATAGTCACCCTAAATGTAAATGGACTGAATGCACCAATCAAAAGACACAGAGTAATAGAATGGATAAAAAAGCAAGACCCATCCATATGCTGCTTACAAGAAACTCACCTCAAACCCAAAGACATGTACAGACTAAAAGTCAAGGGATGGAAAAACATATTTCAGGCAAACAACAGCAAGAAGAAAGCAGGGGTTGCAGTACTAATATCAGACAAAATAGACTTCAAAACAAAGAAAGTAACAAGAGATAAAGAAGGACACTACATAATGATAAAGGGCTTAGTCCAACAAGAGGATATAACCATTCTAAATATATATGCACCCAACACAGGAGCACCAGCATATGTGAAACAAATACTAACAGAACTAAAGGGGGAAATAGACTGCAATGCATTCATTCTAGGAGACTTCAACACACCACTCACCCCAAAGGATAGATCCACCAGGCAGAAAATAAGTAAGGACACGGAAGCACTGAACAACACAGTAGAGCAGATGGACCTAATAGACATCTATAGAACTCTACATCCAAAAGCAACAGGATACACATTCTTCTCAGTGCACATGGAACATTCTCCAGAATAGACCACATACTAGCTCACAAAAAGAGCCTCAGTAAATTCCTAAAGATTGTAATCCTACCAACCAACTTTTCAGACCACAAAGGTATGAAACTAGAAACAAATTGTACAAAGAAAGCAAAAAGGCTCACAAACACGTGGAGGCTTAACAACATGCTCCTAAATAATCAATGGATTGACGACCAAACCAAAATGGAGATCCAGCAATATATGGAAACAAATGACAACAATAACACAAAGCCCCAACTTCTGTGGGATGCAGCGAAAGCAGTCTTAAGAGGAAAATATATAGCGATGCAGGCACACTTGAAGAAGCAAGAAAAATCCCAAATGAATAGTCTAACATCACAATTATCAAAATTGGAAAAAGAAGAACAAATGAGGCCTAAAGTCAGCAGAAGGAGGGAAATAATAAAGATCAGAGAAGAAATAAACAAAATTGAAAAGAATAAAACAGTAGCAAAAATCAATGAAACCAAGAGCTGGTTCTTTGAGAAAATAAACAAAATAGATAAGACTCCAGCCAAACTTATTAAGATAAAAAGAGAATCAACACAAATCAACAGAATCAAAAATGAGAATGGAAAAATCACGACAGACTCCACAGAAATACAAAGAATTATTAAAGACTAGTATGAAAACCTATATGCCAACAAGCTGGAAAACCTTGAAGAAATGGACAACTTCCTAGAAAAATACAACCTTCCAAGAATGACCAAGGAAGAAACACACAAGTTAAACAAAGCAATTACGAGCAAAGAAATTGAAACGTTAATCAAAAACTACCCAAGAACAAAACACCTGGGCTGGACGGATTTACCTCGGAATTTTATCAGACACACAGAGAAGACATAATACCCATTCTCCTTAAAGTTTTCCAAAAAATAGAAGAGGAGGGAATACACCCAAACTCATTCTATGAAGCTAAAATCACCCTAATACCAAAACCAGGCAAGGACCCCACCAAAAAAGAAAATTACAGACCAATATCCCTGATGAATGTTGATGCAAAAATACTTAAAAAAATATTAGCAAACCGAATACAAAAGTATATCAAAACGATCATACACCATGACCAAGTGGGATTCATCCCAGGGATGCAAGGATGGTACAACATTCGAAAGTCCATCAACATCATCCACCACACCAACAGAAAGAAAGACAAAAACCACATGATCATCTCCATAGATGTTGAAAAAGCATTTGACAAAGTTCAACATCCATTCATGATAAAAACTCTCAGCAAAATGGGAATAGAGGGCAAGTACCTCAACATAATAAAGGCCATATATCATAAACCCACAGCCAACATTATACTGAACAGCGAGAAACTGAAAGCTTTTACCCTGAGATCGGGAACTAGACAGGGATGCCAACTCTCCCCACTGTTATTTAACATACTACTGGAGGTCCTAGCCATGGCAATCAGACAAAACAAAGAAATACAAGGAATCCAGATTGGTAAAGAATAAGTTAAACTGTCACTATTCACAGGTGACATGATATTGTACATAAAAAACCCTAAAGACTCCACCCCAAAACTACTAGAACTGATATTGGAATACAGGAAGGTTGCAGGATACAAAATCAACACACAGAAATCTGTAGCTTTCCTATACACTAACAATGAAACAATAGAAAGAGAAATCAGGAAAACAATTCCATTCACTATTGGATCAAAAAGAATAAAATACCTAGGAATAAACCTAACCAAAGAAGTGAATGACCTATACTCTGAAAACTACAAGTCACTCTTAAGAGAAATTAAAGGGGACACTAACAAATGGAAACTCATCCCATGCTCGTGGCTAGGAAGAATTAATAACGTCAAAATGGCCATCCTGCCCAAAGCAATATACAGATTTGGTGCAATCCCCATCAAATTACCAGCAACATTCTTCAATGAACTGGAACGAATAATTCAAAAATTCATATGGAAACACCAAAGACCCCGAATAGCCAAAGCAATCCTGAGAAAGAAGAATAAAGTAGGGGGGATCTCACTCCCCAATTTCAAGCTCTACTATAAAGCCATAGTAATCAAGACAGTTTGATACTGGCACAAGAACAGAGCCACAGACCAGTGGAACAGACTAGAGACTCCAGACATTAACCCAAACATATATGGCCTATTAATATTTGATAAAGGAGTCATGGACATACAATGGCGAAATGACAGTCTCTTCAACAGATGGTGCTGGCAAAACTGGACAGCTACATGTAGGAGAATGAAACTGGACCATTGTCTAACCCCATATACAAAAGTAAATTCAAAATGGATCAAAGACCTGAATGTAGTCCAAGAAACCATTAAACTCATGGAAATAACTTAGGCAAAAACCTCCTAGACATAAACATGAGTGACCTCTTTTTGAACATATCTCCCCGGGCAAGGAAAACAACAGCAAAAATGAACAAGTGGGACTATATTAAGCTGAAAAGCTTCTGTACAGCAAAAGACACCATCAATAGAACAAAAAGGAACCCTACAGTATGGGAGAATATATTTGTAAATGACAGATCCGATAAAGGCTTGATGTCCAAAATATATAAAGAGCTCACACGCCTCAACAAACAAAAGTCAAATAATCCAATTAAAAAATGGTCAGAGGAACTGAACAGGCGGTTCTCCAAAAAAGAAATACAGATGTCCAACAGACACATGAAAAGATACTCCACATCACTAATTATCAGAGAAATGCAAATTAAAAGTACAATGAGGTATCACCTCACACCAGTAAGGATGGCTGCCATCGAAAAGACAAACAACAACAAATGTTGGCGAGGCTGTGGAGAAAGGGGAACCCTCCTACACTGCTGGTGGGAATGTAAACTAGTTCAACCATTGTGGAAAGCAGTATGGAGGTTCATCAAAATGCTCAAAACAGACTTACCATTTGACCCAGGAATTGCACTCCTAGGAATTTACCCTAAGAACGCAGTAATCAAGTTTGGGAAAGACCAATGCACCCCTATGTTTATCGCAGCACTATTTACAATAGCTAAGAATTGGAAACAACCTAAATGTCCATCGGTAGATGAATGGATTAAGAAGATGTGGTACATATAAACAATGGAATACTACTCAGCCATAAGAAGAGGGCAAATCCTACCATTTGCAGCAACATGGATGGAGCTGGAGGGTATTATGCTTAGTGAAATAAGCCACACGGAGAAAGAGAAATACCAAATGATTTCACTTATCTGTGGAGTATAAGAACAAAGGAAAAACTGAAGGAACAAAACAGCAGCAGAATCACAGAACCCAAGAATGGACTAACAGGTACCAAAGGGAAAGGGACTGGGGATGATGGATGGGTAGGGAGGGATAAGGGGGTGGAGGAATAAGAGGGTTATTAAGATCAGCATGCATAGGGGGGATGGGAGAAAGGGGAGGGCTGTACAACACAGAGAAGACAAGTAGTGATTCTACAGCATTTGGCTTTGCTGATGGACAGTGCCTCTAAAGGGGTTTATAGCGGGGACCTGGTATAGGGGGAGCCTAGTAAATATAATATTCTTCATGTAAGTGTAGATTAAAGTTAAGAAAAAAAAAACCAAAAAAACAAAGAAAGAAAGAAAAGGGGGATTACTCCATGATAGGATAAAACTAACTGTAAATCAACGATTAATGCATGCTTTAAATATCTTTAACTTTGATCACTTAAAGGGTGTCAGATGATTGGCTATGGAGGTACACTTTTCTGACAATATTACTTTCTCTTAAAAAAAAAAAGCAGTTCCTGTGTGGTGACCTCCAATGGGTTCTACACAGTGGTATAAAGGGCAGATCAAAGTGTGGGCAAAGGGTCTGTTTGTGTTTATACAGAGAATCAAAGCCTAATTTGGCTACCCAGAAAATGAACTAAGATGCGATATGAAGAAGAACTTCCAACACAGCACTCTCTGGAAGAGTCATACCAGAAGATGATCATCAAAAAACCTCAACAAAGATCCAGGCGATGCTGCAGTTGTAGCTGCATTCATCCCACTGGTTCCTGGACTTGCCATTGGAATGAAGAAGGAGATATCTAAGCTGGCCTGTGCATAAAGTAAAACAACAAATTTGACTGGATCTACACTGTTGGAACTCAACCAAGAATTAGGAGAAGTGCAAGTTCTAGCGCTCCAAAATCTTACAACTACAGACTATCTACTGTTAAAAGAACAAATGGAATGTGAACAGTTCCCAGAAATGGGTTGTTTTAATTTGTCTGATTTCTCTCAGACTGTTCAAGTACAGTTGGACAATATCCATCATATCATAGATAAATTTTCACAAATGCCTAGGATGACTAACTGGTTTTCTTGGTTTCACTGGAGATGGCTGGTAATTATAGATATGCTTTGGTTATGTAACTGTATTCCTATTATGTTAATGTGTGTATGCAATTTAATTAGTAGTTTAAAACCTATACATGCTGAAGTTACTCTACAAGAAGATATGTCAAAGAAATAATCAATCTTCCCAGGATTTCTTCCGCCTGCTACCTCTGTAGCTTTTCTTCTTCCTTCCTAATTACAACCCTTAAATAGAATTCGTGCCTCATATCGAATTTACCGAGTATAATAATTCCTCCAAGTGGTAAAGATACCTCAAGACAAATACTGGGCATAGAAGCCACAGAGCATTAATCTGCAAAGAAGTAAAAAGCTAACCTTTACAAACATTATGGCTTCTCTCTCACTTACCAACTTTACATCTCCCTGTATGGCCCCGGAAGATGACTGGTTAGCCAGGGACGGGTAAGATTCCTCAAGGGAGGAACAACCTAAGACAGGCACAGTCGCAGGGGGGCCATCAGGTGAGAAATTGGGGATCAACAGAGGTGAAGCTTAGAACCTCACCCCCCTTGTTTTGAGAGAAATCTTCTGCATCCGTGGATGTTTTATTGCCCTTGTCTAGCTTGGATTAACACATAGTCTACTGGCACATACCTGATCATCAACATTTGCTCTCTTACAACACTAAACTATGTTTTCTACCTTAATCTTGCATCTACCTACCACTTCAGCATTTTATTAAAAAAAATAATAATAATATTAATAATAAAGGTAGAAATGTGGGATCCACATATAAATCAAGTATAAAAATCAAACAAATATTCATATTTGACCTGATTGTTTATAGTTCATAATGCGTGATCAAAACCGAAAGTTTCTGTGATGACTGCCCTTGTACTGTTCACCATGTAAGAACTTATTCACTATGTAAGAATTCGTTCACCATGTATGAACTTGTTTGTTTTGCTTCAGAAGATTGGAGAGTGACGAGAATTAGGCTTGGGGTGGATTAATGATTGTGCATTGAGCATTGACTCCCCTATACAGAATTTTATTGTTGTTAACAACCATTTGATCAATAAATGTGAGAGATGCCCTCTCAAAAATAAAAGATGCTCCAGTCTCATCTTGTACTTGTACATTTCCTGTCTTGGTCTCGACTCAGCTATATCTCCAAGGAGCCCTGGTTCCCTTACTGGAGAATGGTATTAGAAACCAAGATCTGGGTGTTGGGTATGCTCATTGCTACTGGGGTGTTGTTACTTTTTTGGCCCTCTCAGCTGACAAAGCAAGGGATGATATATGTATATGTAATAAACAATGTGTATAAAAATAGCTAAAAAATTTCTACATGCACTCATCTGTAACTATATTAAACTAAAGTTGAGTTCATATTGATGCTCCTACTCTAATCCATTACCAAATGCATCATTCTGGTCTCCTTCCCCTGCTAAACTGTAAACTCTCACTCCAAAATAGTGGTAAGACTGGTTCCTACCAGACCATTTCTTTCCTTAATTATTCAGTTATCATGTACATGCATAAAAATATCAGAATTGTTAACCCATACAATCATGGGGAAAAAACTTTATCAACTAGAGCTTAGTGTTTCCTGTACAGCAACTCCTGCCTTTAGTCTTACAGATTCTACTCATTCCCAAAGTTGCTTAGGTCTGCAACATATTCCTCCACTTTCTTCAGAGAGGTTTGTTTATGTATTTGTAATAGAGTTAGCTAGTCTTGTCACTTTCTGTATTCCATCCTGGGATTTCCCTGACCTCATAAAGGATGTTTTTAGTTTGTATACATTAAGATCAACTCCTTGTGCTTTGAAGTTCAATAAGTTTTGACAAAAGAACAGTGTCCTGTATCCACACTGAGAGTACCATATCTAATAGTTCTGTTCTCAAAATTCCCTGCGCTTCACCTATTCAACCCTCCCCACCTCCCTGCAATTCTCTGTTAACCACTGATTTTTACTCTTTTCCAGTATGTCATGTGCTGAGACTCATATAGTATATAGCCTTCTCAGACTGGTTTCTTTAACTTAAAAATGTGCATTTAGAGTTCACACATGTCTTTTTATGACTTAATAGCTCATTTCTTCTTACTGCTGAATAATACTGCAATGTCTGTATGTACCACAGTTTATTTATCCATTCACCTATTGAAGGACATCTTGGTTACTTCCAGTTTGGGTGATCACGAATATAACTCTATAAACATTCACTTGCAGGCCTTTAGGTGGATGTAAATTTTCAAGTCAGCTGGATAAACAACTAAGAATATGATTACTGGATCATATGCTGAGACTATCTTCAGTTTTGTAAGAAGTTATAAACTGTCTCCAAAGTGACTATACTTTTTGTATTCCTATCTACTAATGAATGAGAGTTTGTGTTGTTTTATACCCTTGCTGTCATTTGGTACTGTCAGATTTTTTTAATCCATTTTAACAGGTATGTAGTAATATCGCATTGTTGTTATAATTTGAAATTACCTAATGATAAATTAGATTGAGCATTGTTTCCTATGTTTGTTTTTCATCTGTTATCTTCTTTGGTGAGGTGTCCAGATCTTTTGTCCATTTTTTTAATTGGGTGGTTTGTTTTCTTTTATTTTTGAGTTTTAAGGGTTCTTTACATATTTTTGTACAATTTCTTCCTCAGACATGTATTACAAATATTTTCTCCCAGACTTTGGCTTGTCTTTTCATTCTCTTATAGTGCCTTTAGCAAAACTGAAGTTTAATTTTAATAAAGTCGAATTTATCAACTTTTTCTTGATCATGCTTTTAGTGTTGGATATCACCAAACACAGTTTTGTCCACATTTTTTTCCTCTGTTCTCTTCTCAAGAATTTATAGTTTTCCATTTTTATACCTAAGTCTATGCTACATTTTGATTTAAATTTATGAAGAGTATAAAGTCTGTTTCTAGATTTTTATGGATATCCAATTTTTTTCACTATTTGTTTAAAAGTGTATTTTATATTTTCTGTATACTATGATGTTTTGACCTCTTAAAAAACATTTCATATAGCAGAAAGAACCCCCTCTCTGCATCATCCAATTCTTACAGATAGTGGCGTGCCCTATCTCCTCTATTTGGTTTGTACGCCCCAGGAAACAATATTTCTCTGCCTTAGTCATCCTAGGTCTAGGAACCAAGCAATAGAGACCAAACCTCTAGCCAAAAGTCTGCCAAAATAATTAAAACTAGCCAATTCTGAACTGTTTCCCTTGCTTGGTGTCTTTCCTATATGTCCCTGTATGCTGTGCTATGCTTCCTGTCTCTAGCACCTGTGAGTATAATCAACATTTTCTTCCTCAGCCTTTCCTGTCTCCTCTGTGGCCACACCTGACTGACCATCTCATAAAAGAATATGAAGCCAAAAGCCTAACCTTTCTCCACTGAATTGCTTTCTTGATCACTGTCTTGGTATTGACTGACCCCCATCACTCTATAGGAAGTCTTGCAATCGGTTTGTTCTTCAGTATTGTGTTCACTATTCTAAATCTTTTGCCTTTTCATATAAATTTTAGAATCAGATTGTTGTTATATAAAATTAACTTGCTGAGATGTTGACTTAGATTACTTTGAATCTATAGATCAAGTTGGGAAGAACAGATATCTTAATGGTTTTGAGTTTTCCAATCCATAAGCCAGAATATCTTTCCATTTATTTAGATCTTTCATTTCTTTTATAAGAGTTCTATAATTGCTGCATATATATATGTTAGATTTATACCTAAGCATTTCATTTTTTGTGGTGCCATTATAAATGATAAATTTTTAAGATTTCATATTGCAATTAATTAATGGCATATTATTTTTGCCAAAATAACTTAAAAACAATTGACTTCTTAACCTTGTATGCTGTGACCTTCCTATATCTGCATATGATTCCAGGAATTTTTCGTTAATTCTTTAGGTTTTTCTATATATGAACTCATGTCATCTGTGAAAAAAGGTGATTCATTTCTTCCTTCCCAATATATATTCCTTTTATTTGCTTTTCATGCCTTACTGCACTAGCTAAGGGTTCCACTATGATGTTGAATACAAGTGGTAAGACAGGGCATACTTGATACTTTTCCAATTTTAGGGTGAAGAGACCAGTTTCTCACCATTAAGTATGATGATAGATGTAGGATTTTTAAATTTAAAAAAATCAAATTAAGGAAGTTCCTCTCTAGTCTTAGTATGTTGAGGCTTTTTACCAAGAATGGATGCCAGCTTTTGTCAAATGCCTTTTGTGTATCAACTATATGATTGCATGATTCTGCTTTTTAAGTGTGTTGAAACATTGAATTACATTGACATTCAAGTGTTGAAATAGAATAAAAAATCTTGAATAAATCCCACTTAGACATATTATAAGATTACTTGTATACATTGTTGGATTTGATTTCCAAATAGTTTGTTGAAGATTTTTCCATCTATATTCATGATAGACAGTGGTCTACACATTTTCTTTACACAAAGTCTTTATCTGGATTTAGTATAAGGTAACACTAACCTCATCAAGTAAGTTAGGAAATGTTCTTTCTCTTTCTATCTTCTACAAGAGATTGTGGAAAATTGGTATTATTTCTTCCGTAATATTTGGTAGAATTTCTCAGTGAAACCATTTGAAACTGGGATTTTCCTTTTTGGTAATTTATTAATTATTGACTCAATTTTTTTGCCAACATATGCTTGTTTAGATTATATATTTCTTTTCATGAGTATTGGTAGTTGGTATATTTCAAGAAACAGGTTAATTTAATCAATTATAAAACTTAAGGGCATAGGGTTGTTCTCAGTACTTTTTATTATCATTTTAAAGTAGTAGTGATGGGCCTATTTTCCAATATTGTTATTTTGTGACTTTTTTTCCTTGGTTAGCCAAACTAGAGGTTTATCAATCATATTATCATATTAATCTTTTCAAAGAACCAGCATTTGGTTTCATGGGTTTCTTCTATTGTCTTCCTGCTTTCAATGTAATTGATTTCTGCTCTAATTTCTATTATTTCTTTCTTTCCAATTGCTTTAACCTTAGATTGTTTTAATTTCTCTTGCCTCCTCAGGTAAAAGCTGAGATTATTGATCTTAGATCTTTCTTTATCTCTAATATACGTACTTAATGCTACAAATTTATCTCCAAGTATGGCTTTTGTTGAATCCCATAATTTTGGGAAGCTGTGTTTTCATTAATACAAATTATTTTTAATTTCTTTTGAGACTTATTTTTTGACCCATGCATCATTTAACTAATTAATTTAACTGAAATACTTAATGTTTTATTTAATTTAATTCTGTTGTACTCTGAGAACTTTGTATGACTTATAGTTTCTTAAACTTGCTAAGGTAGGTATTATGGCCAAGAATGTGATCTATTTTGATGAGTGTTCCCTGTAAACTTAAAAACAATGTTTATGTTGCTGTTGTTACATGGAGTATTCTACAATGACCAATAAGATCAAGTTGATTGATAGTGATGTTCAGGTCAACTATATGCTTACTGATATTCTGTTTGCTTGATTTATCAATTATTGAAAGAGTATTGTTGAAGTCTCCAGCTATAATAATGGATTCATCTATTTTATCTTACAGTTCTATGAGTATTTACTTCACATATTTTGATGTTGCTAGATGTGTACACATTAAGGATTTAAGTTATGCTTTTGATAAAGTGACACTTTATTATGTAATTCCACCTTAATTCCTAATAATTTTTCTTTTTCTGAATTTTACTTTGTCTGAAATTAATATAGGGAGTCCTACTTCCTTTTAATTATTAGCATTATGCATCATATGAGACATATTTCCTTCTCATCAAGCAGCAGTTTAAAGTCTATATTAAACAAATACATACACATATGTGCATATACAAACCTTGCACAACAGTCCTCATAACAGCCCAAACTGGAAGCAACTCCAATGCACATTAATAGGAGAAACAAACAGAGCTACTGTCCTGCAATGAAATACTATTCAGCAATAAAAAGAAATGAAACACCGAAATAAGCACTAGCTTGGAAAAGTCTCAAAAACAAAGAAGAACTTAGGCATTAGTGAGTGTATACAGAATGATTACCAGCCACAGTGCTAAGTATTTTACATGTATTATTTCATTTATTTCTTACAATAACCCTGTAAGTTCAGCAATATTATTATCCTTATTTTACAGATGAAGAAACTGAAGGTCAGGGAAAGTAAATAACCTATTCAAGGTCATACAGGCAATTCCTAAGCCATTACTCTTAATGACTGTGCTCAAAGACATGCTAAGTGAAAATTTCAGTACCTTCCCACCTAGATAAATCAAAATATTTCTACTTTTATTCTTACCTCACTAGAATATTACCACTGCCATTTCCCATGATTCCAGTTATTTAGTTATACGTGTTCTTGTTTTCTATTTGCTTTTTTAAAAGGGGGCAGAATTGATAAGTAGCATTAAAAATGGCTTTGCAAACACTAAATCTTATCAAAAGTCACATCTAGAATTCACAATTAGTAAGTGAACTCCATAGTTTAAGGTGGAGTTCTATTATAATCAAAATGTCAATAGGTCAGAAATTGGAAAAAACTAGGGGGTTGTAAATTAATTTCTTCATTGTATTTGTCATCAGTTTTGACCTCATAGCAGTTGTCAGTTCTTCCTTTTTGATTCAGTGGCTTTTTCAGAGTTGTTTTAACTTCGAGAGTAAAACAAGACAGATAAACAACAATAAACATTTGTGGAGCTTGGTCTGTAACTTCTGACCAGACATTTATTTTTTCTCTCCTCCAAAATTTTCAGAAGAATTAGGCATTTGACATTTTCTCTTTGAGTAGGACCTGCTTTTCTCTGTGCTGCTGCTTACCATCTTATCTCTATCCTCTAGGTCCTACCTGATCTTACACATACCAAATAGCAAAGGATGGGTGTGTATTTAGAATAGAAGCGCTGGAACAAGGCATAAGCTTTACACTGAATATCACCTTCATCTCAGTAGTTTATTTCCTTCTGCACTTGTACTTAATGTGGTATGAGATATGTAAGAAGTCAGTGACACAATTTTCAAAAGAATTTTCAATAGATGTGGGGAAAGCATGGGAAATTTCAGAGACTTAGGTAAAAAGTAAGTTTGCAGCAAAAATGCCAACACTGTTGTTCCCTGACTTGCAAATATGGAAGGTCTTTATCAGCACACGTTGTGACTCTCAAGAATTCAGTTATAATAGCAATGATGTATGTTACATTATTTTGCACTCCCCAAAAAATAATTCTTAGGATGCTATTGTTTAGTTCAATAATAATCTTGGCATGACCTCTTTTAGTATGCTTAACTTTCTCACACTAGATGTTTAAAAGCTTTTGTTTCACACCACTGCTTCTGGGTGTTAAAATATAGATAAAACATACATATAGAAGGTTTTTGTACACCTACCAATGAACCAATAAAGGGTAATATACTTAACCTAAGATTTGTGTCCTTTAAATAGTTGATAGCTATATACAATATGTTTATGTTTATGCTTATATTAATGCACATATTAAGCTCACAGGGATACAAACACATTTGCTTAATAAGTTCTCCTTGCACCTTTAACTTTTAAAGACTCTACAGCATCAATTTTCCTTTTATTACAATTATTTTACTATTATGGTAGACTATTCCAGTGTGTTGTCAGGTAATTGCCATGGAATGAATTTATATTTAAGCCGCATTACATTCTCCAAAATCTTTACACTAATATTGTATTATACTTTTTTTATAATAGAAAGTTGAGTAGCATCAACTGTGAATACATGTTAGCCAGAGGGAGAAATGACTTTGTGGATGTATCACATCTGAGTCTGGATTTAAAAGGTAGTAGAATCTAAAATGTAGCTTCTGTTAGCAAATAATAGGGTGTGTGATATAATGAATACTGAGAACTTGATGTTGGCCTTTCCAAATCTCTTTCTTCTGAGTGATCCAAAGTACAAGACTAAACAAATATAATTAGGTTTTGCTGTGTAAAGTTATTATTTGTTTAAATGTTGTAATCCTCTTACTAAATATAATCTGAAATTTAATTTGGTGACAAGCAGTAAATATTGAAAAGCAGTCTGAGCTTTCATCAGATCTATCTGGTATGCAACCCCTTTTGATGATTTTTATATTTGCATTATTAAAATTTCTTTCCCCTGATGTTTCCTCAAGTCCAGAAATCACGGTGAAAAACTCTTGGAAATACAGGGTGGAGAAGGCAGAAAATAAAAATCATTGTTGTTATTTTAATCTTATGAAAATCAAGCAATTGCACAATATGATACACAGAACACATAAAAAGGTATTCTTTCAACTGGGTATCTGCCAGAGACCCTTGGGAAAGCCTTTTAGGGGCCTTCACACCAGAGCTGAAAGGACCCAAACATGGTAATGGAGGTGATTTTTTATTCTCCAGTATAAAAATAAAGTTTGATGAATTTTGTAAAAACAGGCAGTACTACTTTCATTTACTGCTGATATAATACAAAGGGTCACCATGAGGAGAATTTAAAGCAAATTGCAAGTCACTGTCAGCACTTAATAGAGAAAAGATACCAGTTCCTTTTCTGGAGCAGTTGGAAAAGCTCCCGACAGTAGTAGAGACTCCGGGCTCAAGTAATCCAGCAACTGAACATTCCGTATGTAATGTTAGCTGAAGCTCCTAGATAGCGCTTGAATCTCAGCACACGGCCTTCAGTCCAAAATAATCTGACCAGTTAAAAATACATAAAACACAGCCAAAGGAATAAACAAACAAATCAAAACAAACAAACAAACAAACAAACAAACACTACCCAGAAGTGTATGAAAATGAGGTAGCTACACAAAGTAAAAAACAAAGGGAAAAATTTGATTTTGAAACCAGGCTTTGGTAACACTTTTCTAGGTGGCTCTAGCTAAAGGCCAAAGGTGAAAAAAGGGTCTGTGACAATGATCTGAGTTAACTCCACTGTAAAAATAATTCCTTCTTAATTTCTAGGCCCCTGAGGCAAGTGTGAAAGTTTGTTTTAGGCCTGAATAGTCTGGGTATTACTTTAGATCTCTGAAAGAATATTTTATTGTTTAAAAATAATGTTATTGTTTAGTAAAATGATGACATTTATGTGTGTGTGTAGATAGATAGACAGACAGACACACGGATGAAAATTAAAATTCCCTGAAATTCTGTTAGGAATAGATTTGAGAGTATTTTTTTTCTATTCACAGCTTATTCATCTTTCAAAGCAGAACTTCAGTTCTACCTCTTCTATGTTTAGATTGCTTACCTCTCACCCATCTTTGCTTTTGATTAAATTCTAAGGAAAATACTGTAAACATTCCATAATTAGGTATTTATTTGATATGATTTATTTTTATTTCCTCCAAATCAATGAGTAAGCTCCTCAAGCCAGAAAGTATTTTTACCTCATTTATAGTAGCTTGTGTAGTATTGATAATACAGGAGATAATCAATACATTAACATTGTTGATTTGTACTACTCATTTCCATCTTAAGGATTGATAAGAGGAGGCAAAAAATAGGAATCTGAATACTTTAACTAGGTTTGGAATTTCCTTATGACTTCGGAGCAATTTCTCTGTTTACATTAACTGATGGACATTTAAAAATCTTTGATTCAATAGGACATAAGTTCTAAAACTTTTTCGTCTAGGACCACTTTACACTCTTAACTTATTGAGGACTTCAAAGAGTTTTTATTTGGGTGGATTATATCTATTGATATTTACCGTATTAGAAATTAAAACAGGAAATATTAAAACACAGGTATATATAAGCACATATTCCATTAATGTTCAAAGCAATGAAATCACATCTCATGTAGCCTCTGGAAAACTCCACTGTATACTTATAAGAGAATGAGAGAGAGAAAATAAATAATGTGTTCATATGATAATGAAAATATTTTGACTGCGTGGACTCCCCAAAAGGATGTTGGGGGCCCAGGGTTTCCCTAAACCACACTTTCAGAATTGCTGCTCTAGATGAATGAAACTCAACGCATCTGCTCAAACGTAATCATTCTATTTGGAAGTTAATAGAACAAATGGGAACTGGAAGCATGCAGTATGGTCAAAAGGTTTTATGTTCTAGTGTTCCTGTATCTAGTCAATGGGTTAGACCTAGAGAAAAAGAGTGCCCACTAGAAGGCTGGGTTCATACCCAGATTGGTAGGCTTCAAGAATATAAGACCATCTACTCCATATTTTTCTATTGTGATCCCAAGACCACCCCATCAGAATCAATAAATATTTAAACTGCACATAAGTGGGCCTCACTATAGATCAAGAAAATCAGAATCTTGGAGGTAGAGCCCAGGAATCTACAATTTTAATAAGATCCCCACGTAAATCTGTTACTAATAAAATTTGGACCCACAGACATAAGTAAGTGTATATGTCACCTGACATAATACAATAGCTCATACCATCACTTGCTCTGGTTTGGCCACATGCAGATATGACCCAGTGTAACAGAGGAAAACTGAGTTTAATTTCTGGGCTTAAAATTTAAAACTAACATTAACTTGAAAATGAACTCAAGTAGCACCAAAAACTTTGTAACTACTAGCAGTTGGCAGTTTCTCTTTGTTCTCCCTATTTTCTGAATCCCAGGGTCAGATTTAATGCACAATGCCAATTTTGCAGAACCCAAGCCATCCTGTTCCACAGTACTGAGGGGGAACCGATAAGAAAAATAAAAGTCAGTTAAATCAGTGCAAGAATGTCTGCTTAGATCCTTGCAGTTGCTACTTTATGTGTATGTCAACACCACAGCCTCTCCCATAATTTCCCCTTCAAAAGTCCTAACTGCTTGTCTTTCGGGGGAACAATGGTTTGTTTGTTTTTTAATTGAAGTATCAATATACAATCTTATATTGGTTTCAAATGTACAACACAATGGTTCAACAATTACCCATATTATTAAATCCTCACCCCCTCTAGTGCAGTTACTATCTGTTAACATAGAAAGATGTTACAGAATTATTGACTATATTCTCCATGCTGTACTGCTATCCCCATGACCAGCTTATATTATACTTGTGAATTTTTGTGCCATTTTACCCTGCTCACCCTCTCCACCCACTCACCCCAACCGTTCCCCCTTGGCAACCACTAGTCATTTCTCAGTGTCTATGAGTCTAGTGATGTTTTGTTCATTCTGTTTGCTATGTTTTTATATTCCACAAATAACTGAAATCATATGGTATTTGTGTTTCTGCACCCAGCTTATTTCACTGAGCATAATACCCTCTAGGTCCATTCATGTTGTTGCAAATGACAGAATGTTTTTGCTTTTTTAAATTGAAGTATTGACACACAATCTTATGAAGGTTTCAAATGAGCAACATTGTGGTTACAACATTCACCCATATTATCAAGTCCCCCCGACACTTCAGTGACTGTCCATCAGTGTAAAAAGATGCTATAGAGTCACTACTTATCTTCTCTGTGCTACACTGCCTTCCCTGTGACCCACCTACATTATATGCACTAATCATAATGTCCCTTAGTCCCCTTCTCCCACCCTCCCCACACATTCTCCCCAACCCCTTCCCTTTGGTAACTGCTAGTCCCTTCTTGGAGTCTGTAAGTCTGCTGCTGTTTTGTTCTTTCAGTTTTTCTTTGTTCTTGTACTCCACAGATGAGTGAAATAATTGGATACTTGTCTTTCTCCGCCTGACTTACTTCACTGAGGATAATACCCTCTAGCTCCATCCATGTTTTTGCAAATGGTAGGATTTGTTTCTTTCTTATGGCTAAATAATATGCCATTGTGCATATGTACCACCTCTTCTTTATCCATTCATCTACTGATGGACACTTAGGTTGCTTCCATATCTTGGCTATTGTAAACAGTGCTGCGATAAACATAGGGGTGCATATGTCTTTTTTCAAACTGGGCTGCTGCATTCTTAGGGTAAATTCCTAGGAGAGGAATTCCTGGGTCAAATGGTATTTCTATTTTGAGTTTTGTGAGGAACCTCCATACTGCTTCCCACAATGGTTGAATTAATTTACATTCCCACCAGCAGTGTAGGACGGTTCCCCTTTCTCCACAACCTCGCCTACATTTGTTCTTGTTTGTCTTTTGGATGGTGGCCATTCTTACTGGTGTGAGGTGATATCTCATTGTGATTTTAATTTGCATTTCCCTGATAATTAGTGATGTGGAGCATCTTTTCATGTGCCTGTTGGCCATCTGAATTTCTTCTTTGGAGCTGTGTCTGTTCAGATCCTCCACCCATTTTTTAATTGGGTTATTTGCTTTTTGGGTGTTGAGGTGCGTGAGCTCTTTATATATTTAGTATGTTAACCCTTTATTGGATGTGTCATTTATGAATATATTCTCCCATAATGTAGGATACCTTTTTGTTCTACTGATGGTGTTCTTTGCTGTCCAGAAGCTTTTTAGTTTGATATAGTCACAGTTGTTCATTTTTGCTTTTGTTTCCCTTGCCTATGCAGGTATGTTCATGAAGAAGTTGCTCATGTTTATATTCAAGACAGTTTTGCCTATGTTTAATTCTAAGAGTTTTATGGTTTTTTGACTTATATTCATGTCTTTGATCCAGAATTTCTTTGCTTTTTATGGAACAGTAGTTCTTTAAGACATGTGCCTGCCAGTCCCTCATTCACTGGCAAATTAATAAATTATTAATTTCTTTCCTTCAAAACCTTGTCATTGTGTTTTGTGATTTGACTTTGGTGACAAGTACCAGTTTTTGGTAACACTAGTGCCTCTGGAAGGATTCATCACTTTGGTTCAGATATCATTACTATAGAGCCATTGAGACTGATACCTGAATGAGATTCCTCCTTTATCTTCTAGTTATCTTGCAAGAAGCAGTATCCCATTGCCTGGCCCTCCACTAAATGATATTTTCTTCTGATGAACTTTTCCCCTAAATAAATACAGATATCAATTCACTACTCTAAAAATTAGAAGTGGAAGATCTGAACTACTTCAGAAATAGATGACTCCACAGCACTTGTGATTATCCAGGACCTTTGAACAAACACTTAGGTCAGCAGCATAGGCATACAGCGTAATTCAGACAAGAATTAAGAATGGTCTCTCTGGATGGGCTTTATTATCATTTTAATTTTGAGTTTCATCAGCAAATTTTCCTGCACACTGAATTATAGTCAGTCTATAAAGGTGTTACATTTTCTCCAGCAAACTATTCATTTGACTACTTGAGAGGGTGCAACTAGAGTGGGAAAAACTTTTTTTTTCTGTAAAGTAACAAATTGTTCAGAGAATCAATCGGTCAAATCTTCACTATCAAAAAACCAAGAAACCTTTCTTTTTTCAGCCTTTACATTCTAATCATTACAAAGGCTGTCAGTGATTCCTGCTGTGAAACAAGATTCTGAAGCCCAATTAAGTATCCAGTCAAATACAAAAGTGCAGACTCTTTATATTCTAACACAGCTACTGCATTAAATACAACAATGGGTGAGATTTATGTACACCATCTGAAAAGTTTAAAGTATTTTACACCATGGGGCTTTTTAAATGGAGTGGTTAATCCTCCCCACCTTAGTGATGCACTGAATGAGAAACAATGGCCTTAGGTGTACGTGAGAGAGGTGACCACCCACACAGTGCTATTTGAAATGTGCCCAAAAGTTTTCTTGCTCCAGGAATATGACTCATAGGTATATTAGTCTAATATATGTAAAGTGATTTACAGATTGCAAAGCAATTTCACATAATTATCATATTTAGTTTTCTCAATGACCATGAAATAGGTAAGAAAGCTGTCATCATCCCCATTTTACATATAAGAAAACTGAGTCTAATATGTACAAGGACAAGGATATTTTAATCACCTAGTATGTAACAGTCAATTCACACATGATGTAATATCATTCTCTCTATAATGCCACTTTACAAATGAAGAGAATGAGATTCAGAAAAATTAAGAAACCTGCCCGAGGTGACAAAGCTGGTAAGTAGTAAAGTTGATATTTGAAACCAGGTCTGTGTTCCTCTGATTCCAGAACCAAAGCTTGGCACATACGATTAATTTTTAATAAGGTATGATCAAATGTTTTCAACATGAATTTGCAGTGTTTTAATTATGAGCAAGAAGAAACTAATCTAAAATAGTGTTATTTTTCAAACCAAGTGCTCAGAAAATTAAGTATGCCTTCAACTCCTTTGCCCAGCAATTAATTCTGACATGGCAAGTATACATACGTGTGTGTGTGTGTGTGTGTGTGTGTGTGTCTGTATATATAAAACATCATTATAAATTTATGGTCTAATGAGCCACTGTAAACGAACTTTTTCATTAACTTTGTTTCATTTTACTTATTAGTCCATGCTTATATCTTGATTTATAATATATTCCAATATGAACATAAAATACATTACTTTTATTTTTAATTGATTCATTTCCCTAATTCAGAAAGGTATTCTCTAGAGTTATTATTAATAGCTCACTTGGACAATGAAACCCTCCCCCTCATTTCCCTGCCTACTGCCCTCACCCAAACACACACTTAACTCTTTGTTCTCCCAGTTGCTCCAATACTGGAAAGTGGATGACCTAACCATGATTATAGGCTAAGTACCATCTTAGTGCCATGGAAATAGTATGAGGAACCCTAAATATGCAGTTCAAGAGTTCAACATCAATTTAATCTTAATATTGGTAATACTGTGTACATATTAAAATTAGTTTATTAATAATGGTCACTCAGGGTTATTCTATGGCTAAGTTCTTTTCTGTCACCAACCTTTCGCTCTATGACAGGATTTTCAGGCTTCACTATCTGCTGTACTACCACCAAATGGCTAATCTTCACTTGCTGCAGCCCTGCATGGGTGAGCTTTCTGGGATGCACTGCAGCTTGCATGATTTCTTCATTGCCCAACTACCTTAGGGTGAGTATCAGTGAAGACACACCATAAATAAACTACATTTGGATCTGGTATGCATATTTTGATCTGGGTCACCTATGTGATTCACCTTGAAGTACAGTCAGGAAGCCATGTGGTTAAATGGAAGAAATATGAGCTTCGGTATCAGACTAGCTGTGCCTGAATATTGTCTGCTATTTACTAGCTGTGAGACCTTGGAAAAAACTACTTCTCCAACTCTCTTGATCCTCATCTATAAAATAGGTATAATAATACTAACTGCCTTAGAAGTTTGCTGTGAATATTAAATGAGACAAAATATATTAAGTGACTGGTACAGAGTAAGTGGTAAAAGGAAATTCTAAGTCTCCTTTTCTTTTTTCCTTTTTTCTTATCTGGCTTGCCTCACTTCCACTTAATTTCCAGTTCTCTGAGGATATCAAGAAAAATTAGAGTGATACATGCTGAGGAACTTCTGATAGATTCTGATTTATGCAAGGAAATAACTTGTTTTGGAGTAACTGCCATACATTACCTGATTTAATACACATTTTTTTAAAATTTGGAGCACAGAATGAGAGAAAAATAATGATAGTCTCTGAACTTCATATGAATCAGTCCAACAGTGAGGCATATGTTGGTAGTTGCTTTTGCCAGTACTAGGGTTTGAAGTAACCACACACTCACCTGTCTACCCTCATCACTTGCCACACTTTGTTTGTAGGACAGCTGGTGACAGAAAGGACTGGGGTACTGACTGCCTATAGTTGTGCAACTGAATAATGCTGTCTGGCTCATCTGGGATAATAGCATGCTTTCATTAATTTCATGCTTTTTAAATATACTAAGTTGAATAGCAACAGACCCCTGAATATATCTGCTCTATCTTCTAAAACTATTTTCAGACATCCTAAACTTGCAGAGCTTTCTACAAGTATAGCCACATTACATTTGGAAAGTGAGTTAATGGATGGGATCTTTTGACAACCATCTCCCCAGAGATCAGTATGACAACCTCCTCATCACACTCCTATTACCCTGATGGAAACAGAGAAACTCATCCTTATGTCTCTATATCTTGTATTCTCTTTGTAAGCAGAAGAGAAAGGATGTGTTTTGAATGGTACTTTGCTTGCACTTACACATCTGCAAAATTTCTTTGAAAAAAACCAACCAACAATATGATTTTGGCAGTACAACCACATTTATAAAGACCTCATAGTTGCTGTGCAAAAGTTAATATAGCATTGTGTGGTCCTCACTTAGTATTGCAAAAAATTCCTCAAAACCTTTCAAGAGATATGTGGGTAATATAAGAGGCCATGGGTAATGAAAGGCATTTATAGCTTAGCTCTTTCACAACTAAGTTACTTTTTTGGCAGATCCTCAACTTCCATTACCCATTTTTCTTCCTGAAAAACAGTCACTCAAATAAACAAAAAAGTTATACAGTGTATTACATCATTTTCAGAGCTCAATGGATACTTGAGATAGTCTAACAGCTTTTTGTCAAAAGGTAGGTTTTGAGGTCATTCTAGTTTTGTCTTTAACTGTGAAATCTTAGTGACTTAAATATTTCCTGATGGGTACAGCTTTACTAATTATCTGGCTAACCTTGCTATCTCTAGAGGGTCCACTTGGCTCTTTATATTTCTATTTCTGCCACATATGAGCCCTAGTCTGGATTAAAAACCTGAACTACAAAATTCCAAAATTTTGCCTTCATTCCTACATCCATACCGCCTCTTGGCATAGAATGCCATCTCTTTCCCTGCCCAGGTATATAATATCCATCTTTAAAACACAACCCAAACCCCAACCCCACTTGAAATATTGCACAACTATTTTAAGCTAAAATTATAGTTTTCTTCTGAATTTCCAGTGTGGCCTTAGTTTACACCTTGCAGCTAATAGTCCCTGTCTGTCCTTTTTTATGCCATTATTTGATTCTTTTATAGATGTTATTTTGTCTCCCCAGAAAATCTGACTATTCCTTGAAGTCACTACCGATGGCATATTTACCTTTTTTGGCATAATCCAAGCTAAACCAAATAAATGCATGTAGTAGGCATTAAAAACATTCATTGTCTCCACAAAAGCAAACAAGTTATGAGGCAAAATCTAAACTAGTATCCATTAATTTATAATATCGATTATGATTTGGAAAATTCTCAGTGCCACTGGCTTTGTTCAGTGTGACCAGCTCTTTGGGGCCTATATTAAACTTTACTCTCATGTAATCCAAATACAATGATATTTTATTAAACAGGCATTTCTGGGTAAAAAGAGCCAATGATTGCAACAGTTTGATAGGCATGAAAGGGTTTCCTGGGGCTTCCCAGCCATTATTCAGGAAAAAAAAAAAGGCAAGCTCTCAAACATAAACCACATAAATATGACTTACCACCTATTTGAAGGTACTAATCCAGTTGTATTTTTATCTCGAATATGGCAAGTGTTTAAAGAGTTTTAATGCTCCACCACAATTATAGTGCTAAGAACAAGTTTTCTTTTACATAATGACAGGAAACAATAAAGTGAAGAAAAATGGAAATGGAAGCTGAGGAATCAAGAGATTTCTTAATAGAGAACCATGCTAGGCAAGTGAACAGATTCCTCTGGAAGAATTGTTGGTAACGCAGCACTTTCATCTTTCAATGAGATAAAAAGAAAAAAAAAACCAGTAGTGTATAGACAGGACAAGGCACCCTGGCAGGAAGATGTGGATTTAGAGACCCAAACAGTCATTGCTATCATGAATTGCATTGCTTCACAGCAGTGCCCATTCCTTTGCATTAGTATCTTGTGCTTATCAACGGCACACATACACATGTGTGTGCTCAGGCACACACACACACACACACACACACACACACACACACACACTCCACATATAAAATGAAATACACAGAGTTTGAATCTGCTTTTTTTCTTAAGGAAAAATAAATATATGTATTACTGTTGAAATGTAATGGCATATTCTGATACCTGGAATAAAGAAAGATTTTAAGGTCTTAAAGTCTGAATAACACAAATCTTAAGTAGATTTAAGGAAGAGGGCCAAGTTCATGGCTTTATGCTAGAGCAGGATTAGTAATTTTAAATGAGGGGATGGCAATTGTAATTTCAGAGCAATGAATCTGTAAATCCATGGCAGAAAAAAAGCTAGGGAAGTATGCTGGGTTAAAGTCGGGGGAGGGGAATTAAATTTAGGCTGGAAGAACAGAAAGCAACTTACGCAAAAAAGTTACAAGGCAAAACCTGAGCTAATATTCGTAAACTTATATATCATCTGTTATGCCTTTCATCCCCCCTCCCACCTGTACAGAAGTTTCCAGAGCTCTATTACAGGAAATATGTATATAATACACACACACAAACACAAACATACAGAGCCAATGAAATAGAAGTTACAATGAAGGAAATTACTGCAAATTGAGAAGCTGAGAAATAAAAGCCAGTATGATTCTTAGAAGGATTTTTCATTTTTACTCCCTAAACTTCTGTTTCCCACCAAGTTAATAGTATGCATTCTCCAAACTATAAGTTTAAATGAGAAGGTTAGACACGGTACTCTGCTCAAGGTTTGTATTCCCAAACGGCAGGAAAATGTTTAACTGTCTTCCCTAACTAAAACTTCAGAAATAATTCTTAACAAAGGACCGTGCCTCCACGAGTCTTCTAATTTTTTCCAACTGGCCTTCAACAGGGTTATTGTCACGAATGCCTTTATCATCTATCATTACTGTGCAAAAAGGAGTCCTAACTTCAAAGCAGTGTGAGGGATGTATCCCCTCCCACTCCTCCTCTCCGCTCCTTCTCTCCCTCCCTTCCCTAGCAACTGATAACCTCAGAAACAGAACTCCAAATCTAGAAAGAAGCAGTTGGTCCCCAGCTTCATTCGAGCTGCCAAGCTGCTCAAAGGCAGAAGCACCAGTCATTTCTCCAGACCGACTTGGCCTGTGTGGGTGCTCAGTGGGATTTCTCCATCACCTAAGACTTTCCAGATCAAATTTCTCCATGGCTTGTATTGAAAATGTGTAAGTACAAAACAGAATACAACTGTTTAGTTTTAAAGACAACAGGTACTTTGAATTGCTTTCCTGCGTAACCAGGACAGGGACAAGTGGGTTGGAGGGGATGTGGGAAGGGATCACAGACGCAAACTTGAAGGCTATAAACCCAGATACTAAGAATGCTGGATTTAAGTGTGGCGATTTTTCAATGTAATTTTGAAACCAAAGTTGTAAATCCTTAGTCTAAATAGTGGGGTTGAAAATGAGGAAAATCGTACTCTAGGGTGTGGAATGGGTTGAATGAAAGAAAGTTTTAACACAATTCAGTGCAAATGTGAATGATGCTTCATAAAGAGGAACAAACTGGAGTGTTTGTTAACACTAACCTTTCTTCGACTCTGTGGAAAGAAGAGTTTTTCCCTCGCAAGACTTTCCAGAACACTCCCTCCAGAATCTGAATGCGGGGCTCAGTGGCGCACAGATCCTCCCAGGACTGAAAGAGCTGATGCTTTCTCTGGCGGGCTTTTGCATTACAGCCTCTCAGGAAGCTCTCCAGGGCTTCTAGGCTTCCTGGCCACCTTGAGAAGGTGGGGAAATAGGGATTAGGGTGGAGTCACAGGTCAGCCAGGGAGGGAAATCGGTAGCTGGTTCTAAAGAGGCTGCCAGATGAGGAGCAGCTGGGCCGAAGAAGTGCTCGTTAAGTACATGTGGGAGGAGGTAGGGCTCCATTGGTGTTTTCCATCAAGTTCAATCAGTTACATACTTAAGATATTTTCTGGTCACTGCATTTCCATTTTTATTTACTTATTTCTATTGTTGCAAGCCTTGGAGGGCACGCCCCTTCATCCATAGCAGTAGCTGCAGATGAACTCTGGATCCAGGTACTGGGCCAGGACTTGCCCCTCCAGTGTCCTCCGAAGGATGATGCCGAGACCTGGGGCCACCCTCACGTCCCGCTGAGACCTCCCATAATTGTGCTGACCAATCTGTCAAGAGAGCAACTGGAGCGCCCCTCTGAGGGAGCTGGATCTGGCCTGCCTATAGACAGTTTGAGACCTCTCAAACACCCGTATGGGCCACCACCTGCTGTTGCGGAGGAGTCCCTAGTAACAGCAGAACTAAATAGCTCTTATGGTCTGGCAGGCGGGAGGCAGAGGGGCCAGGATTCTTTTCATCTGTCCCAGGAATTCTCTGGCAACTCTCCTGCACGGATGATCGGGGGCACAAGGGTCAGCAATGAGAGAGAAGGCAATAATGCAAGGTTATATGTGGCTTTGCCACAAAGTCAGGGGTTCTTTCCACCCAGGAGCCCACAAGTAAGAGGCCGTCCATGCATGCGCACTGTTAGATTGGGGATAATGATGGAGCTGCCTCCAGGAAATAGGAGAACGGCTGGCAAGGGAAGGCTGGCTCACGTTTCTTTCCCCTTGGGGGACCCTCAGCACCCTGTGGAATATTGGCCATGGCCTATCCCCTTGTCTTCTAGTACCCCAGGTGTACCTGCTGGCGTTGCTGCTCATTGCTTCATTTGTCCTCGACCTCCCAGTTTCAATCCATTTCTTGTTATGCCTGTATCTTTTGCTCCCGCCCCAAAATTTGGTCCTCTACTGCCTTCTTATTTTGCCAGTTTCCCTTCCTGGGGCATGCCACCTCCTGCATCCTCAAGCAGGAAACACAACTGATAGCAAACAAGGAAGGAAGGGTTGGGGTAAGAGGTGAAAGCTGTTCCTTTATGTTTATATATTTGAAACCCCTTACTCTCTTACATTCTGTTTACCACTTAACATGCCTTACATACATACTTGGAGATCCAATAAAGATCGTAAAGTTTGTTATATTGTGAATTGTTTTTTGAAATGCCTCTGGGAGCCTAAACCTTGGGTTTTGTTTTCTATGTTTATGGAAATTAAAGCAATAATGTGCCAGTGTTGTCTAAGTAGTTAAGTTGAATCCTACCACTGGCTTGCAGCTGTGTGGGTATGGTGAGGGGCCTCTGGCTTCTTGCTAGACCAAGTGTGGGGCATGGAATTTCTATCTACCTTAGGGTGATGGGGATTGTTGAGAGCAGGACAGGGGGATTAAGGTAAGGTCCATAAAGGTAGACCACACTCTAGATAATCGAGAAAAATGCACAAACAATAAAGGTAGCTAGATCAGATAGTAAGAGTAACAGAACCAATATTTCAGTCAGTTACAGGCTGAACAAGGCCAAAAGGTCAGGAAAGAAAAGGGGGCTGGGGAGATGGAAGAGTTCTAGACCATTGTTTCAAACATGAGCTAGTATTTGCCCCTTAACAATGCTTTACTGCTGCTGAGTACTTGGTATATATAAGGCTGGCTTAATAAAAGTCCAGGGTCAAGGTGTGACAGGGCCTAACCCTTCAACCATTCTCTGAGCAAAGGCTACTGTAACCTCAGAACTTTTAAACATCATGAGAATATTTCACTCAGGTGAAATCTTCTCCAGTACCGCTGTTTGTACTCTTGATAATGTGCTGCAGCACCATTACAATAATGCTTCTGAGAGATGATCAGAATGCCCAGACGGGAGCCTTTTCAAATTCAAGTGACAAAGATAAGTGCACAGCATGCAGGTGCAAGGATGGCCATTCTGACCACTGTACAACTTAATTCACTATATAATAAAGTGCCCTAAAGCACAGGGCCACTATATATGAACAACCACTAAATTAGAAATGTCTTTAATGAACGATTCTTCAAATCAGTTTTTTTTTTTCCATCTCAAGAGTTGATAGCAGAGGTGATGTAAGCAGTCAGATAAAGGCTCACAAAACCCACAAATTCAAAAGGCACCTCACAGATAAGCAAAACCATTCATGTGTTTTTAGCACCCATAACAGGTCTTTTGCTACTCTGGCAAAAAAGACACATAGATCCATAAAGTTTCTCTTCTCCATTTGGTTCATTATAGAGTGTTCTAAATTTACAGGTGGCAGTGCAAGGCTTAGAAGCATCTGGATAGCGATCGCTAAAATTTCCCTCACTGTGTGTCCTGAAGCTGGCAAAATTCCATCAGTTCACTGTCGTGGGTTGAGCAGAAGTATTCAGCAAATCATTTGACAGCTGCTCACTATGAGGTAGCTTAGTCCCAGTGTACCAAACACTTATTGAATTTTCAGCCTTAATGAACAGAGGAGTTGGGCATGCTTACAGTCATCAAAAATATCTTCTGAGCCAGATGTTAAAAGACATTTTGACAAGAAATCAAGTTGTTGTGTCAACAGCAGTGCTGCATCTCTGGAGGGATGCCAAAAGGTGTGGTAAGTGACAACAGGACAGGAGAAGTTTTCCTTTTCAAAGGAAGTAGCTACAGTGAATGCTCAGGAAGACTTTACTCACTATGACAGCAATCCATGACAAATTCACTGTAACAATAAAGCACCGCCAACACAATCTGCTTTTTTCAACCCTCTGTTCTCCTTTCTAACACTCTGTGTATGTTCATAATTTTCTATGTCATTTCTAAACACTGAATGTCTATAGTAAGCAACAAAAAATAACTATTAGCAAATTAAGGCACTGAAGTTTCATTCACACCTCTGTGGTGCAGTATAAATATATTGTCTTTAGTTACAAAGCTCTGTGCCTGTATCACAGGGTTCGGTGAACACAAGTGTGGAATACACCTGGGATCCTGTTGTTAAGTGCCAGTGAAATGCAAATATTTTTGTTGGTCCATAGTTTCTGTATGGAAATTCTCTTATTACTTTGTTATTGTAAGTGCCCAAATCCCCAATGACAGCAAAACATTCATTTTTAAACACATAATTTGCCTTAATATTGCTATTTTTAAATTAGCCTGGTACATTATGAGCCAATATGAATCCTTTACCACACATCTTATTCATTTTGTAAAGTGCTCATAATGCAATATATTCAACACTCTTGAATATGTATGTGTTCCCTGTCTTTCCTGTGGCTTAAATAGCTCCTAATGGTAACAGGGAAAAGTAAACATCAACAGACTAGCCCTTTCTTCTGATAGTAATGGGAATGGGTTAAGTATTTCCTATTCTAAGTCATAATCATCGTCACAAGAAGATTCATGTTGCACTGTTTATTATTTATAGTTCTCATTATATTCTTTGTCACAAGACTGTAGCATGGGAATTTTAATGTCCTATATATTCTCTAGAAGATAATAATAAACTGTACAACTTTGACCTTTTCCATGTCCCAATGTATGATTCATTAGTCATTTCTACTTTCCACTGTTGCCAACTGCTGTAGCCAATCAAACCACAGAATACTGAAAAGGTTGAAGTTCAAAGTTATAAATTTTTTAAGTTTATAGCCTTTCATAAACCAGAATGACATTAAAATTACACCTCATTCTTCTGAGAATTATTATAACAAACACTAAAACAGGACCACATAATTTATTTTCCTTGGAGTCTTAAGGTTGAGATCATAGTGCTATCTTCTTCTAACATGGAACAAGTGGTTTATTGTGTGGCTGTCACTAAATAACTAGGTAGCATATATATAATAAGGGAGAACGATATTTGTAACTATTACACTGCACTGTAACAATAGCTTTGGAGTATCAAGTGTTACTGAGCGATGTTGATTTTTATAGGCCCTAAATCCAGGACTGTGTAAAATGACTCTATTTCAAGATCAATGGGCCAAAGCCAGAGACAAAAGAATTTTAGACAGATAAAAAACACTATGTCATGTCACAGGTTAATTCCATAGCTATTACAAAACCTTGCATGTCTCCTTTATAAAGAGCTGGATTGAGTGATAGTCCCACAGAAAGAGCCAGTGATGAGACTAAACTAAGTGCAAGAACCCATCTATTTCTCTGTGGTGATATTAATTTTTTTCTTACAATAATGGAAATGTACAGCATTGATCAAATCAAATCTAGATTTGACAAGTCAACGAATGGTGCTTCATCATGCAATCTTTTTCTTAAATACCTGAGAAGGTAAAGACTTATTAAATATATATGCTTTCTCACCCACTTTTGGGGATTTTCTGCCACTCAGAAAGGCTTTCTCAGTATCTCAGTTTCTCAAAGAAACTATCTGTGGAACTTACTTTCATGAAATAACTCCACCATGGTTTTTTGAGAGTGGACCAGGATTCTGTGATGGTACTATGATTCTTTATAAAAGTAAACTGACTGTATTTTTCTAACTCTGAAAACATCTTTCTCCAAGTAAAATAAGGTAATATTTTAAATTGCTATTTAGGAATTTAAAGGAACACAAACCCATCAATCCTACAATTAAGGACTCTGTCCATCCAATGGTGTTAATTATGTGTTTATGGGGAAATACACATTTATAACTGACTTCATCCCACACTGATTATAAAAGCTTTGACTCAGAAGCAAAGCAACACAGGGAGTACAGGAGTTGATGGATGGTGTTTATGCATGTGAGAAAGTAAAAAACAGATGGAGAAAGACAGAGGATTAAAAATAGAGAGGGGCAGGGCTACTGTCAGTTGAGAAGAGATAAAGTGCTTTAGAACAGGAAGCAGCTGCAAATTGGAAGTACTATGGGAAAAGTAATACATTTGGGAATAGGAAAATGTAATCCAGAGAAAGTAGAAAGGGGAAGTTTGAAAAGAAGTGCTATGGATTAAGTGTTACATTACAGAAAGGGCTCTGTGTAAGAGCCACACAACTGAGAGGGTGGGGTAACGTGATTAGAGAAAGGCTAGCCAGCCTTCCCAAAATTAATCTATCTCTGCTGCTTCATCCCTTCCTATGAATATCATCTCTCTTTAGATAGCAGCCAATCTCATATTCCCAATGTGAAACTGGAAGCCCTTTCTGGCTTGGGTTTCATCAATCCCCTAAACTGCTTTGACAGGCAGACACATCATCATCAAGGTTAACTTTATTAGTGAAGTGGGTGTGCAATGAATTAGGCTCACAAAAGAACTTTTCTCTTCAAGCTCTCTAATATATCAGACCCTGAACTTTTTTTTTTCTTTTTAAACTCCAGTCTCTTTTCCCCTAGTGAGATACACTGATCATTTTCTAATTCTGCCTTTTCATTCCTCCCACTAAATCATAATTTTCTGAGGTGGAGTTGCTGGCTTTATTAATCACACTTCATCCAGGAACCAAGTAATCCATTATTTCTCCAAGGGGCATATTTATACCTCCTTTAAGTATAAAATCCTTATACATTGCATTAATCTGCATTGGTGCTCAATAGTTATTAGCAATATATTCTGCAATAAATGTGTTCAAGACACCGTTTAATGCCTTAACTAAAAAGTTGATTATCAATAAACAGCACCATTTTAAAAAATCTTGTATTAGTAAAAAGTCACATCTGGAGGAAAACAGTTGAATATGAGTAATGTTTCACAGTTAAAATACCTACGAACTAGTCTTATAAATATTATCAGTAAAATCATGGATAACCCCAAATTAAACAGAATGATGTGGCTTTTAAAAAATCTCTTCAGAGTTTATATGAACTTTATTGATTGGTTCAGTGCTAGACATTTTCACAAACCAATTGCAATGTACATGCATCCCAAATCGTCTAAGTTTATGGTTAGTTAACACTCAACCTCACCAGCCAGATGAATCTATGCATATACCACTTCCAAATAGTGTAAAAGCTCATTTCTCCTTCAGGCATTCAATATGAAGTGAAGTTATATAAGGAAAATGCCAATTCTGACACCTAAATGTCACCCTCTCTATTTAACTTCATGTTGTTAACCTTTTAACATAGAGCAGTGGAGGCTGCAAGGGGCAATCAACCCTTGTTTGGAAAACTGGTCAGAGGCCATTAAATTTTGGGTCTCAGGCTGATCTAGCCAAAACAAAAAAAAGCAAACATAACGGAGTATAAATCATGGAATCCATGGGCTTGAAGATTAAAGTTATTCAATGTGCATTAATTGAACAAATATATAAAAATAGCTCCCATTGGCTGCCATAGAAAATAAAAACCAAGTACAGACCTGCAGAAATGATTGCTTACTAAGAGTACATTAGTTTGTCTTCAGTCATAGGAGATACACCCTTTATAGTAAACAGAGTTTTCATAGGCTCATGAGCCCGTATTTAGAATTTCCACTTCTGTCCATTTGATAGGTCATCAATTTATAGATGGAGAAATTGAGATTTGAAAGATTTAGTGATTTAACCAAGAACAAAACGTGACTTTGTGGCAGATTCTGAGTCCTCTTATTACACCATATTTCAAAATGCCTTTCAAATGTATTAAAGATACAAATGTAAATAATAAAAGAAAAATCCTGATAAACACTGGAAGAAAATACAAATCAAATAAATGAATATGTAATCTTGATCTTTCTTCTCATGAAAATAAAATCAGATAACAGAATACACTAAAATATTAAAAATGATCTGTCAAAATGACCATAAACAGAATTCAAAAGCAAATTAAAAACTTGGGAAAAATTTGAAGCATATCAAGAAAAAGGTTTAAGTGTTATTAATAAATAAAAAATTTATGACTCAATAAAAAGTGCATATCCACATAAAAATGAATAAATTACACTAAGAGATAATTTACAAATGAAAGAATAAAAATGGCCAATGAATATATAAAACAATTACTTTACAAGTGTAAATTAAAATAAGAAATGCAATTTCTTATGTCTCAAATTGGCAGTTTCTTTTACATAATTGTATTAATTGTCAGAGAGGTTTTGGGCAGAGGGTACTTTCATACACTACCTGTGGGAGTACAAATGGTAGAGCCTTTATTGAGAGCATGTTGCAATATTAAACCAATTCCTTAAAATTGTAATGTTCTTTGATCCGAGAATCTCACTTGGATTTTAGCCTAAGGAAACAATCATGGGTATGGATAAATCTTTAGTTACAATTAGGTTCATCTTAGTATCATAATAGCAAAAAATTAGAAGTAAACTAAATGTTCCAAAATAGACAATTGTCTAATTAACTTGTAGCATATGCAAATGAAGGCTATAATGCTACCACCAGAACAATAACAATTATAATTTTAAAAATTAAAACTTTTATGTACATTTTAAGTGAAAGAAAGTGGTTTTAAATGTATGTGACAGTATCATCCAATTTCTTCTTTTTGCTCATCTGTATTTTTGAAGTTTTATGATAAACATTTTTACTTTTGTCATAAAAATGAAGAATAGGGATAAAAAGGAGATTGAATATGATTGCTAAGTTCTCTTTCAGCTCTATACTTCAATGAGACAATTATATAATAGAAAACAGAACTCTATAGATATTTTGTAACCATAATTTTAAATAAATGAGTACTCAGAGAGAGAAAGTGAGAAAAAAATTATGTGTGATGGGAATAGTTACAGAGGCTTATGTCAAGGAGTTTAAGTAAAACAAATTCAAGAGCACTATGCCTTTGCAATGTTTTACTTCCTGGTCCTTGGTGAAATGAGGCCTTATATTAGTAGTGTTAGCCAAGATCCAATATTTGGCTGCTTACTTATTTTCACAAGACATCGAGTGTCAATTGGTTAGGGCCGGCCAAGAGGACTTTGGAATTAAGAGGCTGAACAAAAAATGGCCTCTGGCCTATACAACAGGTTTAGGGAGGCAAGGGGTCAAATCCAGACAGGACAGCTGAAGCAGCATGCTACAGGTAGGTCTAAGTTCAGATTTACAACCCTTTCATATATCCATGCGTTCTGACTTCAAAGTTCTTTATTTCCCATTGAACTACAAAGATCCTAGCTTTAATTTCAGCAATCTGGACCAGCACATGTTAACTGTAATCAGAAAAGTGTCAAAGACATGTAGGCGAATCAGGTATCTGATTTAGGCAGGAACAAAGGTGCTAGGATTAGCGCAATATTTGGCTCAGTATCTTCCCCTTCTACCTGTTGACTGTTGAATGGGAGCAATTTAAAAACAGGAGGTTACGACAAGCATAGGATGACTTAAGCATTTTGAAAGTGCATATAAGCTAACCCACACTGAAGAGTACTGAGCATAAAGTGTTTTCTACAATTTATTATGATACACTTTAAAATGACTCTTCAGAGCAGGCCCACCAAGAATATGGTTGTACAGTTTGTACCCTGCTTGAGGAAGTCTAAACAAAGTGTTATAAGTGGGGATTGAAATTTGGTTTGAACTCTGCTTGCTAAGCAGTGTACCTGGGGGAGGCAACTTTCGCTAACTGTACACCCAAAGTGGGTGCTTTTTTCTAATTTGTCTGCAGAAGCAGTAGATACTAGTTGTGGTTCAGGTTAATAACCAACGGGCCCAAGCCCCTTTATATCCAATAAGTCTGAAAAGTTGTTAAGAAGCATGATTCTAGTTTAATGAAACCATAATTTCAATGTTGATAGATTTAAAAAATAATCTCCATTCAACATGCTCAGCAATGATCAAAGACCAGCAGGCTTTCAATTGCAAATTACCTGCTAAAAAGCTACCATTAGGCATGGAAAATGGATTCACATGAAAAAGTAAATTAAAAATAAAATCGACAAAGGCAGTTGCTTTAATGGTGTTTCTACAAAGGAAAAATCCTATGAAGCATCTCTCTTGCATTTGGATAAAAAATAGTTTTAATGGAAATAATGTAAAAATATAGCTAGAACCCTAAAACTCAAACACCAGGCAAACATTTCAAATATATTTTGGAAAATTACTACTATGACTGATACTATTAAAATATTAAAAGAAATCACAGTGAAATTCACAACAACCATCCAGTATAATAAGCCCCAAATACAGACTAAAGTTCAGTATGAAATCTACCTTTTAAAGCATATGTTGAATATCAGATGTAAATACATTAATGAGTCACTTTCCATGAGCAACATAATTTTTTTCCCAGAATACATTTAATGTGATATATTTTTTCTGTACTTATTTTCTCATTAATTTTTAAGGGTGAAATAGCACCAAGGTCCTTAAATGGAAATTCATCATGCCACTCAACTGTATTCACATTTCTAGTGAAGAAGCTTATTTAACAATTTCTTAGATGTCTCTTGGGTTTAGCTGTAGGCAGGAAATGATGTATAATTAGCACTTTTATGTGGCATTAACAAACAATCTTGTTAGCTCATTACTTTTTAATATTTGCATCATCTTCTGAAAGCAGATTAAGAGCAACTGCAATTTATGTTTGCAAGATTCCTTAACTACAAAGCCCAGAAAATGTTCACTTTAATCAAAACCACATCACGATACTGCATCTTCAATTTCTTTTCTCCCCATATTCCTTTTTAGTCTTTCCAGACGTCCAACCCCAGGGATTTTGGAAAATGTTATTTTAAATGAAATGAGCATTTTAGCTTGGTCTATCATGCACACTAGTAAAATAGACCAAAACTAATAGTTTGCCTTGTTACTGATCCACACGACAATTATTATCTGTTATCTGTGATTTTTTTTGTATTTTCAATGGAAGGATGTTATGGATAAAACTTTAAAGTTAAAATTCATCACTTACAAGTCCTGGCTTTGAGGAAACCATTGTAAAAGATGATAAATACAGCTAAGCAAAATAACTGCAAAAATAATATTTAAGCATTGTATTTGTAAAGTTTAGTTTTTCCTAGAAAAAAAGCTACACTAAAGCTACTTGAGTTGCATATTCTACACACACACTTGCTACATATTACAGTCATTTTCAATCTGTTTTAGGTGCACAGATGAATCTGTCCTCATGGATGTACTCAAAGACCACTGGGACTAAAGGATTGCAAAAAGATGAAAAATAGCAGAAAATAAGGTAGGAAAGGTAAGTAGGCACAGACTATACAGAGACTTTGGCCATGCAGAGCTTGGATTTTATTTTAAGTACAATTGCAAAGGTATAGATGGAGGAACAGCTCAGACTTACCTGACTATTTGAACCAGGCATGAGTGCTGTCTCTATGTGTGCAGAGTGAAGTTATATGATGGTATCAACTCCCTTCCAGGTCTCCATACACAACCTATAGTACATTCACTATACAAGTACTGCCCTGCAGGAGGCTGCCTGTACCTAGATACTACTCAACCACTAAGTGGAAAGTTCAATTGTTTTTGTTTGAAATATAACATCAAGTACATATATTCCTAAAATTAGATACACCATTATTATTCTTTGTCATCCAACAAATATTAAGAGCCAACTTTTATTTGATAACTTCAATTATTTTTCCTCTGAAACAGGACACTAAAACACAAAACCTTATTCCTTTAAATAATGACTATATACCAAAACATAAGGAGTCTCTGGATACCAAATCAAATATATCCAATGTCTACAGATAAAAGTAGTGCATGCTTTAATAGACTGTTTCACTACCAACAAACATAGTGTTGACTTCTGTTGAGATTGTTATAAATGGAAACGCTGAGGACTTATTTAATTTCAAGACGGTAGAAAGCTGAATTTTCCCTTGCTCTACTGTATGTGCTTCTTCAAAGACACAGGAGTTGCCTACCATTTCTCTTATTGAATTCTCTTTTATTGGCTTATTCCCTTTATTACAATCTCTCCTATTTGTAAAATGTTTACTTCCAGACAGTAACATATTCTTTTATTCTCATGTCAAGTTACGGCATACAGTTTTAAAATACTTCCATGAAAATCATTGATAACAGGAAATGTGGAATTGATTCAATGCAAACTTCTGAGGCACTCCACTAGAGACCTCCCTCAATCAGTATTATGAGTACCTGGCTATTTGAAAAACTGAATGCATTCAACTGCACAGTAAGGTATTCTTCTATTTTCCCTGAAGGTGTGCTATGAAAGATACTGTTTAAAGACTGGATTCATAATCCAGACATATTATGAATATGGAATTTCCCATTTAAGTAGATCAAATTAAAATTTTTTCATTAAGGTATCACTGATATACACTCTTATGAAGGTTTCACATGAAAAATATTGTGGTTACTACATTCACCCATATTATTAAGTGCCCCCCATACTCCATTGAAGTTACTATCCATCAGTGTAATAAGATGCCACAGAGTCACTACTTGTCTTTTCTGTGCTACACTTCTCTTCCCCGTGACCCCACAGACACCATGTGTACCAATCATAATACCCCTCAATCCCCTTCTCCCTCCCTCACTACCCATCCTACCCCACCCTTCCCCTTTGGTAACCACTAGTTCCTTCTTGGAGTCTCTGAGTCTGCTGCTGTTTTGTTCCTTCAGTTTTGCTTCACTGTTACACTCCACAGATGAGGGAAATCATTTGGTACTTCTATTTCTCCACCTGGCTTACTTCACTGAGCATAATAACTTCTAGCTCCATCCATGTTGTTGCAAATGGTAGGATTTGTTTTCTTCTTATGGCTATATAATATTCCATTGTGTATATGTACCACCTCTTCATGATCCATTCATCTACTGATGGACACTTAGGTTGTTACCATTTCTTGGATATTGTAAATAGTGCTGCGATAAACATAGGGGTGCATACATCTTTTTGAATCTGAGATCTTGTTTTCTTTGGGCAAATTCCTAGGAGTGGAATTCCTGGGTCAAATGGTATTTCTATTCTTAGTTTTCTGAGGAACCTCCATATGGCTTCCTACGGTTGAACTAATTTAATATTCCCACCAGCAGTGTAGGACGGTTCCCCTTTCTCCACAACCACACCAACATTTGTTGTTGTTTGTGTTTTGGATGTTGGCCATCCTAACTGGTGTGAGGTGATATCTCATTGTAGTTTTAATTTGCATTTCTCTGATAATTAATGGTGAGGACTATCTTTTCATGTGCCTGTTGGCCATCTGAATATCTTCTTTGGAGAAGTGTCTGTTCATACCCTCTGCCCATTTTTTATTGCGTTATTTGCTTTTTGGGTGTTGAGGCAGGTGAGTACTTTATATATTTTGGATGTTAACCCCTTGTCGGATATGTCATTTACGAATGTATTCTCCTATACTGTAGGATGTCTATTTGTTCTACTGATGGTGTCCTTTGCTGTACAGAAGGTTTTTACCTTGATGTAGTCCCATTGTTCATTTTTGCTTTCTTTTCCCTTGCCTGAGGAGATATGTTCAGGAAAGAGTTGCTCATGTTTATATTCAAGAGATTTTGCCTATGTTTTCTTCTAAGAGTTTTACAGTTTCATGACTTACATTCAGGTCTTTGATCCATTTTGAGTTTACTTTTGTGTATGGAGTAAGACAATAATCCAGCTTCATTCTCTTACATGTAGCTGTCCAGTTTTTCCAACACTAGCTGTTGAAGAGGCTGTCATTTCCCCACTGTATATCCATGGCTCCTTTATTGTATATTAATTGACCATATATGCTTGGGTTTATATCTGGGCTATCTATTTTGTGCCATTGATCTATGGGTCGGTTCTTGGGCCAATACCAAATTGTCTTGATTATTGTGGCTTTGTAGTAGAGCTTGAATTGGGGGAGTGTAACCCCTCACATTTATTCTTCCTTCTTGTGATTGCTTTTGCTATTTGGGGTCTTTTGTGGTTCCATATGAATTTTAGAACTATTTTCTCTAGTTCGTTGAAGAATGCCATTGGTATTTTGATAGGGATTGCATTGAATCCGTAGATTGCTTTAGGCAGGATGACTATTTTGACAATATTAATTTATCCTATCCATGAGCACGAGATTTATTTCCATTTATTGGTGTCTTGTAATTTTCAGGGTATAAGTCTTTCATGGCCTTGGTTAGGTTAATTCCTACATATTTTATTCTTTTTGATGCAACTGTGAATGGAATTGTTTTCCTGATTTCTTTTTCTGCTAGTTCATCATTAGTATATAGGAATGCCACAGATTTCTGTGTATTAATTTTGAATCCTGCAACATTGCTCAATTCAGCTATTAGTTCTAGTAGTTTGGGAATGGATTCTTTAGGGTATTTTATGGACAATATCATTTATTATGCAAACAATGACAGTTTAACTTCTTCCATGCCTCTGGATGCCTTTTATTTCTTTGTGTTGTCTGATTGCCCTGGCTAGGACCTCCAGTACTATGTTGAATAAAAGTCATGAGAGTGGGCATCCTTCCATTGTTCCTGGTATTAAAGGAAAAGCTTTCACCTTCTTGCTGTTAAGTAGGATGTTGGCTGTGGTTTGTCATATATGGCCTTTATTATGTTGAGGTACTTGCCCTCGATACCCATTTTGTTGAGAGTTTTTATCATGAGTGGATGTTGAATTTTGTTGAATGCTTTTTCAGTCTCTATGGAGATTATCATGTAGTTTTTGTCCTTCTTTTTGTTGATGTGGTGGATGAGGTTGATGGATTTTCAAATGTTGTACTATCCTTACATCCCTGGAATAAATCCTACTTGATCATGATGAATGATCTTTTTGATGTAGTTTTGAATTTGGTTTGCTAATATTTTGTTGAGTATTTTTGCATCTGTGTTCATCAGGGATATTGGTCAGTAATTTTCTTTTATTGTGGTGTCTTTGCCTGGTTTTGGTATTAGAGTGTTTCAGGCCTCATGGAATCAGTTTGGATGTATTCCTCCTCTTCTGCTTTCTGGAAGACTTTAAGGAGGATGGGTATTATGTCTTCAGTAAATGTTTCATAAAATTCAGGCTTGAAGCCACCTATTGCAGGGGTTTTGTTCTTAGATAGTTTTTGATTACCAATTCAGTTTCATGGCTGGTAATTGGTCTGTTCAGATTTTCTGCTTCTTCTTGGGTCAGTCTTGGAAGGTTGTATTTTTCCAGAAACTTGTCCATTTTTCCTAGCTTATCCAATTTGTTAGGATATAATTTTTCATAGTATTTTCTAATAATTCTTTGTATATCTTTGGTGTCAATAGTGATTTTTAGTTTTCATTTCTGAGTCTGCTATTGTGTATAGACTCTCTTTTTTTCTTGATAAGTCTGGCTAGGGGTTTATCTATTTTGTTTATTTTCACAAAGAACCAGCTCCTACTTTCATTGATTCTATTGTTTGAATCGTCTCGACTTAATTTATTTCTGCTCTAATCTTTATTATGTTCCTCCTTCTACTGACTTTTGGCCTCACTTGTTCTTCTTTTTCTATTTTCATTAATTGTGAGTTTAGACTATTCATGTTGGATTGTTCTTCTTTCCTGACATAAGCCTGTATTGCAATATACTTCTCTCTTAGCACAGACTTTGCTGCATCCCACAGATTTTGCAGTATTGAATTATTGTTTTCATTTGTCTTCATATATTGCTTGATCTTTGTTTTTATTTGGTCATTGATCCATTGATTATTTAGAAGCATGTTATTAAGCCTCCATGTGTTTGTATGTTTTGTTTTCCTTGCATAATTTATTTCTTGTTTCATACCTTTGTGATCTGAGAAGCTGGTTGGTACAATTTCAATCTTTTTGAATTTACTGAGGGTCTTTTTGTGGCCTAATATATGATCTACTCTTGAAAATGTTCCATGTGCACTTGAGAAGAATGTGTATCCTGTTGCTTTTGGATGGAGTATACTGCAGATGTCTGTTAGATCCATCTGTTCTGATGGGTTGTTGAGTCCCTCTGTCTCCTTACTTATTTTCTGTCTGGTTAATCTGTCCTTTGAAGTGAGTGGTGTACTGAAGTCTCCTAAAATGAATGCATTGCATTCTATTTCCCTTTTAATTCTGTTAGTATTTGTTTCACACATGTAGGTCTTTGTATGTTGGGTGCATAGATATTTATCATGGTTATATAGATAATTATAATGGTTATATCCTCTTGTTGGACTGAACCCGTTATCTTTATGTAAGGTCCTTCTTTGTGTCTTGTTACATTGTTTGTTTTGAAGTATATTTTGTCTGATACAAGTAGTGCAACTCCAGCTTTTTTCTTCCTATTAGTTGCATGAAATATCTTTTATATCCTTTCACTTTTAGTCTATGTATGTCTTTGGGTTTGAAGTGAGTCTCTTGTATGCAATATATGGACAGGTCTTGTTTTTGTATCAATTCAGGGACTCTATGTCTTTTGATTGGTGCATTCAGTCCATTTACATTTAGGGTGTTTATCGATAGATATGTACTTATTGCCATTGCAGGCTTTAGATTCATGTTTACCAAAGAAAAGTTCAAGGATATTTTCTTTACTATCTAACAGTCTAACTTAACTTATTTAGTTTGCTATTACAAACACCATCTAAAGTTTCCTTTTTTCCTCCTTTTTCTTCCTCCTCCTTTCTTTATATATTATGCATCACATTCTGTACTCTTTGTCTATTCCTTGACTGACTTTGGGGGCTGTTGATTTAATTTTGCATTTTCTTAGTAATTAATTGGTCTACTTTCTTTACTGTGGTTTTCTTTTCTCTGGTGTTAGCTATTTATCCTTAGGAACACTTCCATCTATAGCAGTCCTTCCAAAATACACTGTAGAGACAGTTTGTGGGAGGTAAATTCTCTCAAATTTTGCTTATCTGGAAATTGTTTCATCCCTCCTTCAAATTTAAATGATAATCTTGCTAGGTAGTGTATTCTTGGTTCAAGGCCCTTCTGTTTCATTGCAGTAAATATATCATGTCGCTCCCTTCTGGCCTGTAACGTTTCTGTTGAGAAGTCTGATGATAGCCTGATATGTTTTCTTTTGTAGGTGATCTTTTTACTCTCTGTGGCTGCTTTTAATACTCTGTCCTTATCCTTGATCTATGCCATTTTAATTATCATATGTCTTGTTGTTGTCTTCCTTAGGTCTCTTGTGTTGGGAGATCTGTGCACCTCCATGGCCTGAAAGACTATCTCCTTCCCCAGATTGGGGAACTTGTCAGCAATTGTTTCCTCAAAGAGACTTTCTATCCCTTTTTCTCTCTCTTCTTCTTCTGGTACCCCTATAATGCAAATATTGTTGTGTTTGGATTGGTTGCACAGCTCTCTTATTATTCTTCCATTCCTAGACATCCTTTTTTCTCTCTGTGCCTCAGCTTCTTTGTATCCATTTTGTCTAATTTCTGTTTCATTTATTGTTTCCTCTACTTCATCTAATCTATTTTTAAATTCCTCCATTGTGTGTTTAATTTCAGATACTTTATTTTTCAAAGTTTGTATCTCATTCTTAAATTCCTCCCTGAGATCTTGAAGATTTTTCTGTAGCTCCTTGAGCATGTTTACGATTTTTATTTTGAAATCTCTTTCAGGAAGATGGTGAGTTCAGTGTCACTTGTCCATCTTTCTGGTGTTTGTGGAATTTTGGTTTGAACCAGGTTTCTTTGACATTTCATATTTGTAGGTGGTGTTGTCTAGTGCCCAGAAGCTCTAGTCTCTGGAGCTGCTCAGCCCCTTGAGCAATGGGAGGGTGGAAGTTGCAGGTGAGTGGCACTGGTTCCTGCCAGGAAGAAAGAGCTCTTTCCTGCTTCCCAGCTGTAATGCCTGCCTCCACTGCCAGGGCCAATGAGCTGATCATGCAGGGAGTAGCCTCTATTCTATGTGCTTATAGCTGTCATAGGTGGGGCCACCCCCTCTCTATCCTGGCACTTTGGCAGGAGCAGCTGTTATGCGAGCCAGTGCCATTAGGGAGGAAGGAGGAGCAGGCCGCATATTGTAGTTGTGGGCCTCATAGCTGCATTGTCAGCCAGGCGGAAGGAGCACCTGAAGCTCTTGGAAATTCCCAACCTGCTGGGCTGAGCATGCAGGACAATTTTGTCCACTTGTCCTTTCTCCTGAGCAGCAAGCTCTGTGCATTCCTTGCCCCTTTAGCAGCCCTCTTGTTGTTAGGAAGTCTCTCAGAGTGCCTGCCTTTCTTTTCTCCCAGAGCGGCTGGTCGTGGATACCTGTTTTCCACAAGTGGCTGGAATCTCAGTCTTTCCAAGTATTCTGCCTATCTTAGTTTTCCATCCCTATTAATCTCCAGATAACCATGTAATGTAGGTTCATGCTCCCAGAGTAGTTTTCCAGGGCTGAGTGTTCAGCAGTCCTAAGCCTCCACCCCTTCCCTGCTACATTTGTCTTCCTCCCACCAGTGAGGTGGGGTAGGGGAAGGGCTTGGGTCCCACCAGATCATGGCTTTGGTATGTTTCCCTGTTCCATGAGGACTGCTCTGTTCTCCAGGTATAGGCAGTCTGCTGCAGCCTTCTTACCTGTGGCTCTTTCAGGATTAGTTGTATTTGCTATGTTTTCATATTATATGTAGTTTTAGTTTGGGGAAGTTTTCAGCAATTATTTCTTCAAAGACACTTTCTATCCCTTTTTCTCTCTCTTCTTCTTCTGGTACCCCTATAATGTGGATATTGTTCCGTTTCGTTGGTCACACAGTTCTCTTAAAATTCTTTCATTCCTGGAGATCCTTTTATCTCTCTCTGCATCAGCTTCTCTGCGTTCCTGTTCTCTGTTTTCTAGTCCATTAATGGTCTCTTGCATCTCGTCCATTCTGCTTTGAAGTCCTTCCAGAGATTGTTTTATTTCTGTATTCTCCCTCCTTAGTTCTTGCATATTTCTCTGCAAGTCCATCAGCATGGTTATGACTTTTGTTTTGAATTATTTTTCAGGAAGACTGGTTAAATCTATCTCCCCAGGTTCCTTCTCAGGGGAAGATGTAGAAGATGTCGAAGCTGTCTGGGTTAGTCTTGTCTGGATCAAATTTTTTTGCCTTTTCATGTTGATAGGTGCAGTGGTATGCTATTGACTCGTCTGTCAGCTGGGAGAGCCTAGGCTTTTTCCAATTGCTCCTGGCCTTTCTTTACTGGGACAACTGCGACCCCTAGTGGCTTGTGTTGGGGAATTGCATGTAGACTGGGTCTCTGTATCTTGCCCCGCCGGTATGGAGGAAGCTCCCTTGCTGTGGGCGTGGCCAGCCTCAGGCTAATACTCTGCTATGGCGGGGCCCTGGAGGGGTAATGGACGGGGGGGCTGTTTGGCTGTTTACCTCTGTGAGGGGTCTCAGAGCTGTTGCCCAGGGGGTTAGTGTGCCCGGAGTTCCCTGGAATTTCCAGCTGCTGGACTGTGACCCGGGATGCTTCTGTCCAGCTGTGGGGTCCCTGTCCCTTTAAGACTTTCAAAAAGCACTCACTTTTCTTTGTCCCAGGGGTGCCGGCTGCAGGACCCGCTCACAGGTCTTACTGTCCTGCTTCCCTAGTTTCCGGCACCCCACGCATGAACTATGTGTCTGCGCTCTGGTGCGGATGGCTGGGGCTGGGTGTTTAGCAGTCCTGGGCTCCCTCTCCCTCCCTGCTCCCACTCCTCTCCTCCCGCCGGGAGCTGGGGTGAGGGGCCTCGGGTCCCACCGGGCTGCAGCTTGTATCTTACCCCTTTCACCAGGCGCTGGGTTCTCGCAGGTGTGGATGTAGTCTGGCTGTTGTCCTGTGTCTTCTGGTCTCTCTTTTAGGGATAGCTGTATTTGTTGTATTTTCAAAAATACATATGTTTTTGGGAGGAGATTCCCAGTGTCCTACTCATGTCGCCATCTTGGCTATATGTAGTTTTAGGAGGAGGTTTCTTTCTCACCTCTCACACCACCACTTTTAAGCCCTAAGCATTGACCCACATTTAAATTTTTACTCAGGATACTTATTAATATCATCTGGAGGATAAATAAAAACCTTAATATTTATATCCTTATCTCCTTAAGCTACATATATTCCTGAATATGAGGGAGAAGAATCTGCATACATTGAAAGGGAAATATTAAATTATAAGGTTTTATTTGAGCAGAAAATGGGCATACATATAACATATTAGAAAGTTAGAAATAAACTAGTTCAAATATCTTATTTTTTATTCAAGAAATGTAACATTCACAGCTCAAGAACCCAGGCTTTCGGATTCACTTTCCAGGGCTCTTTACCTCAGGTTGCTCTTAAGAAGAAAAACATTAATAGATTCTATGGATACCAGTGCCAACACTATCACCTAACTACCACTTTGATGTTAAAGAAGGTTAAATATTACATGTCAAAAAGAGATGCCTTCAAAAAGCTCACAATCCAAGTGGTATTATTACATAACAGAAAGCCATGATAATGCTTTATCTAGAGCCAGGGCTAACTCTTATATCGTGGGTGTTTGGATTTTAACGTTAAGTGTTGATGGTGAACAACGGTATAAATTTTTAACACACACCTCAATCTGCATAGCAGTGGGTCAACTTATTCTTGAGTTTAGGTAACTACAGAAGTGTGTAAACAAACTGGCTTTGGAAGGCTATGCCTCTTGTTCTGCACTATCAGTATAGAGTAGAACATTCCAAAGAAAATCTTATGCAGAGTTGAGAGAGGGTAAAAGAGCACCAAGACAAAGATGAAATGCAACTTCTTTGACTTTCTCTCACCTCAGATTCTTTTACAACTCAATTTTCTTCTGTAGCTTTTGCTAAATACTTAATTAAAAGTACAATGCCTTCTCCTCTGTCAGTGCTCCTCCTCTGTCAATACTTCAAATATTTATACTTTACACTTCATCAATGAATGAAAGTGACTAATAATGTGACCACCCTGCTCAAAAGACATGGTGGAAAGCTGAAAAGACACTTAAAAACATTTTTGATGACAAATGAATCAAATATTTCCCAAAGTAATTTTCTCTATGGAAATGGGAAGATTCTCAAACTAAATGGGCCTTAAGGAGATGACTGAGCAGTGCCCCAACTCAATTTATTGTATTTTTCTTCCTCTGCCTTTGTTTTCCCATTTCTTGCAATTTGAACTTTTCTAGTCTTTCTTTGATTAGAAAGTTATATTTACCCAGTATTGTTCATTTTCTGAATGCATAGAAGTTTTGTTGTAATTTTCTAGAAATGATACCAGTGTCCATATTTCCTGCAGGGCTACATCAGAGCACATGACCATTGCTACCCAGAGATGGTGAGTTTCCTATATTTTTACCAATAACTGATAAAGTTATCACAGAATTTCCAAGAATTTTTTATCTTTCATAGTTTGGTGACTCATCTACCTAGGGTTGGATATTATCAAAATTCAGTTCTCCTATCATCCATAATGAAGTACCAAGCAAAGATCCCCTAGCTTAAGATCAGGAGGATTTATGAGAGGTAGGTGGACAATGCAAATGAGATAATTTCTTTTTTTCTCAGTAGGATTTTAGATTTGAGAAATCATTGCAATTAGAACTATTAGTGATCTTTACAAAAATACCTGTTTTAAGCACATTATTTGGAAAGATTTCCTATTAAGGTTAGGATTAACTATATGAATTTGCTGATTCAATAATTTTAACAGACAGAAATGGCAATTCATAAGACCCAATCTGACAGTTTTTTAAAAAACTTTTATATCTTACTTCCTAAATTGAAATATAATTCATATTCCATAAAATTCACCGCTTTAACCTGCACAATTCAGTGATTTTTAACTCATAAGATTGTGCAACCATCACCCCTATCTAATTCCATATCATTACATTGCGTCCTAAAGAAACCTCATACTCATTAGCAGGTGCCATCCACCTTCATTCATGATTGCATTCATTTATGAAAAGTTCTTGAAGACAAAACAGGAGAGGGAGAAAAAAGCAGAAGTAACTTGGATACATGGAAGCATATGATAAATACTGTTAAAATCAGACATAGTGATAAGAGTAAAAAGGATGACAAGCCAATTATCATACATGTAGTCAGAGAGGAATTCACAGAAATGACCTCTGTCTGTATAGGACATTGAAATATTGGTAGCATTTCACTAGACGGAGATAAGGACTTGCTTAAATAAAAATATATAGGAGTTATCATCAGAAAGTTCTGAGTTCAAATTTCAGTTTCAACATCTACTGTGTCCATTTGTACAATGTACTTAATCTCACAGAGTCTAAAGGTACTATTTTGTAAAAATAGGGAAATAACTTAATGGAAGTGTTATTGTAAATCTTATAGAAACTTTATATAAAGTGCTTGTGCAATTCTTGGGACATATAACTGTACCTATAATGGTAGTTAACAATTGTTGATACTGATTTGACTGAAAGAAACACATATCAAAACTGCTATATATCAAAATAGGATGCCAACCGCCATCTAACGGTCTGAATCATGGCTTCCTCTCTCTAGCTTTGTATGTTACAGTCTGGTAACTATTTTGGGTCTGGATTTGGGAGAAGGGAGAAGGCCTTGAAATATAGCATTCTGTGGTGTAAATACTCCTACCATACCCTATTTTGAGTTCCTGTTTAATAACTGACAGATATTTCCTGAGATATTTAAAAAATCAGCCAAGCCATTGTGAACTGTTCTAGCAAACACCACTGCTCATAGTGCACGAATACACTGATAGCCTCATTGTCAAATAATCAGAAATCTGGTCTCTTAAATATTTTATATGATGTTAAAAGTCTTGGTGGATTATTACACAGGTATTTAACAGCACTTTAGGAATACTTCAGGAAAATGATTAGTGTTACTAGATGAGCTGGGAATACATTGTTATTTTTCTCATTAAAAATAATGAAATGCAGCATTCTGCTTTTTAAAAATTTACTCTCCAAAAAATAAAAAATAAAAAAAATTTACTCTCCAGTGAGTTTTCATAAATCAGATTCAGATAATGAAAGATGCCTGCCATGTCAAGACCAGTCTAATTAACCTGAGTCATGGAGTATCAGCTATAGATGGATTCTAGGATCATCCAGTACAGTGTTTTCAAATTATGTTGGGTCTCATACAATATATACTGTAAGATATATTTCTTACTGTGGGTCTCAGTCAAAACAATTTGGAGTATCACTGATCTAGATCAAATAAAAAGACTGACATTTGGAGAGTGGAAGTGAGTAGTCCAAGTCTCACAGCCAAGTTAGTGGTAGAGTTGATATTAAAACTCAAACTGATTTTTGGTTCATATCTTTTTCCCATACACTATGACTTGACATTTTTATGTTTCAAATTACCCTGTGAAATATGTAAACAAAAAGCTATAAAGGTGGCCTATTCAATTAAAATAACACTTCATTAATATATATTTGTTCTTACTTTTTTTCCTTCTTTTTTCATCTGTGCTATATTCTTGGATTTACTTTAGTGTATTTGAATTCACATTTTTATGGTTACCATGATGGAACTCTTTAAACTCTTTGTTGATCTATTCTGAGTTCGGAATATGTTTAGGATAGGGAGCATTCTCAATCAATATTGAGCCATTCATTTGGTTACTCTTGAATGGGTTCCTTTCTGTTTTCTGCTCTTCGTTTCTCTAGAAGCTGGAAGACTAGACAGCCTTTACAACTGTAGTCCTTACCTCTTAAGCACAAATAGTTCCATGAAAGGAATACTTAAAACAAACAGCACTTGAGTCCCAGACTAAAAGCCAGCTTATTTTAAAGGGCCAGATGCATCAGCTCTTTCTCTACTTTACACTGTACAAAATTTTATCACATTAAAATGTAATGAAAATAATTTCACTATAGTTCCTCTTTCTTTGCTCTGAGAGAATCTCAGCAGTAGAGGTTTCCTCTCATTTTTTTGTTTCTCTTTCCATGCATTTTGATTTGTCTCATTTTTCAATTCGTTTTTAAATCACACACACACAAACGCACTCACAATTTTTTTATATGCAATCTGAGTTGAAGAATTGGGCGTGAGTTTTCAACGAGCAGTTTAAATATCTTGTGTTTGCTAAGTACATGAAGGTTTGGGCTGCCAGAAGTCTATTTTACCCTAGTATTTTAAATATCTGCATTATAGGAAAACTAAACCATCTGACACCATATTCCATAATGGGTATAGCTTGCAAAGACACAGAATTTAAAAAGGGGATTAAAAATATGAACAAAGGAGGAAAATGCTTACCCAGAGTGCTGGATACTTTTTACGGTTGAGCACAGTTTGTGATCTTTCTAATGAGATAAGTTTTAGTTTGTAGTGTCCATATACAATAAATCGGAGCTGATATTCAACTAGTGTGCACTAATATATCCATAGAAGCTGTTAGCTGATCTCCCATCTGATTGGTTGTGGGGCAGTATCAGATCTGTTATTAAATTTTTTTTTTGAGAGGGCATCTCTCATATTTATTGATCAGATGGTTAACAACAATAAAATTCTGTATAGGGGACTCAATGCTCAATGCACAATCATTAATCCACCCCAAACCTAATTCTCATCAGTCTACAATCTTCTGAAGCATAACGAACAAGTTCTTACATGGTGAACAAATTCTTACATAGTGAACAAGTTCTTACATGGTGAACAGTACAAGGGCAGTCAGCACAGAACCTTTCGGTTTTGCTCATGCATTACGAACTATAAACAATTCTGATATCCACCAGTTAGTTGTTCAGGACATATGATACTGTGTGTCCTAAGGACAGTAACAGTGTCTTCCACAGAAAGAGGATGCTCAGTAGTATAAAATAACAATATCAATAGCAACAAAGACAATGGCTATCAATTAGGAAGTACATCTTCTTGGTACTGGCCTAGGCACTTTACATATGCTAACTCAATTCTTACAAACCCCTTATAAGAAAGATTCTATTTTACAGATGAGAAAACTGAATCAGTAATATGTTAAATAACTTCAGCAATGAGACATAACTAATGAGTGTTACAGCAAGATTCTTACAGTCTAGCTCGAATCATTTGACTTAACTCCTACAATGTAGTGAAGTCATGAGTTGTAAGTAACATAATCATATCAATTTCATAGAAACATTTTTTATAAACTAGCTCAATTTAAGTCAGTGGCATTACACCAAAGTACATTCCAGAACAAATGCATACTTTATACAAGGAAGATGTTATCTATAGTATAATGTAGACTATTTATCATGATGCTGGTGTTCTTGATTCACCAGCAGAGACTGTGTACAGAAAGGACCTCTGCACTATCCAACCCTCAAGATCACCATTCACACTGCATTTGGTGAGAAGAGTTCCTCCTCGAGTTGAGCAACACATTTAACCACTTTTGCAGGTATGTGTGGAATATGTGTGCCAAAAACATTTTTCCCTGAACCTAGAATATCTGGTTTAAAAGTTTTCTGTTCTGATATTTTGTAAGTTGAATTTGCATGTGTCTTGTTGGATTATGAATATAGTTAACCTGGCTTGTAATATTCTGTTTTCTCCAAGACTCGTCAGGTGGCCCAGACAAGAAGGTCTGTCATGTATGCTGGGAGCAATAGATTTTAGTTACTGCATTGGTTCTGTAGTGCTTAAGAGTTCTGGTTTTGGAGTTAGACTGATCTGTATTTAAGTCCTGCCTCCACAAAGTAGTAGCTGTGTGACCTTGGTCAAGTCACTAAATTTCAATTTCATTATCTGTAAATGGGGATAATAAAGATGTTAATCAAGTAAGATAATGTATTTTAAAGTCCTTGGCATAATTCCAGCTTTACAGTAGGTACTCAGTAAGAAATAGAAAATTATGCTTTATAAATTCTTCTGGAACTTGCTTTTCTCACTCAATGCTTTGTTTTTGTCAGCTAAGCATGTATATATATGAAGCTATAGTTCATTCATTTTTCACAATGTTACATAGCATAGGATTCCATAGCATAATTGCACATCAATTTACTTATTCATTTGTAGTTTTCATAGTTTTTTTGCTACAACAAAAAATACTGCAATGTAAATTCCTGTGCATGGGTGCTTGTACAGCAAATTGCTTCTTAATGAGTCTTCAAGCATTAAAGTATTATTTTAATGTTTAGAAGCTGTAGTATAGCAAACCCTACAGACACTGCTTAGACTTATATAGTAGATTTGATAAGCTAGCATTTATAGATAGATGTTTTCAAAAGCACAGATAGCTTTGTTCAGATAAAATGATGTATTAGTAAATAATTTTTATCTATAAAAGGACATGGAAAACAATTTATCAAAATCATACAGAAGAAAATCTGTTTGATAATAAAAAAAGCATTTGATGGCAATCTTGATTTTTAAAAAAATTAAGATTATTCCCACAAAGTTAATATTTGTCATACAAATGTCTTTGAGATCTCTTTTAGTGAGTCTCCCACTACCTGTATGCAAATGGTAGAATTTCCTCCACCCTCAACCATCCCTTTTTGTTTGGTTTGCTTTGTCTTCATACAAATGCCTTTTGAGCAAATCATGTGTTACCAAGGTGTCAGTCTCTTTGGCAGCTGCAATGGGGATGTAATTTCCTATAGTCATTTTTCATTCTGTAATGCAGTTTATGATCTGATATTCAATGCATGCTCCAGCTTCTGTTCTGGTTGCAGAAATAATGCCCCAGATCCTCCAGTCATTGCTGGCCCTTTTCACCCTTGGCCTCAGTCTTCCACACCTGATTCATCAGCCCCGTCTGTTGAAAGATACTGACCTCATTGAATAAAAGTCTCTTTAGTTTGAGAGAAATTGTGTGATGCTGAATCAATATCTCCCATGATTCATCCATTTACTTTCCTTCATGAAACTCTCCAGAACTTTCTTTCTTGTGTCTCTGTTCATAAAAATCAACTTGCCACAGCTAGACATACCTTTCCATATTTAATCAAGCTGAAGAGGAGAATACCCTCATCGCTTCAAAGATCTGTCTGTTGCTTTTATTTCATCCTTTTTTACCTATTTTCATAAAACAAAAAGAGTAAAAAAAATGAATTTGTTTAGGAAAAATTATATTAATTACAGAATGTCATTCTCAATTATCACACCACAGCCTTTACCATATGTCAAAAAACTGCCATACTTTTTAAAAGTTGAGTGCCATTTCAGTCAGTATTGCAAAGATTAATTTAATTTATAAAACTCGTATTTGCCATAGTAATCATATGATTTTAATAATTATAAACATCCCAATTTATACCAGATACTCTCCATTTGACAGGTTCTAGAATGTATTCATCATTTGAGGGGGTATTTTTTCTTTTTTTCTTTTTTTGGTATCATTAATCCACAATTACATGAGGAACATTATGTTTACTAGACCCCCCCCATCACCAAGTTCCCCCCACATATCCCACTGCACTCACCGTCCATCAGCATAGTAAGCTACTGTAGAATCACTACCTGTCCTCTCCATGCTGTACACCCTTTCCCATGCCCCCACACACACATTAGGCATGCTAATCGTAATGCCCCCTTTCTTTTCTCCCCACCCTTATCCCTTCCTTCCCGCCCATCCTCCCCAGTCCCTTTCCCTTTGGTAACTGTTAGTCCATTCTTGGATTCTGTGAGTCTGCTGCTGTTTTGCTCCTTCAGTTTTTTTCTTTGTTCTTATAATCCACAGATGAGTGAAATCATTTGACACTTGCCTTTCTCTGCCTGGCTTATTTCAATGAGCATAATACCCTCTAGCTCCATCCATGTTGTTGCAAATGGTAGGATTTGTATTCTTTTTATGGCTGAATAATATTCCATTGTGTATACATAACCACATATTCTTTATCCACTCATCTACCGATGGACACTTAGGTTGTTCCATTTCTTGGCTACTGTAAATAGTGCTGCGATATACATAGGGGTGCATATGTCTTTTCCAAACTGGAGTGCTGCATTCTTAGGGTAAATTCCTAAGAGTGGAATACCTGGGTCAAATGGTATTTCTATTTTGAGCATTTTGAGGAACCTCCATACTGCTTTCCACAATGGTTGAACAAATTCACATTCCTACCATCAGTGTAGGAGAGATCCCCTTTCTCCACATCCTCGCCAACATTTGTTGTTGTTTGTTCTTTGGATGGTGGTGATCTTTACTGGTGTGAGGTGATATCTGATTGTGGTTTTAATTTGCATTTCTCTGATGATTAGTGATGTGGAGCATCTTTTCATGTGTCTGCTGGACATCTGAATTTCTTCTTTGGAGAACTGTCTGTTCAGCTCCTCTGCCCATTTTTTAATTGGTTATTTGTTTTTAGTCTGTTGAGGTGCATGAGCTCTTTATATATTTAGGATGTCAACCCTTTATCAGATCTCTCATTTATGAATATATTCTCCCATAATGTAGGATGACTTTTTGTTCTATTGGTGGTGTCCTTTGCTGTACAGAAGATTTTCAATTTGATGTAGTCCCAATTGTTCATTTTTGCTTTTGTTTCCCTTGCCAAGGAATATATGTTCTTGAAGAAGTCGCTCATGTTTATGTCCAAGAGATTTTTCCCTATTTTTTTTCTAAGAGATTTATGGTTTCATGACTTACATTCAGGTATTTGATCCATTTCAAATTTACTTTTGAGCATGGGGTTAGACAATGATCCAGTTTCACTCTCTTACAAGTAGCTGTCCAGTTTTGCCAGCACCAGCTATTGAAGAGGTTGTCATTTCCCCATTGTATGTCCATGGCTCCTTTATCATATATTAATTGACCATATATGTATGGGTTAATATCTGGACCCTCTATTCTGTTCCACTGGTCTGTGGCTCTGTTCTTGTGCCAGTACCAAATTGTCTTGATTTCTGGGGCTGAGTAGTAGAACTTGAAGTTGGGAAGCAAGATCCCCCCTGCTGCATTCATCCTACTCAGGATTGCTTTGGCTATTTGGGGTCTTTTGGGGTTCCATATGAATTTTTTTTATTATTATTTTGGTATCATTAATCTATAATTACATGAAGAACATTATGTTTACTAGGCTTCCCCCTTCACCAAGTCCTCCCACATACTCCTTCACAGTCACTGTCTATCAGAGTAGAAAGATGCTGTAAAATCACTATTTGTCTTCTCTGTGTTGTAGAGCCCATCCCGTACCCACCCCACATTCTACATGCTATTTGTAACACCCACTTTCTTTGACCATGCCTTTATCCCTCCCTTCCCACCCATCCTCCCCAGTCCCTTTCCCTTTGGTAACTGTTAGTCCATTCGTGGGTTCTGTGATTCTGCTACTGTTTTGTTCCTTCAGTTTTTCTTTGTTCTTATTCTCCACATATGAGTGAAATCATTTGGTATGTGTCTTTCTCTGCCTGGCTTGTTTCACTGAGCATAATACCCTCTAGCTCCATCGATGTTGTTGCAAATGGTAGGATTTGTTTTCTTCTTATGGCTGAATAATATTCCATTGTATATATGTACCACATCTTCTTTATCCATTCATCTACTGATGGACATTTAGGGTGCTTCCATTTCTTGGCTATTGTAAATAGTGCTGCGATAAACATAGGGGTGCATCTGTCTTTTTCAAACTGGGCTGCTGCATTCTTAGGGTAAATTCCTAGGAGTGGAAATCCTGGGTCAAATGGTATTTCAATTTTAAGCATCCTGAGGAACTTCCACACTGCTTTCCACAATGGTTGAACTAATTTACATTCCCACCAGCACTGTAGGAGGGTTCCCCATTCTTCACAATCTTGCCAACATTTGTTGTTGTTTGTCTTTTGGATGGTAGCAGTCCTTAATGGTATGAGGTGACATCTCATTGTGATTTTAATTTGCATTTCTCTGATGACTAGCGATGTGGAGCATCTTTTCATGTGTCTGTTGGCCATCTGAATTTCTTCTGTAGAGAACTGTCTGTTCAGATCCTCTGCCCATTTTTTAATTTGATGATTTGCTTTTTATTTGTTGAGGCATGTGAGCTCTTTATATATTCTGGACGTCAAGCCTTTATCAGATCTGTCATTTTCAAATACATTCTCCTATACTGTAGGGTTCCTTTTTGTTCTATTGATGGTGTCTTTTGCTGTACAGAAGCTTTTCAGCTTAATATCGTTCCACTTGCTCCTTTTTGCTGTTGTTTTCCTTGCCTGGGGAGATATGTTCAAGAAGAGGTCACTCATGTTTATGTCTAAGAGGTTTTTGCCTATGTTTTCTTCCAAGAGTTTAGTGGTTTCATGACTTACATTCAGGTCTTTGATCCATTTTGAGTTTACTTTTGTATATGGGGTTAGACAATGGTCCAGTTTCATTCTCCTACATGTAGCTGTCCAGTTTTGCCAGCACCACCTGTTGAAGAGACTGTCATTTCCCCATTGTATGTCCATGGCTCCTTTATCAAATATTAATTGACCATATATGTCTGGGTTAATGTCTGGATTCTCTAGTCTGTTCCATTGGTCTGTGGCTCTGTTCTTGTGCCAGTAATAAATTGTCTTGATTACTATGGCTTTATAGTAGAGCTTGAAGTTGGGGAGTGAGATACCCCTACTTTATTCTTCTTTCTCAGGATTGCTTTGGCTATTCGGGGTCTTTGGTGTTTCCATATGGATTTTTGAATTACTTGTTCCAGTTCATTGAAGAATGTTGCTGGTAGTTTCATAGGGATTGCATCAAATCTATATATTGCTTTGGCCAGGATGGCCATTTTGCCAATATTAATTCTTCCTAGCCACGAGCATGGGATGTATTTCCATCTGTTAGTGTCCCCTTTAATGTCTCTTAAGAGTGACTTGTAGTTTTCAGAGTATAAGTCATTCACTTCTTTGGTTAGGTTTATTCCTAGGTATTTTATTTTTTTTGATCCAATTGTGACTGGAGTTGTTTTCCTGATTTCTCTTTCTGTTGGTTCATTGTTAGTGTACAGGAAAGCCACAGATTTCTGTGTGTTGATTTTGTATCCTGCAACTTTGCTGTATTCCGATATCAGTTCTAGTAGTTTTGGGGTGGAGTCTTTAGGGTTTTTTATGTACAATATCATGTCATCTGCAAATAGTGACAGTTTAACTTCTTCTTTACCAATCTGCATTCCTTGTATTTCTTTGTTTTGTCTTATTGCCATGGTTAGGACCTCCAGTACTATGTTAAATAACAGAGGGGAGAGTGGGCATCCCTGTCTAGTTCCCGATCTCAGAAGAAATGCTTTCAGCTTCTCGCTGTTCAATATAATGTTGGCTGTGGGTTTATCATAGACGGCCTTTATTATGTTGAGGTACTTGCCCTCTATTCCCATTTTGCTGAGAGTTTTTATCATGAATGGATGTTGAAATTTATCAAATGCTTTTTCAGCATCTATGGAGATAATCATGTGGTTTTTGTCTTTCTTTTTGTTGATGTGGTGGATGATGTTGTTGGACTTTCGAATGTTGTACCATCCTTGCATTCCTGTGATGAATCCCACGTGGTCATCGTGTGTGATCCTTTTGATGTATTTTTGAATTCAGTTTGCTAATATTTTGTTGAGTATTTTTGCATCTACATTCATCAGGGATATTGGTCTCTAGTTTTCTTTTTTGGTGGGGTCTTTGCCTGGTTTTGGTATTAGGGTGAAGTTAGCTTCATAGAATGAGTTTGGAAGTATCCCTCCTCCTCTATTTTTTGGAAAACCTTAAGGAGAATGGGTATTATGTCTTCCCTGTATGTCTGATAAAATTCCGAGGTAAATCCATCTGGCCCGGGGTTTTGTTCTTTGGTAGTTTTTTGATTACCGCTTCAATTTCGTTGCTGGTGATTGGTCTGTTTAGATTTTCTGTTTCTTTCTGGGTCAGTCTTGGAAGGTTGTATTTTCCTAGGAAGTTGTGCATTTCTCCTAGGTTTCCCAGCTTGTTAGCATATAGGTTTTCATAGTATTCTCTAATAATTCTTTGCATTTCCGTGGGGTCCGTCGTGATTTTTCTTTCTCGTTTCTGATACTGCTGATTGTGTTGACTCTCTTTTCCTCTTAGTAAGTCTGGCTAGAGGCTTATCTATTTTGTTTATTTTCTCGAAGAACCAGCTCTTGGTTTCATTGATTTTTGCTCTTGTTTTATTCTTCTCTGTTTTATTTATTTCTTCTCTGATTTTTATTATGTCCCTCCTTCTGCTGACCTTAGGCCTCATTTGTTCTTCTTTTTCCAATTTCGATAATTGTGACATTAGACCATTCATTTGGGCTTGTTCTTCCTTTTTTAAATATGCTTGGATTGCTATATACTTTCCTCTTAAGACTGCTTTTGCTGCATCCCACAGAAGTTGGGGCTTAGTGTTGTTGTTGTCATTTGTTTCCATATATTGATGGATCTCCATTTTGATTTGGTCATTGATCCATTGATTATTTAGGAGCGTGTTGTTATGCCTCCATGTGTTTGTGAGCCTTTTTGCTTTCTTTGTACAGTTTATTTCTAGTTTTATGCCTTTGTGGTCTGATAATTTGGTTGGTAGGATTTCAATCTTTTGGAATTTACTGAGGCTCATTTTGTGGCCTAGTATGTGGTCTATTCTGGAGAATGTTCCATTGCACTTGAGAAGAATGTGTATCCTGTTGCTTTTGGATGTGGAGTTCTGTAGATGTCTGTTAAGTCCAGCTGCTCTACTGTGTTTTTCAGTGCTTCCGTGTCCTTACTTATTTTCTGCCCGGTGGATCTGTCCTTTGGGGTGAGTGGTGTGTTGAAGTCTCCTAGAATGAATGCATTGCAGTCTATTTCCCCCTTTAGTTCTGTTAGTATTTGTTTCACATATGCTGGTGCTCCTGTGTTGGGTGCATATATATTTAGAATGGTTATATCCTCTTGTTGAACTGAGCCCTTTATCATTATGTAGTGTCCTTCTTTATCTCTTGTTACTTTCTTTGTTTTGAAGTCTATTTTCTCTGATATTAGTACTGCAACCCCTGCTTTCTTCTCTCTGTTGTTTGCTTGAAATATGTTTTTCCATCCCTTGACTTTTAGTCTGTACATGTCTTTGGGTTTGAGGTGAGTTTCTTGTAAGCAGCATATAGATGCTTCTTGCTTTTTTATCCATTCTATTACTCTGTGTCTTTTGATTGGTGCATTCAGTCCATTAAAATTTAGGGTGACTATTGAAAGATATGTACTTACTGCCATTGCAGGCTTTAAATTTGTGGTTTCCAAAGGTTGAAGGTTAGCCTCTTTAGTATCTTACTGCCTAACTTAGCTCGCTTATTGAGCTGTTATATACACTGTCTGGAGATTCTTTTCTTCTCTCCCTTCTTATTCCTCCTCCTCGATTCTTCATATGTTGGGTGTTTTGTGCTGTGCTCTTTCTAGGAGTGCTCTCATCTAGCGCAGTCCCTGTAAGACATCCTGTAGAGGTGGTTTGTGGGAAGCAAATTCCCTCAGCTTTTGTTTGTCTGGGAATTGTTTAATCCCACCATCATATTTGAATGATAGTCGTGCTGGATACAGTATCCTTGGGTCAAGGCCCTTCTGTTTCATTGTATTAAATATATCATGCCATTCTCTTCTGGCCTTTAGGGCTTCTGTTGAGAAGTCTGATGTTAGCCTGATGGGTTTTCCTTTATAGGTGACCTTTTTCTCTCTAGCTGCCTTTAAAACTCTTTCCTTGTCCTTGATCTTTGCCATTTTAATTATTATGTGTCTTGGTGTTGTCCTCCTTGGATCCTTTCTGTTGGGGGTTCTGTGTATTTCCATGGTCTGTTCGATTATTTCCTCCCCCAGTTTGGGGAAGTTTTCAGCAATTATTTCTTCTAAGATACTTTCCATTCCTTTTTCTCTCTCTTCTTCTTCTGGTACCCTATAATACGGATATTGTTCCTTTTGGGTTGGTCACACAGTTCTCTTAATATTGTTTCATTCCTGGAGATCTTTTTATCTCTCTCTATGTCAGCTTCTATGCGTTCATGTTCTCTGGTTTCAATTCCATCTATGGCCTCTTGCATCCTATCCATTCTGCTTATAAACCTTTCCAGAGTTTGTTTCATTTCTGTAATCTCCTTTCTGGCATCTGTGATCTCCCTCCGCACTTCATCCCATTTCTCTTGCGTATTTCTCTGCATCTCTGTCAGCATGTTCATGATTTTTATTTTGAATTCTTTGTCAGGAAGACTGGTTAGGTCTATCTCCTTCTCTGCTGTTGTCTGTGTGATCTTTGTCTGCCTGTAGTTTTGCCTTTTCATGGTGATAGGAATAGTTTGCAGAGGTGGGACGAGTGATGACTGGAAGAAATTCCCCTCTTGTTGGTTTGTGGCCTTCCTCTTCTGGAATAACATCGACCTCTTGTGGCTTGTGCTGTGTAGCTGCGTGCAGACAGGGCTTCTGCTTCCTGCCCGGCTGCTGTGGAGTTTATCTCTGCTGTTGCTGTGGGCGTGGCCTGGCTCAGCCCTCTGCTCCAAAGTGGTGGAGTCGCGTTGAAGGTGGAGCGGCTGGGAGGCTATTTATCTCCGTAAGGGGCCTCCCTGCTCCCTGCAGCCCTGGGGATTAGGGTGCCCAGAGATCCCCAGATTCCCTACCTCTGGATTAAGTGTCCCGCCCGGCCCCTTTAAGACTTCCAAAAAGCACCCACCAAAACAAAACAACGACCAAAAAAAAATTTTTTTTCTAATTAAAAAATAAATAAATAAATAAAAAATGGCCGCTCGTTTTTCTTTATTCTCTAGCCCCAGCTTCAGGCATCTGCCCACCAGTCTTGCTGCCCTGTTTCCCTAGTATTGGGGTCCCTTTCCCTTTAAGACTTCCAAAAAGCACTCGCCAAAACAAAACAGCAAAAAAAAAAAAAAAATTGGCCGCTCGCTTTTCTTATGTCCTCTGGTGCCAGACCTCCTGTACCCTCTCACCATTCTTGCTGCCCTGTTTCCCTAGTATCCAGGACCCCGCGCACGCACTGTGTCTGCGCTCTGGTCCAGATGGCTGGGGCTGGGTGTTCAGCAGTCCTGGGCTCCCTCTCCCTCCCACTCTGCCTCTTCTTCTCCCACCGGGAGCTGGGGGGAGGGGCACTAGGGTCCCACTGGGCCGGGGCTTTTATTTTACCCCATTTATGAGGCATTGGGTTCTCGCATGTGTGGATGTGGTCTTGATGTTGTCCCGTGTCCTCTGGTCTTTTTTCTAGAAAGAGTTGTCTTTGTTATATTTTCATAGATATATGTGGTTTTGGGAGGAGATTTCCGCTGCTTTACTCACGCCGCCATCTTGGCACCCTCCCTCCTTAGGTAGCTTTTTTATCACCACTTCAATTTTGTTGCTGGTAATTGGTCTGTTTAGATTTTCTGTTTCTTTTTGGGTCAGTCTTGGAAGGTTGTATTTTTCTAAGAAGTTGTCCATTTCTCCTAGGTTTTCCAGCTTGTTAGCATATAAGTTTTCATAGTATTCTCTAATATTTCTTTGCATTTCTGTGGGGTCCTTTGTGATTTTTCCTTTCTCATTTTTGATTCTGTTGATATGTGCTGATTCCCTTTTTCTCTTAATAAGTCTCGCTAGAGGCTTATCTATTTTGTTTATTTTCTCAAAGAACCAGCTCTTGGTTTAATTGATTTTTTCTATTGTTTTATTCTTTTCAATTTTATTTATTTCTTCTCTGATCTTTATTATGTCCCTCCTTCTGATGACTTTAGGCCTCATTTGTTCTTCTTTTCCCAATTTTGATAATTGTAATATTAGACTATTCATTTGGGATTATTCTTCCTTCTTTTAATATGCCTGGATTGCTGTATACTTTCCTCTTAAGACTGCTTCTGCTGCGTCCCACAGAAGTTGGGGCTTTGTGTTGTTGTTGTCATATGTTTCAATATATTGCTGGATCTCTATTTTAATTTGTTCATTGATCCATTGATTATTTAGGAGCATGTTGTTAAGCCTCCATGTGTTTGTGAGCCTTTTTTGCCTTCTTTGTACAGTTTATTTCTAGTTTTATACCTTTGTGGTCTGAAAAGTTGGTTGGTAGGATTTCAATTTTTTGAATTTACTAAGGTTCTTTTTGGGGCTCAGTTTGTGATCTATTCTGGAGAATATTCCATGTGTACTTGAGAAGAATGTGTATCCTGCTGCTTTTGAGTGTAGAGTTCTGTAGAAGTCTGTTAAATCCATCTTCAAGTGTGTTTGTCAATGCCTGTGTGTCCTTACTTATTTTAGGTTTGGTGGCTCTGTCCCTTGGAGTGAGTGGTGAGTTGAAGTCTTCTAGAACGAATGCATTGCATTCAATTTCCTCCTTTAATTTTGTTAGTGTTTGTTTCACATATGTCAGTGCTCCTGTGTTGGTTGCATATATATTTATAATGTTTATATCGTCTTGTTGCACTGATCCATTTATCGCTATGTAATGTTCTTCTTTATCTCTTGTTATTTTTTTGGAATTCTATTTTGTCTTATACAAGTATTGCAACACCTGCTTTTTTCCCTCTATTGTTTGCATGGAATATCTTTTTCCATCTCTTGACTTTTAGTCTGTGTATGTCTTTGGGTTTGAGATGAGTCTCTTGTAAGCAGCATATAGATCGGTCTTTCTTTTTTTATCCATTCTGTTACTATGTGTCTTTTGATTCTTGCCTTTAGTCCATTTACATTTAGGGTGATTATTGAAAGATATGTACTTATTGCCATTGCAGGCTTTAGAGTCATGGTTATCAGTGGTTCAAGGGTAGCTTCTTTACTATCTAGCCATCTAACTTAACTGTGTTATTAAGCTATTATAAACACATTCTGATGATTCTTTATTTCTCTCCCTTCTTATTCCTCCTCCCCCATTCTTTATATGTTAGGTGTTTTATTCTGTCCTCTTTTGTGTTTCCTTTGAGTGCTTCTGTGAGTAGTTGATTTTACTTTTTGCCTTTAGTTAGTATTTGGTTGGTCTGCTTTCTTTGCTGTGATTTTATTTCCTCTGGTGACATCTATTTAGCCTTAGGAGTGCTTCCATCTAGAGCAATCCCTTTAAAATATCCTGTAGAGGTCGTTTGTGGAAGGCAAATTCCCTCAACTTTTGCTTGTCTGGGAATTATTTAATCCCTCCTTCATATTTGAATGATAATCGCAATGGATACAGTATTCTTGGTTTAAGGCCCTTCTGTTTCATTGCATTAAATATATCATGCCATTCTCTTCTGACCTGTAAGGTTTCTTTTGAGAAGTCTGATGATAGCCTGATGGGTTTTCCTTTGTACGTGACCTTTTTACTCTCTCTGGCTGCCTTTAATACTCTGTCCTTTTCTTTGATCTTTGCCATTTTAATTATTATATGTCTTGGTGTTGTCTTCCTTGGGTCCCTTGTATTGGGAGGTCTGTGGGCTTCCATGGTCAGAGAGACTATTTCCTCCCCCAGTTTGGGGAAGTTTTCAGCCCTTATTTCTTCAAAGATACTTTCTATCTCCTTTTCTCTCTCTTCTTCTTCTGGTACTCATATAATGCGAATATTGTTCCATTTGAATTGGTCACACAGTTCTCTTAACATTCTTTCATTCCTGGAGATCCTTTTATCTCTCTCTGTTTCAGCTTCTCTGTGTTCCTGGTCTCTGATTTCTATTCCATTAATGGCCTCTGGCACCTCATTCAGTCTGCTCTTAAGTCCTTCCAGAGATTGTTGTATTTCTGTATTCTCCCTCCTTACTTTCTCCTTTAGCCCTTGCATATTTCTCTGCAGGTCCATCAGTATGGTTATGACCTTTATTTTGAATTGTTTTTCTGGAAAATTGGTTAAATCTATCTCCCCAGGCCCTCTCTTGGGGATTGTCTGGGTAATTCTGTACTGGACCAAATTCTTCTGCCTTTTCATGGCAAAAGAGGTAGCTGTAGGCACATAGTGTGTGTGTCAGCTGGGAGAACCAAGTCGTTTCCTGCTTGTTGGTCGCCTTGCCTTTCTACGCTGCCTGTCTTGGTTTCCCACACTCCTGTAGCAGCTTCCAGATTAATCCCCTAAACTGCCATGGGTGGGGTCACCGTCAGGGTAGCCCAGAGCCCTGCGGGGTGTAGCAGGCATGCCGGGTGTGCTCTCCTAAAAGAGCTATGCCCCTTCGTGCCTTACCCCAGTTTCTTCTGCCTGTGCCAGGCAGCTCTGTGCCGGCGGTGGCCTTTGGGTCTGGCCCAGGTGCCTGCTCGCCAGGAGGAGATTCTGGGCAGCTTTTGGGGGCATAGCCTCTCCCGGACGTGGGTATGTGCAGCTCCTCCCTGGCTGCCCGGCCGCCACCACAGGTGCGCATGGCCGCTCCCCACTGCAGGCACACATGGCCACTCTCCAGCTACTGGGCTGATGTGTTGGGGGCTGTGCTGGCCGGGGGAATGACTGGCAGTCTACTTGTCACTGTGAGGGGCTTCAGGGCTGCATTGACACCCAGGGAGCTGGGGCACCTGACATTCCTCAGGATTCCCAGCCTGCTGGGCTGAGTGTGCTGGGACACTTCCATCCAGCTGTTAGGCCCCTGTCCCTTTAAGACTTTCAAAAAGCACTCACTTTTCTTTTGTCCCAGGGAAGCCATTTGTGGGGACCCCCCTCGCAGATTTTGCTTTTCCATTTCTCTAATATCCAGCACACCATGCAGTGTGTGCCTGTGCCCCCAGTATGGATTACTAGAGCTTGTTGTTTAGCAGTCCTGGGCTTCCACTCCCTCCCTGTTCTGACTCCTTTCCTCCCACTGGGGAGCTGGGGTGAGTGTTGTGCTCGGGTCCCACCGGGCCATGACTTGTATTTTACCCCCCTTGTGAGGTGCTGAGTTCTCGCAGATGTAGATGTAGCCTGGCTGTTGTACCATATCCACTGGTCTCTCTTTTAGGAATAGTTGTATTTGTTGTATTTTCAGAAATATATATGGTTTTGGGAGGAGATTTCTGCTGCGCTACTCACGGTTCCATCTTGGCTCCTCCTCTTCATTTTTTTCTGTTGGAGGCTTTATATATTATACACCATCAGAAATAACTTTTTATTTCTTATAACTTTATCACATATCAACATTTTTAAGTATATCTTTCCAAGTCTATATTATATTTAAATACAGATACAAACTCATAAAAACTAGTTTTGATAATTTACTCAAGGACCCACATGCTCAGAAATGGACAAAAAGATTGTCAGTCATCTTCAAGGGAGGACTGATGTTATTTGACATTAACATATATATATCAGGCACTGTGCTTAAGATATTTTGATTTTTTCCCAACCCTGATTCTTAACTCTGGGTATATGACAGAATCATTTACATAGCTTTTAAAAAATACAGATGCAGAAAACTTGGTTATGTTTCTTACCACCTAGCCTCCCTTTGCTCCTGTCCATTTACTTTCTATGTTTCTTTCATTCTTTCTATTTTTTTCTTTTACTTATAGAGACATAATACAAAAAACATGCATAAAATATAACTGTACAGTATAGTGATTGATTATAAAGCAAGCACTTTTTATATTATATTATAAAGCCATCCAAATCAATGGATAAAACATTGACAGCACCCCAGAAGCTGCCACTCCTTCCCTTCTCAGATTCCTTTAATGCTCCTGCACCCTGCAGAAGTAAGATTATTTTGACCTTTATCATAAGCAGTTTCTTGCTTTACAGTATTATCATTATATATGAATTCTTAACAATATAATCTAATTTTGTCTGTTTTCGAACTTTAAAAAAATGACAAAGAACCTACATATGTGCCTTTTTCTTTTGTTCAATATTTATTTGTAAGAATTATCAACATGTCATAGACACTAAGAAGTGCTAGTGGTTACCATGGGGGAAGGGTTGAGGTGGATGGGTGAGGAGGGTGAGGGGAATAAAAGGGCACAAAGATTCTCACTCCTAATATAAGTTGGTCATGGGGATAATAGTATAGCATGGATAATATAGTCAATGATTCTGTAACATCTTTCTATATTGACAGATAGTAACCGCACTAGAGGGAGCGAGAATTTAAGAATATGGGTAATTGTTGAACCACTGTCTTCTATTTTTGAAAACAGTGTAAGACTATATATCAGTGATACTTTAATTTTAAAAAAGTGAAAGAAATACCACATTTCTTAACTTCCCTTGCTACTACGTGTGGCCATGAGACTTATTTTTGGACAATGGAATGTAAGTGGAAGTGATGAGCAGCAGCTACAAGGAACCTCCCTTAAGAGACCCTTGCTCTTGTCTTTTGCCAGTTCTTCATTCCTTTCTTCATACAGATGCTGGAATCCAAGTGCCACCAGCTGGTACTATGAGAATAAAGACCACACCCCAAGATGGCAAATGAGTGAGCTGTAAGGACCTGGTTCTACAAGGTTATCTGTGGGAGAGAGCTACCGTCCCAGCTTTGAACTACGTATCTCTGGACTTCCAACTGGTAGAAAATGAACACCTATTTTATTAAAATAAAAAGAAGTATCCACATGTTGTTTGTTACTATTCTTCATTTGCTGTCATTGATTTATAGTACTCCACTACATAGAATATAATATGGATTTATACAACTGTTGATGAACGTTTGGTTGTTTTCTGTCCAGGAATATTACAAACAGTGCTGTTGCAGTGTATCTTGGTGTACATTTGTAAGAATTCCTCTAAAGTATATATCCAAGAGTGGAATGTTGGTCAAAGGCAACACATCTCTTCAATCTCATTAGATAATGCCAACTTATTTTCCAAAATGGTTGCACCAATACACGCTCTCACCAAAGATGTACAATTAGTTTCTTTTGCTTCACATCCTTACTAACTGTTGGTGTTTTCAGGACTTTAGAAGTATTCTTTGCCCATCTGGTAGATGTGGTTTTGACTTGCATTTCCATGGCTAATGATTTTGAGAACCTTTTCATATCTTTATTGTTCATCTGGATTTTGTTTTGTGATGTGCTTATTTGGTTTTTTGTTCATTTTTCTGTTGAATTGCTTGCCTTTTTCTGATGTGTAAGAGTTTTTATACATTCTGAATATAGGTCCTTTGTCAGTTATATGTTTTATAAATATCTTTTCATTCCTGGGAAAGTGTTCACTTTCCTTAAGGTGAATTTTGAATTAAATTTTATATTACAGTTAATTTAAATACATTTGGCTTTTTTTTTTGTTATGCTGAGTTCTTCTGTATAATGTATGTGAAAACTTTTCTTACCCTGAAGTACATAATATATTCCCCAATACTGCCTTCTGAAAGCTTTATAATTTTGTTTTTTACTTTAGGTCAAAAATTAATTGGAGTTTTTGGTTGGGTATATTCACCATTTATTTTCTTCTGATATATACATTTAAGACAATTTTTCTTTTATATATAGTTTGAACTGTCTCACAAGTTGGTATTTAATGTTTTAAATATCATTCAGATAAAGTTGTTCTCTAATTCCATTATGATGTTTTGACACACGAATTATTTACACTTGTGCTTTTTAATTTCCAAATATATGGAGAATAGTCTATGCTTCTTTTTTGTTAGTGATTTCTAACATATCTGCATTGTGATTAGAAAATATTGTTTTGCATTTTGTTAGTCATTTAAAATGTGTTGAAACTTGAAATTCTTTAAAACTTGCTCTACTGCCAGCAGGTAGCCAAGTTTTATATATATTTTTCTATTCCTAAAAATGTGTATTCTGCACTTTTAGGGTACTATGCTTTATATATGTAAATTACTTAAGAACATTCTAATCATATTGTTCAAATCTAACATTTTTTGTCTACTTAATCTCAGTTGATAGGCACATTTTAAAATTTGTCCATTTCTGCAAAAAGTGAAGAATTATTTGGGGAGGATAGTTAATTGAGGGTTCTGGTTATGTGGGTTCTAATTATTTTAGTTGTTTCTTCATCCGGGTATTTATTTTCCAGGTTTATGATTCCAAACACAAATTACTATATATTAGATAAGAATGTGTATTTCAGCTGGAACAGGAATATTTTGCAATGAATCTAAATGCAGAGGGTATCTTTTTTCTTCCAGTTTTCATTGCAACAGCTGTGTTTCTACCCATTCATTTTCTACATATTTTGTACTTTACCCAACAAGTTATATTTTTCAGTCCTTCTATAACAACTAGAGATACTTTAAAAATATATATCATTTTCAGGATTGCTATTGGTATACTGTATCATATAGTTCAAGAAGGCAAACAAAATGTAAGAAAAGAGTTCCACATGGAGTCACACACTGTAGAGAAAGATGTTCTTTGCTGAGGAAAATGTTGAGAGTGGATGAGTGGATGAATTCCATACATTAGATAGAATAATGCATGAACAGATAGTAGTTGTAAGTGAAAATATATTTTGAGGGATCCTATGGCAGAGGAATGAGTATCAGTAGGCATCATTAGAGAATCTTTTGAATGAATTAGCAGATACAATCACCATTTCTGCAGTTGCTACCTTTTGTAGAAAGAATACACATACACATTAAATACACAACTGAAAATTAATGGTAAGCAAGTATTTTTTCCATTTTTGTTGCTATATGGAAGTTATTATAAGTACTAATTTTCCATTACCTAAAAGAGATTACCTCTTACATAAGTGGCTGTGACAAAGGAAACTACATATGCATGGACCATTATCTGTCTTGGCCATCACTGCATCTCCAGTACTGAGCACAGTTTCTTGTACATAGTAGGAGATAAATACCTGTTCATCGAATTAAAAGATGACTACTGGCTTTATCTAATCTTTCTCTTTGTATTCTGTGTCAAATACTGAAAAGTGGGTATCATTTTTTATGCTTGCAGTAAAAAGGTTATGAACCAGACCATAATAATAGTAGTGGGATCTAGGGACAATTAAACATCAAAATAGGCACTTATGCTATACAATGGGATTCTGGTTAATGGTTTCATTTCTTTTTTTTTTTTTTTTTTTTTTTTTTATCAGGGGAAAGCGAGAACGCAGTCCCCCACTACCACAAATTATGCAGTCGAGTTTCCCACATTTGGGGAAATCGCAGGGGTCAGCACATCCGGAGTGCAATGGATAAGCCTCGCCCTGGGAAAACCACCTTCGTGATCATGGTATCTCCCCTGCCAGGTAAGTATAGTTTCATTTCTTTTTATAAAGTGTTTTGAATAAAATTATTTGGGAACTAGCTGTAGACTGGGATTTTTCAAATCTAGGTGTTTTTGTAGACAAATCCTGTTTATGTCATTGGGCCACAGAACTAGATCAGAGGAATAAGGCACAAAAGAAAAATAAAACGAAAAGCCTCTTTCTCTCAAACATGATTATGAACATGGCATTTGCTGCTAGAAAACACAAAGAGTTGTAATAGCCATGGATAATCCTAATGTTTGGATATCTGGCAGAAAATATCTATGGAGAGCTTACTTTTGTCAGCAAGGTTGTAGACTATGAAAAAATAATAGTTATAACTAGGCCTACTAACATATATTAACATAACATTTGCACTCAAATGAGCCCTAGGTGATGGTTTCCTCTGAAAACAATTTGTGAATTCAAGAAAACTTATTGGCTCAGTTTATAGAATTGGAGGAGGTGGGAAAGGAGAGGGGAAGCTTGCCTAACCTGCTATTACTGAAACTCAACTTACCTGTCCTCTTGCAAAAATAATTTATTTGACTTGGGGCTGGAGAATGTCACTTAATGAGATGAGAGCAGAGAATAGATTAAATTTAATTGCTGTGTATGCCACAACTGTTCTGTGTAAATAAGGAAATAAAATTCAACATCATATAAAACCCACTCCAATCCCTTCAGATATAGTAAAAAATTAAAAAGTACTTAAGGTAACATTTAAATTTCATGTTATCCTCACAGTGTCAAACCAGACATTGCCATGTTAGCTAAATTTGTGTATAATAGAAGAAGTCTTAAAAGTGTCATTATAAAAGGATAGATTACATTTTTCCTATCACCTCTAATTAGTTTTGTGGTTGTTCAGAGTCAGTTTAATCTCCTTGATCCTCCTTAGGCAACAGGTAAACAGAATGATTTCAAAGTGGATTAAAATTAGAATCTTTTTCTTTCTTGACTTAGCACAATATTTCACAAAATTACATTTGGAATTACCCCCGAAGATGGATTTCTGTGTAAATTAATAGTGGGATTAAAGTTGAAAAATTCAACCAAATTTAAGTTACAGTAAATTGAGAAGAGACAGGGGAAATATTACAAATCCTTTGCAAATTCATTCATGTATTTATTCATTCATCAAGTATGTACAAAGTACCTACTATGAGCTAGATATTGGGAATATACTGGAAGACAAGGTAATTAAGGTTGCTGATCTCAAAAACTGCATATTTTATACAAGTTAATATATAAGTAAACCAATAATACAAGTTCAGATAGTGGCAATTGTCCTGAAGGGACTAAAACAGGGTGATGAGATAATGAGTGGCAGACCCTGGCTTGAGTTGTTGTGCTGTCGATGGCCAAACTCAGACCTGCCTTATTTATGGGAACATTTTATTGGAAGGCAGGCCTCTCTGATCAAGGTTTTGTTCCTTGGGTCACTGGTCCCACAAGAATGATCCCTTCTAGCACAGCACAAAGTCTTTGTCCCCTCATCCTTGGCAAACATGTAGTCTGTCTCCTCACTCCATATAAGCAGTTCCCTTCCTGTCCATAAGAGTGGTGTACAACCTTGTCTAGCTGGCCACTCCTGGACTCCCTGTATAGTAGTTCCAGTAAACCCTCATGTCTCATATGGCATCTCTGGGTCTTTCCTTCAGTCTTTCAAGAGCTTTCCCATTACAACTCACCCATTTTAGTGTGTGATCAGACTTGTGAACAGATGACAATATCTTAGAGTTTTGTGGTAGAGGACACTAATCTACAGTCTACCTTGTGTCATAACAGAAAATGTGCTATTTCTACTCAATTGAGATTAACCATGTTTTCTTTCAATAAGGAAAATCTATGATTTCACAGTAGAAATGATACAGTTCATGACATGTGAACAAAATCATTTTGCCTCATTTTCACTAATTATTTTCTATGAGAGAAATATTCTAAGAGGGAAACAATTTTATTGTGAGGACTAAATTAGGTGAATTCTAGGAAAAATCTCCTATTTTCAACTTTTCCATGATCTACCTCATTTTTTCCTCTCCCAAGCGGGAGGTCTGGGGAGATATTGCCACAGGCATCTGGAAGACAGAGGCCAGGGGTATTGCTAAAACATCCTACAGGGTTCTCCTCCTGACAAGAAACAGAAGTATCCAGTCCAAAATTTCAATAGTGTTGAGATTGAGAAACCCTAAATTTCCTTTATTTTTTTGCTTTGATTTAATCCTGACTCTCCTTTGAAGACACTGCCACCCCTGCAGCCCCCTCAAATGGTTGCTTTTTCTCCCCTGAACACCACTCATATTATTATTGAGCCTGGAGAGTGAGGTAAATGTCATATTTATTCTTCAGTGTTACTTTCAGACCATTCTCCTTCCTCATCCCTTAAATATCCCCGTTTTGAATTTCATGTTGTTGTCAGCTACAGAGCTGAACCACTTGCCACTGCTCACCCATTTTCCATGCATTATTTTGAAGAGTTTGGCTCCTGGCTCACTGACATGCTAACATACTCTTATAATTTTTGGAGCAATTTAGACATGTGCATAGGATCATTCTAATACCATAGCCTTTAAGTTCCTTAAACTCCTCTCCTTCAGTGACTTTGATGTTGACCCTACCTTACCCACTTACTCTCATGCTCATACTCTAGACTCCATCATTACCAGGAATTGTTCCCTCTCTCTAATCTCAGTTTCATGCACCCTGCTCTCATTACTCTTTCCTAATTATTCAGCTTACTATTTGTTATACTTTATCTGCAACAATCTTTTGTGCTCAGTTGGGTGTGAATTTCATAAGTTTCCAATGTCTTTTAGTCCCTCATATCCCTGATTTCCTTTTATCCAGCTTAAATTCCACCATATAATCTATTGGTTCTGACACACAATTCCAGTATGGGAGGGATTTCCACATCAATACTCAATTCTTGGGACACCAGCTGGGTGTCCTCCTGAAGTAGGGCAGGGACATGGGGCAAACATCATGATTAAATTTTCCTGCCTATGATTAAAAATGCCAAGATATAAATAGTACAGCAAGAACAGGGGACTCTATCTAAGGCTAAGATTCCACTTTAAAAACCAGGGAGTTAGGACGCAAGATTCCTAACATGTTTTATGGTAATCAGCCACTAGCAGATCCTGTCTTAACTCAGGGGCAGTAGTCCTAAATGATATGCCCCCACTGCTTGAAGGTAACCACTATCTTGGAGAAGAACAGGGCCATTAAATTCCTTGTGTCAAGTTTATCTTACAGAACATCTAGAGGACTGTGTATGGTGACATAATATCTTTCACCAGAGATAGACATCATGAGACTACATGTCAAGCCTAAGCCCCAACCCCTATCCCCCCACTTTTGTACCATTCTTGAAAGCCTTAAAGGACAGAATCATAAGCCCTTAGGTGAACTTCCTGTCTGAGGTTACTGGCACTCCCGTCTGAATATGTACTGTCTTTTTATCAAATAAAGTTCCCTGTTGCATAAGATGATTGCACTTGTCTCTGAACTTTTTTCCATGATAAAGACAAGAACTCTCCAACCTCCACCTCTGGTGGTAAATATCTTTGTCATTTTGCTATTTCATTCTATTTTCTAGACTTAGGCACAAGTCTTCACTCTCTCTCTTTAGCCAAGCAGGGAAGGGCTACTAAGATCTCTTATTTGGTCTTGCAAGTTCCTGTTGCCTGGGTGATGCGGAGGAGAATGCAGCTGTATGATCATGGTGTTTAGCAGCCTGCCCCCAAATCTTATTTCTTTGCCTTTGGGAAGTTCTCAGAACATAATCTCACTCTGTCAAGTGCTCTTTGACTTCCCCAAATCCTGGGGTGATAGGGGCTCCCACACTGTGGAGATCAAGCAGACACTGGATGCCAGGTAACATTGGCTTCAGGAGATGGCAAAGGGATTCGCCCTATGCCGAGCAGTAGTTCAATGAGCTTCCCTTTCCTCCCTCTGTTCTTCCTTTCTCTCTGCTGCCTGCGTGGCTGCTGCCATTCACTACTACTGTCGCTTTAACAAATTCCTTCCTTACCTACACTTGTGCAACCTGTTGAAGAATTCTTTCTGCATCAGAGTCAAAAACCCCCCCCTGTCCAGGTTGAGGTTTCACCTAGTGAACAGGGAGAGACCTCTGCCGATTTAGCTGTCCAACACTACAATTCAACTCAATGCTGACATTATTTACCTGGAGATAATTTCAGGTCCCAAAGGTTATGGGCTCTTTTCCACAAGACTGACCTCCACTTCAGAGGCCAATTGCAAGCCCCAGTTTGTTACCTGTACTTCAGACCAACAGGCTATAAATCAGAGGTTCTCATGACCCTCTACTTGGGTTCAATTAATTTGCTAGAGCAGCTCACAGAACTCAGAGAAACATTGAACTTAATAGATCACCAGTTTACTCTAAAGGATATAACTCAGGAACAGTAGATGCATAGGGCAAGGTATGGGGAAAGGTAATGGAGCTTCCATGCGCTCCCCAGGCACACCACTCTCCCAGGACCTTCATGTGTACACCAACTCAGAAGTTCTCCAAACATCAAACTTTTGGGTTTTTATGGAGGCTTTATTACACAGGTATAATTGATTAAATCATTCATCATTGGCAGGTGACTCAAACTCTAGCTCCTCTCCCCTCCCTAGAGCTGGGAGTGGTAGTGGAGGTGGGGGGTGGGGGGTGGGGGGGTTAGGACTGAAAGCTCCAACCCTGTAGTCACCTGGTTGGTTTTGGCAACCAGCCCCCATCCTTAGGTGTTTTCCAAGAGCTACCTCATTAACATAAACCCAATTATGATGGAAAGGAAATTGTTATGAATCACAAGACACCCATTGCACCTTTATGGCTCTGAAGCAATTTCAGGAACTGAGGACAAGGGACCAAATACTACAACAAAAGATTCTCCCTTTGCTTTTTTCGCTGAGGAAATTCCTAGGGTTTTGGGAGCTGTAAGACAGGCACCATGGAAAAATACCAAATATGTATAAGAACGATTATTTTGGTCATCTGAATGATCAAATCTATTTCTTATAGATAAAAATGTTGCATGATCACACCCTTGTATTAATTAATCTTCAGTTCTCTTTCCCCTTTCTTCATCACACTTTTTGGGCAAAATACAAACTTGAATAATTACAATTTTCCACCTACACTGTGACAGCAGCACTTGTGCAACTGACCACAGCTGTGGGAAACCCACAACTGGTTCTACTTTAAATTCAGGACTGCCACTTTACATGGGCCTTGCATAATCCTTGGATTTCCGTAGGGTACTCACTCTTGTCTGAATTCCAGTCTCCTATTTACTTAAAGTCCGCATTTCAATTAATGGCATCCAAGTCCTACCGATGCCGGGGTTCTTGTTCACAAAGCTGAAGAATGAGCTTCACAAACACTCAAGGTAGGAGAGCAACGTACAGGCTTTTATTTACAAATAAAGTGAGAGGAAAGAGCTCCTGGCTCACACCAGGAGGGGACAAGAGAGTCAGTAGTGGTGCCTTGTCTAGGGGGTTTTATTGGCAGTTGAGGATTTTTTGAGAACATCAAAAAAAAAGGATTGGGGTGTGAACTTGTACCACCTGCCCTGTCCTCAAGGTGGGCTGGGTCATAGTCTGATTGCTAGGGCTGACAGGGGAGTCTCGGGTTTTGCTGATACCCTTGCAGAACACTCAAACCTTCCAGGCCAAGTTGCTCCTGGCCTTTTGACCTTTAACTGATCTCACTGAAGATGTCTATATTTTTAGGTATCTCTCCCTAGAGAATTAGTGTGACCTTGACTTTGCATAATGCTTAGCACAGACTTTCAGTAGGGACTTCTTTGCCCATTGTTACATTGCTCTGACTGTAAATATTCCACCCTGCTTTTCCCAGAGGCCGTCAACCTACTCTGACAACACCCATGGTCCCTGTCTCATTTTCAGCTGCTCAAATGAGTTTAGAAACTAGGTTGCTTTTAACTTTTGTTAAAATGAAGTACTATGGGCATAAAATTGGGGTGTAGTTGGCTGTAGACAAAAAATATGCTTATGGGGTTTGCTTATAATGATACTAAACATCCAGCAAGATATGCATCCCTAAATCTAACTATGGTGTTAACCAGTAAACTCCTTAATTAGAAGCCTGAACTTAATGTTTGGTAGATTCCATTTTGCTACTATAAATACAAACTTTACACAAGGTAATACAATTAAATATAATATGATTGTTCATTTCATTTTAAAATGAACCATAAATTATTTCTGGTAAATAAGGTACTTTTTAAAATAAAATCTGTTGGATAATTAGTGTCAATAGATATCACATTTTAATAAGACTTTCTATACCATTTGAGGCAAATGTAATAACTGAGGAAAAGCAACAGAAATGATAGTGAACTGTTGGCTCCACCACCACCACCAAGTATTATTATTTAATCTTCAAAGATTCTTACCCTTTAGTTTTAGAAGGTTTAGGTTGTTCTGAAATAACTGAGCAATAAACCATTTTGTCCATTCTTTTTTTTATTATTAAGGTATGATTGATATAGATCTTATGAAGGTTTCAGCTAAAAAAACAATGTGGTTACTACATTTACCCATATTATCAAGTCCCCACCCATACTCCAATGCAGTCGCTGTCCACCAGTGTATTAAGATGCCACAGATGCACTCTGTGCCTTCTCTGTGCTACACTGTTCTCCCCGTGATCCCCCACATCATGTGTACTAAACATAATACCCCTCAGTCCCTTCTCCCGCCCTCCCACACCCCTCCACTTTGTTAATCACTAGTTCATTCTTGGAGTCTCTGAGTCGGCTGCCATTTTGTTCCTTCAGTTTTGCTTCATTGTTACACTCCAAAAATGAGGGAAATCATTTGGCATTTGTCTTTCTCCACCTGACTTATTTCACTGAGCATAATGTCCTGCAGCTCCACCCATGTTGCGGCAAATGGTAGGATTTGTTTCTTTCTTATGGCTGAATAGTATTCCATTGGGTATATGTACCACCTCTTCTTTATCCATTCATCTACTGATGGACACTTAGCTTGCTTCCATATCTTGGCTATTGTAAAAAGTGCTGTGGTAAACATAGGGGTGAATATGTCTTTTTGAATCGGAGAAGTTGTATTATTTGAGTAAATTCCCAGGAGTGGGATTTCAGGGACAAATGGTATTTCTATTTTTACTTTTTTGAGGAACCTCCATATTGCTTTCCACAATGGTTGAACTAGCTTACATTCCCACCAGCAGTGTAGGAGGGTTCCACTTTCTCTGCATCCTCGCCAGCATTTGTACTTCTTAGTCTTTTCAATGCTGGACATCCTTACTGGTGTGACGTGATATCTCATTGTGGTTTTAATTTGCATTTCTCTGATGATAAATGATGTGGAGCATCTTTTCATGTGCCTGTTGGCCATCTGGATTTCTTCTTTAGAGAACTGTCTGTTCAGCTCCTCTGCACATTTTTTAATTGGATTATTTGCTTTTTGTTTGTTGAGGTGTGTGAGCTATTTATATATTTTGGATGTCAATCCTTTATCGGATGTGCCATTTATGAATATATTTTCCCATAAGGTAGGATACCTTTTGTTCTATTGATGGTGTCCTTTGCTATACAGAAGCTTTTTAGGTTGATATAGTCCCACTTGTTCATTTTTGCCTTTGTTTCCCTTGCCCGGGGAGATATGTTCATGAGAAGTCACACATGTTTATGTCCATGAGATACTTGCCTATGTTTTTTTCTAAGAGTTTTATGGTTTCATGACTTACATTCAGGTCTTTGATCCATTTCGAATGTACTTTCATGTGTGGGGTTAGACAGTGATCCAGTTTCATTCTCTTACATGTAGCTGTCCAGTTTTGCCAGCACCATCTGTTGAAGAGACTGTCATTTCCCGTTGTATGTCCATGGCCCCTTTATCGTATATTAATTGGCCATATACGTTTGGCTTAATGTCTGGAGTCTCTATTCTGTTCCATTGGTCTGTGGCTCTGTTCTTCTGCCAGTACCAAATTGTCTTGATTACTGTGTCTTTGTAGTAGAGCTTGAAGTTGAGGAGCGAGATCCCCCCTACTTTATTCTTCCTTCTCAGGATTGCTTTAGCTATTCAGGGTCTTTTGCGGTTCCATATGAATTTTTGAACTATTTGTTCCAGTTCATTGAAGAATGTTGCTGGAAATTTGATAGGGATTGCATCGAATCTGTATATTGCTTTGGGCAGGATGGCCATTTTGACTATATTAATTCTTCCTTCCCAGGAGCATGGGATGAGTTTCCATTTGTTAGTGTCCTCTTTAATTTCTCTTAAGAGTGTCTTGTAGTTTTCAGGGTATAGGTCTTTCACTTCCTTGGTTAGGTTTATCCCTAGGTATTTGATTCTTTTTGATGCTATTGTGAATTGAATTGTCTTCCTGATTTCTCTTTCTATTAGTTCATTGTTAGTGTATAGAAAGCTATAGATTTCTGTGTGTTAATTTTGTATCCTGCAACTTTGCTGAATTCTGATATCAGTTCTAGTAGTTTTGGAGTGGAGTATTTAGGGTTTTTTATGTACAATATCATGTCATCTGCAAATAGTGACAGTTTGATTTCTTCTTTACCAATCTGGATTCCTTGTAATTCTTTGTTTTGTCTGAGTGCCATGGCTAGGACCTCCAGTACTATGTCGAATAACAGTGGGGAGAGTGGGCATCCCTGTCCTGTTCCCGATCTCAGAGGAAAAGCTTTCAGCCTCTCGCTGTTTAGTATGATGTTGGCTGTGGGTTTATCATATATGGCCTTTATTATGTTGAGGTAACTGCCCTCTATGCCCATTTTGTTGAGCGTTTTTATCATGAATGGATGTTGAATTTTGTCGAATGCTTTTTCAGCATCTATGGAGATGATCATGTGGTTTTTTGTCCGTCTTTTTGTTGATGTGGTGGATGATGTTGATGGATTTTCGAATGTTGTACCATCCTTGCGTCCCTGGGATGAATCCCTCTTGGTCATGGTGTATGATCCTCTTGATGTATTTTTGAATTTGGTTTGCTAATATTTTGTTGAGTATTTTTGCATCTACATTCATCAGGGATATTGGTTTGTAGCTTTCTTTTTTGGTGGGGTCTTTCCTGGTTTTGGTATTGGTGTGATTTTGGCTTCATAGAATGAGTTTGGGAGAATTTCCTCCTCTTCTATTTTTTGGAAAACTTTAAGGAGAATGGGTATCATGTCTTCTCTGTATGTCTGATAAAATTCTGAGGTAAATCCATCGGGCCCTGGCGGTTTTGTTCTTCGGTAGTGTTTTGATTACTGATTCAATTTCATTTCTGGTAATTGGTCTGTTTAGATTTTCTGTTTCTTTCTGGGTCAGTCTTGGAAAGTTGTATTTTTCTAGGAAGTTGTCCATTTCTCCTAGGTTTTCCAGCTTGTTAGTGTATAGGTTTTCGTAGTATTCTCTAATAATTCTTTGTATTTCTGTGGGGTCCTTTGTGATTTTTCCTTTCTCGTTTCTGATTCTGTTGATGTGTGTTGACTCTCTTTTTCTCTTAATAAGTCTGGCTAGAGGCTTACATATTTTGTTTATTTTCTCGAAGAACCAGCTCTTGGTTTCCTTGATTTTTTCTATTGTTTTATTCTTCTCAATTTCATTTATTTCTTCTCTGATCTTTATTATGTCCCTCCATCTGCTGACCTTAGGCCTCATTTGTCCTTCTATTTCTGATTTCGATAATTGTGACATTAGACTATTCATTTGGGATTGATCTTCCTTCTTTAAATATGCCTGGATTGCTATATACTTTCCTCTTAAGACTGCTTCTGCTCCGTCCCACAGAAGTTGGGGCTTTGTGTTGTTGTTGTCATTTGTTTCCATATATTGCTGGATCTTCATTTTGGTTTGGTTGTCAATCCATTGATTATTTAGGAGCATGTTGTTAAGCCTCCATGTGTTTGTGAGCCTTTTTGCTTTCTTTGTACAATTTGTTTCTAGTTTCATACCTTTGTGGTCTGAAAAGTTGGTTGGTAGGATTACAATCTTTAGGAATTTACTGAGGCTCTTTTTGTGAGCTAGTATGTGGTCTATTCTGGAGAATGTTCCATGTGCACTGAGAAGAATGTGTATCCTGTTCCTTTTGGATGTAGAGTTCTATAGATGTCTATTAGGTCCATCTGTTCTAGTGTGTTGTTCAGTGCCTCTGTGTGCTTTCTTATTTTCTGTCTGGTGGATCTGTCCTTTGGAGTGAGTGGTGTGTTAAAGTCTCCCAAAATGAATGCATTGCATTCAATTTCCTCCTTTAATTCTGTTAGTATTTGTTTCACATATATTGGTGCTCCTGTATTGGGTGCATATATGTTTATAATGGTTATATCCTCTTGTTGGACTGAACCCTTTATCATTATGTAATGTCCTTATTTATCTCTTGTTACTTTCTTTATTTTGAAGTCTATTTATTCTGATAATAGTATTGCAACACCTGCCTTTTTCTCTCTGTTGTTTGCCTGAAATATCTTTTTCCATCCCTTGACTTTTAATCGGTGCATGTCTTTGGGTTTGAGGTGAGTCTCTTGTAAGTAGCATATAGATGGGTCTTACTTTTTTATCCATTCTATTACTCTGTGTCTTTTGATTGGTACATTCAGTCCATTTACATTTAGGGTGATTATTGAAAGATATGAACTTATTGCCGTTGCAGGCTTTAGATTCGTGGTTACCAAAGGTTCAAGGTTAGCTTCTTTAGTACTTACTCTCTAACTTAACTCACTTTTTGAGCTATTATAAACACATCTGATGATTATTTCTCTCCCTTCTTATTCCTCCTCCTCCATTTTTCATATGTTGGGTGTTTTTTCTGTGGTCTTTTTGGGAGTGCTCCCATCTAGAGCAGTCCCTCTAAGGTACCCTGTAGAGGTGGTTTATGGGAGGCAAATTCCCTCAACTTTTGCTTGTCTGGGAATTGTTTAATCTCTCCTTCATATTTAAATGATAATCATGCTGGATACAGTATCCTTGTTTCAAGGCCCTTCTGTTTCATTGCATTAAATATATCATGCCATTCTCTTCTGGCCTGTAAGGTTTCTGTTGAGAAGTCTGATGATAGCCTGATGGGTTTTCCTTTATAGGTGACCTTTTTTCTCTCTCTGGCTGCCTTTAATACTCTGTCCTTGTCCTTGATATTTGCCATTTTAATTATTATGTGTCTTGGTGTTGTCCTCTATGGGTACCATTTCTCAGGAGTTCTGTGTGCCTCTGTAGTCTGAGCAACTATTTCCTCCTCCAGTTTGGGGAAGTTCTCAGCAATTATTTCTTCAAAGACACTTTCTATCCCTTTTTCTGTCTCTTCTTCCTCTGGTACCTGTACAATGCAGATATTGTTCCTTTTGGATTGGTCTCACAGTTCTCTTAATATTGTTTCATTCCTGGAGATCCTTTTATCTCTCTCTGCATCAGCTTCTATGTGTTCCGTTTCTCTGGTTTCTATTCCATCAATGGCCTCTTGCATTTTATCCATTCTGCTTATAAATCCTTCCAGAGTTTGTTTCAGTTCTGTAATCTCCCTCTGGACATCTGTAATCTCCCACTGGACTTCATCCCTTAGCTCTTGCATATTTCTCTGCAGCTCTGTCAGCATGTTAACGATTTTTATTTTGAATTCTTTTTCAGGGAGACTGGTTAGGTCTGTCTCTGCAGATCCTCTCTCAGGTGTTGTCTGAACTATCTTGGACTGGACTAAATTTTTTTGCTTTTTCATGGTGATAGCAGTGGCTATAGCCATGTTGCAGGTGTGTCAGCTGGGAGAAGAAAGTCCTTTCCTGCTTGCTGGATGCCTTGACCTTCTCCGCTGCCTGTGTCGATTACTTGCACTCCTGGAGCAGCCAGCAGGTTAGTTCCCTAAGCTGCTGTGGCTGGGGTCTCTTTCAGAGCAGCATGGAGCCCTGCAGGGAGGGGCAGGCACGCCAGGTGCGCTCCTCTGTGGTAGTGGCACCCCTGCCAGTCAGCTGTGCGCCAGAAGCGTCCTTTGGGTCTGGCCCGGGCGGCTGTGCATTGGGCTGGGGTTCCGGTCCAGTGCTAGGAGTGCACCTGCTCCCTCTGTCTCTGCTGCAGGTGAGCGTGGGGCTCTCCCACGCAGGCCTCTACTGGGCTCCTCTGGCTCCACTGCTGCTGGTGTGCGCAAGCCACACTGGGGCTATTTGGTCGTCACTGCTGCAGGCTTGCACAACCCTATCCTGGTCCCCTCTGGTGCCGTTGGTGTACGCGATCTCTTCCTGGTCCCTTCCAGCACCACTGCCCCCAGCATGCACTGCCACTCTCCTGCTACTGGGCCAGTGTGTCGGGGGTCTGTGCCAGTTGGAGGAACGACTGGCAGGCTGCTTAGTGCCATGAGGGGCTTCAGAGCTGCGCTGCCTCCCCGAGGTTTAGGGTGCCTAAGGTTCCCCAGGATTCCCAGCTACTGGCTAAGTGTACCAGGACGACTTTTTCCAGCTATGCGGTCCCTGTCTCTGTAAGACTTGCAGAAAGCACTCGCTTTTCTTTTGTCTCAGGGGCGTCAGTTGTGGGGTCCTGCCCACAGGTTTTGCTTATCCGTTTCTCTAATATCCAGCACCCCATGCAGCTTGTGTCTGTGCTCCGGGTGCGGTTTCTAGAGCTGGTTATTTAGCAGTCCTGGGCTTTCACTCCCTCCCCGTTCTGACTCCTTTCTTCCTGCTGGGTTCTGGGGTGGGGGAGTGTTCGGGTCCCGCCTGGCCGCAGCTTGTATCTTACCCCCTTTGTGTGATGTTGAGTTCTCACAGATGTAGGTGTATCGTGGCTGTTGTATGATATCCACTGGTGTCTCTTTTAGGAATAGTTGTGTTTATTGTATTTTCATAAATATATATGTTTTGGGGAGGAGATTTCCTCTGAACTACTCACACCGCCATCTTCCCATGATCCTCTCTTTAGTGTAAGTTTTTAAAAAATTTTCTTCAGCATTGAACTTTCCTTTCCAAGCTGATCAACTTGTGATTTTCTCTATTATCACTTTGGAATCAACAGCTCAAAAAGAGTAGCCCCTGGTTGCTTAATGACAAATCCAAATAGAACAATATTTGCATTATAGAGGTACCAGATGTCTCTAGCTCTATCTTTAATGGCTGCCAGAGCACCATCCATTTCACCTTCATTTGGGGACCTTTCCTTTCCACAGTTTTTTCTATACCACTTTTCAAAATATGTTTGCATTTTTGCTGCTGAATTTAGCTTGAAATCAACAAGTTGAGAATTATGGGGACATTTTTAACATTTCTTCAAATCGAAAGTTATATTATTCTCTCATACTTTGAAATAGAGTATGTAAAGACTGGGAAAGTAGGGAAAAATAACAGAAGGCCTTTTACACATTTTAATTATTTAAATCTTCCTAAGTAACTGCAATATGTCAGGCACTGTTCTAGGTACTCTGCATATCTCAGCTGAAGTGCCCAAATTAATGTTTAACTGTAAATAAATAGCTAAAAAATGAGAGTTCTTCAACAAAGAAGTAAATGAAGGAAGTTCATGGGTTCACTTTCACTACAAATCATTAAAATTTAAAATACTCATCTGTCTAAACTAGTTTAGAGATAGTCTCACCTGAAGGCAAGGAGATTGACCAGATAAGCTCTCAAGACATCCTACAAGCCCCAAATCCATAATCTTCCACTAAGTATACATTGATCTCAGTGCTTGATATTTGTGGGTTAGAGCAGAGGAAGAAACAACATTGCCATGTCAATTTAGACAAATTTATTCTGATAGCTTTACTCTCCTTTCATTTAATTTTTCCCTTCAGACACTTTCTCATTCTCTTTATTGAGTTAATTTATATAGGAAGCCCATGATATTGAGCTCCTTCCCCCTGGAACTTTTTTAAAGGGACACTGTGATGGCTCAGAAGTTCAATTAGGTTTAAATTAATTTTTGCAACTTTCCTGTGCATGTCAGATTTCCCCAAACACCTCTTTTCAAAATGAATTATTTGAATATTTAAGCCAAGAAACGTAAAACAAAACGAGTAGGAAAAAGAAAACTTATGTTCTAAAAAAGAAATCAGACTTCATAAGGTTCTAAATGGTTATTAGTATCAACTCTTTAATAAACGAACAGCATTGGATATGAATTTCATACCATGCTTTTAGCCCATGGTAGAAATGATATTAACTTGAGATGTGTATCTGCCAAGGATCACACTGATTCTATTTATAATCCATCATCACATGCTTTTAAACTTTGTACAATGCCATGACATATTATTATATCCAAAAATAACTTATGAATTAAAATCACACTAGCTATCTAGAATGCTAAAGACAAAATGTGTTTTGTTTGTTCACCTTTACTTACTACCTTATTTTCAAATCAACCACCCTGTTATAACTCTTTCAAAAAGAAAGAGGACATATACTTTCAGTAATCTAAACCAAAATGTGAAGTGTGCTTTGTGTGAAACTCTGATTTCTTTTCTAATTTTCATACTAGTCTGCCCTTCATGTTATCTTTCTGCCTAGATTCATTAGTTCCTTTTTTTTTTTAGTGAAAAGAATGACACTCACAAAATTTCTATTTTAAACGGATTGTAGGAACCTTACCTGACTTCAGATTTTTAAGAAAAAATGTTCCTTATTTAGACTAATTATAACCTAATGTTGAATTTCCCTTTATTAGATGTTATTTCCCAATCTTTCTTAAAAATAATAACAAGCTATGGATTAAAGATGGCAGAGTATGAGGTGAGACAGAAACCTCCTCCCAAAACCACATATAATATGTAAATATAACAAATAAATCAAATCCTGAAGGAGCAACAGGAAATAAAGCTGCAGCAGACTGTCTACACCTGAGGAAACCAGCAGTCCTCAAAGAAAAGGGTAGCATACCAAAGCCATGATCCAGAGGGATGCAAGACCTTCCTCCACCCCAGGTCACCAGCGGGAGGAAGAGAAATGGAACAGGAAAGTGGTGGAGGCCTAGTACTGCAGAACACCCAGCCATGGAGAACTGCTCTGGGAGCATGAACCTACATTACATGGTGCTCTGGAGATTAGGGGGTTAGAACACTAAGACAGGCAGAATATTTGGAAAGACTGAGATTCCAGCCACATGTGGAAAACAGGGTTCCACATACGGCTGCTCTGAGACAAAAGAAAGATGGGCAGTCTGAGAGAATTCCTAACAGTGAAAGGGCTGCTAAAGGGGAAAGGATTGCACAGACCTTCCTGCTCAGGAGAAAGGAGAGATGGACAAAATTGTCCGGGCACACTCTGCCCAGCAGGTTGGGAACTTTCAGGATCTTCAGGTGCTCTACCCTTCTGGCTGGCTACACAGCTATGAGGCCCCACACCATCATAAGCAGCCTGCTGTGCCTTCCACCCAGCAGGCACTGGCTCACAAAACAGTTGCCCCCACCATTGCACCAGCTGAGCCAGCTCCCACCTATGGCAGCTACAAGTGCAAAGCATAGAGGCTTCTCCCTGCACACTTGGTGCACTGGCCTTGGTAGTGGAGAAATGTATGGCATTCTGGAAGCAGGAAAGAACTCTTTCCTCCTGACAGGCACCAGTGCTTATAACCCTGCAACCCCCACCATCGATCCAGGGGCTGAACAGCTCCAGAAAGTAGAACTTCTGGGCACTAGAGGGCACCACATACAAATATGAAATGTCACAGGAACATGGTTCAAACCAAAATCCCACAAACACCAGAAAGAGACGTGAAGCTGAACTCATCGACATTCCTGAAAGAGATTTCAAAATAAAAATCATAAACATGCTCATGGAGGTAAGAAAAAATATTCAAGAACTCAGAGAATATAACATCTGAACTGAAACATACAATGGGGGCATATAAAAACAGATTAGATGAAGTAAAGGAGACAATAGATGGACTAGAATTTAGAGAAGAGAAATACAAAGAAGCTGAGGCACAGAGAGAAATAAAATGATCTCTGGAATGAAAGAATATTGAGAGAGGTGTGTGACCAATCCAAAAGAAACAATATTCACAGTACCGGTGTAACAAAATAAGAAGAGAGAGAAAAAGGGATAGAAAGTGTCTTTGAGGAGGTAATTGCTGAAAACTTCCACAATCTGTAGGTTTCTCAACAGAAACCTTACTGCCAGAAGGGAGTGGCATGATATATTTAATGCAATGAAACAGAAGGGCCTCAAATCAAAAATACTCTATCTGGCAAGATTATCATTTAAATTTTAAGGAGGGTTTAAACAATTACCAGATAAGCAAAAGCTAAGAGAATTTACCTCCCACAAACCATCTCTACAGTGTATTTTAGAGGGACTGCTATATATGGAAGTGTTCCTAAGCTTAAATAGCTATCACCAGAACAAATAAAACCATTGTAAAAAAAGTAGACCAATTAATTACTAAGCAGATGCAAAATCAACCACCCTAAAAGGCAGTCAAGGGATAGACAAAGAGTACAGAATATGATACCTAATATATAAAGAATGAAAGAGGAAGAAAAAGGAGGGGAAAAAAAGAACCTTTACATTGTGTTTGTAATAGTACACTAAGTGAGTTAAATTATACCATTAGATAGTAAGGAAGTAATGCCTGAACTGTTGGTAACCACAAATCTGAAACCTTCAATGGCAATAAGTACATACCTATCCATAATCACCCTACATGTAAATACTCTGAATGCACCAATCGAAAAACATAGAGTTGATGAATGGATATAAAAACAAGACCCATCTCTATGCTGCCTGTAAGAGACTCACTTCAAACCCAAAGACATACACAGACTGAAAGTGAAGGGACAGGAAAAGATATTTCATACAAATAATAGGGAGAAAAAAGCTGGAGTTGCAGTACTTGTATCAGACAAAATAGACTTCAAAACAAAGAATGTAACAGTAGACAAAGAAGGACATTACATAAAGATAAAGGGTTCAGTCCAACAAGAGGATATAGCCATTATAAATATCTATGCATCCAACACAGGAGTGCCTACATATGTGAAACAACTACTATCAGAATTAAAGGGGGAAATAGAATGCAATGCATTCATTTTAGGAGACTTCAACACACCACTCACTCCAAAGGACAAAACAACCAGACAGAAAATAAGTAAGGAGACAGAGGCACTGAACAACACATTAGAAAAGATGGACCTAACAGACATCTACCGAACAGTCCACCCAAAATCAGCAGGATACACATTCTTCTCAAGTGCTCATGGAACTTTTTTAAGAATAGACCACATACTAGGCCACAAAAAGAGCCTCAGTAAATACAAAAAGATTGAAATTGTACCAACCAGCTTCTTAGGCCACAAAGGTATGAAACTTGTAACAAATTATACAAAGAAAACAAAAAGCCCACACATGTAGGCTTAACAACATGCTCCTAAATAATCAATGGATCAATGACTAAATAAAAACAGAGATCGAGCAATATATGGAGACAAATGAAAACAGTAACTCAACACCACAAAATCTGTGGGACACAGCAAAGGCCATGCTAAGAGGGAAGTATACAGCAATACAAGCCTACCTCAGCAAAGAAGAACAATCCCATATGAACAGTCTAAACTCACATTAAAAGAAACTAGAAAAGGAAGAACAAGTTAGGCTCAAAGTCAGTAGAAGGAGTGACATAAGAAAGATTAGAGCAGAAATCAATAAAATTGAGAAGTATAAAACAATAGAAAGAATCAATGAAAGCAGGAGGTAGTTCTTCATGAAAACAAACAAAATAGATAAAGCCCTAGCCAGACATATCAAGAAAAAGAGTCTACACACATAAACAGAATCAGAAATGGGAAAGTCAAAATCACTATGGACACCACAGAAATACAAAGACTTATTAAAGAATACTATGAAAATTATATGCCAACAAACTGGATAACCTAGAAGAAATGGACAACTTTCTAGAAAAATACAACCTTCCAAGACTGACCCAGGAAGAAACAGAAAATCTGAACAGACCAATTAAAAGCAATGAAATTGAATTGGTAACCAAAACACTACCTAAGAACAAAACCCCTGCACCGGGTGGCTTTACCACAGAATTTTATCAAATATTTAGTGAAAACCTAATACCCATCCTCCTTAAAGTTTTCCAAAAAGCAGAAGAGGAGGAACTACTTCCAAACTCATTCTATGAGGCCTGCATCACTCTAATATGAGAACCAGGCAAATGCACCAGAAAAAAAGAAAATTACAAACCAATATCCCTCATAAACATAGATGCAAAAATACTTAAAAACACATTATCAAATCAAATTAAAAAATACATCAAAACGATCATCCGTCATGATCAACTAGGATTTATTCCAGGGATGCAAGGATGGTACAATATTTGAAAGTCAATTAACATCATACACCACATCAATAAAAAGGAAATAAACCACATGATCATCTCCATAAATGCTGAAAAAGCATTTGACAAAATTCAACATCCATTCATGATTAAAACTCTCAACAAAATGGGTATAGAGGACAAGTACCTCAACATAATAAAGGTCATATATGAAAAACCCACAGCCAACATTATACTTAACAGCGAGAAGGTGAAAGAGTTTTCTTCAAGATCAGGAACAAGAAAAGGATGCTCACCCTCCCCAATTTTATTCAACATAGTTCTGGTGGTCCTAACCATGGCAATCAGACAACACAAAGAAATAAAAGGCATCCAGATTGGTAAGGAAGAAGTTAAACTGTTACTGTTTGCAGATGACATGATATTGTACATAAAAAACCATAAAGAATCCACTCCAAAACTACTATATCTAATATCTGAATTCAGCAAAGATGCAGGATACAAAATTAATACACAGAAATATATTTCATTCCTATACACTATGAACTAGCAGAAAGAGAAATCAGGAAAACAATTCCATTTACAACTGCATCAAAAAGAATAAAATACCTAGGAATAAACCTAACCAAGGAAGTGAACAATCTATACCCTGAAAACTACAAGACGCTCATGAGAGAAATTAAAGATGATACCAATAAATGGAAATACATTCCATGCTTATGGATAGGAAGAATTAATATTGTCAAAATGGCTATCCTGCCTAAAGCAATCTACAGATTCAATGCATTTCCTATCAAAATACCAATAGTATTCTTCAATGAACTAGAGAAAATGGTTCTAAAATTCATATGGAACCACAAAAGACCCTGAATAGCCAAAGCAATCCTAAGAAGGAAGAACAAAGCAGGGGATATTTATGCTCTCTGACTTCAAGCTCTACTACAAAGCCACAGTAATCAAGACAATTTGGTACTGGTATAAGAACAGACCCATAGATCAGTGGAACATAATAGATAACTCAAATATTAACCCGTACATATATGGTCAATTAATAAATGATAAAGGAGCCATGGATACACAATGGGGAAATGACAGCCTCTTCAACAACTGGTGTTGGGAAAACTGGCAGCTACATGCAAGAGAATGGAACTGGGTTATTGCCTAACTCCATACAGAAAAGTAAACTCGAAATGGAACAATGACCTGAATGTAAGTCATGAAAGCATAAAACTCTAAGAAAAAAACATAGGCAAAAATCTCTTGAATATAAACATGAGAAACTTTTTCCTGAATGCATCTCCTCGGGCAAGGGAAACAAAAGCAAACATGAACAAATGAGACTACATCAAGCTACAAAGCTTCTGTACAACAAAGGACACCATCAGTAGAACAAAAAGGCATCTCACATTATGGGAGAATATATTTGTAACTGACATATCTGACAAGGGGTTCCCATCCAAAATGTATAAAGAACTCACACGCCTCAACACCCAAAAAGCAAATAACTCAATTTAAAAATGGGTAGAGGATATGAACAGACCATTTTCCAAAGAAGATTTTCAGGTGACCAACAAGCACATGAAAAAGTGTTCCGCATCACTAATTATCAGGGGAATACAAATTAAAACCACAATAAGATATCACCTCATACAGGTTAGCATAGCCAACATCAAAAAGACTAAGAACAACAAATGCTGGTGAGGATGTGGAGAACTGGAAACCCTTCTTCACTGCTGGTGGGAATGTAAATTAGTTCAACCATTGTGGAAAGCAATATGGAGGTTCCTCAAAAAACTAAAAATAGAAATACCATTTGAACCAGGAATTCCATTTCTAGGAATTTACCCAAAGAAAGGAAGATCTCAGATTCAAAAAGACATATGCACCCCTATGTTTATCACAGCGTTATTTACAATAGCTAAGATAAGGAAGTAACCTAAGTGTCCATCAATAGATGAATGGATAAAGAAGAGGTAGTACATATACACAATGGAATACTATTCAGCCATAAGAAGAAAACAAATCCTTCCATTTGCAATAACATGGATGGAGTTGAAGGATATTATGCTCAGGAAAATAAGCCAAGGAGAGAAAGACAAGTACCAAATGATTTCCCTCATTTGTCGTGTGTAACAGTAAAGCAAAACTGAAGGAACAAAACAGCAGCAGACTCACAGACTCCATGAAGGGACTAGCGGTTACCAAAGAGGAGGGCTTGTGGAGGGTTGGAGAAGAGGATTGAGGGGTGTTATGATTTGTACACACGGTGTAGGGGTCTCACGGTTAAGACAGTGTAGCACAGAGAAGACAAGTAGTGACTCTGTGGTATCTTACTACACTGATGGACAGTAAGTTCAATGGGGTATGTGGGGGACTTGATAATATGGGTGAATGTAGTAACCACATGTTTTCCATGTGAAACCTTCATAAGTGTGTATATCAATGATACCTTTGTAAAAAAAAAAAACTATAGCATTATTGATTTGCAACCTCTGGAATTCCCCTGGAGGAAAGCTGAAACTGGTCCCCATTACTGGAAGGCAAAGAGAGACTAAAGAAAGAGGCAGACCATTCAAGATTGGTAGGTGGCAGTTTTAATAAGCAAGGGAACTTATACATGAGGTTTGTCTGGGTTGGCCAAAAGACCCATTGATCATCACACCTGACTGCCAAAATTTTAAAAGTATACAGCAGTCTTAACTGGGTTCAGTCATGTATGCATTCCAGATGGTCACCACAACAAATTGCTCTCTCAAGGCTAGTCCCTGAAAACAGCGTGTAGTGTGGGAATGGTGGGTGGGATATATATTTCAAGGACTGGGGAGGGGTCAGGAGCCTCCTGTTGGCCACATGCAGCTCACAGGTCACCCAGTGATCAGGTCCTCTTGATGACCTCCTCTAACAAGCATCAAAATGCAAACACATATACACACACAACAAAATAAGGTATAGAGGGCTAGTACAATAAAGTGAAAATCAAAGATATTAACATCTAAATGGAAAATAAATAAATTGTAAAGTGGAATAATGATTAGAAAACAGAAATAAGGCAATATTATATCTGAGTGCCTATACTAGGCCTGTGGCCCTAGACTTATTGTTTTTTTATTAAAAGGAAAAATCCATTTAGATACTCTCTGGCCTTACATTGATATAATCTCTGTTCACTTTAACTAATGTTTTTGAGTAGTTACAAAGTTGTAGATTCTGTGCTAGATAGCAAAGGCACAAAGAATAACTAATAAGTTAAAAAAATTAAGAGGAGGAAACAGAGTTAATATATTACTACCAGCAGCATCATAATCACCAATCTACCATATAGTGAACGTTTACTATGTACTGTAATTTTCATTCATTTTTTACGTTTACTAATCACAACCTTATGAGGCACTTATGTTTATTATGCCTGTTTTACAGGTAAGGATATTGGGGCTTAGAGAAATCAATGAAATTCTCAAGGTAAAATAAAAAAGAGTGAAACAGCAGGAACAAAAAGGCATCCCACTGTATATGAGAATATATTTGTAAACGACTTATCTGATAAAGGCTTAACATCCAAAATATTTAAAGAACTCATATGTGTCAACACCCAAATAAACAAATAACCCAATTAAAAAATGGGAGGAGGGCCTTAACAGACACTTCTCTAAAGAAATACAAATGGCCAAGAGGCACATGCAAAGACACTTCACATTGCTAATCATCAGGGAAGTGCAAATTAAAACCACAATGAAATATCACCTCACACTATTCATGATGGCCACTACCCAAAAGACAAGAAATAACAAATGGGAAACCTCCTACACTATTGATGTGAATGTAAATTGCTGCAACCAATCTGGAACGCAGTAGGCAGGTTCCTCAAAAAGCTAAAAATAGAAATACTATTTGACCCAGTAATTCCACTCCTAGGAATTTACATGACAAAAACAAAATCTCTGATTCAAAAAGACATATGCACTCCTCTGTTTATTGCTGCACTATTTGCAATAGCCAAGATATGGAAGGAACCTGTGTCCATCAACAGATGAATGGATGAAGAAGAGGTGGTATGTATACTCAATGGAATATTATTCAGAAATAGAAAAGAAATCCTCTCATTTGCAACAACACAGATGCATCTAGAAGATATTATGCTCAGTGAAATAAGTCAAGCAGAGAAAGACAAATACCATGTGATTTTATTTATTTGTGGAGTATAAAAACAAAGCAAAACAGAAGGAACAAAATAGCAGTAGACTCATAGACACTGAGATGGTACTACTGGTTACCAAGGGAGAGAGGTTGGGGCAGGTGGTGGGGGGTGAAGGGAATAAAGGGGCACAATAATTTGCAATCACAATATAAGTTGTTTACAGGGATGGTAGTACAGCATGGAGAATACAGTCACTGATTCTGTAACATCTTTCTATATTAAGAGATAGTAACCACACTAGAGGGGGTGATGATTTAATAATATGGGTAACTATCAAACCACTGTGTTGTATATTTGAAACCAACATAAAATTGTATATAAATGATACTTTAGTAACAAAACAAAATAGATTGAAACTAGATCTGTCTGAATCCATGTGGCAATTAGTCATAGTACAGTACCTGGTATATAGAAAACATTCCCTATAATTTTTACCATGCTTATTATTATTACTATTATTGTTTTATTAGATAAGTATTAGAAAAATTTAAAAACCTTTTTAGTAATAAATAATGTATATACAGATCTCTGCAGAAGATGACTTGGTAGAATGTTGACTTCTGATTTTTTGTCCTGCTTATCTATAAATTATTAAGGATATCTATTGAACAAAAAAAAACTTGAAATATCTGATAGTCTTCATAGGACCTTAGAACTGGTTCAAAAGTAACAAATATGCTACTCCATTACCCATATTGGCAAATTTTAAATGTTATTATCAATATTGTCAATATTAATATCATTATATCTTTTGAAATGGCACCCTATTTTGATACTTTGTAGCTAGCATTTATATTTGGCAAGGTGAAAATACAAAAGGTTATGTAATTAGTATGCCATTTTATTAAATGCTGAAGTTTTATTTTCACATTTCTTTTAAATAAAAACAAAGACACATTGAAAGTATAAAACAAAGTACAAGGTAAACTGATATCTCTTAAAATGTTAGGAACTCTGTATTGCATTAAGTAGAATAATAGGGAAAGTAATAAAACATATCTAAGCAAAAGAAAAACAATATATGTAGGGGAAGAGGACATTGAAAAATAATTCAATATTTAAAATAGATTTTATCATTTTGGAATTACTATCATTATAATTACTTTAATCTGGAGAAGTTCAAACACATTCTATTTTTTCAATTGTTATGGTGTAATTCCTCATTGCTAACATATTTCTGAGTTTCATACCATCTTATTAAGGGAAACTTAGAAAATTGTGGAGGAAATTTAATCCTTTTGGTCTCTAAGAGAGCTCTTAACAAAGATTTGGAGTCCACTTGTTCATTAATAATAAACTCTCCTCCATCAAGTTATAGAATAAGAAATCATTGGCAGTGACAACACTCCATTGAGTAATTTGAAATTGTTGCCTTCCAGTTGGGCTGATGTGATTAATTAACCCATCAGCAAGCTCAACTGTCTGATGAACAGTAGCTGTGTAGCACTGAATCTCAAGGAGAACTTGAACTTTTCGAGGATCTTGAACTGAAGTTTCTTCTCAGACAAGTGGCATAATTGAATTTCAATGAATTGAAAATCAAAGCTTTCTAGACTTTTTAATTTTTGTTAGTACAATTTTGTTTCTTTTAATATTTTTCCTCCTAAGTATTACAAGTGTGTATCAGATCATATATCTTGAAATCTTTGGAGCTCCATATTTTCCAGAATAAAATTGTTTGCTTTATTTCAAATCAACTTTATTGATGAGGCTCACTTACACTCTCTTATTAGTAATTGTGCATTATTCTTATTTGTAGTTTACTGTATTAAAAATAATAGGAAGAGTGTTTTTTAAAAGGTATGCAACACAAAACAAAAAAGATGTTGGTGTAGGAAGGCAAAGCAAAATCCTCCTCCCCAAATCATACAGAATATGAAAATACAGCAAATGCAAGTAGGCCAGAAATCATCATGAAGATTGCAGAACCGACCACCTACATCTGGGGAAGACAGGACCCTACAGAAAAGGATAAAGTGACAAAGTCACGATCTGGCATGACCCAAGCCTTTCCCCCACCCTGGCCCACAGGTGGGAGGAAGAAGAACGGAGCGGGGAGGAAGTAGAAGACCAGGACCCTGAAAGGTATGCAACATGACCTTGTGTACTTGTTATTAAACGTTAGTCTGACAACCAATGCATAAGAACTATCTGGTGACTTGATGACAACAGAGATATATGGACCCTTCCCCAGAGATTTTGATTTGGCCAGACTGATGTAGGGTATTTAACTTTGTTTTGAAAACCATCTCAGGGTTTCTAATGCAAAGCTAGATTTGTATGCATAGGGAATCTTAGTGATGGGTTAAATTTTTTTGAGCAGTGGCATATACTAATTTAAAATATATTTTTATGTGTTTGCACCTCTACTTCTATTAAGAATATGCTGAAATTTTTCTATTGAAACTTCAATAATCTGTCTTATTCATAGGTTCCATCTGATTTATCAATTATAATTGAAACAACACTAACATGGCAATGATTCTAAGTTACTAAGTCAACAAAATGATGCTTCGTCTATCCATGAAGCAAATACATATATTTAAAGTATCTCATACTGTCTGGTAAAGCTCAGTTTAGACACAAGGTCAAAAATAAATGCTACATTGGGTGAAGCAAATGTTCAATTTAATACAATACCACTCTTATAGTACATCTAAACGTCATTAAATGGGAGAACAAAGTCAGTATTATCCATAATATCAACCACATTGGAAGAACAGGTTCAATAGAGAACATAATTTCTCCTACCAATATAGACCTTAATTAAAAAGTTTTACCTCTGTGACACAAACTGTAGGTCAACTAACTCCAATATGCATTTCCTGAAGCTTTATACTCTACTTACCTTCAATCTTTATGAGATAAAAGGTAAATACTTTTTAATCCCAGTATCTAAGTATCAGGTAAAGAGTTCTGGCTAAATAAATAAATCTAGATTGCTTGGGATACAAATGGGATGCCTGGAGTTGCTGCAATCATTTTGCAACCTTATGGCAAAGAACAATAGAATCACAAAAAGGCCAGCATGACTGTATTGAATCAGCTCCTATAGGAAACAACATGAAATGTCTTGTTATTTGTGAAAAGTAGACTTCTATATGAAACAGTATTATTTGGACCTTCTCTTGCAACCAAAATATAATGTCTAAACATCTTCATTAGCCTATTCAGTCATGTATGGATCAAAGTCATGTTGCTCCATTTAAAAAGGAATAAGCTTCTTCATGTTGTTACCCTGGAAAATGAAAATACATAGTCAATATTACAATCTTTGAATATTTAAAGTGTTGCTCTTTATGGAATCTTTCCAGCAATGTTTGCTAACCATTAAGGTTAGGACACAATATTTACATGAGAATGTTGTTAACACATACAGCTCATTTTATAGGTCTTTGTATTAGCTTACCATGTAATGAGATTCCCACCATTACTCATAAAGATCATATTTATTCATAATGCATGTTTTCCCTGGGATTCTCACACAACTAAAAGTGATTACAGAGTTGCCTAATGTGTGTATTTGTTTTTAATTACTTCCTGATACACCAAGGTAAGTGATATAATCAGTTATTCTTGCCACCAAATGCCTAGCTTATTGATTCTTTGGCATTTGTCAAACAGAAGGTGATGAGAAAACAGTTCTTACACATTTTCATTAAGAATCCAACAAGAATAAAAAGATGGAAATACCAAAATTTCTCTTAATAACTTATGACAATCATGGGGAATGACACCTTTCTTTTCTTAAATTAGTTGTGCTCTAATTTCATTCAATCTCCCTCTTTTTGCTCAATCCTTAAAACAAGTAACTATCTGATTAATAGCATTATATTCTTCAAGTTAGTTACTGGAGCTGTAACCACTGGATGTTAATGTGGAGAAATGAATAAAAGTAAAAAATAAAAAATAAAAAGAGTGACCAAGATTTGTTGTCTTTCTGTCTTTCTTTTTTTGGTATCATGAAAAAATCCACTTCACTCACTATGTCATTTTTCAACCCTTTGTTTTAATATCATGGGATTTCTTTCCCACATATGTAAAACATAGATGAGCTAAATAATATTGAGAGATCTCTTAGCTTTTGTCAAATACCAGATAATGATCATTTGTAAGTGACAATTGTTTATTTTTGCATGAAGATAAGTAGTAACATAATGCTGAAGCCACTTTATTCTCTCAAGTAAAGGACGGCTACCAAAGCATAGATTGTACTGAATATCAGTGATTAAAAGATGGAATTAACAAAGATCAATAGTTATGGTGTTAGGTACTTTCTCATATATGTAATACTGAAGAGGCTAGGCACTATTTCAGTAACCATTTTAGAGTGTCTTGGAAAGACTAGGGTACACACATAGCCAGTAAATAGAGAAGCCTGGTTTTAGATCCTACTTGATGTCAATCAGTGTTGTTTTCACAGACCTTTGGAGGTTTCACCTATTTTCATTTTTTTTTAACATCTGTTCTTAACTTCAAATTTATTTGATCCAAATTAGCATTAAATTAACACAGTTGTTTAAATTATATGGATGGTCAAAAATAAGTATTTGATAAAATGAAAGGAATTTATTAAAACTTAGCTAGTTATATACAAGAATGCATTTAGTAGTAATACCTGGCTTAGAAGTTACAAAATTACATGAGCACCTCCAGTGTAATGTGTGTATATTGTCTTTCTTTTTTTTTTTGTAAAAGTTAGTATCTTATAATGGTTTAAAGCATGTGCTCTGGAGTCAACCAGCCAGAGGCAGAAATTTAGTTCTGTCACTTAGTAGCTCTGTAACTCAGAGAAAAATTTAATGCTCTGTATTCTATTTCCACAACTGTGAAATATTAGTAATCGTTGGACTTACTGTTGATTTCTTGCTTTCTTCTGGGCAGGCCAAATTCTTTGGAATGATAAAAAGAGTCACAGACTAGTCCAAGCAACAGGCTATCTCCCACTTTTTTAGTCCTTGACTTCATTCCTGGAGCTATCTTGGCAAAGCAATGGCAATACATAACCATCAGACTTAAAAAATACACTGGTTTGACCAGAGCTGTGATTGGGGAAACCAATAAGTCTGCAGTTTCCTACATGTTTTCTAGAGCGTGGTATGAGAAAAAGGATGAGTGAGTCAGGAAATAATTCTTGGATTTTGGAAAAAGTTTTGAATAAAGGGTAGGTTTGAGCTAGAAAGGAAAGGACAACAGATTCTAGGTAAGAGGAACATGATATGTAAAGTCTGCAGAAATAAACCAGCATAGTGGCATTTTTGAAGAAATACAAACATGTATGGGAGAATGGGGCAAAAATTATAAGTGGCAGGACTCGAGAGTAGAGAGATAGGTAAATGACAGATCATTAAAGGTCTTCATGTAAAACTAAGGAGTTCACTGTTTATATTTAAAGTGATTGGAGCAGAAACAGATTAGAGGCAATGAGACCATTTAAGAGAGTGATTTCTTAGGAGTGATGGGAATCTGGTCAAAAAATGATAGACACATCAGAAAAATTCCTTCACTTATGTTTATGTATTTGAATGCGTCTAATGAAAATAGGGGAAAGAATGAATAGAGGAAGAAAGCATACTGTCAATGTTAATGATAAGGAATGGAATTGGTGGTGGGGGGAATACTATTTATGTTGTTTTGTTTGTTAGAGCAGTTTTATTTTTCTAAAAGAAGTATATAAAAAAGGCAATAAATTAGAAGTCCATTTATTATTTATTTTTGCTTAAAATATATGTGCATCATCTCAATTTAAAGTTGCAGCTTTCTTTTGTCCATATATACAAAATAATAATATGGTATATTTCAGCTTTTGTTGCTTGTACTTTTGTTGTCATTTCCAAAAAATTGTTGTCAAGACCAAGATCAAGAGGATTTTCTTAGGAGTTATCCAATTTCAGGTCTTTAATCCATTCTGGAATTAATTTTTATGAGTGGTGTAAGATAGGGGTCAAATTTCACTGTTCTGCATGTGGATATCTAGTTTCTCCAACAATGTTTTATTGAAAAGATTGTCTTTTCCACAGTATTCTAGTCTCCATTGTCAAATACATTAGTTGGCCGTATATGTGAGGTTTATTTTTGGACTCTCTATTACTTTTTCATTGGTCTATGTGTCTTATTTTTATACCACTACCATATTGTTTTGATTACTATAGCTTTGTAATGTAGTTTTAAACCAGGAAGTGTGATGCCTCCAGTTTTGTTCTTTCCCAGGATTGCCTTGGCTATTAAGGGTCATTTGTGATTCCATACAAATTTTAGGATTATTTTTTCGATTTCTGTGAAAAATGCCATTGAAATTTTGATAGGAACTGAATTGAATCCACAAATGGCTTTGGATAGTATGGACATCTTAAAGATGTTAATTCTTCTAATACAGAAACCTGGGACATCTTTCCATTCATTTGTGTCATACTCAATCTCTTTCACCTTATAGTTTTAAGTAAACATATTTCATCTCCTTGATTAAATTTATTCCTAAGTATTTTATTGTTTTTGGTGCTACTGTGAATGGGGTTGTTTTCTTTTTCAGATATTTCATTGTTAGTTTATAGAAACACAACAGATTTTTTTATTGAAGTATCATTGATATACAATCTTATGTAGGTTTCAAGTATAAAATACAGTGGTTCAATAGTTACCCATATTAATAAATACTCACCTTGACTAGTGCAATTATTATCTGCCAACATCTTTTCATGTGCTTGTTTGCCATTCCAATTTCTTCTTTGGAGAAATGTTTGTTCATATCCTGTGCCTATTTTTCAATTGGGTTATTTGCTTTTTGGTTGTTAAGGCACATGAGCTCTTCATATATTTTGGATATCAACCCCTTATTGGATATGTCACTTATGAATATATTCTCCCATACTCTAGGATGCCTTTTTGTTCTTCTGATGGTGTCTTTGTTGTACAGAGGCTTTTTAGTTTGATGTAGATCAATTTGTTCATTTTTATTTTTGTTTCCCTTGCCCAAGGAGATGTGTTCAGGAAAAAATTGCTCATGTTTATATTCAAGAGATTTTTGCCTGTTTTTGACTATGAGTTTTATGGTTTCATGACTTACATTCAGGCCTTTGATCCATTTCAAGTTTACTTTTATGTGTGGGGTTAGACAATAATCCAGTTTCATTCTCTTACATGTAGCTGTCCAGTTTTGCCAACACCAGTTGTTGAAGAGGCAGTCTTTTCCCCATTGTGTATTCATGGCTCTCTCATTATATATTAATTGGCCATATATGCTTGGGTTTATATCTGGGCTCTCTACTAAGTTTTCAGCAATTATTTCTTCAAAGAGATTTTCTATCACTGTTTCTCTCTTCTTCTTGTGATACTCCCATAATGTTAATATTGTTCCACTTGGATTGGTCGCACAGCTCTCTTTTTATTCTTTCATCCCTAGAGGTCCTTTTCTCTTTCTGTACCTCAGCTTCTTTGTTTTCCTGTTCTCTAATTTCTATTTCATTTCCCGTCTCCTCTATCTCATCTAATCTACTTTTAAATCCCTCCATTGTACGTTTCATTTCAGACACTGTATTTTTCAAAGTTTCTATCTATTTCTTGTATTCCTCCTTGAGATTCTCGAATATTTTTCTGTAGCTCTGTGACTTTTATGTTTATGACTTTTATTTTGAAATCTTTATCAAGAAGATTGATCATTTCAGTTTCACTTAGCCTTCTTTGTGGAGTTTTTCCTTCAGTTTTGTTGAGACAAAATTCTTTTGCTGTTTCATTTTTTTAGAGTTTCCTTTGAAATAAGAACTTTACATAGGCAGCACCCTCTAGTGCCCAGAAGCTCTACTCTCTGGAATTGCTGAGTCCCTGCAGAAATGGTGGGGGTCACAGGCAAGCAGACTGGCTCCTGCCAGGTGGAAAGACTTCTTTCCTGCCTTCCTAGCTGTAGTGCCTGCCTCCACTGTCAGGTCCAGTGGGCAAATCATTCAGGCAGGAGCCTCTGTGCTACACCCATGTAGCTGCCATAGGCAGTGCCACCCTTTGGCTGGCCTGGCGTGATGGCAGGGGCTGCAGATGTGTAGAACTGGTTCCTGCCAAGAGGAAGCTGGTAGGCTGCATACAGCAGTGTTGGGGGGCTAGGGCTGCATTGTCAGCCAGTGGGATGGAGTGTCTAAAGCTCCTGAGAGTCCCCAACCTGCTGGCCTGAGTATGCCAGGATGATTTTGTCCTTTCTCCTGAGCAGTGAGATGTGTATAATCTTTGCCTCTTTTAGCCCCCCTTTCACTGCTGGGAAGTCTTTCAAACTGCCTGCCTTTCTTTTGTCCTGGGGGGCTGGTTTTGCATACCTGTTCTCTAAAGGCAGCTGGAATTTCAGTCTCTCCCAGCATTCTGCCTGTCTTTGCTTTCCAACCCCACTAATCTACAAAGCACCATATAATGTGGGTTCATGTTCCCAGAGCAGATTTCCAGGACTGGGTGTTCAACAGTCCTTGGGTTCTATTCTCTCCCCACTCCTTTTCTCTTCCTCCCACCTGAGGTGGGGTGGTGGGGAGGAATTGGTCCCACTGTATTGCGACTTTGCTACTTTACACTTTTTTGTGAGGTCTTCTCTTTTCCCCAGACTTAAGCAGTCTGTTCTGCAGTCTTTGGGTCCCTTTTTCAGAGTTAGTTGTATTTGCTGTATTTTTGTGTTTTGGGTGGTTTTGGGAGGAGAGTTCTGCCTCACTTCTCATGCCACCATCTTTTTCTGACTCCTTCTGCCTTTATCATATTGTATCTTATATCATATATTAATTGACATATATGTGTAGGTTTATATCTGGGCTATCTATCCTGTTCCATTGATCTATGGGTCTGTTCTTGGTAGCACAACTGGTTTTTGATGTTGATTTTTGTACCCTGTAACTTTACTTAATCTGTTCAGTAGTAGTAACAGTTCTTTGGTGGAATCTTCAGGGTTTTCTACATATAATATGTCATCTGCAAAGACAATTTTACTACTTCCTTTCTCATTTGGTTGCTTTTGTTTCTTTTTCTTACCTGATTACTCTGGCTTGGATTTCCAGTACTATGTTGAATAGGAGTGGTGAAAGTAGATACTCTTGTCTTGTGTCCAATTTTGGAGGAAAATTTTCCGCCTTTCACCATTGAGTATGATGTTAGCTATGGTTTTGTCATATATGGCCTTTATTATTCTGAGATACATTCCTTCTATACCAATTTGTTGAAATTTTTGTCATGAAATGATGTTGTATTTTCTTAACTGCTTTTACTGAATCTATTGAGATGATCATGTGTTTTTTGTCTTTCATTCTACTAACGTGGTATATGTTCCATTTATCATTTTGTACAATAGGTGAAGCTTCCCGGGAATAAACCCACTCATTTTGTTATATGATCCTTTTAATATACTGTTGGATTCAGTTTGCTACTATTTTACTGAGAATTTTTACATCTGTATACTTTAGCAATATTGGTCTGTGTTTTTTTTCTTTTTTTGTAGTGTCCTTTTTTAGCTTTGCTATGAGGGCAATGCTGCTTCATAAAATTAGTTTGGGAGTGTTTTTAGGTAAAGTTTGATGTGGATTTGCATGAATTCTTTAAATGTATGGTAGAATTCACTGTTAAAACTATCTGCTCCTGGACTTTTGCTTGTATGGAGATTTTTGACTACCAGTTCAATTTCAAATATTTAATTTTAAATGTACAGAGCAATCACAGATTTATTTTAGAAATATGATATCAGAGGAGAGTTTTGATTATATCTGTTTAGTTTGAATAAAATCATGTTATTCAAAGTATATCTTTGTTTTTCTCCACTACTTCAAACATTCTAGGAAAAGACTTCCCAAAAGAAATAATATCAACGGCAGCACTGTAACTCTGAGATTTCCAAGTGGAACAAACTGCAAATAGAATATATCTCATTGAATCTGGACCCAGTTGTCTTAGAATAAGCAATGGATATACATTGGATAACATGATACATTTAACAAGTCCACAGAATGTTGTCTTTTTTCACATGCATAAAATTAACAGGATTCCTATTTGTATGCAGTTTATAAAATGCTACAGTCAGAAAAGATATACTTAAGTCCATGTGCTTCAATATCTCTTTCTTATATGAATTGTATTAATCACTTAAAACAAAGGGGCCCAGAGTTTCAGAAAGGCAACTACTAAACTGCATTCTCCTATCAAATTTATAATGAATACTTGTAGCTGTTATTAAAGAAGATAAATTAACCAGTATGGGAGAATTAACAATAAGATAATAGTACATCATACTCATCATTTTAACTAGACTTGTATTCGTAATATCTCTTCCCTGTTTTCAATATAAATTTAGTTTTCATAGTTATATTTTAAAGTTATAAAAACATTTTTGATATTGTTAAGAACAGAAGTACCATATTGTTATAGTTTTTATTTGTTTTAACATAAAAATTGCTGAAACTACATCTCTATTAACACTGGGTTCAAAAATTTTGGCCTAACTGTGGGCCAAGCACCTTTTTCAGCTCAATGTATCTGTCAGAAACATTAATTTACTAAACTATGTTTATTCTGCACTGGTATTTTTGTAATTGAATATGCAAGTAAATTCAGCAAAAAAAAGGTCAAAATATTTGTACATGTCCTTTAGAGAATAAATGCCATACAAACAAACTCTCAAGCGAATGGTGTATGTGCATGTGTATGTATGTGTTTGTGAATTTTTTCAAGAAGTACAAAAGCTAGAAAAGAGGATGGAGTTTAGCTAGAAGTAATCATGACCTCATGATCAGAATGAACCTCAGACTATAATATTGTGGGGAACATAAGAAGATAAAAGATGCATCATCTAAAGTCCTAGATTTTCATTTGTGTCATGACCCACATATTGTGTGAATAATCATAAACTTGGTATTTAGCATTATAACATTTTTTCCCAAAGATAATCCTGCAGAAAGCTAGATATTGGATTGACAGTTACAATATTATTACTTATTTGCTTGGGAAGTTCAGTGATTATTTGTTATTTTTGTATTTTCATCCATTACTTACCCACTTACCATCTTAAGTGCCTGGCCACCTTGATTTATAAACATGCAGCATAAGACAAATGAATGAACATTTGTGGCTGGCTGACCTTTCCTAGATTTCTGAGGTCTCCAACTCTCATTCATTTTTCTTCTACAAGAGTATAAGTCAAAATAAAGCAGGTCATACAATGAAGAGTTAACTTTGGCAGTAACATATATTTATGTCTTCATTGAAGAAAAGTCCACGTGAGGGCTATTTCTTTCCTCTTTATGGACTATGCAGTGTTTTCCAGACAGGTGATAGGATGATACCAGAGTTGGATGATTTTAACCCTTAATTAGAAAGGATTTTGATCCTTAAAGTGAAAATCAGCACAATGAATCTTTTACATATGTATTACTTAAATCTTGTGTATTCTGATTTAAATGGAAACTGTAAGAGAAGGCAAATTCACCTATGTGACAAATCTGAAGTCAGGCATTATGATCCCACCATTGCTCATATTCTTCTCTACCTTACTAATATTTAATTTAATGTATTTTGTTTTATAGGACTTTCTTGTATTTTTTACTACTTTCCACAACTACACTATCTTATATATGAGGATGGAATGCATACCCTATATTCTTTGCTACTGTTTGCTGGAGCTTCTTTGTAAGAAAATTAGAATACCAGGTCTATACATTTTCAAAAAAGGATTAATGGTATATTTTAACAGTTTAAAAAACCCTACAATTGTCTGAGTGCCTCTTGCCATTACACCAAAGGAATAAAAAATTTCAGGTCATTTATTTGATTATAGACTTGTAGAATAAAAAACATCATCTCTTCAAAAATTCAATTACCCAGATGCACATAATTATTAGGTCAGTGAATCTAGAGAGGGCATAGAAATGACTATCAGGAAAACAGCCACAGTACTGTCTTTGAAAGTGGTTTTATAGCTAAAGGACATTTCTCCATTAGTGATTGGTCTATTTTGCAGTTAACACAAAGCAGGGGCTGATGTCTGAGGTTTGTTTTGATAAGTAAAAATCTTTATTTTTAAGGTGTGTTTTAACAATATCTTGCAAATATTTTTAAATCTCCCAACCATTTAGTGGATACTTATGATTGATTTATCAGTGTCCATATCCTTTTTCAATTCTGGGGATTCAACTGATTCTTAGGAAGATGACTCCATCTATATATCCAAGGTAAGATCATGAAGTAGTATAAGCTAATCAGTGTATTCCTTCTTTCTGGGTACATTGATCTAAACTGATTTGGTCCAGCATCTTATGCCTCTTTACTTATAACTCTGGGACAAATAGCTTACAAAGCCGTAGGTAAGCTCTACCTTTAACTCTCTGACATTATCACCTATACACTCTCCTTTGCTCATTCTGCTCCACTCACACTGATCTCCTTTCTATCTCAAGTAAGTTGGTCACATTTCTGCCTTAAGGATCTTTGCATGGATTGCTTCCTCTGCTATACTACTCTTCCCACAGATAATTGCAAGGCTAACCTCCTCACTACTTCATTTTTGTTAAGATGTACCTTCTCAATGAAGCCTACCCTGAAGACATCATTTAAAGAGTCGACTTACCCAGAACTCCCAATCATTGTCTGTTTTGTGTTGTATATTTACAGGAAAAATACTTCCTTTATCCATCACATTGCTAAAGCTAATACTGGATAAATAGAAAAATACTGAATAAATATTGGTTGGACCACTTTTTGAGTATAGCAAACTCAGGTAAAATTCATGAAATATATAGCAATTCAAGCAAAAAATGGATTTAAGAAATAAACATATCAGGAAGTCAGTTTCATATTGGTACAAATGTGATTCACACATACAAACACACACACAACATGGACATACTTTAAGCTGTGTATTATAAAAGTGTCTCAGAATCTGTTTGAAAGAATGAAAAAGAGAATGAGGAAATGGCTGAGAAGATGGAGTACTAGGACCTCAGTCTCCATTCAATCAGAAAGGTAGAAGATAGAGAGTAGGTAAACTACTTATACATAACATTTTTTAAAAAAAAACGTGTTTATACTATAGATTTCAGCTATGTGATCAATTGTTACATACTGAAGGGAATGATAATCTTCTCTGGATCACTTTCCCAATTAGAAAATCATAATATATTTTGTCTACATGTAGGGACAAGATATGCAAATTTGAGTTGTATGACCAAAAATAAAAAAATGAGAGCCTAATTTCATGTGTTGCAGGTACTAGAGTCCTTCCACTTGCTATATAATTTACTGGTACCAAGTTTTCCACATTCTAGCAGAGTAACACTGATACCCAGAAAGAAAAAACAGAAGAAAGCATCTATCACTGATGCTTTCTGATTATTTGGGAATACAGAATCTATTCTTTCAGAGGAATGGTACCTTGCCATATATGATAGACTCCTTAGAGCACCCCTTAAGTGAATGACTTACCAATGGATTACAGCTAATGAAAATGTTTCTTTGTTTTAAAATAGTGGTAATTTTTGTCTATCTAAAACTATACTAATTTATTCATTCTCTCTCTCTCTCACAGACACACACACACACACACTCTGTGTGTGTGTGTGTGTGTGTGTGTGTGTGTGCATGTGGGATTTCCCACCTTGTTTAACTACCAAGATATTTTAATGAAGAGTCAGTTTTTTCATGGTAAAATATACTTTATCTTGATATCCTATAATGACATAAATAACTTAACGTTGCTGTCGATAACTATTTGAAATGCTTCTCAGTAACTAAATATAGAGTCCCTTGGATATGAATTTGGACAACAATGTGAAAACTGTGTGCTCAACCCTTTTCATCTTCATCATTTACTAATAACTTAAACAGCTGATATTTTGTAGAATTTATCTTATAAAATTATTGGAATCTTTCCTTTAGAGATAACAAGTACATTCAGTCCCTGGTGTGTTTTGTCAAGAGCAGGGACAGTTGCTTTTTTGACAATTTGCAGCTACAGCATTTATACTCATTATGAAGCAGATGGAAATCATTTACTTACAAAAAGAGCATAAAACTTTAAATGGCAGCCCTTACCTTCTAAATTATTATTATTATTTTAGGAGAAACAGCAGCCTGGGACAAGAGTACAAATGACAGACTATCTCTCAGTTTCCACTTAACCTGATTAAATAAAAACACAGTTTGTCCTTACCTACTCCCAGTAGCCTTATTGGAGTTAATACAGCAGATGTTTTGTCACCCAACTAGTCACATGATTGCTTTTCACTCTGTTGAGCATATTTTGGAAACAAGCTAATGAGGCGATCTGCAACAAACACACTTGGTCCCCTTTGGCTGATATTTCTTTCAGATGTCATTTATCCTTCATTGTTAATTAAATGAAAATAAGCAGCAATTGCTTTTACAGTATTGTACACTCAGAAACAAATCTGTGTAATGTGGTGTATAAATTTGTTTTTGTTGAAATGTTCAAGTTCACGTGATGAACTGTAAGTCTGTGCTAATTGTTTAAATGAGGGCACAGACATTTATGAACACCCAAGCTCATTATAAGAAGTACTAGTGTAATAAGAGTGTTTTCTTAATGGAACCCTCTCTCTATTTATATGATATGAGCATTTTGGTTAATACTGGGGTTTATGAACCAATATATCCCTGTTGAGAATGCTAATTATCTAATGTGATTGGCATTATATACATAACAAGTAACATGCTTATCTCCAGTATGTGGTAAGTGAAGTCCAATGACCAGCTATGTGTTTACCTATGTAAGTGATGTGAAATCCCAGCTCCAAGTGCTAACAGCCACTTGGTCTGAGCTTTATCTTCATGGACACCAAATTTTAAAATAATAATAGCAATACAAGTTATTTCCTACAGAGTAATAAGTGTCCAGGGAACTCATAATTTTAAGATCAATTCTCTACTTAGAAGTCATTTCTATTATAAGATTGGTTGAAATTTTTAAAAAATTTGTTTTGCTATCTGTAAAATTTTGCCTTTCAGATACCCCTGCTCTACTGCATCCTTTCAATCTTTACCCCTTTGGAAAGGTTTCATACGATCCTCACAGATAAATTCTGGGAAAAATGGATAAAAAGAGGAGGTTGGGAGTGTCCTTGGAAAAGGTAAATGGCTGAATTAGGTAAAATCATCAGATGCAGAAATTTTAAGAATATGCTTTCTAAACTTTTGTATTTAATATACCAAAACAAACTTTAAAAATGATTGAGAGTGAATGTATTCCTAAGATGTTCTTGGTCATGTTGTTTTCCAAGTAAGACCATTAAAACAACACAATAAATAAACCAACATTACTTTTGCATTGGCTGATCCAATGATCTCCATTGCCTCCCTCAAAATCATCCAAAATAAGTGTATCTATGAAAAGATTGTTCTTAATTGTGTAAATGGCTCCTTTCCAACAATTCACTGTCCCAACGTCCTCTTAGAGAGAATTTCTAGAAATAATCACCGTATCTTATCACATCTCTTAATAAAAGAAACAATAGGTTAAAAAATATTTTATTATTAATACTGTAGGAAGGATAGTCTTAGAACATCCTTCCTGAAGTTTAAACTCAACATGTTCAAATCTAAATTCTGCTTCTACACTAACAAACTTATTCCATTCCCAAATAGGTCTCTTGGGCAAGAAACCAATGAGCTACCCAGGTTTCTTTCTTCCTCCTCAACCTTCAAGATACAACTGGTCACTATGTCTAGTCAGTCCTATTTCTCCTTATCTCTTGAATTTGTGCACTCCAGTACCTTCTTAAGGCTTTCATCATTTCTTTCTGTCTTGAACTATATTAGAGGTGGCTGACAAAATGCTCAGATACTGAGTTAAATTTGTATTTCAGATAAGCAATAAATCATTTTCAGTGTAAATATGTCCCCAAATATTGTACAGAACATACATATAATAAAGAAAAATCTATTGTTGATATGGAATTCAATTTAACTGGGTATCTTATATTTTCATTTGCTTAACCTGCCAACCCTTGATAAGTGCAAGAGTCTGGTTCTAGCCAGAATCCTCTCCAATCCCCCTTCATCTCTAAACCCCATGATTCTATCTTGCTAAAACAACAAATTGGATTATAGCAATGCCTTACTGAAAAAGAAACCTCCATTAACTCCTCATTTCCTGTAAGATTACTTGTAAATTCCATAGCTTGACTTCTAAGGCCACTGGCCATCAGGTTTTAACATAATGTTGGAGCCATATCATCTACCGTAGGTCCCCAGGCCACATGTATCTTACACCACACTGGACTTCTTGTCATTGCTTGAACTCATGTACAGTTTGTACATGTGATTTCCTTTGTGTGAAATGCCCATTTCCTGCTTCCTTACCTAGAAAATGCTTATATAATTTAAGACGATATTCAAGTATTAATTTTTTTGCATATTAATTCCTTTGAATTCCAGTGTTTAGCTTTTAATCCCAATGCTCCCAGGTTGAGGCTTCTATAACTGTTTCTAATGGCACATTGTTATGATAATTGCCATGCTGTAGTGCAGTGATCTCTTTATATATTTATCTTCCTCTCACTTAACCATGAGCTATCACAAACAAGTGAAGGCCATATTTTAATCATCTCTGCATCCCTAATACCTAGCTGAGTGTCTGACATGTACTAGATAGTCAACAAATGCTTGAATAACCCACAAATACCTTCTATCTCGGAATTCTTTGACATCTGAAGTCGAAACCTACTTTCTATTTTCCCTCCCCTCTTATTCTTAAGTGGTGTGTATAGGTCCTCTTTAAAATTGTGGTTTCATGTACCAAACATCACCCCACATAATTTCTACTAAAGATCTCAATTCTCAAGCTTGTTCAACACTGAATTGTGCATATACAGTGATAAGCAGAATTCCAATGAAATATCTAATTCAAAGCAGAGCTTTTTCTTTAAGGTTCTTTGTTAAGTGATTTATTTCTATAACTAAAATTGAGTTAAATGCGATAGGCTCATGTAATTCAGAAAAAGACAAATGTGCAGAAACTCAGAGGTCTAGGGAAATCGCTAGCCAGGTCTGGCACTTCTCTAGAAGTGAGAATATTTGGTCATTAAGATCTTATTTCCCATCCTCAAATAATATTGAAGAGAGACAACTAGGAGTGAGGGGCAACAGGGACAAAGCATAGAAGTTCCATCAGACCAAATCTGAGCGTTTCTTTTCCCACTACTTTCTGCTAAGTCTGCCAGCCTTAGGTAAAGCAAATGCACAACACACCCAGATGATGATTGTACCATAGAACAGCCTGAAAGCAACAAATTTAGTAAAATTCTTGTCAAATTTGGAAGCTAAAAGGCACAAGCCTAGATCTGGAAGTAAAACACAGAGAGAAAACCTCTGGTAAAGTTCCAGGAAAATGAAAAAATTACTTAGTTGTAATGTTCATAGGAGAAACAACTGGTCATTTAGAAACTGAACTGTCCTGGAAATTGTCAGCCTCCATAAAACGTCTATATATTTAATAATTGATATATGTATCTATGTACATTTTCTATTAGTAAAAATATCTCTATAACTTTATATTTCTACCAGTAATATTGGGAAGATGAAAGGTCAGAGCCTTGCTTGTTTCAGGTAACCCACAACCTGCTCTCAAGTGCAGGTACAAGGAAAAGACAACATTAAAGGACATCCCATGAATCTAATCACGTAGGGTATTGAAGAAAGAGGGCACTGATGTGGCTGTTACCTTCCTCTTGTACCTTTTGACAGCTATTGAGTCAGCTGTATACAGTGTCGCAGTTTACCAGCCCTTTCGCAGTGGGATCAAGCACATTAAATTATCAACTCTTTTCTCCTGATTGATTTAGTAATCTATGAACACTATGAAGGATTTACACAAGTATTGCTACCAGGTCTTACATCTTTCAGTACATATGGAGGTCAATTATATAAAATCCCAAAAGACAGAAGTCAATAGCAAGGGATAATAAAGAAGATATATTTTATGTAAAGAATTTTTAAGTAGGCAGTAAAATAGAAGAAGAAAGAGAATATGCACATAATATAGTCCTGCATCTTTGTTAAATGATGTACAGGGTTTGGGGTGGTCCTGAAGTCTGAAAATACAGATTAATGTTATTTCATTTTTTAAACAAATTGCATGCATTTGATTATTTCTTCTGGGGTATACTAAATGGCACAGGTTTTGCAGGGGAAATTGGAGAGACAAATCATGCAAGGTAGCACATCATGAATATATGTACAGAAATTGGTGGGACTGTGTTAATGTACAGCGTCCACTGCAATTTTGCACAACACACTGACCTAGGCATTGCTAATGAGGGACGTCACATGGAATACGCTACTTAATGTCATTTAACTTATCATATAATATAATATCAATGAACTACTTATGTATTTCATCTGTGTCCAGACTTTATGATGACTCTGTATACCTAAGTATCAAATGTGTTCATTACAAAAAATATGACTATGGGAACATGAGGCAAAAGATAGTTCCTAAGACTATGACATTTTTCAACTGCAGTGTCAATAAATTACATACTTTTTAGTAGAATTTGTTTACGTAACGAGGTTGGCAACACACTCTCTGGTATGTGTCAAGTGTTTAAAAATTGCAACATATTTATTTTCAATTCATTCTACTTCTCTTATTATTCGAAAGCTTTAAAAATAGAAAACACTGAACTGTGTTAAAGAGATAGACTATATTTTATCATGATAGAGGTCAATTTTGTAATACATTGTTTGCCTGACACACGTTCCCCCTCCCTCTGTCTTTCCCTCTGTCCCTACACACACATACATATATACACACAGAGTTTTTCCTGAATCTCTTTATCTACCCTGCAGTTATACACACTAACTAAATTTTCATGAATGAAGTAAAATAAGAATGCCTGGAATAATGCCTTTCACATAGTACACATATAACACCTGGGACTCCTTGCCTTAACTGAATGTGACTTACATGAGTGGGGAAACATTACTAAGAATAAAGAACTACTTCAATGATATCATTTCATCTTGAATCATGCCTGACAAATCAGCTCCCTCTGCTGAGTGGTAAGAAAATGCTGATAATCTCCAAGGCCTCTGTCCTCAATTTGACACAGCCTGACACATATGCCTTGGTATGAACTGGATAAAATATCTGAACTCATGTGCAGTAAACCTTTTAACCTTGTAATCTCACTAGTAGGACATTCTCAGTCAAGATACATTTATTGACTCCTAGGAACTTGGGTGGCTGCAAAGAATTTTAAGATATAACCCTTGCCTTTTAGGAGCTTCTACTCTTTTGTTAAATATAGATGCTAAATTCTTTCACCAAAAATTCAGGTTTCGACTATTTTACTCTCCTAAGATCCATGTTAAAAGTCCTTTTAATATATCAAATAGGTTCCCATTTTGTGTTCTAAGAAAAATTCAAGGGTATGTGGATATCTTTAACAATCATTATACAATCACAAAAAGAATTTCAGCATGGATAATACAGCATGACTGATCTGAAAGCTTAGACTAGTGGTAACCAAGTAGAACTGCTGTTTACTGAACTATCACTAATTCAGATTATACTAAACCAACCCTACAATGGTCATGACACTTGACATTCATCTATTAACCCTTGTGTTGCTGTTTCATTTTGAATGTACATGATAAGCTATATTCTTCAGAGATATGTGCAATAATCTTTGGAATACTTTTGAAACGTGGTTCAACCGAAAGCTATACCAAATTGTTTTCCAATCAAAGGTAGAAAGAACAGACTCATATTTAAATAAGATGGACTAAAATATTTCTTTCTCTGGAGACATACCAAAATAATGTCTTTGTTTAAGCTATGAACAGGTGTATGCCTTGGACTGAACCCCTATAATAAAAATTACATAAAAATTGAGGCTGATAAGCAGCTAAACTGTGTATCACCAACAAATGCACAATATAGCAATTATATATAGTAGTGTCATCTTTCTACATTCTGGTTACGTAGTTACCCAAGGAGCAACTGAGTCTATTTCCAGTGAATGCTTTACATTTTTGCTAGGACATAAAAGGAATAAACACTCTTCAATGACAAAATTATTTATCCATGAGTAAGGAGTTTTCAAACAAAAATTTATCATAACAAAACTTTAAATGCTACATTTTTTCTTATTTTACGTGATGTAGCCTGTATTTGAATCAGTCAGGGAAAAATCATGCAACTTCCAATTCCCTCACTTATTTTTCACTTCCTAATGGCAGTTATAATTATAAAATACAATACCACAACTTATTGTTGGTACTGTTTGGACCAACAAAATAAATAAAAAATAAATAAAGAAGGATTAAGAAGCTCTGTTATGGGCACTGTAATTCTCCAAATCAAAACAAAGTCTGTAAACAAATAGCAATAGGGAAATGATGTTAACTAGCAGATGTATGAAGAGACTCAACCTCCAGTTCTTAAATTATAGCTGCTTACAGATTAAAGCAACACTCCCGATGGAGCTGCGTGCTTTATATGCTCTGGCAACATCCTTTTTTATTGCACTAGAAACCAATGTAGAATTTCCTGAATAATTACATAAATAAACCATGCACTTTACTTATTTGTGTGCCCATATTTAATGATATATTGTGCATGTAACTTTCAGAAATATGATTTATGACAGTTTATATTACCACAGAGGGGTGTTTACTTGAAATATGTACTTGAAAAATATCATATAAAATGATGTTATTTGATATAAATTCAGAAATGATCTGATTTTTCAAGAAAATACAAACTGAAAAACCTAGTTCCAATTAAATCATTCTGAGAGTTTTCTTAATTAATTCTCAAGTTTAAATGGTGTAACAGACTAATGACCATAAACATATAAATTATATTTATTTTATTCTATGTTACAATGCTAGGGATCAAAACAGTGCTGTGGGTTGACTAGTGCTACTTTCAAAACGATATAAAGCAAATCCATATCCCTAAAATCTAAAACTTTTGGCATATGTGAAGGAAATTTTTAAGCCAATTCTGAAGAGCAGCAGCCATACATTTAACTTTATGCTTCCTCCTTCATAATTTATTTTAGTTTAAGCTAAGCTTAAATATAAAGGATTTCATAAAATTAGAGGGAAAGCCACATTCTCATGACCACTCCCTAATTATGCATATGACAACTTCAGAAATAAATCTTTCTGGGCCATCAGGGACTAATTCAGGAAGGTTCTACCTCATAGTTCTAAATGGATTTCAACTTACTCCTTAACCTCTTTACATAGAAAGGAAATTCACTGTGATGTGGAACTATCTGGAATCCTATGAATCAAATTAAGTGATTGAAACACTACAAAATCTAGTTATTGAATGGTTTAACCTAAGGTACCTAGTAGCCATCTAAATTCAGCTCATTACTACTTTCTAGTTCACTTACTCTTTGGTCTCTTCTACTTAGCTCCTTATTCTGTGTTCCTCGACATCCCCTATTTTGTTGCTAACAACCTTATTAAATATTTAGTATCTTTCTTCAACCTTTAAAAACCTCTTTGACTTAATGAAAATTGGGCTTTCTACTGACACTGACACTTTTTTGGCTACATATTCCAAAGAAGACTATTGCTTCTTCTAGGACAAACAGGAATTGATGTTTTGTTTATTTCCACTGATACTTTCAGACCATACCTCTAGACATCTCAAGCTTTTAAAATGTGATTCCTGCCCTATTCTCCTGAACATTCTCACTGAAATGAGGGAGATAATGATATTTAATCAATGCACTTGGTCCATATCCTCTGATCTCTTTGCAGTATTTGGCATTGTTAACTCCTTTTCCTTTGGACTATTTTTATTCCTTGGTTCCCATGTCAGTGCTCCCATGTTTTCTTTGCCCTTTGATTCCTTCTTTGTCTCAGTCATGGATTTCTACATACTCCTTCCCCCTAAAAATATCTTGATCTCCAAAATTCTGCCCTAGTTTTCTTTCTTAAGGAGTGGACTCACTCCCACCACTATCACACTGATGAATCATAAATGTACTCTATACATTTATATTTCAAACTACCAGCTAAATCTTCCATCTGGATATTCCAGATACCCTCAAGCTCAACCTATTTATCCTAAGGTAAGGTATTTAAACCCTGTTTGAATATTACTCTTGATGTGCATTTCTCAGTTGATAGCTTCTCCATCTTTTCAATAACTTTGGTTCGATATTAGAAACTCAACCTTTTTTTTTAAGGTACTGCAAAGGAAGGGCAATAAGAAAAACTGAAAGCATGAAGGAAAACAAACATAATCTCCTGCCATTCAAAATAATAATTATATGTATATATATATGTATATATATATATATTAATGCTATAGCTCATTATGCCTGTCATAGAGCTCTTATAAAATTTTCTTGTAATTATTTATTTAGACTTCTTTCCCCACATCTTACCTTCAGCTGTTCAAGGCAGTAAGTGAACCTTCTTGTAAGCCATGAACCAGGTTATCAGCTTTCCCATCTATTAAATGCAAACTAATTATTTATAAAATGCACACTAATTAATTATTCCCATCTATTAAATGCAAACTATTAAATGTGCCTCCCCTGCATACCCACAGATTTTAAAAAGATATAACTGATAGGAAATCACTTTGAAAAACATAATGCATTCCACATAAATAAAACATCATATTAGATATATTTGTCAACATATATTTTGTGAGCACCTACTGTGTTAAGTTAGTAGGTCAGGGAGATAAAGTAGCATGACAATGAAGAGTGCACTCTCTATAGCCAGAGTGCCTCAGTTCAAATTCTGTTTGTAGCACTCAGTAGTTGTATTATACTGAGCAAGACATGTATTTAAACTCTATCTTCCTCAGTCTTCACTTTGTACAATCGGCCTGGGAACAGTGACTATCTCATAGGATCATAAGGATGAAAGAAGTCAATACATATATTAATAATTGTTATAATTACCTGAATTTTTTGTGTTCCTCACTCAAAACTCAATTATGACCTGAAGACAACCAGCCCACCAAACTTAAGGCTCTTTAAAATTCTTCAGTCCAGGTGTGACCTACATCCAAAAACAGAGATTAATTTTTAGTGCACTATCCCCATTGATGCAAAAGGACAAATCTGTGTATTTCCATTTTATTTGAGGTATAATGCTGAGGCTGTGCTGAATGTCCCTCTGATTAGCAGAGACCAGCTATTGTCAATGCCCAGTGAATGACTATTTCATACTAACTAAACTGAATGTAAGAATGGGGGGGGGAATGAATTGCTAATTTGTTAATTTATATTTAGAACATTACAAAAATCTAGTCTTAAAAGCATGACAGACAATTTCTTTCTTTTTTGGTGACTTTGCTTATCTCTGTTCTAATCCATTAGGTGCTGACTTTGCAGTTTGCCTCTCTAAGGAAACTTTATTTACCTTATCTCCAGTTTTTTGAATGGTATCACATTATAGCTCCTAAGTATATAAACAACCCGCAATTACAGTGGTTATCAAAAGGATGGATTTATCCAGTAAATGAGGTAGGAGTCATTTTAATGCAATGGTTATGCAGTTTGGGACAGCTTCAATCTCATCTTTCATAAAGATGTGAATAGTTTACACTTATTTTTCTTTACTTCTTTCCCTCTTACCACCACTCAAGTCTAAGGTCGTGATAACACTGGAAAGACAATGTTAAGCTATGATGGGGTCAGAAAGGAGGAAATGAGATTGTTGTAATTGCTTTTCTTTTTAAGTACCATATCAAGTGTTTACAAAAATAAAAAATATGTGAATATTTGTCTCCTAAACTATTTTAATCTGGACTCTATCACCTGTCTTCAAATAACTCCTATCAGTGAAACACAAGAAAAATACATATAAAATTCAAAACATTACTCTTGTTCTCAAGTTGCTTATAATAGATTTTCTTTACAGTGAAACAAAAATAATTTCCTATCTTTTTTATAAGCTTTTCTTAATATTTAGGCCTGAACATCCCAAGAAAGTCCCCACTTTAGTGCCAGACACAACTGGTTTTAATTACTAACCTCACTTTCTGTAAATTAGAATCGCAATAATCTGCAAATGCTAATTTAAACCTGGACTTGCTTCTGAGCAAGCTGCATGTAATAATGAACAAGCAGCAGATTATCCTCAGAAGGGCAATATAATGTACCACAAATCACAAGTTGCATTTCCTCCTCTTTTTTTTTTAGTGCAAAATGTGATTCCAAAAAGATGTTATTAAGCTATAACACCTTACTCATTTTCAAGCTCTTGGCACTTAAAGTGCTGAATTTTAGATTACTTTTTTATATTCTGCCTGTGCCTAGTTTCCTTACTGTATGTAAAGTTATTAAAGCTGTCTGCTCCAATTTCTTCTCTACTTAGGAAAATATGACAAAAAAGATGAAAGAGACTACCTGTAATCTTAAACAGCTAAACTCAACACAGAAATGAAACAGTGGAATACATAAAGACAATAAGAGTACTTTTCTGAAGGTAGTTTGCATTCATTGAGTGGTCACTAAAAAAGCACTAAACTGGAAGTATGTGACAACATAATAGTCCTGAGGCTCAATTTCCTCTCTAGATAGTTGATACTGTTTTTTATTATGCTATGTAATTGAAATGCCACTTGCCATGTAATGATTTGCTTTACTTGAGGTGGGGGATGAAGACATTTGTTCTGTAAACTGCATTAAGAAAAAAAAAGCACATTAAGGCATAAGTAGCAATTAGATTCAGCAATACATTTTCAAAATATACCCTCAATGTCTTTCACAAAACCCAAAGGGAAAGTTGTGGTATTATTATTTTTTTCTTATTATAAAGGTTTAAAGTAGAAATGGACTGGGAGGCCTAATGAAATGATTGTCTTTCTAATTGCTTGACATCCTGGTGGGGACATGGATTTTCAATGATTTGTGTTTTGTTGCTTTTATAATTCTCAGGATTTGTATCTTTTTATTGGGTCTTCTAACTTCTGAGATTTCTAGAGCTGGAAGCATTTGAAGTCAAATGAATCTGAGATCACAAGTTCTTACCCTGTGTTGAGGTTTTCATTACGCAATTGTGTTTTCTCTCAAGTTCAGTCTTCTATTTATCTCTTCCCCGTTTGTCTCTAACTCATACTCTGCCCATTTACCCAAACTAGAAAACTAGAATCAATTTGACTCTAAAATTCCTTTTCCCTTCATCTAGTCAGTTACCAAGACCTGTCAAAAATACTACCCTATTTTTCTTCTTAGCCACTGTATAGTTATAGTTTCTCATTATTTTCCACCTGGATGATTATTAATTCTTCTCACTGATATTCCTGGCTCTCCATCTTCCTTTTCCAGTTATTACTGCAATTGCCAGAGTGCTCTTTCAAAAATATGGCTTGGATAATCATATTATACAGCCAGGATAAGCATATAAGAACTTACAAGCCAAATCTGAAATAAAATCTTTTAATGGCTATCTATAACATACAGGATAAAGTATAAATTTCTTAGTACAACATATGAAATACTTTGTGATTGACCCCTTACCTACATTTACAGATAATGACTGTCCAGTGTCCTAAACATCCCTAACATCCCAAGATCCCACCCATATGACTCAACCATGTTAAACTTCTACTGCTAGTACACACACACACCCCAAATGACCTTTCATATCCCCATGATGTACCCATTTGCCTGGAAAAATCCTGCATGTTGTTCAAGACTTGATTAAAAAGCCATCTCTTCTGGGAAGATTTTCCTTGACTAACATTTGTACAATTACTTGTTCTTTGCTTTAAGTATATCCCACGGTATTTTACAAGTGCTGTTAGTAGTATTTATGGCATTATAGTATTATTATTTAGATTTAGATTGATATTTTTTGTCTTCTGTCATAATCATCCCCCCCCAGCTGTGAACTTCTAACAGCTGGTGGTAAGAAAAGGAAATCTAGAGGAACAAAGACAAGAATTAAAGCAGAATTATCATCAGAAACCATCCTAGCAAAAAGAGAAATAACTGAAATATTTAAAGTATTAAAAGAAAAATGTAACTCCACCAAATTAAAATTCCATATCCAGAGAAAGTATCATTCAAAACTAAAAGAGAAATACCTTTTCAGACCAACAAAAATGGAGGTTATTCATTGCAAGCAGACCTGCTCTGTAGGAAGTTGTTAAAAGATATTCTTTAGGAAGAAAGAAAATTATGTAAGTCAGATTTGGGTCAAGATAAAGAAATGAAGAGCATCAGAGAAGGAATAAATATAGGTAAAATGAAATCTTTTATTTTTCTTATTCTTAATTATCTAAAAGACAACTGTTGAAATAATGATAGTAATGGTATCTTGAATGATTATAAATCATGGAAAATGAAAGTGAATGACAATGATATCATAAAGGAGGGGAGGGAGAAAATGAGAATATCTTGTTATAAGTTAACTGTACTACATATGAGATGTAATAATGTTATTCAATGGTAGAGTTAGATTAGTTAATAATATGTATTGTAACCTCTAGGGAAACACCTAAAATTTTTAAAAATAAATATAATTAATATGCTAAGAGAGGACATAGAATCAAATAAAATGCTCCAATTTAAACCAGAGAAGTCAGGAAAAGAAGCCTCTGGCAATAAATAGAAGAGCTATAAAAATTGTTGGGATGAATTAAAATTAATCAATAATCACTTTACTGGAATGATTTAAATATACCAATTAAAAGACAGAGATTTAATCAAGGAGGTGAAAGATTTGTTTATTAAAAATGAAAAAACATTGCTGAAAGAAATTGAAGAAGACAAATATATAGAAAGAAAACCATATTCATGGGTAAGAAGACAACACTTTTAAGATGTCAACATTATCCAAAGTGATCTACAAATTCAACAGATTCTCTAACAAAATTTCAACAGCCTTTTTTTAAGAAATGTAAAATCCAATCCTAAATTCACATGAAATTGAAAGAGGTTCCAAATACTCAAAACAATCTTGAAAAAGAAAAATAAATTTGGTAACTCATATTGTCTGATTTAAAATCTTACTACAAAGTTACAGGAATCAAAATAGTGTATTAGTAACACAGACACAAAACCCAAGGGCATAAATATGAGCATCTGGAAATAAACCCATATATCAATGGTGAATTGGCTTTTGACCAGGGTTTCAAGTTCATTCAAAGAGGAAAAACAATGTTTTCAATAAATGAAAGTGTTTGGACAACTGGAGATGTAAGAGAATTAATGTGAGCCACTACTTCACAGAATTAACTCAAAACAGATCAATGATCTTAATATAACTAAAACCATAAAAATTATAGAAGAAAATGGTGTTAATCTCCATGTTTTGGGATTTGACATGTGCTTAGATGTAACACCAAAAGCACAAGAAAGAAAAGCAAAAAAATAAATTGGATTTCTTCAAAATGAAAAGCTTCTGTTCATCAAAGACTCTATCAAGACAGTAATAAAACAGGAGAAAGTATTTTCAAATTATATATCTGATAAGTGCTTTATATCCAGAATTTACAAAAGCCCTACAACTCAACAACAAGAAACAAGCAACTCAATTTTTAAAAATGGGCAAAGGACTTGAAAAAAAAAGGAAATAAATGCATAGACTAAAAAGAAATAAAACTATTTTTACTTACAGATAACATGATTGTCTATGTAGAATATCCCAAATAACAACAAAAATCTCTTGTAAGAATTAATATTATTAAAGTCTTCATATAACCCAAGCAATCTACAGATTCAATACAATCCCTAACAAAATACCAATGGCATTTTTCACAAGACTAGAACAAATCATCTTAAAAGTTGTATGGAGCTACAAAAGACTCTGAATAGACAAAGCAATATTAAGAAAGAAGAACAAAGCTGGAGGTATCTTCCCAGATTTCAAACTATATTACAAAGCTATAGTAATCAAAGCAGTGTGGTACTGGCACAAAAACAGACACATAGATCAATGGAACAGATTAGAGTTCAGAAATAAGATCACACTTATACAGTCTGTTAATTTACAAAAAGGAGGCAAGAATATACAATAGGGAAAGGATAGTCTCTTCAATAAATGTTACTGGGAAAACTGTATAGCTACAGGAAACCATAAAACTGGACCACTTTCTTACACCACATACAAAAATAAACTCAAAATGGGTTAAACACTTAAGTGTAAGACCTGAAACTGTAAAACTCATAGAAGAAAACATGAGCAGTAAACTCTCTGATATCATTCTTGTGATATTTTTGGACCTGTCTCCCAGGCAAGGGGAAAAAAAGCAAAAATAGACAAATGGAACTACATTAAACTAAAAAGTTTCTTCACAGTGAAGGAAGCCATCAGCAAAATGAAAAGGCAACCTCTTGCATGGGAGAAGATATATGCAAATGATATATCCAATAAGGGGTTAACATATATATATAGGGGTTAGCAAAATAATATATAAAGAACTCATACAACTCAATATTGGAAAAAACAAACAATCTGATTAAAAAATGGGCAGAGGGCCTGAATAGATAATTTTCTAAAGAAGACATACAAATGACCAACAGATAAATGAAAAGATGCTTCACATCACTAACCATTAGGGAAATTCAAATCAAAACCACAGTGAGATATCACCTCACACTTGGCAGAATGGCTATTATAAAAAAAGACAAGAAATAACAAGTGTTGGTAAGAATGTGGAGAAAAAGGAACCCTTGTGCACTGTTAGTGAGAATGTAAATTGGTGCAGTCACTATGGAAAACAGTATGGACTTCCTCACAAAATTGAAAAAATAGACTTACCATACAATCCAGGAATTCCATTTCTAGGTATTTACACAAAGAAAATGAAAACATTAATTTGAAAAGACATGCATCTCTATGTTAATTGCAGTGTTATTTACGGTAGTATTATTTCATGTATATATGAATAATATCAGTCATTAAAAAGAATGGAATCTTGCCATCTGTGACAACATGGATGGACCTAGAGGGTATTATGCTCAGTGAAATAAGTCAGACAGAGAAAGACAAGTACTATATGACCTCATTTACATGTAGAATCTAAAAACTAAAACAAATATAATAGAAACAGACTCCTAGATACAGAGAACAAACTGATAGTTGCCAGAGGGGAGGTGGGCAGGACGATGGACATAATATGTGAAACAGATTAAGAGGTACAATCTTGCAGTATAAAATAAATAACACAAAGGTGTAATGTACAGCATAAAGAATATTGTCAACAATTTTATAATAACCTTGTGCAGTGACAGATGGTAACTAGACACTGTGGTATCCATTTCATAATGTATACTTGAAATTAATACAATATTATAAGTCAATTATTCTTCAGTTTAAAAAAATAATCCTGAAACTAAGTAAGTATAGTTAAGTTTTCAGTATATAAGATCAAGATACTAAAGTCAGTGGCTTTCCTAGATACCTGCAATGAACTACTGGAATTTCAAATTTAAAAAATGTATTTTAAAATAGCATAAAAAATACTTAGGTATAAATCTAACACAATATGCTCAGAATCTATGTATCTGGAAAATTACCTAACTTTAACAAAAGAAATCAAAGATATAATAAAAGATATAAAAAACATAAAAATATTTCATGTTAATGGATTAGAAGACCTAATATTGTGTCAATTTTTCCCAACTTGATCTATACATTTAATAATATCTCAATCAAAATACCACCAAGCTATTTTATAAATATTGACAAACCGTAATATTTATCTGAAAAAAAGATCTAGAATAACTAATGTAATACTTAGGAAAAACAAAATGGGAGGATTCACTACTTAATTTCATGACTGCCTATAAAGCTATAGTAATCCAAACAGTGTGGTATTGGCTAAAATATAGAAACAGATCAATGGAAGAGAATAGATATTTCTAGAAAAAGACCCCAAAAATATAATCAACTGATGTTTGACAAAGGAATGAAGATAAGTCAATGAAGAAATGAGTCTTTTCAACAAATCGTGCTGAAATAATTGGAGGTCTGTATACAAAAACAAAAACCTATAAATAGACCTTACAACATTCACAAATATTAAATCAAAATGTATCATTGACATAACTGTAAAATGCAAAACTATAAAACTTCTTAACCAAAGCATAGAAGAAAATCCACATGATCTTAGATTTAGTGATGAAAATTTTTTATATAAAATACAAAAACATTATACATGAGGAAAATGATATTGGATTTTATTATGATTAAAAACTTATGCTTTGTGGAAAACTGTTAAAAGAATGAAAGATAAGGCACAGGCTGGGAGAAAATATTTGAAAACACACGTCTGATAAAGGACTTGTATCCAGAATACACATAGAAAACCTTACAACTCAACAATAAGAAAACAAACTTCATTTTAAAAATAGGCAATAGATCTGAACACTGTAACAAAGAAGATATGCAGATGGTAAATAAACATTGGAAAATATGCTTGGTATCATTTGTCATGAGGAAATTGCAAATTAAAACAATAATGAGATACCACCGCACACCTACTAAAATGGCTAAAATCTAAGCAACTGAAAATATAAACTGCTCGCAAGGATGTGGAACAACAAGAAACATCATTCATTGCTGATGGAAATGTAAAATAGTACAGCTACTTTGGAAGAGAGCTTGGCAATTTTTAGATAAATGAACATAGTGTTATCATACGTTCCAGAAATCACATTCCCAGGTATTTGTCCAACCGATTAAAAAACTTGTATCAACAAAAATACCCTTACATGGGTTGTTTATAGCAACTTTATTTATAATTGCTCCAAACTGATAGCAACCCAGATGTCCTTCAATAGGTGAATTAAACATTCATTCATACACTGGCATATTATTCTCTGATTAAAAGAAATGATCTACCAAGCCATGAAAAAACATGGAAAAACTAAATGCATATTGCTAAGGAAGAAAGCCATTCTTAAAAAGCTACACACTGTGTAATGCAAACTATTCGGTATTTTGGAAAAGACAAAACTATAGAAATTGTAAACTATAAGTGATTGCCAGAGTTCTGGTTGTTTGTTGTTTTTTAGAGTTGTGGAGTGTTATTGAATAGGTGAAGCACAGGAGTTTGTAAGGTGATGAAACTATACTTTCTAACGTAATTGTGGATACCTTATATATTCATTTCTCAAAACTCATTGAACTATCTTTTTTAAATTTTGGTATCATTAATGTACAATTACTTGAACAACATTATGGTTACTAAACTCCCCCTATTAAGAAGTCCCCACGACATACCCCATTACAGTCACTGTCCATTAGCATAGTAAGATGCTATAGAGTCACTATTTGTCTTATCTGTATATACTGCCTTTCCTGTGTCACCACCTCGCTATGTGTGCACTAATCGTAATGCCCCCTTTCCCCCCTTATCCCTCCCTTCCAACCCAACCTCCCCAGTCCCTTTCCCTTTGGTAACTGTTAGTCCATTCTTGGGTTCTGTGAGTCTTCTGCTGTTTTGTTCCTTCAGTTTTTTCTTTGTTCTTACACTCCACAGATGAGTGAAATCACTTGATATTGTCTTTCTCCACCTGGCTTGCTTTCACTGACCACAATACCCTCTAGCTCCACCCATGTTGCTGCAAATGGTAGGATTTGTTTTCTTCTTATGGCTGAATAATGTTCCATTGTGTATATGTACCACATCTTCTTTATCCATTCATCTTCTGATGGACAATTAGGTTGCTTCCATTTCTTGGCTATTGTAAATTGTGCTGCTATAAACATAGGGGTGCATATGTCTCTTCAAACAGGGCTCTTCATTCTTAGGGTAAATTCCTAGGAGTGGAATTCCTGGGTCAAACGGTATTTCTATTTTTAGTTTTTTTAAGAACCTCCATAATGCTTTCCACAATGGTTGAACTAGTTTACACTCCCACCAGCATTGTAGAAAGGCTGCCCTTTCTGCACATCCTTACAAACATTTGTTGTTGTTTGTCTTTTGGATGGTGGCCATCCTAACTGGTGTGAGGTGATATCTCATTGTGGTTTTAATTTGCATTTCTCTGATGATTAGCAATGTGGAGTATCTTTTCATGTGCCTGTTAGCCATCTAAATTTCTTCTTTGGAGCAGTGTCTGTTCAGCTCCTCTGCCCATTTTTTAATTGGCTTATTTGCTTTTTGTTTGTTGAGGTGTATGAGCCCTTTATATAATTTTGATGTCAGCCCTTTATTGGATATGTCATTTATGAATATATTCTCCCATACTGCAGGATGTCTTTTTGTTCTACTGATGGTGTCCTTTGCTGTACAGAAGCTTTTTAGTTTGATATAGTTCCACTAGTTCATTTTTACTTTTGTTTCCCCTGCCCAGGGAGATATGTTCATGAAAAGTAGTTCATGTTTATGTTCAAGAGATTTTTGCCTTTATTTTTTTCTAAGAGTTTTATGGTTTCATGACTTAAATTCAGGTTTTTGATCCATTTTGGGCTTACTTTTGTGTATGGGGTGAGACAATAATCCTGTTTCATTATATTACATGTAGCTGTCCAGTTTTGCCAACATCAGTTGTTGAAGAGGCTGTCATTTCACCATTGTATGTCCATGGCTCCTTTATCATATATTAATTGACCATATATGATTGGGTTTATATCAGGGCTCTCTAGTCTGTTCCATTAGTTTATGTGTCTGTTCTTGTGCTAGTACCAAATTGTCTTGATTACTGTGGCTTTGTAATAGTGCTTGAAGTTAGGGAGTGTAATTTCCCCTGCTTTATTCTTCCTTCTTAGGGTTGCTTTGGCTATTCGGAGTCATTTGTCATTTCATATGAATTTTAGAACTATTTGCTCTAGTTCGTTGAAGAATACTGTAGGTATTTTGACATGGATTGCATTGAATCTGTAGATCGCTTTAGGCAGGATGACCATTATGACTACATTAATTCTTTCTAGTCAAGAGCATGGGATGAATTTCCATTTATTAGTGTCCTCTTTAATTTCTCTTGACTGTCTTGTAGTTTTCAGGGCATAGGTCTTTTGCTTTCTTGGTTAGGTTTATTCCTAGGTATTTTATTCTTTTTGATGCAATTTTGAATGGAATTCTTTTCCTGATTTCTCTTTATGTTAATTCATCATTAGTGTATAGGAAAGCAACATATTTCTGTGTATTAATTTTGTATCCTGCAACTTTGCTTAATTCAGATATTAGATCTATAGGTTTTGGAGTGGATTCTTTCGGGTTTTTTATGTACAATGTAATGTCATCTGCAAACAGGGACAGTTTGACTTCTTAATTGCCAATCTGGATGCCTTTTATTTCTTTGTGTTTTCTGAATGCTGTGGCTAGGACCTCCAGAACTATGTTGAATAAAAGTGGGTAGAGTGCACATCTTGTCTTGTTCCCAATCTTATAGGAAAAGCTTTCTGCTTCTTACTGTTAAGTATAATGTTGGCTGTGGGTTTATCATATATGGCCTTTATTATGTTGAAGTACTTGCCCTCTTTACCCATTTTCTTGAGAGTTTTTATCATGAATGGATGTTGAATTTTGTCATATGCTCTTTCAGCATCTATGGAGATGATCATGTGGTTTTTGTCCGTCTTTTTGTTGATGTGGTGGATGATGTTGATGGATTTTCGAATGTTGTACCATCCTTGCATCCCTGTGATGTATCGCACTTCATCATGATAGATGATCCTCTTGATGTATTTTTTAATTCAGTTTCCTAATATTTTGTTGAGTATTTTTGCATCCATGTTCATCAGGGATATTGGTCTGTAGTTTTCTTTTTTTCTGGTGTCTTTGCCTGGTTTTGGTATTAGAGTGATGTTGGCCTCGTAGAATGAGTTTGAGAATATTCCTTCCTTTTCTACTTTTTGGAAAACTGTAAGGAGGATGGGTGTCAGGTTTTCACTAAATGTTTGATAATAGTCAGCAGTGAAACCATCTGGACCAGGAATTTCATTCTAAGGTAGTTTTTTAATTACCAATTCAATTTCTTTGCTGGTAATTACTCTATTCAGATTTTCTGTTTCTTCCTGGGTCAGCCTTGGAAGGTTGTAATTTTCTAGAAAGTTGTCCATTTCTTCTAGGTTGCCCAGTTTGTTAGCATATAATTTTTCATAGTATTCTCTAATAATTCTTTGTATTTCTGTGGTGTCTGTAGTGATTTTTCCTTTCTCATTTCTGATTCTGTTTAGGTGTGTAGACTCACTTTTTTCTTGATAAGTCTGGCTAGGGTTTTTCTATTTTGTTTATTTTCTCAAAGAACCAACTCTTGCTTTCATTGATTCTTTCTATTGCTTTATTCTTCTCAATTTTATTTGTTTCTGCTTTAATCTTTATTATGTCCCTCCTTCTACTGACTTTGGGCCTCATTCATTCTTTCTTTTCTAGTTTCATTAATTGTGAGTTTAGACTGTTCATTTGGGAGTTTTCTTCTTTCCTGAGGTGGGCCTGTATTGCAATATATTTCCCTCTTAACACAGCCTTTAATGTGTCCCACAGATTTTGTGGTTTTGAATTACTGTTGTTATTTCTGTCCGTATATTGCTTAATCTCTGTTTTTATTGGGTCATTGATCCATTGATTATTTAGGAGCATGTTATAAGCCTCCATGTGTTTGTGGGCTTTTTGGTTTTCATTGTGTAATTTATTTCTAGTTTCATACCTTTGTGATCTGAGAAGCTGGTTAGTACAATTTCAATCTGTTTAAATTTACTGAGGTTCTGTTTGTGGCCTAGTATATGATCTATTCTTGAAAATATTCCATGTGCACTTGAGAAGAATGTGTATCCTGCTGCTTTTGGGTGTAGAGTTCCGTAGATGTCCATTAGGTTCATCTGTTCTAATATGTTGTTCAGTGCCTCTGTCTCTTTACTTATTTTCTGTCTGGTTGATCTGTCCTTTGGAGTGAGTGGTGTGTTGAAGTTTCCTAAAATTAATGCATTGCATTCTATTTCCCCCTTTAACTCTGTTAGTATTTGTTTCACATATGTAGGTGATCCTGTGTTGGGTGCATAGATATTTATAGTTATATCCTCTTGTTGGACTGACCTTTTATCATTATGTAATGTTCTTCTTTGTCTCTTATTACTTTCTTTGTTTTGTATTCTATTTTGTCTGACACAAGAACTGTAGCTTCTATTTTTTGCTCCCTATTAGTTGCATGAAATATCTTTTTCCATTCCTTTACTTTCAGTCTGTGTATGTCTTAGGTTTTAAGTGAGTCTCTTGTAGGCAGCATATAGGTGCATGTTGTTTTTTTATCCATTCAGTGACTCTATGTCTTTTGATTGGTGCATTCAGACCATTTATATTTAGGGTGATTATTGATACGTATGTCCTTATTGCCATTGCAAGCTTTAGAATCGTGGTTACCAAAGGTTCAAGGGTAATTCCCTTACTAGCTAACAGTCTAATTTAACTCACTTCATATGCTATTACAAACACAACCCCACCATTCTTTTTTTTTCCTTCTTTTTTCTTCCTCCTCCATTCTTTGTATGTTATGAATCATATTATGTACTCTTTGTCTGTCCCTTGGTTGACATTTATTTAGCCTTAGGAATACTTCCAACTACAGGAGTCCCTCCAAAATGCACTGTAGAGGTGGTTTGTGGGAGGTAAATTTTCTCAGCTTTTGCTTATTTGAAAATTGTTTAATCCCACCTTCAAATTTAAATAATAACCTTGCAGGGTAGAGTATTTAGGTTCAAGGCCCTTCTGCTTCATTGCATTAAATATATCATGCCACTCCTTTCTGGCCTTCTGGCCTGTAAGGCTTCTGTTGAGAAGTCTGATGATGGCTTGATGGGCTTTCCTTTGCATGTGATCTTTTTCAACTTTGTGGCTGCTTTTAAAAGTTTGTCTTTATCCTTGATCTTTGCCATTTAAATTATTATATGTCTTGATGTTGTCTTCTTTGGATCCCTTGTGTTGGGATATCTGTGTACCTCCATGGCTTGAGAGACTATCTCCTTCCCCAGATTGGGGAAATATTCAGCAATTACCTCCTCAATGACACTTGCTATCCCTTTTTCTCTCTCTTCTTATTCTGGTACCCCTATAATGCAAATTTTGTTCCGTTTGAATTGGTCACACAGGTCTCTCAATGTTCTTTCATTCTTAGAGATTCTTTTTTCTCTCTGTACCTCAGCTTCTTTGCATTCATCTTCTCTAATTTCTATTCCATTGACCATCTCTTCTACTACCACTAATCTGCTTTAAAATCCCTCCAATGTATGTTTCATTTCAGATATGGAATTTCTTAATGATTGACTCTCTGACTTGAAGTCCTTCTTGAGTTCTTGAATATTTTTCTGTACCTCCATAAGCATGTTTATGATTTTTATTTTGAACTTCCTTTCAGGCAGATTGTTGAGTTCAGTTTCATTTGGCCCTTTTCCTGGGTTTGTGAGATTTTGGTCAGAATCATGTTCTTTTGACATTTCATATTTCTGTGTGGTGCCCACTAGTGCCCAGAAGCTCCAGTCTCTGGAGCTGCTCAGCACCTAGAGTGAGCTTGGGGGTTGTAGGGGAGTGGAGCTTGTGCCTGGGGGCAGGGAAGATCTGTTTCCTGAATCCCGTCTGCAGTGCCTGTCTCATGTGTCAGAGCCAATGGGCCAAGCACACAGGTGTAAGCCTCTGTACTTTGCATCTATAGCTGTTGTAGGCTGAACCTCCTTCTGGCTGGCCTGATGCCAGCGCAGTGACTGCTGGTTTGCAAACAGGTGCCGGTGGGCTAGAAGGAAGGTGTATCAGGCTGCGTATCACAGTGGGGGGACCTCGGAGCTGAGTAGGCAGCCAGGGGGATGGGGCGCCTGAAGCTCAAAGTTCCCAACCAGCTGGGCAGAACACACCCAGACAACCTTGTCCAGCTCTCCCCTCCACCGCGCAGCCAGCTCCATGAAAACCCCGCCCCTTCAGCATCCCTCTCTCCACTAGGAAGCCACTCAGACGAACTGCCTTTCCTCTGACACAGAGCAGTCGGATGTGGATCCCCTCCTCCACAAACGGCCGGAATCTTAGTCTCTCAAGCACTCCGCCTGTCCCAGCTCCCCAACCTCCAGAGCCCCACACAATATAGGTTTCTGCTCTCAAAGCAGATCTCCAGGGCCAGGTGTTCAGTAGTCCCAGGCTTCCACCCCCTCCCCGCTCCATTTTTCTTCCTCCCGCCAGTGAGCTGGGGTGAGGGAAGGGCTTGGGTGCCGCCAGATTAAGACTTTCATACGTTACCTGTTTCTTGAGGTCTGCTCTGTTTGTGATGTCTGTACGCAGTCTGGTTCAGCCTTCTTTCCTGTTGCAATTTAAGGTTTACTTCTATTAACTAACTATATTTTCGTACTATTTATGGTTTTCGGAGGAGGTCTCCATCTCACCTCTCCCACCACCATCTTGAATCTCCTCTTTGAACTTTTTACAACAAAAGGCTTTAAACCAAACATACATAAATTTTTAAACATCATTTAGTAAGACCAAATCCCAGGATGAAGTGCACAGAGTGATAAAACAACAAAACTGTATTACAAATGTATGAAACAATCTCTCTGAAACATGTTAGTGGAATGAGTTCCTAACCTAAATAACTACATAAGTGGAGTCTGTAAGAATAAAGGCAAAAGAAACTATATATAAGCACAATAGTCTAGTTGATAAAATTGTTCATCACATGATATAAGTTAACAATTCTTAAGCCCCAACATAAGTATACTGGAGTTGAACAATTAAGTAAATGGAGAGTGGATGTTAAGAGTCAAGTTTCTCACTGTTGGAGTGTGAGTTTACCAATAAGCAAAGACAGATTTGTATGATCCATGTGGTAGTGAATTTGAGTAGGAGAATGAACATATATTCAACTTAATAGAGATACAGATGATTACATATAGAAGTATTTATATACATACATGTATATTCACACACGTTAGAATACACACAAATATTTCCGTGCATTGTCAGCTGAGAGGGCCTAGAAATAATGATGTCCAGGTAGCAACAAGCACACCTAGCACCCAGATTTTGGGTTCTAATGCTATTTTCCAGAATTTCTTGGAAAAATAGCTGATTCTAGGCTGGGGAAGAAAATACACATGATTAACCTGGAGAATCTTTTAGTGTCCGAAAGTAAAAAAGTCCTGAAAAAAGAAATGTGAATGTGTCAAAGGGATATAAGCAGTCAACTGAAAGAACTCCCAATGTCCAAAGCTGGAATAATGTGAACAACAGAATGAATAAATAGTACTGGATTTTAACTCAATGTATAAAAAAATGGCCATGAGTCCATACTGATATAAATAAATGATCGACTAAATAAATGAATGGAGGAGAATTATCAATTATCCCACATAGAAGAACTTCAAATAGTTTGTGTAGAGAGTTGTCACTTAAGGAGGTTGAATATCTTTTCCTTCCTTAATTGTTGGCTGTGCATAATGACTTCTAAGATTACAAAATGAAAAGGAAAAAAATGATCATTAATTTACAGTGGATAAACCTGACAAACTGTCTCAGCCAGAGGACCAAGATCACTATCAACAGTGCTATATTGATAGTATGTCCTATGGTACTAATGTGATGAGAATGACACTGGATGTTTAAGTTAAATAACATGTGCTATGCTAACATAATTACATTTTGTGGTCAGCATTTCTGTACTTTACTATAAATTGTCCATTAAAAAGGAAAAAAAAACCAAGGCATCTGAGTCCACAATTGGTCATGTCTGTGTCAGTTGAAGGGACACAAAAACAAAAGTTCCAGGGTCCACCCATCCCCAGCTCTCTTGCACCATTAGGAAGCATGAGTGAAGTTGTATTTCCCATACACTGAGGCAATACTATTGTTTTGTAACTATTGAGAGTTCAAGTGCTACACTTCTCATCAAAGTTTTATCAATATATTAGAGGATCAATTTATTTTAGTATTTTAAAAACTAAGCAATGAATATATAAGAAAGCAATTTCTCATTTGAGTAGCTTTCTCTAATCCCCTTTGAGTCTGAGATAATGCTCAACTGCAGTGTAGCTGTACCTACAGAAACCATAATGCAAAATGTGACCTTTTCCTACATGCAGAATGGTGGCAAGGAGCAGTGCCAGAAAAAGATGAGAAATTAATATTTTCTAAATTCAAATATAGTTCTTAACAAGTAACATTAAATTTCCAATGTTCCTAACATTTACATATTAAAAAAGCAATATGCATTAAGTATTTTTAAAGAATATGAAAAGTTTACTTTATTAATTGATGAGGATTTTGAATGTAAGAAATAAGATTCCAAGCATGTATTAAACTATGACAAAATCTATAAAAGTAAATGCTAATAAATCCAAATATTTTTATTTCAGTCAAATATTTCCATAGTCCACAGAGTTCATTTTTTTCAAACATTATAATTTATATAGAACATATCATATATACTTGGTATTATATCTTAATGAGCCGTATTTGCTATATTGCTGATATATTTGGAAAGGAGTTGAATTTATAAAATGTGTTACTCCAGAAGCATACATTATTCTACAACAGAGGGAAATTTTTCAAAAACAACACTTTCAGTTTGTTCAATCTTTTGTGCCACTCTTTTGAGAGAAGGCATAATAGTGGTATTTTGCCTTTGGATGTCATGGTTGGCGGCATGAAAAAAGTGCCTCATTATTTCAAGTGGGGAAAGACGTTAATGCTTCAACAAGCAAAATGACATAAGTATATCTCTATTACTCTTGAAGGAAATTAAAGATATTGCATTTTACATTAAAAGATAGTTTAAGCTGCACAATAGCCTGTGCCAAACAAATCAAGTTATGAGCACCCTATGCAAATATTTTCTTCATGAGGAAGAACTGAAACCACATATACTATACACAGACTACTCATCACCACTTTAGCTCAAGGGAAATATCAAAACCTATCTACTACCTTCAAAGAACGAAGTCCTGTAGAATCTAGATAAATTTTATTTCCATGTTGAAAGTGATACCTACAAAGAAAATTCCATTTGGAATGTATTATACAAACAATTTATCAATTCACTGTAGGCATCATCAATGTGATTCAGAAAGTTTGATGTTATTGTAACAGTTTGTTTAATATTAGGATTGGGTTTCTATAAAATCATTCCTCCAAAAAATATTTAAATTAAAAACGAAAGTAGTTCAAGCATGTTTTAACCAGTTGAATAAAAATCCATAATATTTTATCAATGAGAAGAACAGTACATTTCAAAAACACCCTTTTGTGGTTGACATTGTGTGCAGTAACTATGTTCTCTAAAAGAAAAAAGAAACAAAACAAAATTGAAAACAAAAAGCCCCTCCTGAATCTTATTCGACTGAACTGGGGAGATCATTGTCTAAGATAGTATGCTTCTTTTAACAACATATACTTACTTAATAAGAATTTTAAAATTAGGAAGGTCTGTGACTGTGCGAAATATCTGTACATGAACTAAGCCTCTTACCTATGGTTAGGTGGACAATACAGTTTCTACACATTAATTAATTATCCATAAGAAGAATTTCAGATCTTCAGCAAGGGATTCACTTACTGAATTTTCTAATAATGAAGCAATTTTCTAAGTCAAAATAGCATTAAAAACGTCTTCAACAATCATTTCAAGTGTAGTAGCTTTTTTCCCCAGATAGTGGCTGACACTGAAGCAGGTGCTATGGAATTCATGTTTTCAACATATGAAAATGAAGACATTTGCTGAGAACTTATGGAAATCAATCAAATCCATTATTATGTTGCTGCTCCAAAACAAGTATCCCCCCTCGGCATTAATTTCCTCTTAACCTATACTTGAGTTAAGAATTACACTGCTGAAATCTGGTTTCTTTTTCCATTAACCTACCTGTCTTCAAGGTGATAGAATTTATCCCTCTCTGCTACTAATCTTCATACTTCTCAAGTAATTAGAGTGGACCAAGTTTTTAAATCCCTTATCTGCTAACATTCTGCAATAAAGGAAAATTTGACTAATGTGGTACCTGAAAAAATGCAGTAAAGGTCTTCCCAGCCCCAGTGAAACTACTCCAAATGTCATGATTGCTCACTGCCACTGCTGAAAGTGTTGTCGTTTTATCAGTACCTGGCCCCAACTGCCTACATGGGAAAATAAATTAGATAGACTATATAGGATGGAAGAAGAAGTGAAAAAAAGGAAATAATATAGCTACAGAAACTGAAAAGTACTTTCTTTTTTCTCCTCTTATTCTTGTAGTCCCCACAATCAAAAGAACAATGGTTCTGATGCACTTACAATCATGACATAGTTCAGAAAGGAATCTCTTGTATTTTACATAGACAACCAATGAAACAGATATCTACATCTGAGAGCTGGGTAGAGAACAGATAGAGAATGTAAATGTTTCCTGTGTAGACAATTGGAACTTATTTTACTGTAAATAAATATTGCTTTACCCATCTTTCTTTGGCTTGTTTTCTTCCCTAGGAAATGTGGAATTTTCAGTGGAATCTCAGAATATTTTCTAGGTTTATTAAAAATTCAATATAGGAAGTATTCAATAATCATTCATTTTTAAAAGAAATAACACCAATATTCTTTACAATGTCAGCTTTTCATCCAGATTATTCTATACTGGTCTGCCTGGCTCTGATACTTTTTATTACTCAGACATGTTTCTTCTGCTATATGCATTTACTCTTTATTTCTGTTGTACTTTTTCCTATGTGTTTCTGTTCTAATAGCTATTAACTGGTCTTACATGTGCTCTTATTAATCCATATTGCATTCTTTGATACTCCTAAAATCAGTATTCAAAATTAATTCACCTGGCAACATTTAAATAACTTGCCTTCCTGCTGCTACTTCTTATATTATCTTCATCTCTTTGCACTACTACAATATACAGGAAATGATGATGTCTACTCTTTTCTCAACTTTACTTTTAGATTCAATTTTAAAGGCATCTCTTAAAATTAATTGGATTACATCCAACTGCAGCGAATTTAGTAGCTAAAATTAGTTTCACATATTTACCAAAGGAATACATTTTTATTCCACTCATTCTCAACCTTTGCCAGGAGCCCTTCTAAAAAAAAAAAGAACTAGAACTGAGCATTTTTTACTATATATTTCTCCCCATACACACTGCAAAAGCAGTATGTGGTAAGTTCCTTGATATGTGTTTTCTGGTTTCATGGAAGTCAGATTGCTCAACTACTGGAGCATATTTTGGTGGTATGTGAAGGTGAGAAAGCAGGAAAATTCATTATTTTGGTTCCCACTCAATTCACTAATATATACTTTCCCTGTCATGTAAGTTCCAGCTTCCTCCAAAGCATAACTGCAGGTAGTACAAGGGACAAAAAATAAGGGATATGAGTCAGGTTGCATAAACAAACACAATACCCACCAACCTGTGATAGAGCAAAGAAAGAAATCACAAATTATCGGCAAGAGGCAGTTGGAACTAGACTTGAGGTAAACAGACACACAAACAACATGTCAGCCATGATAAAGAGTGTAAATTTGAACAGATGTCACTTCTAGAGCAGCAGCAGGCAGATTAAACAAAATTGGCTTTGGATGAAATCCAAGGGAGAGGAAGAAAATATGAAGCCTGCAGGAGCACAGTGTCCAGCAGCTCTTCCATAGTAATCATAACTCAGCTGGGTAGAAAGAAACAAAACACCTGTTGGTTAAAAGGAAAAAAAAATCCACAAAACCCATGTTGATCAAATGAACTAAAAGTGTGGGGTTTTTTTGACAGACACAAGATCAGTGAGATTCTGAAATCAATAGTCTAAATAAACAGAAAGAGGGAGGCGGAGCCAACATGGCGGCGTGAGTAGGACAGTGGGAATCTCCTCCCAAAAACATATATACTTTTGAAAATACAACAAACACAACTAGCCCTAAAAGAGAGACCAGAAGACGCAGGACAGTGGCCAGACTGCAGCTACACCAGCGAGAACCCAGCGACTGGTGAAAGGGGTAAGATACAAGCCCCGGCCCTGCGGGACCCGAGCGCCCCTCCCCCCAGCTCCCGGCGGGAGAAGAGCAGGCAGAGCGGGAGGGAGACGGAGCCCAGGACTGCCGAGCACCCAGCCCCAGCCATCCGGGCCAGAGCGCAGACACAGTATACGCCCAGGGGGCCCTGGATACTGGGAGAACAGGGGGTAGACCTCAGAGCGGGTGCTGAAGCTGATGCCCCTGTGACAAAGAAAAGCGGGGGCTTTTTTGAAAGTCTTAAAGGGACAGGGACTTAACAGCTTGACGGAAACAACCCAGGTCACAGTACAGCAGCTGGAAATTACAGGGAAAACCGGGTGCACTAACCCCCTGGGCAACAGCTCCGAGACCCCTCACGGAGGCAAACAATCAAGCAGCCCCCCCATCCATCACCCCACCGGGCGCTGCGAAAGCAGAGAAGCAGCCTGAGACAAATTCCGCCCACAGAAAGGGAAATTTCTCCCTTCCGGCCAGGCAAGACACAAAGACCCACTCTACACGCAATTACCCAACACAAGCCACTAGGGGTCGCAGTTGCCCCAGTAAAGAAAGGCCAGTAGTAAGTGAAAATTTTGGCCCTCCCAGCTGACAGTCAATAGCACCTGTCAACATGAAAAGGCAAAAAAATATGATTCAGACAAGACTAACCCAGACAGCTTCGGCATCTGCTACATCTTCCCCTGAGAAGGAATCTGGGGAGATAGATTTAGCCAGTCTACCTGAAAAAGAATTCAAAACAAAAGTCATAACCATGCTGATGGACTTGCAGAGAAATATGCAAGAACTAAGGAAGGAGAATTCAGAAATAAAACAAGCTCTGGAAGGACTTCAAAACAGAATGGACGAGATGCAAGAGACCATTAATGGACTAGAAAACAGAGAACAGGAACGCAGAGAAGCTGATGCAGAGAGAGATAAAAGGATCTCCAGGAATGAAAGAATTTTAAGAGAGCTGAGTGATCAATATAAAAGAAATAATTTAAGAATCATAGGCATTCCAGAAGAAGTAGAGAGAGAAAAGGGGATAGAAAATGTCTTTGAAGAAATAATTGCTGAAAATTTCCCCAAACTAGGGGAAGAAATGGCCTCTCAGACCACAGAGGTACACAGAACTCCCATGACAAGGGATCCAAGGAGGGCAACACCAAGACACATAATAATTAAAATGGCAAAGATCAAAGACAAGGACAAAGTATTACAAGCAGCCAGAGAGAAAAAAAAGGTTACCTACAAAGGAAAACCCATCAGGCTATCATCAGACTTCTCAACAGAAACCCTACAGGCCAGAAGAGAATGGCATGATATACTTAATGCAATGAAACAGAAGGGCCTCGAACCAAGACTACTGTATCCAGCACGAATATCATTTAAATATGAAGGAGGGATTAAACAATTCCCAGACAAGCAAAAGTTGAGGGAATTTGCCTCCCACAAACCACCTCTACAGGGCATCCTACAGGGACTGCTCTAGATGGGAGCACTCCTAAAAAGAGCACACAACAAAACACCCAACATATGAAGAAGGGAGGAGGAGGAATAAGAAGGGAGAGAAATAAAGAATCATCAGATTGTGTTTATAATAGCTCAACAAGCGAGTTAAGTTAGACAGTAAGACAGTAAAGAAGCTAACCCTAAACCTTTGGTAACCACAAACTTAAAGCCTGCAATGGCAATAAATTCATACCTTTCAATAATCACCCTAAATGTAAATGGACTGAATGCACCAATCAAAAGACACAGAGTAATAGAATGGATAAAAAAGCAAGATCCATCCATATGCTGCTTACAAGAGACTCACCTCAAACCCAAAGACGCGCACAGACTTAAAGTCAAGGGATGGAAAAAGATATTTCAAGCAAACAACAGAGAGAAGAAAGCAGGTGTTGCAATTCTGGTATCAGACAAAACAGACTTCAAAATAAAGAAAGTAAAAAAAGACAAAGAAGGACATTACATAATGATAAAGGGCTCAGTCCATCAAGAGGATATAACCATTATAAATATATATGCACCCAATACAGGAGCACCAACATACCTGAAACAAATATTAACAGAACTAAAGGAGGAAATAGAATGCAATGCATTCATTCTAGGAGACTTCAACACACCACTCACTCCAAAGGACAGATCCACCAGACAGAAAATAAGTAAGGACACAGAGGCACTGAACAACACACTAGAACAGATGGACCTAATAGACATCTACAGAACTCTACATCCAAAAGCAACAGGATACACGTTCTTCTCAAGTGCACATGGAACATTCTCCAGAATAGACCACATACTAGGACACAAAAAGAGCCTCAGTAAATTCCAAAAGATTGAAATCCTACCAACCAACTTTTCAGACCACAAAGGCATTAAACTAGAAATAAACTGTTCAAAGAAAGCAAAAAGGCTCACAAACACATGGAGGCTAAACAACACGCTCCTAAATAATCAATGGATCAATGACCAAATCAAAATGGAGATCCAGCAATATATGGAAACAAATGACAACAACAACACTAAGCCCCAACTTCTGTGGGACGCAGCAAAAGCAGTCTTAAGAGGAAAGTATATAGCACTCCAAGCATATTTAAAAAAGGAAGAGCAATCCCAAATGAACGGTCTAATGTCACAACTATCAAAATTGGAAAAAGAAGAACAAATGAGGCCTAAGGTCAGCAGAAGGAGGGACATAATAAAGATCAGAGAAGAAATAAATAAAATTGAGAAGAATAAAACAATAGCAAAAATCAATGAAACCAAGAGCTGGTTCTTCGAGAAAATAAACAAAATAGATAAGCCTCTAGCCAGACTTATTAAGAGGAAAAGAGAGTCAACACAAATCAACAGTATCAGAAATGAGAAAGGAAAAATCACAACAGATCCCGCAGAAATACAAAGAATTATTAGAGACTACTATGAAAACCTATATGCTAACAAGCTGGGAAACCTAGGAGAAATGGACAACTTCCTAGAAAAATACAACCTTCCAAGACTGACCCAAAAAGAAACAGAAAATCTAAACAGACCAATTACCAGCAACGAAATTGAAGCGGTAATCAAAAAACTACCAAAGAACAAAACCCCCGGGCCAGATGGATTTACCTCGGAATTTTATCAGACATACAGGGAAGACATAATACCCATTCTCCTTAAAGTTTTCCAAGAAATAGAAGAGGAGGGGATACTCCCAAACTCATTCTATGAAGCTAACATCACCCTAATACCAAAACCAGGCAAAGACACCACCAAAAAAGAAAACTATAGACCAATATCCCTGATGAACGTAGACGCAAAAATACTCAACAAAATTTTAGCAAACCGAATTCAAAAATACATCAAAACCATCGTACACCATGACCAAGTGGGATTCATCCCAGGGATGCAAGGATGGCACAACATTCGAAAGTCCATCAATATCATCCACCACATCAACAAAAAGAAAGACAAAAACCACATGATCATCTCCATAGATGCTGAAAAAGCATTTGACAAAGTTCAACATCCATTCATGATAAAAACTCTCAGCAAAATGGGAATAGAGGGCAAGTACCTCAACATAATAAAGGCCATCTATGAAAAACCCACAGCCAACATTATATTGAATAGCGAGAAGCTGAAAGCATTTCCGCTGAGATCGGGAACTAGACAGGGATGCCCACTCTCCCCACTGTTATTTAACATTGTACTAGAGGTCCTAGCCACGGCAATCAGACAAAACAAAAAAATACAAGGAATCCAGATTGGAAAAGAAGAAGTCAAACTGTCACTATTTGCAGATGACATGATACTGTACATAAAAAACCCTAAAGACTCCACCCCAGAACTACTAGAACTGATATCGGAATACAGCAAAGTTGCAGGATACAAAATCAACACACAGAAATCTGTGGCTTTCCTATATACCAACAATGAACCAACAGAAAGAGAAATCAGGAAAACAACTCCATTCACAATTGCATCAAAAAAAATAAAATACCTAGGAATAAACCTAACCAAAGAAGTGAAAGACTTATATTCTGAAAACTACAAGTCACTCTTAAAAGAAATTAAAGGGGACACTAACAGATGGAAACGCATCCCATGCTCATGGCTAGGAAGAATTAATATCGTCAAAATGGCCATCCTGCCCAAAGCAATATACAGATTTGATGCAATCCCTATGAAACTACCAGCAACATTCTTCAATGAACTGGATCAAATAATTCAAAAATTCATATGGAACCACCAAAGACCCCGAATAGCCAAAGCAATCCTGAGAAAGAAGAATAAAGTAGGGGGGATCTCACTCCCCAACTTCAAGCTCTATTATAAAGCCATAGTAATCAAGACAATTTGGTACTGGCACAAGAACAGAGCCACAGACCAATGGAACAGACTAGAGAATCCAGACATTAACTCAGACATATATGGTCAATTAATATTTGATAAAGGAGCCATGGACATACAATGGCGAAATGACAGTCTCTTCAACAGATGGTGCTGGCAAAACTGGACAGCTACATGTAGGAGAATGAAACTGGACCATCGTCTAACCCCATATACAAAAGTAAACTCAAAATGGATCAAAGACCTGAATGTAAGTCATGAAACCATTAAACTCTTGGAAGAAAACATAGGCACAAACCTCTTAGACATAAACATGAGTGACCTCTTCTTGAACATATCTCCCCAGGCAAGGAAAACAACAGCAAAAATGAACAAGTGGGACTATATTAAGCTGAAAAGCTTCTGTACAGCAAAAGACACCATCAATAGAACAAAAAGAAACCCTACAGTATGGGAGAATATCTTTGAAAATGACACATCCGATAAAGGCTTGACGTCCAGAATATATAAAGAGCTCACACGCCTCAACAAACAAAAAACAAATAACCCAATTAAAAAATGGGCAAAGGAACTGAACAGACGGTTCTCCAAAAAAGAAATACAGATGGCCAACAGACACATGAAAAGATGCTCCACATCGCTAATTATCAGAGAAATGCAAATTAAAACTACAATGAGGTATCACCTCACACCAGTAAGGATGGCTGCCATCCAAAAGACAAACAACAACAAATGTTGGCGAGGCTGTGGAGAAAGGGGAACCCTCCTACACTGCTGGTGGGAATGTAAACTTGTTCAACCATTGTGGAAAGCAGTATGGAGGTACATCAAAATGCTCAAAACAGACTTACCATTTGACCCAGGAATTGCACTCCTAGGAATTTACCCTAAGAATGCAGCAATCAAGTATGAGAAAGATCAGTGCACCCCTATGTTTATCGCAGCACTATTTACAATAGCCAAGAATTGGAAGCAACCTAAATGTCCATCGATAGATGAATGGATAAAGAAGATGTGGTACATATACACAATGGAATACTACTCAGCCATAAGAAAAGGGCAAATCCAACCATTTGCAGCAACATGGATGGAGCTGGAGGGTATTTTGCTCAGTGAAACAAGCCAAGCAGAGAAAGAGAAATACCAAATGATTTCACTCATCTGTGGAATATAAGAACAAAGGAAAAACTGAAGGAACAAAACAGCAGCAGAATCACAGAACTCAAGAATGGACTAACAGGTACCAAAGGGAAAGGGACTGGGGAGGATGGGTGGGTAGGGAGGGATAAGGGGGGGAGAAGTAGGGGGGTATTAAGATTAGCATCCATAGCGGGGTGGGAGAAAGGGGAGGGCTGTACAACACAGAGAAGACAAGTAGTGATTCTACAACAGGTTGCTACGCTGATGGACAGTGACTGTAAAGGAGTATATAGGGGGGACCTGGTATAGGGGAGAGCCTAGTAAACAAAGTATTCGTAAGTATTCGTCATGTAAGTGTAGATTAATGATTAAAAAAAAAAAAATGCAGTTCCTATGTGGTGACCTCTAATGAGTTCTACACAATAATATAAAGGACATATAAAAGTGTAGGCAAAGGGTCTGTTTGTGTTTATACAGAGGATCAAAGCCTAATTTGGCTACCCCGAAAATGAACTAAGAAACGATATGAAAGAGAACTTCCAACATCAGCACTCTCTGGAAGACTCATGCCAGAAGATGATCATCAAAAAACCCCAGCAAAGATCCACGCACTGCTACAGGTGTAGATGCACTCATCCCACCAGCTCCTGGACTTGCCATGGGAATGAAGGAGATATCTAAGCTGGCCTGTGCATACAGTAAAACAACAAATTTGACTGGATCTATACTGTTGGAACTCAACCAAGAATTAGGAGAAGTGCAAATTGTAGCGCTCCAAAATCTTACAACTACAGACTATTTACTGTTAAAAGAACATATGGGATGTGAACAGTGCCCAGGAATGGGTTGTTTTAATTTGTCTGATTTTTCTCAAACTATTCAAATTCAGTTAGATAATAACCATCATATCATTGATAAGTTTTCACAAATGCCTAGGGTGCCTAACTGGTTTTCTTGGTTTCACTGGAGATGGCTGGTAATTACAGGTATGCTTTGGTTATGTAACTATACTCCTATTATGTTAATGTGTGTGCGCAATTTAAGTAGTAGCTTAAAATATATACATGCTGAAGTTACTCTACAAGAAGATATGTCAAAGAAATAATCAATCTTCCCATGTTTTCTCCCGCCTGCTACTTCTATAGCTTTTCTTCTTCCTTCCTAATTACAACGAATTCTTAAATAGAATTCGTGCCTCATATCAAATTTACCGAGTATCATAACTCCTCCAAGTGGTAAAGATACCTCAAGACAAATGCTGGGCATAGAAGCCACAGGGCATAAATATGCAAAGAAATAAAAAGCTAACCATTTCAAACAATAAGGCTTCTCTCTCACTTACCAACTTCACATTTCCCTGTGTGGCCCCGGAAGATGACTGGTTAGCCAGAGACGGGTAAGATTCCTCAAGGGAGGAACAACCTAAGACAGGCACAGTCGCTGGGGGGTCATCAGGTGAGAAATTGGGGATCAACAGAGGTGAGGCTTAGAACCTCACCCCCCCTGTTCTGAGAGAAATCTTCTGCATATGTGGATGTTTTATTGCCCTTGTCTAGCTTGGATTAACACATAGTCTACAGGCACACACCTGATCATATACATTTGCTCTCTTACAACACTAAACTATGTTTTCTACCTTTATGTTGTATCTACCTACCACTTCAGCATCTTATTAAAAATAATAAAGAGAGAAATGTGGTATCCACATATAAATCAAGTATAAAAATCAAATGTGTATTCATATTTGAACTGACTGTTTATAGTTCATAATGCATGAGCAAAACCAAAAGTTTCTGTGATGACTGCCCTTGTACTGTTCACCATGTAACTTATTCACTATGTAAGAATTTGTTCTCCATGTAAGAACTTGTTCGTTATGCTTCAGAAGATTGGAGACTGACGAAAATTAGGCTTGGGGTGGATTAATGATTGTGCATTGAGCATTGACTCCCCTATACAGAATTTTATTGTTGTTAACAACCATTTGATCAATAAAAATGAGAGATGCCCTAACAACAACAACCAAGAAAAAGTACACACTTCCAATTGTAAAATAAATAAGCAACCGGGATGTAATGTATAGCATAAGGAATATAGTCAAAATATTGTAACAACTTGGTATGGTGATAGCTGGTACTTAGAATTATCATGTATATAAATGTTGAATCACTGTGTTGTACACCTGAAACTAATGTAATGTAATACTGTGTGTCAACTGCCCTTCAATAAAAAAAAAAAAAAAAAAAAAAAAAAAAAAATAAATAAATAAACAGAAAGATGTCAATGGGATGCTCATTTATCAATCTTCCCCATATATCATGACATTGATTCTATTAGTAGATGTGTTATTATTGTGTCATTAGCTGGACAATGTTATGGGAAAATCCTATCAATTTTATGCACATCAGAAATAAGCCTTGGGATTTCGATTACTTTGGTAACCATTTATATATTTTTGTCCAGTCTGGTTATGATTTTGAAGACAACTCTAAAACAAAATAATTGTGTGCATATATATTGGCACTAACCATGGTTTTAAATCATAATATGATATATAGTTTTAAATAGATTACTTTTCAAGTCATCTTTCTCTATTCATCCCAATCTATGGAAGTCCCCTGAACACAATTATGTTCTCCCATATTCAGGTTTCCTACATAAAGTGAACTGGCCATTAATGGCTAATTTTTCTAACCAGTCAAATATGTATAATATGCCTAACTTAAGGAGTTTTATAAGGATTAATTATAATAGCTTAAGTTAAAATACTTAATAAACTGTAAAGTACTACACACATGGTAGTAATTGTTTTTCTAAGTACAAACATGAGAAACAAGGATATCCAGTGCCTAGTATGTACACAATGAACAAGACAATAAGTAGTTACTCTCTGTTTTTGAGCAAGTACAATGTGCCCAGGACTTTGCTAAATTATTTGCATGCATTATCTCATTCACTTTTTCCAACAGCTCAATTAGATAGGTACTATTACTAATTTTACAAATGAGAAAATTGAGACTCAGGATGGTTAACTAACTTTTTCAGTGATGAACACCTAGAGTAGGATATATTCAAGGTTATCTGAATCCAAAGCTGATACAACCCTCCCTTGCCTCCAAGTGAATGGGTGATACCAAGATATAAGGTACTATCCTTGCTTTTCAGATATTTTCAGTTGTGTTAAGGAAACTACAAGCAACTGTCTCTGAAATTCTTTACCCTTCCTCTATGTGATATATCAAAATAGTTATTTAATTTTGTTTTTTGTGAAGTGGTTAATAACTTTAAAAACTTTTTGATGTTTAGAACATCTAAGACAGTTGTCCTTGCTTATCCAGGAGTACATATCAGTATTTCCTGAGTTACATTTTAAAAACACACACATTTGGGAATCACCAGCAGAAGTTATGATTTAGTGTTCTTGGTTGAAAACCAGTGTCCTACAAAAAATCACTACCATACACACTAAACGAACTAAGTTCAAAAAGCAGGATGATAAAGTGGTTTAAACTGATTCCAAAGAGTAAAACAAGCAAACAAACTAAAATAATTATGAACTCCTGTGACTAAAGAATGTTGCATTAAATTAATTTATTTTATTTATTTATATATTTATTTATTTTTCTATGAAAGCACATCATAAATGATTTTATTAGTAATACATATTGTATGGACATCATATACTATATTGTATTTTAATCATATCTTACTATGAGTGCACTTATTTTTTTATATATCTATATTTAATTAAGGTATCACTGATATACAATCTTACAAAGGTTTCATATGAACATGTGGTTTCAACATTCACCCATATTATCGAGCCCCCCCACACCATTGCAGTCACTGTCTCTCAGTGTAGTAAGATGCTATAGAGTCATTAACTGTCTTCTCCATGCTATACTGCCTTCCCCGTGACCTACCAATACTGTGAGTACGAATTATAATGCCCCTTAATCCCCTCTCCCTCCCTCCTCACCCATTCTCCCCAGCCCCTTCCCTTTGGAAACCACTAGTCCCCTCTTGGAGTCGGTGAGTCTGCTGCTGGTTTGTTCCTTCAGTTTTGCTTTGTTGTTGTACTGCACAAATGAGTGAAATCACTTGGTATTTGTCTTTCTCTGCCTGGCTTATTTCACTAAGTATAATACCCTATAGCTCCATCCATGTTGTTGGAAATGGTAGGATTTGTTTTCTATTTATCGCCAAATAATCCATTGTGTGTATGTACCACCTCTTCTTTATCCATTAATCTACTGAAGGTCACTTAGGTTGCTTCCATTTCTTGGCTATTGTAAATAGCGTTGTGATAAACATAGGGGTGCATATGTCTTTTTGAATCAGGTGTCTTGTTTTCTTAACTTTTAGGCTTTTTAAACAAAAGTATTTCATTGCCTATTTTGATTTGGAGAAGACAGAACATAAGAGAACAGGATGAATTTATGAGAGTGGGGAAAGGAGAGTGTTTCAGCTAGAAATGGATGAAAGAGATAAACAGAAGGTGTTTTTGTAATGAAAGAGACAACAACCATGTTTATTGGACAAAAGGACAAGGCTAGACTGAAAGGTTGAAGAAAGAGGCATGTTCTTGTGTTGGAAGTAAGATTTTGGAGGAGGTTTGACTTGTGTGGTAGTGTGGTAAAGGGAAATAGTTCAAAGTCAAGCCTAGTGATCAAAGATAATGATAAAGGTGAGATTGCCATCAAATCATTATGGTACCAACTCACAGAGATTTCTTTCAATTTTCAACTATTCAGGTGTAACAGTGAGTGTGGCAGAAGGTTGAATTAATACAGGGCTGGAGATTTTGAAGGATAAATGCAAAATCAGGACAAGTGGGCAAGAAAATTGAGGGTGATAGTAAGAAAATGAAATGGTATGTCACAGAGGAATATAGTGAGCAAGAAAAGAAATAAATTCTTGAGGGGTTATCATCAGGCTATCAGCATACTTCTCAGCAGAAACTTTACAGGCCAGAAGGAAGTGGCATGAAATATTGAATGTGTTAAAACAGAAGGACCTTCAACTAAGAATTCCTCTACCCCGCAAGATTATCATTCAAATTTGAAGCAGGGATTAAACAATTTCCAGATAAATGAAGATTCAAAGAATTTATAACCACTAAACCAGCATTACAGGATATGTTAAAGGAATTCTGTAGATAGAAATATTCTTAAATCTAAGAGTTTCCACCAGTGAAATAAACCCACAGTAAACATAGTAGACCAACTACTTACCAAGCAAGTATGAAATTAAAACAAAACAAAAGTAATAAAACCAACCATACAAAAAATCAGTTAAGAGATACACAAAAAAATACAGATTATGACATCTAATATATAAAGTATAAAGGAGGAAGAAGAAGAAAAAAATACTTTTAGATTGTGTTTGAAATAGGGCAATGATCAATTTAATATAGACTGATACATAGTCAGGAAGCTATCCTTCAACTTTATTGTAACCACAAACCTAAAGCCTATAATACATACACAAAAAAGTAGAACACAGAAATCCAGTCCCAACATTATAGAAAACTATCAAAAAGAAGGGAAGAGTATAAGAAAGGATGGAAGGAACAGAGAGGAGCAATAAAACAACCAGGAAACAATTAATAAAATGGCAGTAAGTACATAAGTACATACCTGTCAATAATTACCTTAAATGCAAGTGAACTGAATGCACCAATCACAAGGCATAGAGTGGCACCATGGATAAGAAAACAAAATCCATCTATATGCTGACTACACGAGACTCATTTCAGATCCAAAGACATACACAGACTAAAAATGAAGGGATAGAAATATATTTCATGCAAATAATAGGGAGAAAAAAAGTACAAGTAGGAGTACTTGTATCAGACAAATAGACTTCAAAACAAAGAAAGTAGCAAGAGAAAAAGGAGGACGTGCTATAATGATAAAGGGGTCAGTCCAACAAGAGGACATAACCATTATAAATATCTGTGCACCCAACATAGAAGCACCTAAATATGTAGAACAAATACTAACAGAATTAAACAGGGAAATAGATTGCAACTCATTCACTTTAGGAGATTTTAACACATGACTCATATCAATGGACAGTTGAGTAGACAAAAAATAAATAAGGAAACAGAGGCACTGAACAACACATTAGATCGGATGGACTTATCAGATATCTACAGAACATTCCACCCAAAAGCAGCAGGATACACATTCTTCTCAAGCGTACATGGAACATTCTCCAGAATAGATCACATATGAAGCTACAAAAAGAGCCCCAGTAAATTAAAAAAGACTGAAATTGCATCAAGCAGCTTCTCTAAGCACAGTGGTATAAAACTAGAAATAAGTTATACAAGATAAACAAAAAAGCCTAACATGGAAGTTAAGCAACATGTTTCTAAATGATCAATGGATCAATGACCAAATTAAACAGAAATCAAGCAATACATGGAGACAAACAAAAACAAAAATTCAACAGTCCAAAATTTTTGGGACATGGCAAATCAATTCTAAGATGGAAGTACATAGCAATGCAGGCCTACCTCAAGAAACAAGAACAATCCCAAATTAACAGTCTAAACTCACACTTAAAGAAACTAGAAAAAGAGTAATAATCAAAGTTAGTGGAAGGAAGGACATAATGAAGATCAGAGCAGAAAAAAATAAAATAGTGAAGAATAAAACAATAGAAAAGAATCAACAAAAACAAGAACTGGTTCTTTGTGAAAATAATCAAAATAGATGAAACCCTAGCCAGATCAAGAAAAAAAGAGAGAGTATGCAAATAAAATCAGAAATATAAAAGGAATAGTCACAACAGACACCATAGAAATACAAAGAATTATTAGAGAATTCAATGAAAAATTATATCCCAATAAACTCGACAACCTAAAAGAAATGAACAAATTCCTAGAAAAATACAACCTTCCAAGAATGACCCTAAAAAAAAAAAAAAGAAAATCTGAACAGACCAATTACCAGAAATGGATTTGAATTGGTAATCAAATAACTCCTTACAACAAAATCCAGGATCAGATAGGTTCACAGCTGAATTCTAACAAACATTTAGAGAAGAGCTAATACCCATAACTTCTTAAAGTATCCCAAAAGATAAAAGAGGATGTAATACTTCCAAACTCATTCTATGAGGCTAAGCATCATTCTAACAACAAAAACCAAACAGTACAAAAAAAGAAAACTTTAGGCCAATATCCCTGATGAACATAGATGCAAAAATCCTCAACAAAATATTAGCAAACAAAAATCAAAATCACAAAAGAAGGATCATCCATCATGACCAAGTGGGATTTATTTCAGGGATGTAAGGATGGTATAATATTCATAAATCAATCAGTATCATATACCACATTAACAAAAAAAGGATAAAAAATCACATGATCATCTCAATAGATGCTGAAAAAGCATATGACAAAATTCAAGATCCATTCATGATAAAAACTCTCAACAAAATGGGTACACAGGGCATGTACCTCAACATAACAAAGGTCATATATAACAAATCAATATTATATTTAATGGAGAAAAGCTGAAAGCTTTTCCTCTAAGATCAGGAACAATACAAAGACATTCACTCTCACCACTCTTATTCAACATAGTACTGGAGATCCTAGCCATCACAATCAGACAAGACAAAGAGATAAAAGGCATCTAAATTGGTAAGGAAGAAGTTAAACTGTCACTATTTGCAGGTGACATGATATTATATACAGAAAATCCTAAAGACTCCACCAAAAAACTATTAAAACTAATAACTAGATTCAGTAAAGTTGCAGGATACAAAATTAATGCAAAGAAATCTGTTGCATTCCTATATACTAACAACAAACTAGCAGAAAGAGAAATCAGGAAAACAACTCCATTTGCAATTGCATGAAAAAGAATAAAATACATTGGAATTAACCTAACCAAGGAGGTAAAAATCCGATACTCTGAAAACTATAAGATCCTCATGAGAGAAATTAAAGAAGACACCAATAAATGGAAATCTATTCCATGCTCACAGATAGAAAGACTTCATATTGTCAACGTGGCCATCCTGTCCAAAAAAATTTACAGATTCAATGCAATCCCTATCAAAATACCAATAGCATTCTTCAATGACCTAGAAAAAATAGTTCTAATATTCATATGGAACCACAAAAAAACCCTGAATAGCCAAAGCCATTCCTATGAAAGATGAACAAAGCTGGAGATATTATGCTCCCTGACTTCAAACTATACTACAAAGCTATGGTAATCAAATCAGTATGGTACTGGCCAAGAACAGACCTGGCAACAGAACAGAGAGCCCAGATATAAACCCACACATATATGGTCAATTACTATATTACAAAGAAGCAATGAATATATACAATGGGGAAAACACAGCCTCTTCAATAACTGGTGTTGGGAAAACTGGACAGCTACATGCAAGAGAATGGAACTGGGTTATTGCCTAACTCCATACACAAAAGTAAACTCTAAATGGATCAAAGACTTCAATGTTAAGACATGAAACCATAAAACTCTTAGAAGAAACTATAGGCAAAAATCTCTTGAACATAAGTAAGAGCAATATTCTCCTGGACACATCCCCCTAGGGAAGTAAAACAAAATAAAAATTTTTTGAACAAGGGTACTACATCAAACTAAAAAGCTTCTCATATATCAAAGGACACCATCAACAGAACAAAAAGTCAACCTACAGTATTGGAGAACATATTTGTAAGTGATTCATCTGATAAGGGTTTAATGTCCAAAATATTTAAAGAACACATATGCCTTGATAACAAAAAAAACAAATAAATGATTAACAAATGGGCACAGGACCTGAACAGACATTTCTCCATGGAAGAAATACAGATGGTCAACAGGAACATGAAAAGATACTCCACATCAGTGAAATTCAAATCAAAACCACAATGACATATCACCTCATACCAGTTAGGATAGCCACTATCCAAAAGACAAGAAATAATAAGTGTCTGCAAGGATGTGGAGAAATGGGTTCCCTCCTATATTGTTGGTGGGAATATCAACTGGTGCAACTGCTATAGAAAGCAGTCTGGAGGTTCCTCACAAAACTAAAAATAGAAATAGAAATACCATTTGATCCAGCAATTCCACTCCTAGGAATTTAGCTAAAGAAAACAAAATCCCTGATTTTTAAAGTTATATGCAACCCTATGTTTATTGCCACATTATTTACAATAGTCAAGATATAGAAGCAAACAGTGTGTCCATCAACAGATGAATGGATAAAGAAGAGGTGATACATATACACAATGGAATATTACTCAGCCATAATAAAAAGAAATCTTGCCATTTGCAACAACATGGATGGATCTAGAGGGTATTATGCTAAGTGAAATAAGCAGGCAGAAAAAGATGAAATACCATATGATTTCACTTATTTGTGGAGTATAAAAACATTGCAAAACAGAATGAACAAAAGAGCAGTAGACTTATAGCCACTGAAAACTGACTAGTGGTTGCCATGGGGGAGGTGTTGAGGTGGGAGCGTGAAGAGGATAAAGGGGCACAAAAATTCTCAATCATAATGTAAGTTGATCATGGGGATAGTAGTACATCATGGAGAACATAGTCAATGATTCAGTAACATCTTTCTATGTTGACAGTAACTGTACTAGTGGAGGGGTGAGGATTTCATAATATGGGTAATGATTGAACCACTGTATTCTATATTTAAAACCAATATAAGATTGTATATCAATGATACTTCAATAAAATAAATTCATGAGGGGTTAATAAAGGGGGAGAAAATGAAGTGCCCAGGAATTGGCATACTCAGTGAGGTCACAGATCATATCCAGAGGGGAGGAGAAAGAGAGAACAGAAATTAGAAGGGGTCCTAGAAAGTAAATAATTTGAATTCAGAATTTCATAACTGGTACAGTAATGAGCAATGGCAAGATTCATAATGTGGGAGTGACTGCTGAAGTGGCATGAGAAAGAAAAACAGTAGTTATTCATTTTACATGTAAATATAGAATCCACTGAACATGATGGCAGGGATTGGGGTACAGAAGGAAATCGTGAGAACCAATATCTTTAATGAATATTAAATAGTGACCAGAAGTTTTTTGAAAGTCACAGACAAGGTGTATTAAGAAATATATACAGCTGGATGGCTGAGATATCAGAATAATGCCTTAGCATGAGAACAGGGCAGTTACCATTTGAATGGAATATTTGTACTAAAAGTTATGTAGTCCTATCTCATTATCTTGTGGCACATGGACCAAGGGGCTTTTGCAGGTGTATGAATTAAAATCCTTGATTGTAATATAAACCTGGAAAGTAAAAGAACTGAAGCAACTCTGGAATCTTAAGGAGTAGGAGCTAATGGGTGGTCTCATTAACAAAACCCCTTGTTGAAATGAATGAACACCAACCATTTTGGCCCTTGGGTTATTCCATTCTCAAGATTCAAATCCAGGGAGAAAGTATCTGATTGGCCTAATTTGTATTATATACATGACATTTTCGGCTGGGGATGACCCTGTCCATTTAAGATCCACCTATATATGCTTGAAACCCTATCTCAAATGTAGTGAAGGGCATTGCATCCTTCTAAATATCTTTGTGGTGATGTACTTAGGTTATTCTTGGTTATTCTTGTCTCATATTTTTGTTTTTAAAAATGGGCAACACGCTAGTGACCTTCTTACTGCTATTCTCTTGCCTTCTGAAATTGCTGTCATCAAAATTGAGGCTTTCACTAAAAAGACTGAACCTGAGTAACAGGGAAATGCCTTAGCTGACTTTCATGCAAAGGCAGCAGCAGCAGAATCTATAAAAACTGTAGAACATGTGGATGAAGTCAGTTCTATTTCTGCACAAGATGGCCCCTATGGCCAGACTTTTGCTGTCCTGATGTCCTTGCAGCTTGGAAACAGTCTGCTCCAGAATCAGAGAAATTAAATGGGCAAACATATGTTTTAAGTTAAATGGTCAGTGCTATGGGAAACCAAAGATAACTTCTGGGTACTTCCTGGCTCCCAGGCAAACCCCATTTTTCAGTTTTTACATTACTACACCCTTCATGTTGCATTTAAGATAACTCAAATTATGAATGGACATTGTTGGAGAGATCTCTTTAAGATTGCAAAAACAGTTTACCGCCAATGTCTGACCTATCGGGGCAATAATCCTGGAAAAACCATTTTTGTCCCTAAAGGCTTCAGACCTCCTATTTCTGGACCCCTTTTGAACACCTGCAGCTGGACTTCATTCAAAGTCTACATATTTTGAGTTATCAATATATTCTCGTTATTGTATGTATATATTTTTCTGTTAGATTGAAGCCTTTCTCTGGCTCACAATGGCAAAGAAACTTACGAAACATGTTTCTCACTTTGGGTATACCTTCCACAATCTCCAGTGATCAAGGCACACACTTTACTGGGCAAATCATGTAAACCTTAACAAAAACCTTGCAAACTTCTTGGAATTTTCACTGTCCTTATCACCCTCAGTTATCAGGCAAGGTCAAGAGAACTAATGGGATCCTCAAACTCAAAATCTCTAAACCTGCTGAAAACTACTAGACTCCCTTGGACTAAGGTGTTGCATTTGGCCTTGTTGACTATTTGCAGTACCCCCTTTAGGAAACCTAAACCTAAACACTCCAGAAGAGATAGTCACTGGTAGACCAATGCTCATTGATGCACAACTTTCTGCTGATCCCTTGTTATCCCTTGTTATGCTAATATGTCCAACTACTGTAAGTCTTTAATGTCTTATGCCAAAGCCTATCACCAAACAGGTTAAAGAAGCCTTTCTGGATCCCAATTTGAAGGATCCTGTTTGATATAGCCTGGAGCCTGGTGACTGAATATTCTGAAAAGCTCATTAGAGGAAAACAGCTGTCAAATCCTGTTGGAAGGGACTTTACCAAATGCTCCTGGCCAGACACTGCCACAAAACTAGAAGATACTGAGTCTTGAGTGCACATTTCAGAGATAAAGAAGCCTCCACCTGAGATCTGATCATATACAGCATGGAGACCTCCAAATCAAATTGACAAGTAAGAGAAATAGCTGACATTGAGGTAGACTGTTTTTGCCCAAGACACTGGATCAAGGCTTCATACCAAATGTGAAACCATTTCTTCTCTTTCCTTCCTTTACTTTGGTATTGGCCTGGAAAGATAATGTCCTCATTCATATATCTCAGGCCACTGCTAAAGGGCGGGTAACCTTTCAGACTGCTGCATTTGTCATTAATGATTCTGGTCTGTCCATGATGCTGGAGACCTCTTGGTCCATCCTATGACCAATTTTTCTTCTATTCTCAATGGCAGCACAAACTATGATCATTCTCCCATAGAAGTCTCTTACTGAGTGCAACTCTGTAGCCTGAAAATCCAATACATTATTTCTACCATTTTCTAATTCTAATTGTGCTTGTCCAACTAGATACAAATACATACTTAAATCTCAGTTTATTTGCACCTCCATGTTCTTGTGATTATCTAGCTCAGATGTGTCCTTAATCACTAAGGGATGCCACCAGCAGCACCCATCTTTAGAAGATTTTTAGAATAACTCTTTATTTCAGGCTATGAAATATACTTCCTGAATGCACTGAAAACCTAATTGACCCTTAGCTTGAATGGGTAAATGCAGCAATCCCTATGAAAAACAATACCAGCTTGATGGCAATGGTTTGTGCCAGAACAGTTTTTCTTTGTCTGTGGTGGCTATCATTCTCTTTGGGCCTTTGAATGCATAAATAGGGGGCCCATAGCCAGGAGATGCCTTTTAGGTTATATAACTTTGCCTCTAACTTTCCACAAACAGAGACAGCTCATGTGAACACCCCAGAATTTACATCATTGAGATAGAAAGAACCTACTAGGAGGTGTTCGTGACAAAAGATTCACTTCCTTTGGGGGGGCCATCCTTCCCTGATTAGGAGTAAAGGTAAATGAGAATATGATCAGAAACCTCTCCTTAACTTGAGAACATTGCAGAATCCACTGCTAAAACAATAGCTGCCCAACAAAGATCCTTAGACTCCCTGGCCAAAGTTGTCCTTGATACCAGGTTAGCCCTTAGTTACCTTTTAGCTGAGCAGGGAGGTATCTGTGCTGTGGCCATCACCAGTTGCTGCACCTGGATTGGAGTTGATGGCTTAAAGGTGCAGTCCAAACCCTCAGAATTATCCTGCTTATAATAATCATAATAATCTCCTTGGTGCATTATAGTCTCTTAACAGCTTTAAGTCTGTTTGCAACCACTAACCATTAAGCAAATGATCTCCCTGAGACTGGAATATCAGAAAAGGAATGAAGAGAATGAACGACTTAAACCTGGTAGGCCTGACCTGTGAATATCAGAGGGATTAAACAAAACACCGTGACCTATGCATACCACACAAAGGATCAACAAAAGCTGTGAGTGGTAGCTGAGAGAGGTGCTAATGCCTTAAATTTTGATCACATCTCTCAGTTAAACTGAGAGGATGGTAAAAAGGGAGAAATTGTTAAAAAAGGGCACAACAGGCCCCAAATGGAGTCAGCAAACCAATACTTCATACCTAACCTATTTGCAGAAGTGTAAACCTTTAACCAGTCAACCTGGAACTACCTGGCCAATGCCAGTGAGGCAATCTGCCAGGCCCACCCCTTCCATTCCCCTTAGGAGGACAACCTTGCCTGAAACAATGCATCCTTTGCTAATAATTTCATTTTTTCCACCTCTTTCCACCTTTAAAAAAACATTTCCTTTTCTATAGCTCAGCAGAGGTCCTTTCTATTTACGAGAGGAGATGATGCCTGATTCATGAATCACTGAATGAACCAATTTGATCTTTAAATTTACTTATTTGAATCTTTTTTAAGAATAGCTTGAATTTTTTCATATAGAAAGTCAGTTTTCTAAAAACTATTTATGAAACAGTGTATCACAAAATTTTAATACATCAATTGCTTTTTCTGAACTTTCTTTCATAATATTATACTTACAGTAGTTTTTCCTGTGAATTGCAATAAATTTCTAATCCTCAGAGACCAGGACTATGGGAAAATGCTTTGCCTTCTAGTTTTGTATCCAACTTGTAAACTAGTTTCAACAACTTAGGGTGCTTTGCTCCCATTTTGGGAGAAGCCTTAGAGCTGAAGGAGGTACTTTTATTGTCAGTGAAATGCTGCCATAGACTGAGAGCAGGATTCAGGCTACTTTGGAATGTAGTCTTACTCTCACTCAGTGTTTGGGTTACATGTTGTGCTTTCATTAAGGCATGGCTTGGTCCAAAGTTGAAGAGAGAAAAGCCAAGATCTGTTTCTATCTCTATATCCTATGTCCTGTTTGAGTCAAGTTTTGGCAGCATGTGGGCTATAAAATATACTTTTATAAGAATGCACTGTATTTTTAATTTCAGTCATATATTTTAGGTACTGTTGCAGATTTTTTTAACAGATAATTTCTAGGAAACAATAAGATGGAAAATCTGCCAATTCTGCTCTACTGTTTTTCTTAGAAGCTGAAGTTCCCATTTAAGACCATATATAAAAAGGCTTTAGAATAAAACCACTGATAAAGTTAATTTATATATCAAGAATGACAATATGGAGGCTACAGCAGTGGCCTGGAATACATCACAAATCTAAACCTAAGTCAGCCTGCACTTATGGGAAACACCTGTCAGGAAAACCTAACTACACCAATCACAACCCTCCAACATAGCTTTAGCTAGGATCTTTTACCTGCTAGTCTTATAAGGAAATCCCCTACCTTCTAGCCAATCATGCTATTTCCACATTTCTTGCCCAATGTTCTGTAAAATTGCTCTTGCCCAAAATCCCTCGGAAAGAGTGCTCCACTGCTTGTGAAGCACTGTACTCCCTCACCTGTGGATTGTTTTCCCTTGAATAAAAGGCAGCAAACTCATTACTAAATTGTTTTACTTTTGTTATTTGACAACCCTCATGAATTTACACTATGATAATGTTATTCACATGCCAGGTGACCTGAAAATTGCAATACAATCATTAGTGGAGGAAAAAAAAATATGCAGGTCCTTAGACCTCAGCCCTGAAGAGTGAGATTTAATACATTTAGGATGTAACCTCAAAAATCACTTATTAAAAAGAAAACCTCTAAGATTCTCATACATGCACAGATATGGGAAACTCTGCATCACAGTAAACAAATAAATCTATAAATTATAAATCTATAAGATGAAAGATATGTATATCTTGAATAAAAAGAAAATATTACTTGTCTAACTAATGTTAGTTTTTGCTCTATTTAGTTATCCCTTTTTTGTCATAATTAATGAATTTTATTTATGTCTAATACACATGCTAAGAAAATCTAAGCTTGAAAAACTGGACAAAAATCATGTGTTGGTAGCAGATATCTTTTTATTTATTCTGACATTTATCATTTACTGATCCATATGCATTCTTTTGAGAGTGCTTCATCAAATGATTCTGAGTATTTTCATCAAGTGTTGACTTGTTTTCATGGAGAGTACAAAATTGAATGACAAGTTTTAATTTTTTCAGTGGTAATTAATACTAACTTTCTTAGTTAATCGAAAGCTCCATGGGGATGATGCAAAAATAGCTTGCTTCATTTAATATGCATAACAGATGCCATTATATTTCTACACATAGAATAGTGTTTTCATATTGTTAGGAATTGAGTGCAGTATTTCAATCTGAATTGTTGCAGATTTTTTTTCAAGTCAATAATACAAGCCTACAAAATTAAAATGCACTACTTGTGTCAAACATAACAAAATCATTGTTTGTTTATTTTTTAAGGTGCTAATAAAAAAGATTAATGATACTGCTGGATAATGAAACAATCTGCCAGGAGGCAATCCCCAGAATATAGAGTGGCACAGTAACAAGGAGAGCACAGGAAAAAAATTTACTTTCCTCTCTGAATAGATTCAACAGGATTCTTTTTACCACGAAGCTGACATTTGGGGTTTAAAAGTTGGTTTTTGTTTTATGTGTTGCTCAAATGTCTGGGAGATTATTTACCTGCAGACAAGAAGAATTTGAATTTGAAGAGATTTTTGTTAAACAATCAATAAGAGTATTTGACCTCCATGAAGACTCTATTTTCTAAACAAAGACACACATGCTTAAACATATTATACACAGTAACACCTCATTAATGCAGACCTCAGTAACTCAAATTGATGACAATTTAAACATTTTAAAGATAAAGAAGGGTTCTACCAAATTGATAGCTTTTTGTATGCAGTGGGGGAAAGAGGCATGGCCAAATGTTTTACTTTACCTAGGGAACTAGCACACTCAGTAGCACAGAACTGCCAGTATTTGTATGCAAAAAATAATAATAATAATTCTTTCCATTTATTAGGTCTCAAAGTAGCCCTAGTAAGCTTCAGTTGATTAACTTAGTTAACTATGCCTGATGAGGCTGAATGCCTAGAAAATCAATACGGTGATAAAAAAAAATACACTGATGGCAACCATGTATCAGGTACCTTAGACACCAGGCATGTAATTCTTTATATATACTGTTTCATGTTATACTAAATTCATACATATTCATTTACAGATGAGGAAACTATGGCTCAAAGATTAATATGCCACAGGTCATACAGCTTTAAGCAGCAGATAAGTTGGCTTTCAAGTTGTTGGTTTAAACCAATAGTTTTCAAAGTGTAGTCTCTGATCCAGCAGCATTAACTGCTGATGTAAATATTCAGGCCCTACTCCAGATATGCTGAATCAGAAACTCTGGGTGTAGAGCCTAGTCATCTGTTTTTTAAAAGACCTCCAGATAATTCTGACACATGCTAAATTTTGAGAGCTACTGATCAAAATGATAGTAATAATATCTCTATATATTTTATCACTCTACTACATTGCTGTTCTATATTAACCATCTGAATAATACCTAGGTTATTAGGTTAAATATTTCATTTCTTGGAAGATTAGCTTCCTCCATCACCAAAAATGGTACTTAAAACTTGCATATTGTATAAAAAGCAATAAAGTGTTATATATATAACATTCATCTGTGGAGTATAAAAACAAAGCAAATAAGAAGGAATGAAATAGCAATAGACTCATAGACACGGAGAAGGGACTAGTGGTTAGCAAAGGTGAAGGGTTGGGGAGAGTGTGTGGAGAGGGAGAAGGGGATTAAGGAACACTATAATTTGCAATCACAGTATAGGTAGGTCATGAGGATGGTTGTACAGCATGGAGAATATACTCAATGTTTCTGTAACGTTTTTATATGTTGATAGACGGTAACCGCAATGGAGATGGTGAGGACTTGATAATTTGGGAGAATGTTGAGCCACTGTGTTGTGTATCTGAAACCATAATAAGATTGTATATCAATGATACTTTATTTTTAAAAAGCAATGTATTGGGAATCAAAAAAGTTGGTTTCTGATCTCATAAATATGAAATAAAATTTGTGGACCTGTTTTTTTGTCTGAAAATGAAGTAGTTGGATTAGATGGTCTCTAAGCTCACTTTTAGTCCTGGTATGACTGTACTTGCCTTGAAAATATGAACTGTTGATTACAGGGATGTTGATTGATCTGTACTTTGCTGTACAACTCTAAGTAGGGGAGGCATCATTTACATCATGCTCTATATGAGTAGTAATTGTGGCATGTACAGTCAGCAAAGCAGTATGCAGTTTTTTCATGCTTGCTACTTTACAGCAAATAAACAAAAAAGCAAATAATCCTTAACTCTAAATTCTTTACTGTCAAGTAACAGTGAAGGTGTTTTTTTTTCAGAAACAGTTTGTGCAGTTCCTTAAAACATACAAGGAATTTTGGATGAAACAAATAACTCCAGTTCCAGTTCTTTCATGATTTGACTTTCAGACCTCCCAGAAGTTATTAGCCTCTCTCAGACTTCAAGGGTTTATAGGAAAAAAGTAGAGATGTATATTACATTACCTAGTATAGGAGAATAAGAACAATTAAACAATAACATTTATGTGGAAGCATTTTTCAAATTTGGCTACTAATAGTACATATGAAGGTCTTATAACCTTCATAAAGAAAGTTTAAAAACTAATCTTAAAATATCCCATAATTCATAATTTCAGCATTTCAGATAGGTCTTTCTCCTAACTACTACTGTTGTGGAGGAAGAAATTTCCTCTACCCCTCAAGGTTCTTCTATCTGGTCAAAAATAAAATTGACATGAGACATTAACAGGAGAAAAGATCCCAAGGTTTAATTACATATGTATGGGGAAGCTATACACATAGATTTCAAAAGTTAGGCAGGAAAATAGATATGAGCAGGGTGGAAAGAGAATTGGTCAGTAAAGCCCCCTAGAAAGGACTCAGTTGACCAGTTAAAACTAGAAAGCCAGAAAAAATTCAGAGTTAATCAGTTAATCAGTTAAAGTTCAAAAGGTCAGGAGCAACTTGGCCTTGAATGTTTGAATATTCCCCAAATAAAGAAAAGTATCTCAGCATAACCCATGCCTTCATTGTGTCAATTAGATCATGCCATTGTAAAATTTACTTTAGCCTGCTAAAAGGCCCAGCTATAAACAGCATAATGAAGACAGGAAGATTCCACCTTAAAGTCAAAATTGCATTTTAAAAATCCAAAAAGTTAAGAAGTAAGATTCTTAACATACTGTTTAGCAAACAAACAATAACTCGGCCCACCCTTAGGGGCAGGGCAAGTGGTCTTAACTGATATGTCCCCAGACCAAGAAGCTGCTATTCTTGGAAGAAATCAGCAGTAAATTTTTATGTTAATTTTGTAAAATTACCTGGAGAACTAATAAGAAAAGAGACTTAATGACTCATCAAGGTTGAACATTCTGGGACCACTTAACAAGTCCACACCCCTAGCCGTTTGAAAATCCTCAACTGCCTATAAAACCCCAGACCTTAAAACCTGAGGGGAGCCTCTTCTCGGAGGTAGTCCACACTCCTCTTTCTGTGAGTGTGCACCTTTTTGCTTTTAAATAACCTTTCACTGCTCAATTTATAACGTTTTTGTCTCTGCGCTTTTCCAGTGGTAAATGTCTTTGTTTCTTTGCTTTTTCATTCTCATCCTCTGGATTTCATCTCAAACCTTCACTCCCTCTGTCCTATTTCAGATAGGTAGGGAGGGGCTGCTGGAAGCTCAGATCTGCGCTTGCAAATTACCATAGCCTGGGTGACCCGGATGGAAATGCAGCTTACAGTCATGCTCTTTATTAGCGTGCCTGAAAGCCTCCTTTCTTTGCCTCTAGGACATTCACAGAACATAATCTCACTCCACCCAGTGCTTTGCAGTTCCCCCAAATCCTGGCAGGGTAGGGACTTAGTTTCCACACCGTGCATATCCAAGAGACACTGGACACTAGGTGATGCTGTCTTAAGGAGTTAGAGGGGGATGTCCCCCATGCTAAGTAGCAGTTCAATGGACTTCCTTTATCATTCTGTTCTGTCATTCCCTGGCACTCTTATTTTAATAAATTCTTTCCTCACCTTGTACTCTGACTTCCCTGCCTCTCCAAACCAACTTACCCCCAACACAAAGACAGTCAGAGAAAATAAAGTGTTTAAATCATCCTGAACTAAGCAGAAGGGGATAGAGGGTCTGAGATTTTAAAGGAAAAAGGAAGTAATTCACAGGAATATGAAGAGTAAATGGTAAACAAAATACGTGATGGGCCACACAGAGAAATTTTAACAGATTTTGTCATATTCCTTCCAGTCTATCACTCCTAGTTTACATTATAATATAGCTCTCTGTGGTTCTACTGTGATAGGTCTTCTTCTGGAATAGTTAATACATCTAAGTTCTTTTTATGCAGTTTGGTGGGAGGGCAGTGTGGGGGAGGGTGTGTGTGGTGGGGTTATCTTCCTTTTTAGGGCCTTCAGGGTTTTCAGTTCAAAATAACACGCATGTCACAATGGCACATCTTAGTGCATTTGGCTCCTGCACTATAAAAGAATGAAGATTTGCTACTGTTAAACAAAAAAATTCAACCAAGTAAATTAGAAGAGTTAATTGGTTTTAGTAAGTGATTCGAATGGGGTGGAGTCCCATTGATCAAGTAGACAGATACCTTAAGAGTTGTACAAAATGGAAGGGTTTTTCAGGCAGGAGAGTGGGGCAAGAAAATTATTGGCAAAAGACAAGAAAGGATTGTTTCAGACAAGGTCATCCTCCCTTAGAGCGAAAAGCAGCGGATTTTACTACTTAGATTATCTCAATTTCTTTTTGGGAATGGAGAGGGCCTATCAGACAGATTACCTCATTGATGCAGACCAAAAAGTTTCTGATTCACTGTTAGGTCACATTCCTATAATACTTTGAAACTGTAAAGTCTTGCTTTGGTGCAAATGACTCCATTTGGGCTGGGTTCTTTTTTGTTTTTTGGTATCATTAATCTACAATTACATGAGGAACATTATGTTTACCAGACTCCCCCCATCACCAAGTTCCCCCCACGTACCCCATTTTACAGTCACTATCGATCAGCGTAATAAGATGCTATAGAATTACTACTTGTCTTCTCTGTGTTGCACAGCCCTCCCTGTGACCCCCCCACATTATACATGCTAATCATAATGCCCCCTTTTGTTTTTCCACCCCCCTTATCCCTCCCTTCCCACCCCTCCTCCCCAGTCCCTATCCCTTTGGTACCTGTTAGTCCATTCTTGGGTTCTGTGATTCTGCTGCTGTTTTGTTCCTTCAGTTTTCTCTTTGTTCTTATACTCCACAGATGAGCGAAATCATTTGGTACTTGTCTTTCTCCACCTGGCTTATTTCACTGAGCATAATACCCTCTACCTCCATCCATGTTGTTGCAAATGCTAGGATTTGTTTTCTTCTTATGGCTGAATAATATTCCATTGTGTATAGGTACCACATCTTCTTTATCCATTCATTTACTGATGGACACTTAGGTTGCTTCCACTTCTTGGCTATTGTGAATAGTGCTTTAATAAACATAAGGGTGCATATGTCTTTTTCAAACTGGGCTGCTGCATTCTTAGGGTAAATTCCTAGGAGTGGAATTCCTGGGTCAAATGGTATTACGTTTTGAGGTTTTTGAGGAACCTCCATACTGCTTTCCACAATGGTTGAACTAATTTGAATTCCAACCAGCAGGGTAGGAGGGTTCCCCTTTCTCCACATGCTCACCAACATTTGTTGTTGTTTGTCTTTTGGATGGTGGTGATCCTTACTGGTGTGAGGTGATATCTCATTGTGGTTTTAATTTGCATTTCTCTGATGACTAGTGCTTTTGCTGCATCCCACAGAAGTTGGGGCTTTGTGCTATTGTTGTCATTTGTCTCCATATATTGTTTGATCTCTGTTTTAATTTGGTCATTGATCCATTGATTATTTAGGAGCATGTTGTTAAGCCTCCATGTGCTTATGAGCCTTTTGTTTTCTTTGTACAATTTATTTCTGGTTTTATGCCTTTGTGGTCTGAGAAGTTGGTTGGTAGAATTTCAATCTTTTTAAATTTACTGAGGCTCTTTCTGTGGCCTAGTATGTGGTCTATTCTGGACAATGTTCCATGTGCACTTGAGAAGAATGTGCATCCTGCTGCTTTTGGGTGTAGAGTTCTTTAGATGTCTTTTAAGTGCATCTATTCTAGCGTGTTTTTCAGTGCCTCTGTGTCCTTACTTATTTTCTGTCTGGTGGATCTGTCCTTTTGGGTGAGTGGTGTGTTGAAGTCTCCTAGAATAAATGCCTTGCATTCTATTCCCTCCTTTAATTCTGTTAGTATTTGTTTCACGTATGCTGGTGCTCCTGTATTGGGTGCATATATATTTATAATGGTTATATCCTCTTGTTGGACTGACTCCTTTATCATTATGTAATATCTTTCTTTACCGCTTGTTACTCTATTTTGAAGTCTATTTTGTCTGATACAAGTACTGCAACACCTGCTTTTTTCTCCCTATTGTTTGAATGAAATATCTTTTTCCATCCCTTGACTTTTAGTCTGTATATGTCTTTGGGTTTGAGGTGTGTCTCTTGTAAGCAGCATATAGATTGGTCTTGCTTTTTATCCATTCTATTACTCTGTGTCTTTTCATTGGTACATTCAGTCCATTTACATTTAGGGTGATTATTGAAAGATATGTACTTATTGCCATTGCAGGCTTTAGATTTGTGGTTACCAAAGGATCAAGGGTAGCTTATTTACTATCTATCCATCTACCTTAACTTGCTTATTAAGCTATTATAAACACAGTCTGATGATTCTTTATTTCTCTCCTTTCTTATTCCTCCTTCTCCATTCTTTATATGTTAGGTGTTTTATTCTATACTCTTTTGTTTTTCCTTTGACTGCTTTTGTGAGTAGTTGATTTTACTTTTTGCCTTTAGTTAGTATTTGGTTTGTCTGCTTTCCTTGTTGTGATTTTATTTTCTCTGTTGATATCTATTTAGCTTTAGGAGTGCTTCCATCTAAAGCAGTCCCTTAAAAATATCCTGTAGAGGTGGGAGGTGGTTTTTGGGAGGCAAATTCCCTCAACTTTTGCTTGTCTGGGAATTGTTTAATCCCTTCTATATATTTAAATGATAATCGGGCTGGATACAGTATTCTTGGTCCAGGGCCCTTCTGTTTCATTGCATTTAATGTATCATTCTCTACTGGCCTGTAAGGTTTCTTTTGAGAAGTCTGATAATAGCCTGATGGGTTTTTCTTTGTAGGTGTCCTTTTTCCTCTCTCTGGCTGCCTCTAATACTCTGTCCTTGTCTTAGATCTTTGCCATTTTAATTATTATATGTCTTGATGTTGTCCTCCTTTGGTCCTTTGTGTTGGGAGTTCTGTGGGCTTCCATGGTCTGAGAGACTGTTTCCTTCCCCAGTTTGGTGAAGTTTTCAGCAATTATTTGTTCAAAGACATTTTCTATCCCTTTTTCTCTCTCTTCCTCTTCTGGTACTCATATAATGTGAATATTGTTCCATTTGGATTAGTCACACAGTTCTCTTAATATTCTTTCATTCCTGGAGATCCTTTTATCTCTCTCTGCTTCAGCTTCTCTGTGTTCCTGCTCTCTGATTTCTATTCCATTAATGGTCTCTTGCACTTCATCCAGTCTGCTCTTAAGTCCTTCCAGATATTTTTTTTTCCTGTATTCTCCCTCCCAACTTGATCCTTTAGCTCTCGCATATTTCTCTGCAGGTCCATCAGTATGGTTATGACCTTTATTTTGAATTCTTTGTCAGTAAGATTGGTTAAATCTATCTCCTCAGGCCCTCTCTTGGGGGTTGTCTGGGTAATTCTGGACTGGACCAAATTCTTCTGCCTTTTCATGGCAATACAGGTAGCTGTAGGCATGTAGCATATCTGTCAGCTGGGAGAACATAGTCCTTTCCTGCTTTTTGGTCACCTTGCCCATCTCTGCTGTCTGTGTTGGTTACCCGCACAGCTGGAGCAGCCCCCGGATGAATCCCCTATGCTACCATGGGTAGGGTCACTGTCAGGGTAGCCCAGAGCCATGCAGGGACTGGCAGATGCACTGGGTGTGCTCTCCTGTGAGAACGGCACCCCTTTGTGTCTTGCCCTGGTGTCCTCTGACTGTGCCAGCCAGCTGCGTGCTGGCGGAGGCCTCTGGGTCTGGCCCAGGTGGCTGCATGCAGGGAGGAGATTATGGGTGGTTGCTGTGGGTACGGCTGCTCTCTGGCTGCCCTGCCTATGTGGGCAGGCCTGGCTGCTCCCTGTCTGCTTGGCCACTGTGGCGGGGCCATGCCAGCTGCTTATCACCATGAGTGGCTTCAGGGCTGCATTGCCACCTAGGGGGTTGGGGCCCCTGAAGTTCCTCAGGATTCCCAGCCTGGTGGGCTGAGTATTCCGGGACAATTCCATCCAGTTGTGAAGCCCCTGTCCCTTTAAGACTTTCAAAAAGCACTAGCTTTTCTTTTGTTCTTGGGGAGCTGGCTGTGGGGACCCGCTGGCAGATTTTACTTTTCCGTTTCCCTAGTATCCAGCACACCAAGCAAAGTGTATCTGCTCTCCCAGTGTGGATTACTAGGGCTGGTTATTTAGCAGTCCTATGCTTTCACCCCCTCCCCACTCCAACTCCTTTCCTCCCGCCAGGGAGCTTGGGTGGGGGGAGCGCTCGGGTCCCGCCAGGTTGCAGCTTGTATCTTACCCCCTTCGTGAGAAGCTGCATTCTTGCAGATGTAGATGTAGCCTGGCTGGTGTACTGTATCCACTGTTCTCTCTTTTAGGAATAGTTGTATTTTCAAAAATATATATGGTTTCCGAAGGAGATTTCTGCTGCCATACCCATGCCGCAATCTTGGCTCCTCTCCTTAACTAGTTTCTTTTTAATGTTATTTTATGGCAGGAAAAATAATTTTCTGTCTATCCTTCTAGATTCTTGGCTGAGACTCCCTATAATAAAAGACAGATTATCTGGAGAAAAACAGAATGTGGGTAAAATTGAAATATTTGTATAATCTCTTGCCTGACTTTTATTGCATCTCCATAGAACAGGTGCTTTCAGGGGGTGGAGAAGAGTAGTCCATCACCATATGAATAGGTAATTACAAGAGCGAGCTAGGGTTTATCTGAACCAGAGAGGTTGGGTGAGGGCTTTTTCTTTTGCAGCTGGGTTGCAAGAGACAGAGGGAGGCAGAAGTGGACTGCTTGTAAGAAATAAATGGGTTTCTCCAACTTTATTTCTACCTTTGAACTGATTTTGGTTTCAAAGGTATTTTGTCCTGGGATTTTACCCCAAGAGTTACACCTGGTGGTAGTCAGCAGGACCTGTGAACCCAAAATCTGTCTACATGGATGCAACTCTTGGGTGGGCTGCCCCTAGCAATGGTGGGGAGATGCCCAGAACACCCCCTGTGGATAATAGAGAGGCCCCAGTGGCTGCAGTGGGAGAGGGTGCAGCTTCACTCAGGATCTCCTTATCTCTGGGGTTTCCAACTGGGGAGCCCTAGTGGGGAACTGGTCTAGGGTAAGGCACCTCCTATAGGGATGGGGCCTTCCCCAGAATTGGGGAAGAGTGGAGACACTGGACTCTGTAGAATTAGCCCTCTTTCAGATAGAGCACTGCTTAGAGGTCCCGAATGACTGTGTAGCAGCTGGCATTATAGGAACTCTCTTCCTCCCAACCTAGCTTTTCCTTTGACTGCCTTTGGTCACACCAGTTTACTTGCCCTCCTCTGGAAGAAATATGTTTCCCCTGGAGCTACATATATATAGAAACAAAGCCCAGAGAGCTGCAATGACATATCTAATATTGGTGGTTCTCAGACTTTTAGACTTCATGGAATAGGAATATTTATAAATAAATCATAAGTAGGATTTGCCTATTGGTGTGTATGTGCCAAGAAAAACATCTTTAAAATGGCATCTACTATCACACCTACTATATCTGTTGCCATCTACTATCACCAATTTTGTAACTGTTAGGAAATACTCTCAGTAATAAGGATAACTATTAAAATTAAATACAGTTAGCTATTTGGAGAGTCTTGTATGTTATCCTTACATTTAACCAGTAAAAATCTTTAACAGGAGCTGTTACTCTATTCAGACCAGCTTTGGGGAGCCATGGAGACAGCTGATGAATGGAAGTGCTGGGAATAGAACTTGGAGCTCCTGACTCCCATGTGCAGTGCCCTTTCTACTACATCATGCTGTTATTAGTCACCTACTTCATATGGTTGACCCAGGGCACAAAATGATCTACTTCATAAGCCTATAATAGTCCTCCATAACCAAATCCTTGAATTAGAACATTTGACATCCTCCTTTAAAAGGTCAATATGCTATCTGGATGTGATAAGCAATAAATCATTATTATCTACTTAACATTAATTTGTAAGATTTTCAGATTAATCATTGGTCACTTCAGGGCATGAAAGTATATGACCAAGGGCTAGGGATCTTTGAAAAACAGAGGGATTAAAGGAAAGTAGGACTCATGCTTTAATAACTGCAAAGGGAATGTCTAATGATTTCACATAATGAGGTTCAATAACAGAAACAATTTTTTAGCAGTAAAATGGCATCTGAAGAAGAAACAGCTTCTTTGCAGGTTTTCTTTCCTACCTAATTTCATAAAATTGGAAGGCTCCAAGGCTCATTGCTTAGATCTTTCTTTGCTCTATCTAAACTAACTCTTTTCATGATCATATCAGTTTCAAAGACATTGAATAGCATGTATATGCTAATGACTTCCAAATGTTATCTCCAGCCAGGGTTTTTTTCTTCCTAGCCAAACTTTTATATCCAATTGTCTATTTGATATCTCCATTTTGATGTTGAATAAGCATCTCAAACTTAATATACCCAAATACAAACTCTTGATCTCCTCCAAATCTATTTTACCTGCAATTTTTCTTGTGTACATTAATGGTAACTCAATCCATTTAGTTGCTCAAGTCAAAAACTTTGGAGTCATTTTGACTTTTTTTCATGTTCCACATCATTCAATCTATCATGAAATCTCATTGATGCTATCTTCAAAATTAATCCAGAATATGGCCACTCCCCATCATATCCATCACTACCGAACTAACCCAAGCCATCATCATTTCTCATATGATTTAGTGTAACAGCCTCACATCTGGTCTCTCTGCTTCCATCTTTGCCCTTACAATTTCCTCTCCACAGAGCAGACAAGGTAATCTTTTAAATGTAAATTAGATTATTTAAACTTTGATCAACACTTTCCAATGGTTCCCCACCTCAGAGTAAAAACAAAGGCCTTAAAATCTCATACCAGGACCTATATTATATATTCTAGTGCTCTCCAAGAGAAATCTAATATAACCAACTTATACAATTTTGATGTGGCTCTAATAATCACATTAAAAAGAAAAATAATTTTAATAAATTCCACTGAATATATAAAAAATATTATCACTTCACCATGTAAGCCAATATAAAATATTATTAATGAAATGGTTTGTATTCTCTTTTTCATACCAAGTTTTCAAACCTTGGTTTGGTTTTATACTGACATCATATTTCCATTTGAACTATTCACATTTTAAGGCCTCAATAACCACATGCAGCCAGTACCTAATGTAGTGGACAGCACAGGTCTAACTCTTCATTACTTCTTTGACCGCATCTCCTAATACTTTCCTTCTCACTAATTCAGCTTTAATGCTCAAACATTCTGAGAAGGCTCTACACTTGCTGTTCCTTCTGCCTAGAATGTTCCTTTCCCATATACCTGATTTACCCCTCACTTCGTATAGGTGTTTGGTTAAATGGTACCTTCTCAATGACACCTTCCCTGACTACTCTATGTACAATTGCAGTGTCCACTGGACTGTCTATCCCCCATCCAGCCTTCATTCATCTGCATGGAACTTATCAATATGTTTATATTGAATGCCATTTACTTTTTAAGATTGTTTAGCTCCACAGGCTAGAATGGAAGTTCCAGAGAGCAAGTGTTTATTTTGGCTATTTGGTCTATTGCTGCTATATCCCCAGTGCTTAGAAAATCACCAGATAGTAAACAATGAAAAATTATTGAACAAAAGAATTTACAAATAAGCAAAAGGTATACATTTTAGACCTTAATATACAGTAGTGACAACTATTTCTGGTTTGACACACTCTGGGGTACCAACCAGAAATCTCAATAAATCATTTATTAAGTAAATATTTAATAAATTTCTACACTGTACTTAGGTGTAGGAGATACAAGGGGAATCTAAGAGAACTGATACCTACCTTAAAGGAGTATGCAGTGTAGTTAGAGACAGACATTAATCAAGCAATCACACAAATTAATATTTACAAACATTGTAAAATGCTATGAAGTTGGAATGCTACTCAGCAGTAAAAAAGAGAGCAAACTTTTGATACATACAACAGCTTGGATGAATCTCCAGGGCATTATACTGAGTGAAAAAAAAATATCCCAGGTTACACACTGTATGATTCCATTTATGATAACATTTTTTGAAATGACAAAATTATAGAAGTGGAGGCTCAGTAGTGGTTATCAGGGGTTAGGGAGGTGGTGAAGGAGGGAGGAAAGTGGGCATGGCTATAAAAGAGCAACAAGAAGTATCCTGGTGGTGATTGAAATATTCTCTAACTTAGTAGTGTTGATGTCAATATCCTGACTTTGCTATTACACTATATAGTATTGCAAGATGTCATGATTGAAAGCAACTGAGTAAAAAGTACACAGGAAGCCTGTATTATTTCTTACAACTGAATATGAATTTATAATCATCTCAAAATGAAAAAGAAAAGTGCAATGTGCTATCAAAACACAGAATAGATTTGGTGAATCAAGAAGGCTTCCTTGAGGAGGTAACATTTGGGCTTAAATAAGAAGTATGAGTAGGAGATAACTGAACATATGGGCGGGGAAAGCATTCCAAGCAGCAGTATTTTTCCACTGCAGTATGAAAGATGAATTAGAGGAGGAACAGTGGTTAATGTAAGGAGATGGAATTGGTGGTTACTATAGTAGTCTAGGCAAGAAATGATGGTAGTTTGGTCTTGGGTGATATCAATCATGATAATTAAAAAGACTCAAGAGCTATTCAGTACATGGGGGAAAGTGACAGAAAAGTCTTAAAGATGGATGAAAATAATTTATTTGGATTCATTTAATAGAAATATTTTACATAGTTTAGTAGTGCTGGAAAACATTAGGTCATTATAATTCTGAAAATATTGTAAATAACCAGTACAGAGTAGTACACATCTTTCAGAAATTACTTTGATTTGCAACACATGATATTTGCGCAAAACACTAATGGATGTCAATTCACCTGTCACAGAAGCAAAGAAAATAGTTACTTGTAAATCTTTTCTTTCTAACATGTACTCAGTATACAGCTCCCGAGAAAAATGAAACTATCAGAATCACCTGCATGTCCCTATTCATTCGTGCATCTATTCAACATATAGAACAGTAATTATGTTTAGACGTTGAAGATACAAAGATAAAATGATGAGTCTTATCAATGCTTAGGTACTGGAGGTCCTTAGACCTGAGTTTGAATTCTGACTCAGTGTTTAATGTCAGCATTATGTAAGATAAATCACCTAAGTTCTTTTTAGTTTCCTCACCTTTAAAATAGAAGTAACAGTATTACCTACTTTAGAGGACTGCCATGTGGCTACACACAGCAAATAGTTGCTATTCGCCTGGCCATCTATGTTAATTGAGATTAGACTGATTCCTTGTTCTTAACACTCTCTGCTCCACTAACTTTTGGGAAGCAATGATATCTGGTAACTCTCCTAGTAACTCTGACAGTTATATTTCCTCTGTACATTCCTTAAAAATTAATTTGCCTATATCTCTGCTCTTAAAACACTGACTGCCTCACTCTGCAGCCTCCCCAGGATTCTCATAAAAGCACGTGGTTTTATCAAAGACATATGGACTATGAACATCAAATATCTATCTCTAGCCTCAATTACTGCACTGACAATATATTCAGGCATATTTATTAAGTGCTAGGAGTTCTCTTGCTAGGTTTTCCAAGCCTTCCCAAATAAAATATGATCAAAATTAAATTCATCATCTTACCTTCAAAACATGCTTTACTTTGTTTGCTACCTTGACTAATGTCAACACCACACCTCCTAGTCATTTTAGATAGAATCTAACATCTTGAATTGCATTTTCCTCAAAAAGTGATGCTAATAAATATTTTAGATGTACAGAAAAGATTAAAATGTAATATAAAAACCACTTATATGTCTGTTAACCAGATTTGCTATGACTTAAATTTTTGCCACATTTATTTTATGTCCTTATTTTAAATAAACTAATTCTTGGAGCTATTTATATAGACACACACCTCCACAGAATCATTTTTCTCCTCTTTCTCTAAAAGTGATCGCTATTTTGAATTTGATTTCATGATTTCCAAGAACATTTTTGCACTTTTATAACAGATTGATGTATCTACAAACATATATATCCATGCTGTTAAAAAGAAACAGGTCCCAAAAGGAGTCACTTATGTTAAGTCGAATTAAGACTTGATAGCTAAACCTAACTGCAGTTTCAGCCTCTCCCAGAAGTCGAATTTTCAATCAGTATGGAATTTCCTGATTGCTAGTGAGGTAATCTGCATGAGACCCCTTACTCTTCCACGTAAGCGAAAGTGACTTTGCCTGAAATACCCCTTCTTTTCTTCTGCTAATCATGTCTTGCCCTACCCTCCTTCCTATAAAAACCGTCCATTTTGTAGCTCTTCAGATAATTTGTCTATTTGTTAGTTGGGATACTGCCTAATTCATGAATCACTTAATAAAACCAACTGGGTGCTCAAATTTACTCAGTTGAATTTTTGTTTTTAAATGATATATATACTGAATATATACATGATTTAAACTTTATATAAGTAGGATAATTCTGCCCATATACATTTACAATTTGATATTTTTGTTCAACTTTGTAATTGGATATTCATGGGCTTTGATTCATTATTAATTGCTTTATAGTACTGTATTGTAGGAGTCTAGTATGATCCACTTTCTTAATTGAAATTTAAGTTTTTTTTCTTTTACTACCAGAGCTACACTTTTTACTCTTAAAATGTCTCCATGTGCACATGTATGGTAGATTTTCTAAGGAATAACTTGTTGTGCAATTGCTTGGTATGTTCATCTTTATCATTACTAGCTATTATCACCTACTTATACAAAGTAGTTTCACCCATGTATACATCTACCAGCAGCATGTAAAAGTCTTATTGTTCTACAACCTCATAAATACTTAATGTTGGATTTTACTTATTTTTTTTTATGTGAAGCATATGAAATTCTGTCTTATTTTTTTAAATGTACATTTTCTTGATTTCTAGTGTACTTGAAAATATTTTCATATATGCATTATCCATCTAAGTTCCTTCTTTTGTAAAATTACCTATCTACATTATTTGGTCTTTCATTTTGGGATTTTATATTTTTCTTATTCCTTTATGATATATATAATACACACACACACACATATTGATCACTCTAGATATAATTGTTTGTCAGATAAATTTACTGCAAAGAATTATCCCAATATGAGGTATATTCTGATTTTGTTCATAGTTTTTTAAAGCTAAATGTATTATTTTTTTAAGATTGAAGATGTTTTTGGTATGTGTTCTACATACAAAATCTATTCCTACCCTGAAATCAAAGATATATTATCTTCTTTGTAAAAGTTTTGGAGTTTTGCTTTTCATATTTAAATCTTTACTCAGTCGAGATTCATGTTCACTTATAGTGTAAAATATGGAATAAATACATTTTTATAAGCGTAACTAATTGTCCAAGTACCATTTATTCAGACATCCATATTTTTCTGTACTTACATCATGTCCTTATATATGTATAAACTCATATTGTGCACCTGGAAGAATGTCTATCTTTATCATAATAATGCATTTCTTATCAAATATTTATGTCTTGATATATTATACAGCATGCTTACTCCTTGTTTTTGAAATAATATTGTCTATTCTTGCTATCTTGTATATCCTTATAAATTTTATCAATTTTCATGACAAATTTCCTTTCAGGATTTTGAGGGTATTATGTTGAATTTATGGATTAATTAAGGAGTTATTGTCATATATGCCATATTGTCTTCCTTTTAAAGACCATAATATATCACTCTATTAAATTAAGTTTATTTTATAATTTTTACTATGTGTTTATAGTTTCTACAAAAATATTTTGCCCATTTTGTTAGTGTTATTCCCATGCACTGTATTTTTTGGTTTCCATTATTAGATTAATTTTTTTATTGTTTATTCTTGATGCTGAAGGGGAGCAAAATATCACTACACAAAAATATGCCTCTTTGGCATGAGGATTATTTTGAGATGATTATTTTTAAGAACTAGCAAACAGAGGAGGAACAATGGAGAAGAAGTTACCTTTGTAAGAGACATTTATTTACATAAATGAGAAATCTCCATTTGTAAGAGGGTCTCCCTCTCTGTACCATGAAGAAGATGACTAAAACTCTAGAAACTCTTATCAGCATAGAAAGCATGGATTCAAATCTGTGTAACAACCTTATCCTTTTTATCCTTTTTTATCAATGCTTTGATAACCTCTCATAACTGTGGCTCCCACCCCCAACAACTTTCTTTTGTCTTTAGCTAGAGATGGTATTTATGGTGATGGCTTGGGCCATTTTGGAGTGTTACTCAGTTTTCCTGGTTCCTCCCATGCATACTGAAGGCATACATGTTTTTAACCTTTTGTTTGTTTTTCTTTTGTTAATCTGTTTATTACAGGGGAGCCTCAGCCAAGAACCTAGAAGCATAGGAGGAAAACTATTTTTCCTCTTCTACAGTGCATAGGAACATAGTTGAGTTTTTGTATTGATCTTTGTATCCCTGAAGTTGTTATTGTGGGGGAGCAAAAATGGTATACAACCACGCAATGGAATGTTATTCAGCCATCAAAAGTAATGGAGTACTGATGCATACTACAGCATGTATAAACCTTGAAAACATCTTGTTAAGTGAAAGAAGTCAGTCACAATAAAACCACATATTGTACAAATCCATTCAGATGAAATGTCCAGAATAGTCAAATCCAATAGAGATAGAAAACAGATTAGTGGCTGATGGTAACTAGGGGTAGGAGAGCATGAAGAGTGACTGCTAATAGGTATGGAGTTTCTTTTAGAGTGATAATAATATACTGGAATTAAATATAGATGATGGCCGCACAACTCTGCGAGTATACTAATTAATGCTGGGTTCCACAATTTAAAGTGGTAGATTTTCTAGTATATGAATTGTATCACAAAATAATTGAAAGTAATATGTAAGAGGCTTTACAGATCTTGCCTATAAAACCATCCGGGACTGGTGTGTGTGTGTGTATGCACATGTACACACACCTGTGTTAGAATGTAAACTACTGATTCAGGTACTTTATGGGTTATAATTCTATTCACTTTTCCATTTTATAGTGTGTCAGTTATGGAAAGTTATTTTTTAAGGAAATAGTCTACTTCATATAATTTGTTGGCATAAAGTCATTCATAGAATGCTCTCCTAATGTGTTTTCATATTACATATTTTAGTTAGCTTTTCTTGATATTTACAGTATAGGTTTTTCACATTTTCTAGTCTGCTTTGTTGCTAGAAGAGGAAGCTCATGACCAAATTCAGTTAACCATGTATTTTGACAACATTTTGTCAAATATTCCTTAAAGCCATGTCCTCCTCTTCATCTATGATAATATTGGAATAGTTTCAGTCTTCGTAACTATAAACTATTGCATTGTCTTTCTAATGAATTTCGTTACTTTGAATGTTTTAGTCATTCAATTTCTTACAAATCTGCAGAAGTTCACTCATTCATTCACTGGATATTTAATAGATGACCACTAAGATGAATATAAAATGAAGACTGCTTTAAGACCATTGCTTAACCTTTCAAAGCCTGCCAACAACATAAAGATAATATTATGTGCCTTTCATGATTTAGCCTGTTTAATTTTCCAGCCTCATTTCCTACCACCCCGTTTCATGGTTTACACTTCAGCAATACCAAACTACTTATAGTCCTTTGTCCATACCACACTACTACTCATGCTACTCATTTCTATGCTTCTGCTCATGTTTCTTTGCCTAATTTGCCCTACTTGTCCAGCCCATATCTCTATTTACTGAATTAAGTCCTACTTATCTTTAAAGACTTCACCCAAAGATCATTTCCTCCAAAAATCCTTTCTTAAAGCCCATCCCTATCTTCATGTTTTGTTTCATATCTTCTGTAGTTTCCCAATATCCTACCCATCTCTCAATGGTTGCACTTTCACACTGTCTTGTAATTATGAGATTCTGTCTCTTTGTCCCTCTAGAACTTAGAGTCCTTGAGAGCCAGATATCTGTCTTATTATATTTTTATTCCAAGTTTCTAACATGGTATTTGATTTCTAGAAAGATATTAATGTGTAATTATTGAATAAATGAATGAGTGAGAATAAACTTAATTGAAGTTGAAGTAGATTTATTAAGGAAAATAAACTTGAAAGTTAGTTTGCTGCTAATTTGTATAGGGCTTTGAATGTACATTGAGTATGTGAGCAGGAGTTAGTGGAATGCAGGCAGATAGAACTCATGACCCCGGGAAACTATGATCAGGGCTTCACAGTGAACGAATAAACGCTTCCTGGAAAATTCAGCCTGCAAGATGGAAGGTCTTCCCATCCCTGTCTCGGCACTGGAAGCAACTCCCAGCCAAGCATGGGGGCTTCTTCCTCCAAAAAGCTTAATCCAACCCAGCCAATTGAAAGTACACTTAGGTAGATAAACCTCAGCCCTGACTGATGGTGCCCTATGTAAATGGAGGATCATACTTTCAGTCAATCAGGAGTGAGTTGTGATGTCATCAGTTCATTTATCTATTAGATCTATAGGGTGTGGACTCCCTCCTTCCTAGAAGCTTATAAACCCCCAGACCTGGCCACGTCAAGGGTATTCTCTCTTGGAGCTCTCCCTGGGGAGGGCTTCCCTTTTAGAGGGAAGAGTTATTTTATTTTATAATAAAAGAGTTATTCCCTTTTTGTTCCTCATTAAAAGCTTTGCTGGTTTCTCTGTACTCTTGTCTGCTGGCTTCATTTTTCATAGCCTCGGAGACATGACTCTGGGAAAATCAGGGATTATTCAGTTCTCTGGTTTCCACAATCCTAAACTATTTCCTTATCATTGAAATATATATTTTAAGAAATAAATAAATTATTATTAATATTCAATATATACTTACCATTTATTACTATAAATCTATGTACATGTAACTTTTATGGGTATTTAGGCCATAAAGTATCTATAAATAGATATAAAACTTTTAAAATTTGCTACAATGAAAGTTGTGGTATACATGGCAAATGTCATAAAGGAAAATTTTATACTTTTAAGCTCTTTCAATTTAAATAACCTATTATGAGTTATCATTATCTGGGATATTGATTTATAAGAAATAAATATTTGGTTATTCAGATGACCAAAATATATTTCTCATATATATTTGGTCTTCATCCATGGTTCATGGCTCACAGCTCCCCAAACCTTGGAATTTCCTGAGTGATAAGAGTAATGAGAGCATTTTTTGGTATAAGATTTGGTTTGTTGTCTTCAGTTCCTGGAATAGCTTTCAAGCCATAAAGGTGAAATGAGTAAAAGTTCATAACAAGCCCCTTTCCACCACCACTGGATTTATGTTAATGAGGTACCTTTTGGAGAGCACTAAAGGATGGGGACTAGTTGTCAGAAGAAGCAACCATGTATTAGAAGGCTTGTCCCAACCACTGACCTCCAGGCAAAGAGGGGCTGAAGGTTGAATTGATAGACAATGTCAAATGATTTAATCAGTCATGTCTGTGTAATGCAGCTTCCATAAAAACCTAAAAGAATTGGATTCAGAGAGCTTCCTGGTTGTTGAACACATGGAGACTTGGGGAGGGTAGTGTATCTAGAGAGGGCAAGGAAACTCTCCACAGTTTCCCTATTCTTTTCCCTATGCATCCCTCCCATCTGGCTGTTCCTGAGTTATATTCTTTTGTAATAAACTGGAAACTTAGTAAGTAAAATGTTTCTCTGAGTTCTGTGAGCTGCTCTAGTAAATTAATGAAACCCAAGGAGGGGGGAGTGGGAACCTCCAATCTGTAGCAGGTCAGTCAGATGCACACATAACAACCTGGACTTGTGATTGGCATCGGAAGTAGAGGGCAGTCTTGTGGAAATAAGCCCTTAACCTGTGGAATCTGATGCTATCTCTGGATAGATAACATTGCTTGGAGACTTGCTTGATAGTGTGGGGTACTTCCCTCCCCAACACATATTGGAATTGGTTCTGTAACCTTTATTATCATTATTTAAATGTTAACTGTAAATATATATTAATACATATATATTTATATATATCATAAGATTGAAAAAATAAGTGTTGCTTCTCTAATGGATGGACATAAAACTTCATATTTATGCAGAACTTTCTTATAAAGCATTATGGTTTTTATTTGAACTCATTTAATTCATCATTAATTTTCATAATGATCCAAGGGATTTCACTTCATTTGAGGGTAGTTTTGATAAGCATTATATTAGAAGACAATAAGGAAAAATATTCTCCTAAGCAAAGCTGCCTTTTCATTTACTTCTCTAGTCTGAAAGTTCATTTCTTTTCTGTATGGATTGATAACTACAAAACAAGAATTGTGTAGTTACAGTAAAACTCAATGGGTATCAATAGATCTAAATTTTCTATCAACTCTTGATTATCTGAAGGCCAGTTAACAAGTTTTTATTTTTAAGTGGCTGTAGTTTGTTTCAGTTTTTGCTAATCTGCCTAATCTGAGGGCTCAGAACTACTCAGCACCTTACAAAGTAGGCAGGAGGGAAGAAAAATAAGGTGATTTAGCTCCTTGACAATGCCTTTGGAATAACTGGATTTAGGGAGGAAGATTCAAAAAGAGCATGGCAAGCTACTAACTCTTGGCTCCTGTTTGTTGTTAAAACAAGTTTACAGCTCTGCTGGATTCCAGAGACTGGGTCAGTGGGTTGTGCAGAATGGACAGATGGTTCTATTCAGTGCTGAAATTCTAAATTATTAATAAAATTCAAAATTGTCTCTACCATGTATTATGCTCATATGCACTAACCAGGCATTATTAGTGACAATTATTATAGCAGTGTATACATACAAGGGTACATTTTCACTTTTTAAATGAGTCTTGGCTTAACTCTTTTAAAAAAAAACCTGCCACAGAGCCAAACAATAATTGTCAGTCCCATTTTGCAGTTGAGACAACCAAGGGCAAATAAAGAGGCTTCTCCTGGACACATTGCCACAGCTTTTCCTCTGCAAGAGCCTTTGTCAGACTGGAGCACACAGGAGCCAATCTGGATGGCAAAAAAAGGGTTAAATTGTGATCAGAGAATTTGCCAAATGTTCATAAAACTCAGCTTAAACATAAAGTATTCACTTCAATTAAAACTTCAAGAGGATTTACTGGCTTGAGGATCAAGTGTTTACTTTGTTAAAAGTTCATCTTTGCAATGTTCTGTGCTGTAGGAGGCGGGTGCAAAGATCATAAGGAGGAGTCAAGGAGGTAGACAATGGGCCCTGTCAGCTTCTTTTTACTTTTTTCTCCCATCAGAAGAATTATCAGCCCTAGAGTTCAAACACTAAAAAACACTTGGAAGTTGATTTAATTTTGGTTAACTAAATATAAAGAGACATTTTCTAAAATCCTCCTGTGAGAGTCCCGTGTTTCAGAGTAAGCTATTCCTATGGAATAGAGGTAAACTAGCGCTTTAATCAAGAGGGGTTCCAGAAGTAATGCCTACAGAGCTAAGGTATGGGGCAAAGGAATTACAGTTCATGTCTGAAAACTTTTAACATCCTGTATTTATCCTGTGCATTAAAACTAATATAAGTAAAGTTCTTGGAGGAAATAATTTTTAATTTCTATAAAACTAAAAACACATATGTTTCAGTATGGGGTATAAGACACATATACAAAATACATGCTTATATATACAAAATACACGCTTATATATAAAACTTTTTTAAAAAACATTCTTCATCCTGAATACACAGCATATTACAGATATTAAGCGCTAAATTCCAGTTTATGTCCCTTCCTTTGCAAACCTAATAGATCTGTTCACAAAAGCCTACATCATCAGATGTCCCAGGGAACAAAGCTCATTCATGTGCAAGCAAAAATAACAAAATCAACAGTATCCCTCTCTCTGTCCTTTCCCCTGAATAAACATTCACACTAAATCCACTTTTCTAAGCACAGTAGTTCACCTCAAGCTGCTGAGACCTTTGTAATTCCCACACCTTTCATACCCAGACCAGTGTCAGGACTGCCTCACAGGGTTCAGGAGTATCACAAATACTACAAGCTGATTATTCCCTTGGGCATAATTATCTTATAATTATAGATTATCTTCTTGGCAGACTCTATTAGTTCTTTTATTTCCATGTGGGTGTGTCTATATGTGGGGTATGTGTTTGTGGGATGCTGACTGATAAGTCATTGCTTCAGAATCTTAAGGTGGTACTATTCCCTTTGATCTCTCTCTCTCTGACCTCTAGGAGATCCCCTGCCTTTACAACAACTAGGCACTCCTTCTTAGAAGCAAACTGTATACACTGTTCATCATGATTTTGTACTTATAAGATGCTATATCTGCAAAGCATTCATAAGAATATGATTTTAAATTCTCCTTGTCTTTAACAGGGTAATTATATATAAAAAGAAAAGAAAAAGCTGTTATTGATAATGGAGAAGCTCATTTTGAAGCAAAGTTGTTTTCATGCTCATCTAAGGGGCTGTTAGTATAGTTACTCTTAGGCAGCTAACTCATTCACCATACTCATTCTCAACTACCAGCATAATATTCCTGAAGCACAGTTATGATGTCATAACCCTGTTCAAACCCTTCCATGACTCACAATAGCATACAAAGTAAAGTTAGTTCATCTTAGAGTAAATTCTTGAGGAAATAGACATGGGAGGCTATGTGACCACAGAGGAGAGAGAATTTCATATCATCTGGGGCTAGCAATGGGAAGAATATGAGTCAGGGATAAGATAGATCTTCAAGACATTGCAGATAGCAGAGCTGGGTCATATTAAGTCTATAGGTTTTCTCAAGACAAGTTGGAAAGTTCATTTATTACTGGCAATGGAACTGTCCTGTGCAGCAACAAAGTATGCTGTTACAAAAGGCTTGAGACAGTTGAGGAATGCAATTGGTTCTGTTGTCTCAAAGGAAACAGGATTCAATGAAGAGGTGATTGGTGCTAAATCTGGGGAAGTAGGTCTAGATCATGAAGGGATTGAAATATGATACCAAGGGTTTAAGCTGGGTCCTTCTGTGCATAGATTTGTCTTTTCAAATTGATAAATCTTAAGATTAGAAGAGGATGGAGGCAGGAAAAAAACTAGGAAGCTATGTAGTCATTCTGTCAAGAAACAATAAAGACCTGAATTTTGGTTCCAGTGGTGTGACAGAGAGGAAGTGGCAGATTCATTCAAGATTTAGGAAGTAGAAATGAAATGACCTGGGGATGGATTGGAGGCAGGATGGGATGAGAGGAATAGGGTCTAAGATTATCTTCATATTTCTGATTTTGATAACTCTAACTGGTATGAGACATAGGGAGTATAGACAGAAGAAAGAATGCACTGGAGAGAAAGAGGACTAGTTGGAGTTTGGGCAGGTGAGGTTTGGAGATGATCTTTTACTAAGGCATATGGGGTCCTCCATGATCTGGCTCCCATTTTGCTTTCCAGTCTCATCTCCCGTATATCTTTTCCCAAATGCTATGCTGGCCATACTCATTGTTCCCTGAAAAAAACCCTGCTAATTCCCTTCTCTAGATTTTTTTCAGAAGTATTAATTATTTTATTTTTTATAACTACTTATTAACAGTGCCCTCTTATTAATTCAGGCATTCATTAGAACTATTCATTAAGTACCTAGTATGTGCCAAGTCCTGTTCTAGGTGTTGGAGATATATCAGGGAACAACACAAATAAAATCCCTATTGTCCAATTGCCCTAAATGTGTCTAAAGCTCTCAAAATATCTTCCACTACTGTTTTTTAGATTATACCAGTTAGAATCACTCATTAGTATTCCAATGTAACACTTTGGAATACTAAAGCATTATAGCATCCATTACAGTTTATATTTGATTGTGTGCATACTTTCTAGACCAATATTATCTAATAGAATATTCTATTATGATGGAAATATTCTATAATGCTCTGTTCAGTGTAGAATCCATTAACTATATTGGCTATTGAACATTTGAAATGCATCTAGTGTGACCAAGGAACTGAATTCTAAATTATATTTAATTCATACAAATTTAGTAATCCATAGATGGCTAGTGGCTACCATATTCAACAGCAAAATAGACTAAGGACTCCTGATGGGCAGGGACAATGATTTTCTTGTTTAATGTGAGCCAGTATATCAGCTAATTATGTGAGCTTTGGGATCACACATAGCTGCGTTTTAATTTTGATTTCATCAATTGTTAGTAACCTTAGGCAATTAACTTCTATGGGTCTCAGATTTTTTGAAGTATAAAATGAGAATCATAATAGCATTAACCTTTTGGGTTGAAGTTAAAATAACATTATTGGACAACTTCCACTTTCAAGAAGATTGAGTAGACATACTTTTCCCTAATTTTGCTAGGTACAATTAAAAATCCTGGACATGGTATATGAAACATATAAGAAGACTGAAAGATGGTTAGAAGGCAGATCAACTAATGAACTATGAACTTGAAGAAGGACCTCCCTTGGCTTTCTTTTTGTTTTCCCTCCTAGCCTGGGTCCTGAAGAAATCAGCAACCCAGAAGTATCAAGAGGTATAGACATTTAAAAAAAAAAGCCTGCTCTATCTAGCCAGAAGGATAGGCAAAACATATGAAGAGACAATTCACAAAAGAGGACATACAGATGGCAAATAAGAACTTGAAAAAATACATTCAACATATTAACCAGGAAATGCAAAGGAAGTGCAAAGGAAAACTATTATGAGATATTACTACACTTATCAGAATGGTTAAATATATGCTATATAAAATATATACACTATTAAAATAGTGACACTACCAAATGGTGGCAAGGATGCAGAGGAACTGGATTGCTCTTACATTGACAGTGAAATGTGAAATGGTACAACTCTGGAAAACAGTTGGTCAGTTTCTTGAAAAAAGAAAAGACTAAACTTCAGCTGAGCATAGAATCTAGCAATTATACTGCTAGGCATTTATGTCAGAAAAATGAAAACTTATGTTCAAACAAAAACTTGCACATGAATATTTGTAGCAGATTTATTTGTAATAACTCCAAACTGGAAATAAGCCCAATGCCCTTCAGTGGATGAATGTTTAAATAAACCATGGTACATCCATACCAGGAATAAAAAGGAATGGAATATTGATACAAGTAACAACCTGAGTGAATCTCCAGAGAATTATGCTTAGTGAAAAAAAGCTGATACTAAAACCTTACATACTATACTATATGATTCAATTTATATAAATTCTCGAAATTACAAATTTATAGAAATGGAGAACTGACTAATGATTACCAGGGGCCAGGGACTCTGCAGAGGGTTTGGGAGGAGTGTGGGTGTGGCTATGAAAAGAGGGCTGCCTGTGATGATGGGAATGTTCTGTACCTTGACCATATTAATGGTAATACCTTGGTTGTGATTCTGTACTATAGCTTTGGCAGGTGTTACCATTGGGGAAAATGTGTAAAGGGTACACATACAATCAATTTCTTACAACTGTGAGTTGTATGTGAATCTACAAGCATCTCAAAAGAAAAAGTAAATTAAAGCATGAATGCATGTAGAATGATTAGTATCAGTACTAACGACCTGTAAGTGTTAAACGGCCTGGCACAGTAACCAACTCAGTGCCTGCATATAGAAAGCAGTCAATATTTACTGCACAGACAAGGTAGCTGAAAAGGTTTTTTTTTCTTTTCTTTTGCTGCAAAAAGCTTTACTGTTTTCATTTGGTTCACAGCTTGGGAAAGGACCCCAGGGTGGTTAGAAAGCTTGCCTAGTGGCTGCGAGAAGAGGCTCAGGCAGAATCCCTGACATCAGGGGATGCAGAGGGGTCCCTCCAAGCCCTCCTGCCTCCGGGAGCTCTAGTTGTGTGTGAGTACTCTTTTTGAAGAGCTAATCACCCAGCACAGCCTGGGAGCGGGCAGACCTGCAGTTAGTCAGGTGGTCACCATCTTGTTGATGAGTTTCACCTCCTCCTCTCGGAAGCGGCTCTCCAGCAAGTCCCAGAGCCGAGCTCGAGTAGAATGTGGAGAATGCAGACTCGAAAGGGCCTGTTTCAGGTTCTCCTTCAGGGCTGTGGCGGCTGCCAGGGAGTCCAGCATTTTGCTCCCCTCATTTTGCGATGGCTTCTGCACGTCGTGGAAGAGGGCATGGCCACAGAGCTGCTTTTGCAGCTTCAAGAGACGCTGGACCATCTCGCAGAATAGGTGGCCTACGCACTCCAGAACCACATCTTGGTTGAAATAGAAGCCCAGAGAGAAGGTAGGTGAAGGACGCCTGCAGAGGCAGGTTGACCAGCCTGTTGACGGCTGCCTCCACCTTGGTGGAACGATTCTTGACAACTCTTGAAACTCTTGATTGGTCAGCAGTAAGAAGCCTAAGAAAAAAAATGTTGTTGTTTGGTTCTGGTGGCAGGGAATAGCTGAGAAGATGGTGCGGCAGATTGCGAGTGGGAAAGAGGTTGGAGGGGGTGGAAGGCTGGAAGAAGGGATATTTACTGAATCTGTCTGTTCCTCTCAACCACTGTTGAAGCTAGAGATGGATCCGCAGGATCCCTGCACGTACTCTGAATACTTCTTAATTTAAAGACAGTTACTTCTTTAGGACAGGAAAATGAGAGGCTCTAAGTGTTGCCCTGTGAAAACTATCAGACCAGAGTGTTTTATAGGTAGTGAGATAGAAGGCCTGAAATAGGGAAAGGGTACTCTGGAGAAGGAGGGAGAGGGAAGAAGGGAAGAAAAGCTGTTGGGCAGACTGATAGTGGAGACAAAGACGGAAAAGAGAATGAGAGAGGAAAATGGTAAGGATGGAAGGGAGGGAGAGAGTAATCTGCTTGGAAGTCTACCATTCATAAACATTAGCTTCTTTGGGAAAGCAATGAGTGACAGCATTGTAAGGATCAGTACTTTTGTGTTGGAATACCAGTTTGGAGACTCATTAGAAATTTATTTCTGTTGAATTAATGACCTGCAATGACTAGGGTAAGTGCTTTGCTGAGACATAATATGTTGCTCATCTCAGTCATTAGAACTCTTGTGAAAAGTCATTTATCAGTCACTTAGAGAATCTAGATGGAAGAGGGCAAGGAGAGAATAAATTAAGGAGGGAGTAATTGAAAGCTCACAGCATGTGTCTCTTTCTAAATTGAAAGCACTTGGCAACAGTGAAGGTGATGTGAGAGGTGGTGCCTACAGGAAGGTAGGAGGGGAATGAGAAACCTTGTGAAACTGAAAAAGTCAGTGTTTGTTTGAACTGAATGAAATTGCCAATGTAGTTAGTCAAAAATGGAAGGATAAGGGCAATTTTATGTGGTTCCACCTAATATATGTGAAAGTATTTAAGAAACTCTAACAAGACTTCTGTACAAATGTAAGATGTTACTCTGAGGCAGGTGGTGATTCACAATGGGGGAAACAAAGGATAAGATTTAGAATCAGGAGATCTTAATTATGGTTCTAGATTTACCAATTCCTAGTTGTGTTATCTTGAGTTGCTTCATCTCTCTGTCTCCTCATAATATGAGAACACTAACATTTCCTATTCCATGCCCAACTTCAGAAGATTTGTGTGTTAGTGCAAAATGAATTAGTTTATTTAAAAGTTTGTTGCAAACCGCACTATACTATCTAAATGCAAATGAATCAGGGCAAATGTATTCATATACATTAAAACAAGTGTGTTGATTTTGGATGTAGATTTGTGTGTGTGTTTACCTTTTTAAAATGTTTTCCTTTTAATGGGATTTGAGATAATTATCTTAACTCTAGACAGAAAGTTTTTGTTGTCTTCTGGGTTGCAGGTTTTTGGGGAGGCTTGGGGAATACAGAATGACTCCTGCCATATGAGAAAGGTAGGTTCAAGGTACAAAATAATGGGAGGATCCCACAGCCTTCCATACACCAAGCAAAAACATTTCTTTTTTTTGAATTACTTTTCAAGCCTGAAGATTCAATCCACAATGAAATAAATACACTTAAACTCAGATACTATTGGACTTCTTTTCAAGTTGTATCATCCTTTCTAATGACATGGAGGGGTTATTTAGTGTGCCCTTCATTTACTTGGCAGGCAACCAAATTGCATGTATGTTTTTCCACTCTTGATCATTGTCAAGATTTTTCCTTTGTGCTTGCCAAAGTTAAAAGGGCTTTAAAAGTATTTAAGTGGATAAGGGAAATGTTTAATATACTTGTAGGTTATTCTGTAGTAATAAGAGTCTGTTGTGAATTTTACCTTGTCATCCAGGCTGTCTGGAAGAAACCCTGAGCAATCTAGCTCCAGCGTGTCTTTGTACAATCATTTTTGGTAGAGGAGGGAGGTTTCCCTGGACAGTACTAGTGTCTCTACTTAGTTGATAAAGAAATTGAGATCCGGTAAGACTCTGCTTGTACACAAATACAAAACAACAAAAGTAAACATTTGCCAAACACCAGACTGCACCATGAAAAACAGCAATTGGTACAGAGTGCTAAAGCAGGTTTCATAATCAATAAACTTAAATAAACATGCTTGTAGCAATGTATATTGATCACATACACACATAAAATAGTCTCATCAAATTATAATGACTGATGTTGCCTTACTACAGGCTATTTTGCTGGCCACATAAGAGCATTGCATTAGTGAGATGTATGAGTGATTTATTTTTATTATGAAGTGAATACTGAGGCTTTGGGATAATCTATAACCTCCCAGTAATTAGATAGATTCTTAAACCAATACACATCCTCACACATCACTTGTTCAGTTAAACTGTGAGATATTGCCACATGGCATGGATTGCTTCATTTCATAGGATCAGTGTAATATATTAATGATATGTATTTACTCATATTTCAAACAGTAAGTTTGATATGGCACCATGAGAGAGATGGTACCCTGTCAAAACACTTTGATATATAAGATGTTAGAACAAAAAAAGTCTACCTCCTCTGGTTTGACTAAGAGGCAGTGACATCCCATAAAATCACATTTAAATAAGTTATAGATAAATAACTTAAATAATACAATCCCTCTTGTTTGTTACTTATAACCATGAGTTTTATATTATTCCCAATCATAGCCCATGCACTGCATGAAATCTCATTTATTTGTCACCCCATTTCACACCAATGATACTAGTATCTGCCTTGTCCTTATTGATTCCATTATTTTCCCACCCACACCTCTAGAAATTGATTTCCACTAACCTCCAGGGAAGTATTTCCTTACTTCCTTCAAAATTTGGCTTAAAATTTACTTGCCCAGGATGTTTTCCTTATACCAAATTCAGGCTAATCACTCCTTTATTCTATACTTCCTTATGATGGAGGGCAGAGACAGGAGACAAGCATCATGATTAATTTTCCTAATAATGTTAGATATAAATAGCATAGTAAAAACAATAAGAGGGACTTCTTGAGGCCCAGATTCCATTCTAGAAACAGAGAACTGAGAAGTAAGATTCCTGGCATACTGTTTGGTAATAGGCCAATAGCCTACCTTAAGGGCAGAGCAGGTAGGCCTGAGTGACGTGCCCCCAGTGCTTGAGGGTGGCCACTATCTTGGAGAACAGGATCGGTGAATCCCTTGTGTTGAGTTCATTTAGTAGAATTAGCTGGAGGGCTGATAGTAGAGGAGAGGAGACATGGTGTCTCTCACCAGAGATGAGCATCTTGAGACCACAAGTCAAACCTATGCCCAACAACCCCGCCTCCACCCTTTGCTGCATTCTTGGAAGGCTTAAAAGACAGAATCCCCAGCCCTTCAACATGCCTCCTCTCTGAGGACACCCACACTTTCCTTTCTTTAAGTGCACACTTTCAAATAAAGCTTTCTTAGTGCTCAAATTAATGTGTTTTGTCTCTTTGCTATTTCATTTTATTTCCAAGTCTTCACTCTGTCTCCGCTTTACTTCTTAAAATAGGAAGGGGATGCTAAGAGCTCAAATGTGGGCCTGCAAGTTCCTGTCACCTGGGTGACCCAGACGGAACTGCAGCTTCAGGAGGCTGCCTGAAAATATTTCTTTGGGAAGTTCTCAGAACATAATCTCAGTCCATTCCATGTTCCGCAGCTCCCTCAAATCCTGGGGTGGTATGGGCTAGTCCCCAAGCGGGAAGATGCAAGTGGACACAGGACACCAGGTGAACCTGGCTGTAAGAGTTGGCAAGGGAATCTGCCTTAGGCCAAGAACTTTCCCTCTTTTCTTCTGTACTTCCCAGTTCTCTGCTGCCTACAAGGCAGCTACCATTCCCTGCTGATCTCGCTTTAATGAATTCTTTCCTTATCTACACTTGTTTGACCTGCATGAGAATTCTTTCTTGTTCAGAGTCAAGAACCCTCCCCTGTCCAGATGGAGGTTTTACCTGGTGTGCAGGGAGAGACCTCCCAGATGCAGCTTCATGGCAGCACTTAGAATTATTTTTTCATTATCAAGCCAGTGTTTTCATGTCTTCTTAAATGATGGTAAATATTAGGGAAGCTAAGGATAAATTGGTCTTCATTCAATAGTTAATTCAAGAAAACTTTATTGATCACCTGTATATGCAAGCTACTCAGTTGACAGTGGTGAAGAGTAAAAAAACAATAAGGAATACCATCATCATGCAAGGTAGAATTAAATCATTAACAGACATACTGCAAAGTGCTATGAACAGATAGCAGGAAGTTTATTTAATTCACTATTGTAGGTTGGTTTCACTTTCTTGATAGTATCATTTGTGCAAGTTTTTAATATCAATGAAGCCCAGGTTATGTTTTTTCTTTTGTTTCTTATGCTTTTGGTCATATCTAAGAATCTGTTGCCCAAACTGAAAACATGAAAATTTACCTCTGTTTTCTTCTAAGAATTTTAACTCATATGTTTATGTCTTTAATCTATTTTGACTAAATTTTTGCATATGGTGTGATGTAGGGAGTACACTTCATTCTTGTTCATGTGTATATCCATTTGTTCCAGCACCACTGTTGAACAGACTACTCTTTCCCTATTGAATGGTTTTGGCATCCTTCTTGAAAATCAATTGAACATATATGTTTGGGTTTATTTCTGGACTCTAAATTCTATTGATCGATATGCCTTATCCTTATGACACTACTATACTGTTATAATTACTGTAGCTTTTTGGTAAATAGTGAAATCAGGAAGTGTGAATCCTCCACCTTTGTTCTTCTTTTACAAGATCGTTTCGGCTATTTGGGGTTCCCTGCAATTCCACATGAATTTAAGGATTGACATTTCCATATCTGCAAAAAATGCAGTTGCAATTTTGATAGGAAATACACTGACTCTATAGACTGCTCTGGGTAGCATTAACACCTTTACAATAGTAAGTCTTCCTATTTATGAACGCAGAATATCTTTCCACTTATTTAGGTACTTTTAATGTATTTCAACAATATTTTATAGTTTTCATTGTAAACTTATTGTACATTGATTCCTAAGTATTTTATTCTTTTTGATCCTATAGTAAATTGAATTGTTTTCTTAAATTTATTTTCTGATTGTTTATTGGTATTGTATAAAAATACAACTGATTTGTGTATCTTCATCTTGCATCCTGCAATTTTACTGATTTGGTTTTTAGTGCTAATAATTTTTATGGAGGGTGTGACTTCCTTAGAGTTTTCTATATATAATATCATTTCTCTGTGGATAGATTTAGTTTCCATTCTTCCTTTCTAATGTAGATACTTCTATTTCTTCTTCTTGTCCAACTTCTGTGGCTAGAACTTCCAATACTATGTTGAATGACAGGATGACAGTTGGTTTCCTAGTGTTGTTCCTGATATTAGGGGAAAAGCTTTTAGTTTTTCACTATTTAATGTAATATTAGTTGTGGGTTTTATATGAATGCCTTTATCATGTTGAGAAAAGTCCCTTCTATTTCTAGTTTTTTGAGTGTTTTTATAATACGAGTGTTGGATTTTGTCAAATACTTTTTTTCCCATCAATTGAGATCATAGTGCTTTTTTCTCCTTCATTCTGTTAATATGGTGTATTACATTGATTTTCAGATGTTGAATCACTCTTACAGTTGTGGGATAAACCCCACTTTATCATGATGCATAGTTCTTTTAGTATGCTGCAGGACTCTATTTGTTCATATTTAGTAGAGGATTTTACATGTATTTTCATAAGGGATACTGGTCTTTACTTTTTTTGTTTTGTCTTTGTCCAGCTTTGATATCAGGGTAATGATGGCCTCATAGAATAAATAGGTTACCTCCTTCTATATTTTTTGGTAAATTTTTAGAAGGGTTATGGGTTCATTCTTCTTTAAATACTTCGTAGAAATATTACCAGTGAAGCCATCTTCTCCTGGTTTTTGCATTATTGGGAGGTTCCCTTGGATACAATTTGCATGGAATATATTTTTCTGTTTTTCACTTTCAACTTACTTTTAACTTTGGATATAAATTGAACACCATGTATACAGCATATAAATGGATCATGTTATTTTACCCATTCTGCCAATCTCTGTCTTTTAATTAGTGTTTAATTCATTGACATTTAAATTGATTACTGGTAAAGAAGGACTTCTACCATTTTCCTGTTTGTTTTCTATACATTCTATAATTTTTGGTTCCTAGGTCTTGTGTAGAAGAATTCTTTTGTATTTATTTGATTTTTTTGGAAGTTTACCATCTTGATACCTTTCTCAATTCCTTTTTTGTATATATTTTTTTAGTATTTTTTAGTCATTATTCTGGGGCTTACAATTAACATCTTAAACTTAATGACAATCTGGTTTTAATGAATACTAACTCAGCTTTAGTAATATATAAAAACTTATTCAGGTTCATCTCTCTTCCTGCATTGTGTTGTTATTGTCACCAATTACATTTTCATAGTGTGCCCATTAGATTAACAGTTATTGTTAAATTCATTGGACTTCTAAACCACATAGGAAAAAAATGAGGAATTCCAAACCAGAAATACAATAGTACTGTCTCCTATATTTACTTAAGTAGTTACTTAAATTTTCTTTGAGTTACTATCTAATATTTTGTCATTTCAGCCTAAAGGACTTGTAGGGAAGTTTTCCTAGCCACAAATTCTCAGCTATTGCTTATCTAGGAATGCCTTAATTTCACCTTCACGATTGAAGGATCATTTTGCCAGAAATATAATTCTTTGAATCTTTTTTTGTTTCAGCACTTTAAGAATGTCATCACAGTGCATTCTTGAACCCAAAGATGAGAAATTGTTCATGTCTGATGAGAAATTGTTAATCTTATTGAAGATGCCTTGTACATGAGAAGTTGATTCGCTCTCTTGACCTTCAAGATTTGCTCTTTAACTTTTGACCATTTGATTATAATGTATATGTCTCATGTAGATCTCTTTATGTTTATTCTACCTGAAGTATGTTGAGCTTCTTGGATGTGTAGGTTTATATCTTTATAAAATCTAGGAAGTATTTGGCTTTAAATTCTTCAAATATTGTTCTGTTCTGTTCTCTCCTCTCCTTCTAGGACTCCCATCAACTGTATGTTAGTATGCTTGTTAGTATCCCACAGGTATCTTGGGCTTTGTTCATTTATCTTCATTATTTTTTCTTTCTGTTCCTCAGGTTGAATAACTGCAATTGACCTACCTTCAAGTTCATTGATTCTTTGTTCTGCTTACTCAAATACTTGTAGAAACCATTTAGTGATTTATTTTTACTGCAGTTATTATACTTTTCAGTGTCAGAATTTCTATTTGGTTCTCTTTTGTAATTTCTCTATCTTTATTGTTATTCTCTTTCTATTGAGGAAGCTTTCTCATGGTTTCTTTTAGTTCTTCATCCAAAGTTTTCTTTAGGTCCTTGAGCATACTTGCAACAGTTAATTTAAAGACATTTCCTAATATCTATAATGTCTCTGCATTGACAGGGTCAGTTTCTGAGTTTCTGTTAATTCCTTTTTTCTTTTTTTCCCCTTTGAATGGATCATACTTCCTTGTTTCTTAGTATGTCTTATAAATTTTTGTTGAAAACTGGACAGTTTTGGATATTATAATATGGTCACTCTGGAAATCAGATTCTTTCCCTATGACTTATTTTTCTTACTTGCTAAGAGTTACAATTGTTTATTTGTCTAATGATTTTTCAAAACTTTTTTCAACACTATTCTGTGTGTGTGTGTGTCTGTGTGTGTATGTTTGTGCATGGTCCCTGCAGTCTCTTTTTCTTTAGCTTGTGGTCGGCTAGTTGTTTGCAGAGATATTCTGAAATGCATGGAGCCAAAAGAAATAAATTAATAGAGAAATAGATAAAGTATAAATAAATAAATAAATAATAGAGAAGAAAAAAAGAAGAGAAGAAAATACATTACCAGTCTTTGCAGATTGTGTGTTGGGGGAGTGCTTCAGAGGTTAGTCAGGCGATTTGCAACACTGCTGTAACTTTCACTTTGTCACTGAACCTAAAAATCTGCTGGAGGTAAAGGCTTAAGGTTTTCTCAGGTCTTTGCTGAACGTGTGTCTCTCCCTGGGCATGTGCCTGGCTTTCTAGATTCCCTATTAAATGTAGGTGCTTCTCAAAGCTCTTTACTCTGCAAAGTAACTCTTTCCAGCTTCTACTTTACCTCCCACACTTGGGCTAGCCTATGGTTTGTTCCAGCTGCAATCCTTTGCTACTGTAAGCAGCACCTTTTCATGCTTTTGAGTAATGCTCTATGCTTAGCCACTTTTCTGCCCTAAGAGAGTTCCAAGTTAGGAGAAACAAGGGCAAGTGTTGTCTTTCAGTTATTTAGGGAAACTCCAGACAGATCAAAACAAAGAAACAGAATTACTTGGGAAAAGGTCTGTTCTGCTACTGCCAAAGCCACGTAACTAGAACAGGAGCAGGGGTGGTTTCTCCAAAATCATCCTCATGCTGTTGAGGGAGGTGGGCAAGGCTAAGTTAAAACGTAACATAGCTCTCCTACCACATTTAGGTTACCTTTTTCTTAATTGAACAGTCATTGTTTCCTTTAAACCTTTGACTATTTCCCAGAGTTCTGAAAATTTGATTCTGACAGGTTTTTGCTCACTTTCCTTGATGTTTCTATGGAGGGACAAGCCGGTGGAATTCTATACTCTGCCATTTTTGCTAATGTCACTCTCATGTAGTTTGTTGTTGTTTTTGTTTTTAATAAACATTAAAAAAATATTTTAGATTCATAGAAAAGCTGACCGGGTAGTACAAAGAATTCCCATGTATACTTCATCTGGTTTCTCTTACTGTTAACATTGTCAAAATTAACAACTTGGCATTGGTATATTACTACTAATTAAATTATACACATTTTGGAGTTTATCACTCTTTTCCTTTTCCTACAGCCTTCTTTTTAAAAAAAGAGTTTAAAAGAGCAGTTTAGGTTTACAACAAAATTGGCAGGAAGGCACACACACAGATTTCCCATATACCTCCTGCCCGTCCACATACATAGCCTTCCCAATTGTCAGTATCACTCACCAGAACTACTGTTCTCTTTTTATCCCATTGTCCTGCCAATGGGTTTCAGCCCTGGAAAAGTTCACTATGGATTCAGTGAGACCAAAGAAATGACAGTAGAGCATTCTTGGGGTGAAAGGGTTTACATCCAACTTTATTTCCACAGTGGCAGGTCAACCACTAGAATCCCATCCACTCAGAGTAAGTCTGCATGCAGCAAGCTGGTCTATGCCTCTGGGCCTCTCTGCCCACACAGCCATCCTCTGGGCCTCTGTCCTCGGCGCTGCCACCACTCCAGCCTCTACTCTGCTCTTCTGCAGCCTTGCAGCCCTGCAGCCCTGCCACCTTGTCACTCAGAGCACTGGGCGGAGCTCTTTAGATAGAGTCAATAACAACATATTGCCCACATGTGTGTAGTGAAGTAGCCGACCAGGGCCAGGTGAGAATCTGGCCACAGGAACTTCACTTTATCCACATCCAGGATTCCATCAAAGATATTAAATTACATTTAGTCATCATGTCTCCTTAATCATCTCTTCTTTGTGACAGTTTCTCAGATTTTTTCTTATTTTTGAATACCTTGACAGTTTTGAGGAATACTGGTCAGGTATTTTGTGTAACATCTTCAATTTGATGCTTTTATCATAATACGACTGAGGTAATAGGTTTTGGGAAAATACTACAGAAGTGAATTGGCCTTATCACACAGTATAAGAGGGTATATAATAACTGTATGATGCTAGTGGTGGTATTAACCTTCATCTCTTGTTTAAAGTGATGTTTGAATGGCTTCTCTATTCTATGGAAGTAAGTCACCATATCTAGCTTACTTTCAAGGAGGCAGTTAATTTCCACCTTTTCGAGGGAGGTGTATCTGTACATATTATTTGGAATTCTTCTGTAATGAAGATGTGTCTCCTTCATTTATTTATTTATTCAGTCATTTATGGACTCATTGCTACTCATTTTATAGTTTGATTTATCACCAATACTTTTTAGTTCTGGATGTTTTTCAAGAGGAAAGTTTCATATATTGATGTATATTTTAGAAAGAAGTCTCTGTTGGCAATTTAAAGGATAACTTAGGCATTACATTTTGAGAGATATAGGCAGGAGGAAAATTTGGAGAATGAGGAATCTTGAAATTTGTCACACATACACAATTGAAGAAATTTACTGAATATGAGTAATGTTATATATATAGATACTAGTCAGGGATTTGCCATTAATATACATCTTTACACCTGTGAAGTTACTTCTCTCTGGATGTCACCTTCCTCACTAATCGAATGCAGAGGTCAGCAAAAACTATCTTTTCAAAAATGTCCACCAACAGGCCCATAACAGGTAAGGAAAATAGCTATGATTTCTCTGTAGACCAGGGTGTATGGCAGACGCTCTCTTCAAATATGACATTTCTTTGAAAGTTCTTATTTTATTTGACAAATTCATGTGCATTTTCCATACCAGTTCACCATGTACTTGTATTTTAATATAAAAATATTTTGGTGAAGCAATTTTTCAGTAGATATAAAAACAGTATGGCCATATTTCTCTCATGGTTTTTCCTATGCCCTGGCACATATCCTGGTGGCTGAGTACTCTAATTTGAAAATAAGGGACGTCTTTCAGTTTTGGAACTCTATAATTTTAAGAACTGGCTTAAAATATTTAAAGTTCTATCATATGAAAGATACCAGGCTTTTTCTATATTTGTCCAGAGGGTAAATCTGGGTAGTACTGGGAAAGGAAAACACACAGAGGTAAATAAAAAAGTACATTAATTCAACAAATTTTAGTGAGAATATACCATGTTCCAGGCACTGTTAAGTGCTGGGAATCCTACATTACATTAAAAATTAAGCATAAGAGACATAAATCCTTCAAAAAATTACAAAGATGTGAGCTATTGCATGAGATGGTAAGCTCTTCTCTTTTGGAATTATCCATTAGACTGAATTATCATCCCTCAGTGATGCTATAATAAAAATTTGAACTTTGGAGAATTATTCTTCATACTATGATACTACTTAATTTTATGTATATGTGCATCCACTCATGTGAATCTAAACATTCCAGTAAGAATCTAAATTTTATGAAGGCAGAAATACTTTCTTCAGTATCCAAGTCTCTCCACATAGTAATGGCAAATGATGCTTGTTGACTGTCATCTGCATAAATATGGTCATAAAAAAAGAATCAAATCATAAAACATCATTAAAGAAATAGTCATCATCCTTATATATCAGGCATGATTTTGGGAAATATTGAGAATATGTTAGGATAAATTTTTATTTTTGTGTTAATATCATCTCCTTAGTATGGAAGGAATCACTTATGCCACCATAATTCCCCAAATACTCTGTTAACCACTTACAAAGTCAGTTTAATTTGAAGATTCAGTGATGTACACTCAATGTCCATGGTTCTAGTATAGGTAAATTTATTATTCAGTTGCTGCATAGAAAATGAATAGAGGGAGGTTAAAGCTATTAAACATTAGTCATTTATAACACTTTCTTATTGTAGGGTCTTTTACTGGAGCTAGGTCATAATGAGGTTTACAAAGAAAATGTTGGGAAAAGCAAAGGTAATTTTAAAGAGGAAAATGGAAAGTAAAACAACGTATTAAAAATATCTAGTTTGGAACTTTTGCAAATTTTCTACAGTTTCTCTTGTCTGACTTTCCAGAACTTGAACAAAGATCCATCACGGTTGAGATACTCCAGTTAACTCAAGGGCCCTCCAGTGGGCAATTGAAGAATTTCCAAACCAACTTCAAAAGTAATTTTCAAGGAATCTATGGAAAACAACAACAACAACAACAAAACATTGTCAAACTCAATGTGGGATTACTTTGGACAGAAAATAATTCTATGCTTTAAGTGCAACCTTAGACAAGACCTTATAACTGTAAGGAGGAAAACTATTCAAGTGTCTCTTTGGAAGTTTTTTGTGGCTCCAAATATTTTGTTGAGGGGGTAATGGTTCTCAAGCTGTACTTCCTGCAGGCCCACAGGAGGATCTGTGGGAAAATAGAGATTTAACCTATATATTTCATTTTGATGATAATTATGTATTACTTATGGAGGGAAGAATGTATTTTGTACTAGGAGATTTGATTTCACTGTACATAGACTATTTTTCTTACTAGGAGATTTGATTTCACCATGCATAGTTGATTTTCCCATTCTCTTTCTGTTTGAAATAGTCTATATATGTTGAATGAGGAAGGAAGTGAAAGGAGAGTCCATTATGAGAAAAACAGGGATGTAGAAGCAGATTTTCAGCAGAGGTTGGGGAATGATGACACACTAAAACCAAAAACATGAAACAATGATTCCTTTTCAAATTATTTGGCCTAAAAGATCAAAAACAAATATTAAATAAAAAATATCTTCCTTTTCTGATCAAATGATAAGTCTGTAGTGGTCTACATATATAATTCCAAATAATTGGGTCATTTCATACAAATAATTTTTCAAAGTAGTCAAGCCAGTGTAGACAAAAGAAATGGTTAATGTGTTTATCTTTTTTAGGTGGTGGTCTTGGAATTAGATTATGATGTAGCCATCTCTGCCTGTACTCATATACTTCCTATAATTGGTTAGTTACCTGCTATCCATTAGGTTTCATCAACACTGTATTAAAATGTGATGCCAGAAGTAAGTAACTTGGAATCCTGAAACAATGATTACCATTTCCTCATTCCTTGTTGAACCATTGTTTAGCTGAAATGTTTCATACATTGTACCTTTGCAACCAAAGCACACATTTTTTCAATATGTGAAATTTCCCGAATTCTTCTTTGCTAAATATGTAGATGTATCACAGTAAATTATTTCATTACTGGGTATCTTATTCAGTATATTTACTTCTTTTTTTAAACTTCAAATCACCTTTGTTAACTAGTGAAGGAATTAAGGGGACCTCAGTGTAGAAATGTTTACAGTAACAGCACAATAAGTTTTTAACCATCTTTCTGTAGTGTTAGACATTTCAGGTTTCTGATATCCCGAAGAGCTTTGAAGCCATGAGACATTCAAACTTGAAATCTATTCAGAGTTGATTTCAGAAGTCACAAACTCAAAACCCTAAGGCAACAGGAAGATGTGGTATGTAAATGTAAGTGATCCAACAGAGATGAGTGGAAACTGATAAATTGAAGCATGCTCTTCTGTTTAATGGTAGAATCTCCTATGCAGCTTCAATCGATTTTTGTCATGTGAGGATGAGGACCTAGTGTTTCAAGATCTTTTCATTTTTCAAGAAAGTCCTCTAAGCTGGATTTTTCTGTGAAATCCTTAATTTAAAAATGCTGGCAAATAATGCAAAAACAGTCTAATGTGTAGGTCAGACACATTTGTGACAAGAGTTGGCCCATGAGGTCATCATTTACAAAGCCATCTCTAGACAAAATGCTTAGGTATATAAGTTGATCTCTGACAACTCTTGCACCTTTCTTGCATTTGAATAAAATATGGAACTCAATGTGTCCTGCAGGATGATAAGAATAGAAGAAAGATGGTCTGAGTTCAAATCTTGTGTTTCTTCCTAATTCATTTTTGACTCTCAGTCTTTTAGGGTCTTAGTATCCACTTCTATAAAATTACACTGTTGGATTAAATACGTGAAGACTTTTTCAGCTCTGGAATCTTATGATTCTCAACTTTCTCAAAATCAAAATGTACATACACTGTTTTCCCTTTATCAGACTATAACTAGAAGGTAATGGATTTGTCTAGTAAACTTATTCCTGATAATGTTTACCTTTCCCAAATAGCATATTGCTGTAAAAAATGAAAAAAAACATGGTTCCTTTAGGATTAGTGGTAGTTTTGGGAATGTCTAGCACAGTGACAGTCTGGTCAGAGAATCTTTCTTGTTCAGATATTCTTGTAAACACTATCAGCACACCTTAAAGTTTTTCTCTATTTCAAGAAACCTTGGCAGGTTTACGAAGAGAAAGCATCATATACCAGTAAGTGAGATTTTGACTAATTATCCTAGATTGTGAGTCTTTGGTGATTGGGTCCTGTGAGTTACAATTTTATCCCTCATCTGACTATACATACTAGGTTGAACTGATTTTCCATAAACCATCTCTAAACTAGACCATGCAAATTATTGAAACTTTTATTCATTCATCACAGTTATTACCCACCTACTATGCACCAACTATGATACACTGCAACCGCAGCAGAGTGGGAGCACAGTCAATGCTAATCTATTTATTTATTTTTATTGAGTTAAAATCAGCATATAACTATATAAGTTTCAGGTGTACAACATTATAATTTGACATCCATATACACTACAAATTGATCACCACCAAAAGTCTGCTTGTCATGCATCACCATGCAATTTTAATTCATTAATTTATTATTTATTATTATTTTTTATTGAACTATAGTTGATATGCAGTGTTATGTTGGTTTCAAATCTACAACACAGTGGTTCAACAGTCACCCATATTATTAAATCCTCACCCCCTCTAGTGAAGTTACTATCTGTCAACATAGATGTTCCAGATCACTGACTATTTTCTCTATAATGTACTACCATCCCTTGACCAACTTACATAACACAGTATTTATTTTTAATAGCAATCTATTGATTTATTTTTAGCCTTTGTTTTCCTCACTGCGAAGAAGTGTAGTTTCTTCTCACTCTAACGTAGTAGTATGAAAATATTTGGTATTTGGTTTTCACTATTTTTTTTTTGCATTCCAGTGCTCATATCCTTTCCAGAAGTAGATTCAATTAGCCTTCTCCAACTTCCCTTACCTCACTTCTAGGCAGTCTAATAAATGTGTACATGATCATATACAATCCCTCATTTTTATTGAGTCCTTATGTTCCTTGAAAAGTACAGCAAACATAAGGGAATGTGTGTACTTAACAGCTTTATGACCTTAACAAAAACCTGAAGTGCCATGAAGGTCATACCTAGATTTTCAAGAAAGCTGAGATGAACTTTTTCAGCTGAATTTCTAAGCCTTTTTGTTGCTTTAACTGTGGCACTTAGCATTCTAGGTCTCAGAAGACTAGTGAGAAATCCTGACTGACTTGTAGCATCAGGGTTTTTTTTTTGCACAAGGACTTCTTCACCTCCCAACCCTTCCCAAGATAGTGGTGAGAGTATGAAGAAGTTAAAGCCCTCCTTTCTCCAGGACTTTAGGACTTTAGGTAGAGCACAAGTCTATGACACATTTCCATTTCTGTCCACTTTGTGGGATCACACAAACACCACTGATAATTTCTTTGCTTAAAAGCAATGGCAGTTTATCAAATGTTAATTCAAATCATAAATCTCTCTTAAAACCACTCAAAGGGAGAAAGGACAAGGTTTGAAGAGAGGAAGATAAGCACTGTGCTCCCATCTTAGTGATCCATTGATAGTTATTTGTGGAATATACGTGCTAGTAAAGAGGTTGCTTTTTTTATTAGTTGTGTGTGTGTGTGTGTGTGTGCACTAGAAAAGTATGTATTTTGAGCCTGCTTTAGATATGCAACCACCTTGTTCTTTTGTTTTTGTTATTAAGCTGCCATTTATTGAACATTTACTGCAAAACCCTGTACTAAGTAAATTGTAACATCAACTCTTTTATTTATTATTCCCATTTTACAGAAAAGTAAACTGAGGTTTGGAGGAGTAACTAACATACTTATCTTACACCTAGTAAGAAGAAAAGCCGGAGTTTAAATTTCTTTACATTTGACTGAAAGACTTGCACTTTTTACCACTGCACAATACTGCCTCACTGTGGTAAAATTGAGTGTAACTCAATTATAGCAAATGTGAAATAGACTAGGGAAACTTCCAGTTTATAGATAACCTCTCTTGTATCTATCATTTTGCAGTATGAATTATCAGTCTGGATGTTTTACATCTCGCTATAAAGCAGGGTGTCTGGAAAATCAACTTGATTTTTGCTGGAGAAATGCTGATAAGCTGATCTTAAAAAATTAAGACCCAAACATTTTTGAAGATTCAGTTATTGAAACCTTTTGAGGGTGCTCTGTTGTGTTCTGATCAAGGCAGAATAAGAGGGAGTACCAAAGATTCCCAAAAGTGTGGGAAAAGTATTACTAAACAAAAAAGATAAGATTAGTTGATGATAGCCATATTGCTGTCAAATATAAATGCTACAGAAATAGACATTTTGGCAAACACAGTACCAGATGTACTCCTTTTTTTCTTTTTTTGCAAAGAAGCAGGAGTATTCCTATGCCTGGGCAAAAGAGGAGGGTATATATGTTGGTGTGCTTGCTTTGAAGAGACTATATTAAAAAATAGAGCTCTCCCACCTATTTGCCAAAGTGCCTGAAAGATGCCATGCTCTTCTGGGAGGCATGAAACATGAAGGCAGGCGCATTCTTTAGCATGTTTGCAATATTGGGTCAATCAGAGTCACTTATCTAGAAATAACCCAAGTAGGAGAAAGCAACTCTCAGAGGGACTGAACACCATAAACTGGAAACAGTTGGAAAGAAAGGGCTGAACAAATTTCAGCTCCTTCCCTTTGGGCTATCATCCAGTACAGTGTGAAGATAGCAGCTTTGCCTGTTCTTTTGATAGTAATGTTGATTGTGATAAATACGATGGACAGCGGTTAAAGGTTTGGAACCAAGGGGTCCTTAGAGACCAGGTTTGGCTCTCTTGGCAAGACTATAAAGACAATCAGCTGAAATGCATTTGTAAAGGGGTTATTTTTCTCCCTATCTAGACACAAATAATAGAAAGAGGAGGAGGAAAGTCAACATTATAGGTTTTCTTGTAGAGGTGATTATAGTTATTAATCCCACACTTCATTTTTTAATGTATTTATGTATTTCTGATGGGAATCTGACAGGGCCAATCTGTCATTCTGGGGAAACATAGTCTTCAGAGACATCAAAAGAAAGGTCAGTGAGATGTAAACACTGTGGAGAGAGTCACAGAGATGGTCAGAAGGAAGAGCATGAAAAAGAGCTATACTGAAACAGCTTCCCCATCCTACCTCCTTGGCTGTTTCTTCCTAGTGCAGAACTTGATGTTTGGAAGATGGGATCAGGGGCTAAAGGGTAACTTCAAAGTTAATGCAAGGTGTTTTTTTTTTTAAGCATGGCATAGGTGGAGATATGGAATGGTGGCCACTTAAGCTTCAAAAATATTTGTACACAAGTGTCAGGAGTATGTGAGTCTCTCAAAATAAAACATTATTGGTTATTAGAATAATTATACTAAAGTGAACTGCTAAATATCACTTTTAAGAGTTATACATAAAGTGCAAGGCATTTCTCCCAATTCTTTTATAGTGGCCAACATGTTTAAGCTTCAGAGTTCTCCATTGCTTTATGAGCACATAGCTCTGAAATAACATGGCTGTACTGCACATGCACAATGTAAACATAGGATAAACTACTTTAATGTCATTTTGCCTGGCATAGCAAGAAATGGCTGTTCTTTGGTATTTGCATATGCAATTCAGTAGATTCTGATCAATCCAACCTTTTCTCAATAGGAGGTATTCAAATGTCTACAAGCAATGATATGAATACCAATAATTCAGCAAATGCCAGGTTATGCCTGCCCTTAATGTAAAAATGTATATATGAATGTAAAGGCTTTGGAAGCAATTCCTATTACTTATACTTTCTGGTACAAAAAGAAAGACAGATATTTTTAAATGGAAATACACAGAAAACAAAGGGTAACAAATGAGTTCCATTTTTAAGAGCTTTTTATTTTTATTGAAAAGCACACAGCAGAAATGGGAAAATTCACATAAAAACAGGTAAGTGCATAGATTCTTTCTGCATATATTTATTAGTTGCTGGTTTATGTTCAGACATACACTAGTCATTGCAAAGATTGCATTAAAAGATAATACAAGTGAAGACAAACAGGTGAAGCAACAAGAGGGCAGGGCAATGACTATCCCAGGGGTAACTCCCCATGAAACTGCCAAGGGAAGCCGCGGTGTGGTAGTGGAAAGAGCATTGGTTGGGCACTTAAGTGAGCTCCTGTGTGTTCTCAGTCCAGTTCTGAACTGGTGGACTAGTAACTTTGGGCAAAACCTTAAGCAAATAATTTAGTTATTTTTTGAAGAAGAGATAACTAGAATGAAGAAGGAAATAATTTTTTTAAGAACATAGTATCAAATACATTGAGTCCTAAAGGCCCTGGTTGGTCACCTGTACATTCTCTATCTCTCTGTGGAAATCCTTTCTATAACATCCCTGATATATGGTCATTGTTTATTGACTTGAAAAATTGAGGAAAGGGACTTGCTATCTAAAAGATAAACCAATCTATTTGTGAAAATGTTCTGATTATTGGAAAACTGACCTTATATTGAATCCAAACTTAAAAACCCTCAGGTTATTTTCTGCACCATACATTTTCAAGTGTGTATATTTGTATATGTGTCTCCATAAACAGAACTGAATCGTTTTCATTAATCACCTCTGCCTATCAAGGACATTTTGAATCATAACTCTCTTATAGCTGTGCATTTCAGTTGTCTATTCTTGACAAATTTAATAGGGTTTCCTTTATGTCATCATTGATGTCACCTATAGAATCTTTACTGACATGGGTAAGGACAGAGCCACATGAAATGCTACCAGAGACTATCCTCCTGCTTGCCCTGTGTTCTGGAGAGGAGTTGAGGAGACTAAATATTTGCCTTTATAGTTTGCAAAAATATGCCATGCATTAAAAAATCTCTTGAATATAAACATGAGCAGTGTTTTCCTGGACACATCTCCTTGGGCAAGGGAAACAAAATAAAAAGTGAACAAGTGGGACTACATCAAACTAAAAAGCTTCTGTACAGCAAAGGACACCATCAGCAGAACAAAAAGGCATCCTATATCATGGGAGAATATATTCATAAATGATTTATCCAATAAAGGGTTAACATCCAAAATATATAAAGAGCTCACATGCTTCAACACCCAAAAACAAATAACCTGATAAAAAAAATGGGCAGAGGACCTGAACATACACTTCTCCAAAGAAGTATACATGGCCAACAGGCACATGAAAAGATGTTCCACATCACTAATCATTAGGGAAATGAAAATTAAAACCACAATGAGACATCACTCACACCAGTTAGGATGGCCACTATGCAAAAAACAAGAAATGGCAAATATTGGTGAGGATGCAGAGAAATGGTACCCTCGTACAATATTGGTGGGAATGTAAACTGGAGCAACCATTGTGGAAAGCAAAATGGAGGTTCCTCAAAACACTAAAAATTGAAATAGCATTTGACCCAGTAATTGCACTTCTAGGAATTTATTCAAATAAAACAAAATTCCTGAATTGAAAAGATAGATGCACTCCTATGTTTATTGCCACACTATTTGCAATAGCCAAGACATGGAAGCAACATTAGTGTCCATCAACAGATGAGTGGATAAGAAGAGGTGGTACACATACACAATGGAATATAATTCAGCCATAAGAAGAAAACAAATTCTCCCATTTGTAACAACATGGATGGAGCTAGAGGGTATTATGCTCAGTGAAATAAGCCAGGAGGAGAAAGACAAGTACCAAATGATTTCACTCATCTGTGTAGTATAACAACAAAGCAAAAACTGAAGGAACAAAATAGCAGCAGACTCACAGAATCCAAGAATGGACTAACAGTTACTAAAGGGAAAGGGACTGGGAACGGTGAGGCAGAAGGTAGGGATAAGGGGATTTAGGGACATTATGATTAGCACACATAATGTAGGGGGGGCATGGGGAAGGCAGTATTGCCCAGAGAAGATAAGTAGTGGCTGTATAGCATCTTACTATGCTGATGGACAGTGACTGTAATGGGGTATATGGTGGGGAATTGATAATGAAGGGAATCTAATAACCATAATGTTGCTCTTGTGATTGTATATTAATGATACCATAATAAAAAAAACAATAGGAAGAAAATGGAAGCAGATTCATAGACACTGAAAAACGATTAGTGGTTACCAATGGGGATGGTTTGAGCTGGTTGGGATGAGGAGGAAGAAGATTAAGGGGCGCAATAATTTGCAATCACAATACAGGTTGGTCACAAGGATGGTAGTACAGCAAGGAGAATACAGTAATTCGGTAACATCTTACTACATTGATGGACAGTGACTGCACTGGAGGGGGTGAGGACTTGATATGGGTACATGTTGAACCACTCTTTTGTGTATTTGAAACCAAAATAATATTCTATATCAATATTTTAATAAAATATGTGCCATGTGTTTTATCTTTTGTAAGTAAGTGAACCAAGAACAGGCTCCATAGCTAATGGTAATTATCTATAGCAGCTTTCTCAGCACAGTAACTTGTGAGCCATGCATAGTTTGCTTAGTTCTAAAAACTTTTAAGAAATGAATTGTTAGTATTGTAGGCCCTTTATCATCAGGAAGACCAGTAGACCCTAAATCAGCCTTATTCAAAAACTCTGTCTAAATAGGAAAATTCCTATCAATTGTGACTAACTAGCTCAATCTGAACATTTATCTCAAGGCGTTTTCAATGTGTGAGGTGAAGTAGGACATAGGTGAAGGACAAAGAAAGATAGATAGTAGGATAAAAAGAAAATAGATAGAAGTTGAATTATGAGTTTGGTTAAAGTCACTGGTGTAGGCAGCAAGAGGTACATACTTTTCAGAGGTTGACAAAGTGATAGTGTTACCAGAGCTATAATTGGTTAACAGAAGCTACTTGTTTAATGTGAATGATGATGAAATGTTTTTCCAGCTCTCACTAAGGCATCCTTGCAAAAGTGTTGAGATATTGTCTGGGATTTTTTTTTTTTTACTTTCCCATCTGTACTTCAAATAAACACCCTTCAAGCAAGATATTCTAACTCTCAACTAACCTGAAAGAGCCTAACAAATACACTGCATTTTGTTGAACGGCATATAAATAGTGAAAAATAGTGAGACTTCACACTTTATTAGGAAGTTCATATTCATTTTATAATCCTCAAAACAGTCCTGAAGAGATTATTCCACTTTTCACAGATGAAGAAACTAAGGCTCAGAGAAGTTAAACAACTTGTCAAATAAAGATTACACAGAATTAAGTGATAAAAATCAGACCTGTACCTAAGTCACAAAGTCTACACACTTGTGCTCTGCGTGTGTTCGTTTGTACAGTTTCTCTGGTTATAATTTTAGATAGCACTCACTGTTGAAAAATAAAAAATACAGAAAATTATATAAAACAAAAAGAAAGCAACCATGATTCCAATATTCATGTTGCCTTTTTCATAGAAATTTTACAGACTTATTGATTATAATTTTATTTTATTTTTGCTGTTTTGCATTGAAAATGTTTCCATTTCAGTGTAATGAAATACGCATTTTTTTGGATATGTTTAATTGATTAAATAGGAAATCCTCCCTCATATTCTCCTACAAGAATTGACCTTTATTTTCTTTTAATGTGTTTATAGTTTGAAATAGAGTTTTAATCTAAATGTAACAGTTTATTACACAATTCAAGGCTATCCTCTAAATTGATTTTTACAAAATTAACTAAATTTTCTAGAGCTGTTCATCTTTTAGTGATGCCTCCTTGAGTCTTTCAAATTCCTAGTATGCCATATTACCTTTCAATAGAAATTGTTTTTTTATTGAGCATCTTGTATGTGCTAGAAAAAATGCCAGGTATTTTAATATGCTGTTTAATTTAATCAGCACAACAAACTTTAAGAGAAGCATCACTGTAACCAATGAACAGATAATGAAATTGAAGAGGAGTTAATTAACATCCTCAGAGTAACACAACTAATAATTCTATTTCAGTATTCAAATTTTCATTTTCCAATGCCTGAGTGCTTTATACTATGCTATGATTTCACTGCCATTAGTATCATATGAAACTTTGTTAATGCTGGTAGAACAAAAACATACTCTTTCCAGTAGTTTTTCTTGGGAGATTAATGACATGATGACATCAGTAACTTCATCATCATCATCATCTTCATCTTCATCAACAAGAAATGAAGTTAGGTTTGTGAAAACCAGTGATCCTAGGGTGGTTTGTAGTGATTACATCTTTATTAAATCATAATAGTGACACCATTTCCTGTATTAGAGCATGACTGGGGCTCATTTAACAGTTGTTGGTAGATGAAATGTCCCAATACTATTTTTTGCATAAGGGTATATAGGAGGGTGATTATTTTGTTTCACTGGTTTTAGCTGGCAAAAAAGGAAGTTTCTTCATGCTCATATCTGTTGTTCTGAAAATCAAAGTATATTCAGCAGTGCTCCCAGAAGACTCTTCTTTGTCACTGTCACAATGTTGGTTTGCAACCTTGGGAGTCCCTGGGTGAGATCTGAAATTGGCCTCCATACATGGAGGGCAAGGAAAGGCCAAAGAAAGAGGCTATCTACTCCAGGTTGATGGGTGGCAGGTTTAATAAGCAAGGGAACTAAGGCTTTTCTTGGGCAGCTGCAAGCTAAGGAGATTGTCACATCTTCCTGCCATAATCTTAAAAGTATTTTTAGAATCTTTACCTGCTTTCAGTTATGTATACCATACAGATGGTCTCAACACCTTACTTTCTCAATGCTGGGTCTTTGAAGCTGCTTCTAGTATGCGAATATATATTCCAACAATGGGGAGGTGGTGAGGAGCCTCTGATTGCCTGAGTTCAGCTTATGGGTCATTGGGTGGTCAGGTCCTCTTGATGACCTCTTCCAATATACAAGCCTTTCCCACAAGAAGAACAACAAAGGGGTGTTGTTTCTGCTCCTGTAAGTATGTAGTAAATTTTGGTAAATGGTCTCCTGCTGAGTTAAACACATCTTAAAAGTATTTTTAGGAGGGGGCTCAAGATGGCAGCATGAGTAGGACAGCACAAATCTCCTCCCAAAACCATATACATTTTTGAAAATAAAACAAAAAGAACTATTCATAAAAGAGAGACAAGAAGATACAGTACAACAGCCTGGCTACATCTACATCTGCGAGAACTCAGCATCTCATGAAAAGGGTAAGATACAAAGCCATGAATCGGTGGAACCCGAGCACTCCCCCCACCACAGCTCACCAGAGGGAGGAAAAGAGGAAAAGAATCAGAGTGGGGAGGGAATGGAAGCCCAGGACTACTAAATAACCAACTCTTGTAATCTGCACCAGGAGCACAGACACACATTGCATGCTGTACTGGATATTAGAGAAATGGAAAAGTAAAATCTGAGACAGAGACTGTGAGTGGGGCCCCACAGCTGACTCCCCTGAGACAAAAGAAGAGCAGGCACTTTTCAAAAGTCTTAAAGGGACAAGGGCTCAATAGCTGAACAAAATCATCCCAGCACACTCAGCCCAGCAGGCTGGGAATCTTGAGGGACTTCAGGCACCCTAACCGTTGGAAGGGTAATGCAGCCCTGAAGCCCCTCACAGCAATAAGCAGCCTGCCATACATTCCCCCCACCCAGCACTGCAAGCAAACTGGCTGACCAGCCACAGCTGCACAGAAGCCTGAGAACAGCCTCACCCACACCTCCACACAGAGTCTGCTCCTGGTGTGCGGGTAACCGGCACAGGCAGCGGAAGCTGGAGCAAGGTCCGGAGGGCACGAAGGGGCACCATTCTTGCAGGAGAACTTACCCGGTGCAGTTGCTACACCCTGCAGTGTGGTAGGCTATCCCAAGGGCCATCCTGCCCACAGGAGCTCAGGAGATTATCCCAGAGAATGCTTCCAGTGTGTGGGTAGACAGCACAGGCAGCGGAAGCCAGAGCAAGGTCCAGAAGGAATGAAGGGGCATTGTTCTCACAGAAGAACACACCCAGTGTGGCTGTGACCCCCTGGAGTATGCTAGGCTATATCGAGGCCTGCCCCACCCATGGCAGCACAGGAGATTATCCCAGAGACTGCTCCCCATGTGCAGGTAGATGGCACAGGCATCGGAGAAGGACAAGGTGATCAACAAGCAGGAAGGGACTTTGTTCTCCCAGCTGACACATGCACCACCGGCCTACGACTACGTCTATCACCATGAAAAAGCAGAAGAATCTGGTCCAGTCAAAATCACTCAGACAACACTAGAGAGAGGGCCTGGTGAGATAGATATAACCATACTTCTGAAAAAGAATTCAAAATAAAAGTCATAACCATGTTGATAGACCTGCAGAGAAATATGCAAGAGCTAAAGGAGCAAGTAGGGAGGAAGAATACAGAAATGAAACAGTCAATAGAAACTCTTAAGAGCAGATGGACAAGGTGCAAGAGACTGTTAATGGAATAGAAATCAGAGAACAGGAATACAGAGAAGCTGAGGCAGAGAGATAAGAGGATATAGAGAAAAGAAGAATATTGAGAGAACTGTGTGACCAATCCAAAAGGAACAATATTTGTATAATAGGAGTACCAGAAGAAGAAGAGATAGAACAAGGGATAGAAAGTGTCTTTGAAGAAATAATTGCTGAAAACTTCACCAAACTGGGGAAGGAAATAGTCTCTCAGACCATGGAAGCCCACAGAACTCCCAACACAAAGGACCAAAGGAGGACAACACCAAGACATATAATAATTAAAATGGCAAAGATCTAAGACAAGGACAGAGTATTAAAGGCAGCCAGAGAGAGAAAAAAGGACACCTACAAAGAAAAACACGTCAGGCTATCATCAGACTTCTCAACAGAAACCTTACATGCCAAAAGAGAATGGCATGATATATTTAATAAATTGAAACAGAAGGGGCTTGAACTAAGAATACTGTATCCAGCATGAATATCATTTAAATTTGAAGGAGGGATTAAACAATTTCAAGAAACACAAAAGTTGATGGAATTTGCCTCCAACAAACTCTACAGGATATTTTAAAGGGACTGCTCTGGATGGAAGCACCCTAAGGTTAAATAGATGTCACCAGAGAAAATAAAATCACAGCAAAGAAAGAAGACCAACCAAATACTAACTAAGGACAAAAAATAAAAACAACTATGCACAAAAAGAAGTCAAAGGAAAAATAAAATAGTATAGAATAAAACATCTAACATATAAAGAATGGAGAAGGAGGAATAAGAAGGAAGAGAAATAAAGAATCATCAGACTGTGTTTATAATAGCTCAATAAGAGAGTTAAGTTAGATGGTTAGATAGTAAAGAAGCTACCCTTGATCCTTTGGTAATCATGAAACCAAAGCCTGCAATGGCAATAAGTACATATCTTTCAATAATCACCCTAAATGTAAATGGACTGAATGCACCAATCAAAAGACACAAAGTAATAGAATTGACAAAAAAGTAAGACCCATCTATATGTTGCTTATAAGAGACTCACCTCAAACCCAAAGAAATACACAGACTAAAAGTCAAGGGATGGAAAAAGATATTTCATGCAAACAATAGGGAGAAAAAAGCAGGTGTAGCAGTACTACTATCAGACCAAATAGACTTCAAAACAAAGAAAGTAACAAGAGATAAAGAAGGACATTACATAATGATAAAGGGGACAGTGCAACAAGAGGATATAACCATTATAAATATATATGCACCCAGCACAGGAGCACTGACATCTGTGAAACAAATACTAACATAATTAAAGGGGGAAATAGAATGCAGCGCATTCATTCTAGGAGACTTCAACACATCACTCACTTCAAAGGACAGATCCACCAGACAGAAAATAAGTAGGACACAGAGTCACCGAATAACACATCAGAACAGATGAACCTAACAGACATCTACAGAACTCTACACCCAAAAGCAGCAGGATACACATTCTTCTCAAGTGCTCATGAAATATTAGGCCACAAAAAGAGCCTCAGTAAATGCAAAAAGATTGAAATTCTACCAACCAACTTCTCACACCACAAAGGGATAGAACTAGAAATAAATTGTACAAAGATAGCAAAAAAGCTTACAAACACATGAATGCTTAACAACATGCTCCTAAATAATCAATGGATCAATGACCAAATTAAAACAGAGATCAAGCAATATATGGACACAAATTACAAAAACAGCATGAAGCCCCAACTTCTGTGGGATGCAGTAAAGGCAATTCTAAGAGGAAAGTATATAGCAATCCAGGCCTGTTTAAAGAAGGAAGAACAATCCCAAATGAATAGTCTAAATTCATAATTATTGAAAGTGGAAAAAGAAGAACAAATGAGGCCCAAAGTCAGCAGAAGGAGGGAAATAATAAAGAACAGAGAAGAAATAAATAAAATTGAGAAGAATAAAACAATAGAAAAAAATCAATGAAACCAAGAACTGGTTCTTTGAGAAAATAAACCAAATAGATAACCCCCTAGGCAGACTTATCAAGAAAAAAGAGAGTCTGCATACATAAACAGAAACAGAAATGAGAAAGGAAAATTCATGATGGACACCACAGAAATACAAAGAATTATTAGAGAATACTATGAAAATCTATATGCTAACAAGCTGAAAAACTTTGAAGAAATGGACAACTTCCTAGAAATATACAACCTTCCAAGACTGACCAAGGAAGGAACAGAAAATCTGAACAGATCAATTATCGGCAAGGAAATTGAATTGGTAATCAAAAAACTATCTAAGAACAAAGTCCACTGACCAGATGGATTCACTACTGAATTTTATCAGACATACAGAGAAGACATTATACCCATTCTCCTTAAACTTTTCCAAAAAATAGAAGAGGAGGAAATACTTCCAAACTGATTCTATGAAGCCAGCATCACTCTAATACCAAAACCAAGCAAAGACAACACAAGAAAAGAAAATTACAGACCAATATCCCTGATGAACATAGATGCAAAAATACTCAACAAAATATTAGCAAACCAAATTAAAAAATACATTAAGAGGATCATACACCATGATCAAGTGGGATTCATTTCAGGGATGCAAAGATGGTACAACATTCAAAAATCCATCAACAACATCCACCATATTAACAAGAAGAAGGACAAAAACCACATGATCATCTCCATAGATGCTGAAAAAGCATTCAACAAAATTCAACATCCATTCGTGATAAAAACTATCAACAAAATGGGTATAGAGGGAAAGTACCTCAACATAATAAAGGCCATATATGACAAACCCACAGTGAACATTATACTTAACAGTGAGAAGCTGAAAGCTTTTCACCTAAGTCAGGGAACAAGACAGGTATGCCCTCTCTCCCCATTATTATTCAACATAATACTGTAAGTCCCAGTTATGGCAATCTGACAAAACAAAGAAATAAAAGGCGTCCAGATTGGCAAAGATGAAGTCAAACTGTCCCTATTTGCAGATGACTTGATATTGTACATAAAATACCCTCAAGACTCCACTCCAAATCTACTAGAACTGATATCTGAATTCAGCAAAATTCCAGGATACAAAATTAATACACAGAAATCTATTGCTTTCCTATACACTAATGATGAATTAACAGAAAGAGAAATCAGGAAAACAATTCATTCACAATTGCATCAAAAAGAATAAAATACCTAGGAATAAACCTAACCAAGGAAGTGAAAGTCCTATACCCTGAAAACTCCAAGGCACTCTAAAGAGAAATTAAAGAGGACACTAATAAATGGAAACTGATCCCATTCTCTTGGATAGGAAGAATTAATATTGTCAAAATGGCCATCCTGCCTAAAGGGATCTACAGATTCAGTGCAATTCCTATCAAAATACCAACAGCATTCTTCAACTAACTGGAACAAGTAGTTCTAAAATTCATATGCAACCACAAAAGACACCAGATAGCCAAAGCAATCCTGAGAAGGAAGAATAAAGCAGGGGATATCTCGCTTCCCAACTTCAAGCTTTACTACAAAGCCATGGTAATCAAGACAATTTGGTACTGGCACAAGAACAGATCCACAGACCAGTGGAACAAAATAGAGAGTGCAGATACTAACCCAAACATATATGGTCAATTAGTATATGGTAAATGAGCCATGGATATACAATGGGGAAATGATAGACTCTTCAACAGCTGGTGTTAGCAAAACTGGACAGCTACATTTAAGAGAATAAAACTGGTTCATTGTCTAACTCATACACAAAAGTAAATTCAAAATAGATCAAAGACCTGAAGGTAAGTCATGAAACCATAAAACTCTTAGAAAAAAACATAGGCAAAAATCTCTTGGACATAAACATTAGCAACATCTTCATGAATATATTTCCCCAGGCAAGGGAAACAAAAGAGAAAATGAACAAGCGAGGCTATATCAAGCTGAAAAGCTTCTGTACAACAAAGGACACCACCAGAAGAACAAAAAGGCATCCTTCAGTATGGGAGAATATATTCATAAGTGACATATCTGATAAAGGGTTGATATTCAAAATATATAAAGAGGTCACACACCTCAACAACCAAAAAGCAAATAATCCAATTAAAAAATGAGCAGAGGAGCTGAACAGACAGTTCTCCAAAGAATAAATTCAGATGGCCAACAGGTACATGAAAAGATGCTTCACATCACTAGTCATGAGAGAAATGCAAATTAAAACCACAATGAGATATCACCTCACACCAGTAAGGATGGCCACCATCCAAAAGACAAACAACAACAGATGTTGGTGAGGTTGTGGAGAAAGGGGAACCCTCCTACACTGCTGGTGGGAATGTAAATTAGTTCAACCATTGTGGAAAGCAGTATGGAGGTTCCTCAAAACACTAAAACTAGAAATGCCATTTGACCCGGGAATTCCACTCCTAGGAATTTACCCTAAGAATGCAGCAGCCCAGTTTGAAAAAGACATATGCACTCCTCTGTATATCGCAGCACTATTTATAATAGCCAAGAAATGGAAGCAACCTAAGTGTCCATCCATAGATGAATGGATAAAGAAGATGTGGTACATATACACAATGGAATATTATTCGGCCATAAGAAGAAAACAAATATTACCATTTGCAACAACATGGATGGAGCTAGAGGGTATTATGCTCAGTGAAATAAGCCAGGTGGAAAAAGGCAAGTACCAAATGAGTTCACTCATATGTGGAGTATATAAACAAAGAAAAATCGGAAGGAACAAAACAGCAGCAGAATCATAGAACCCAAGAATGGGCTAACAGTTACCAAAGGGTAAGGGACTGGGGAGGATTGGTGGGAAGGGAGGGATAAGGGGGAAAAAGGGGTATTACGATTAGCACGTATAATGTAGGCAGCGGTACATGGGGAAGGCAGTATAACATGGAGAAGACAAGTAGTGATTCTATAGCATCTTACTATGCTGATGGACAGTGACTGTAATGGGGTATGTGGGGGGGGCATGATGATGGTGGGAGTCTAGTAACTATAATGTTGCTCATGTAATTGTAGATTAATGATACCAAAATTTAAAAAAAAGTGTTTTTATATTGCTTAAAGAAGAGTCAATTGAAAACTGGAGGAGAGTCAAAAAGTGGACTCACTTGCAGTGAATTCTCATTCTCCATCTCCAGCCCTTGGAAAGCACTAATCTGCTTTCTGTTTTATGAATATGCCTATTCTGGACATTTAATATAAAACTGGAATCTTACCACATGTGCTTTTTTGTGACTAGTTTCTTTGAATTAGCATAATGTTTTCAAGATTCATCCATAATGTAAAATGTATCAGTACTTCATTCTATTTATGGCTGAATAATAATGCATTTTATCAAGGAACTGCATTTTATTTATTCATCATTTTTTATCCATTTTATTACTCTGTGTCTTCTGATTGGTGCATTCAGTCCATTTACATTTAGGGTGTTTATTGAGAGATATGTTCTTATTGCTATTGCAGGCTTTAGATTTATGGTTTCCAATGGTTCAAGGTTAGCTTCTTGACTAACTGTCTACCTAAACTACTTTATTAAGCTATTATAAACACAGTCTGATGATTCTTTATTTCTCTCCTTTCTTATTCCTCCTCCTGCATTCTGTATATGTTAGGTGTTTTATTCTGTATTCTTCTGTGTTTCCTTTGACTGCTTTTGTGTGTAGTTGATTTTATTTTTTGCCTTTAGTTAGTATTTGGTTGTTCTGCTTTCTTTGCTGTGATTTTATTTTGTCTGGTGACATCTATTTAGCCTTAGGAGTGCTTCCATCTAGAGCAGTCCCTCTAAAATACCCTGTAGAGGTGGTTTGTGGGAGGCAAATTCCTTCAGCTTTTGCTCGTCTGGAAATTGTTTAATCCCTCCTTCACATTTAAATGATAATCGTGCTGGATACAGTATTTTCAGTTCAAGGCCCTTCTGTTTCATTGTATTAAATATATCATGCCATTCTCTTCTGGCCTGTAATGTTTCTGTTGAGAAGTCTGATGATAGCATGATGGGTTTTCCTATGTAGATGACCTTTTATATCTCTCTGGCTTCCTTTAATACTCTGTCCTTGTCTTTGATCTTTGCTATTTTAATTATTATGTGGCTTGGTTTTGTCCTCCTTGGGTCCCTTGTGTTGGGAGTTCTGTGGGCCTCCATGGTCTGAGAGACTATTTCCTCCCCCAGTTTGTGGAATTTGTCAGCTATTATTTCTTCAACGACACTTTCTATCCCTTTTTCTCTCTTCTTCTTCTGGTAGCCCTATAATATGAATATTGTTCCATTTGGATTGGTCACACAGTTCTCTTAATATTCCTTCATTCCTGGAGATACTTTTGTCTCTCTCTGCATCAGCTTCTCTGTGTTCCTGTTCTCTGATTTCTATTCCATTTATGGCCTCTTTCACATCATCCAGACTGCTCTTAAGTCCTTCCAGAGACTGTTTTAATCTCTGTATTCTCCCTCCCAACTTGATCCTTTAACTCTTGCATATTTCCCTGTGGGACCATCAGTGTAGTTAAGACCTTTATTTTGAATTCTTTTTCAGGAATATTGGTTAAATCTATCTCCCCATGTGCTCTCTCAGGGGTTGTCCAGGTAATTCTGGACTGGACCAAATTCTTCTGCCTTTTCATGGTGATAGAGGTAGTTGTAGGCAGGTAGCGCTTGTGTTAGCTGGGAGAACAAAGTCCCTTCCTGCTTGTTGTTTGCCCTGCCCCTCTCCGCTGCCTGTGTCAGTTACTTGCACACCAGGAGCAGCCCTTGGTGCAGCCCAGAGCCCTGCAGGAAGAGGCAGGCATGCCGGGTGTGCTCTCCTGGAGAACAGCACCCCTTAGCGCCCTGTCCCGGCTTCCTCTGTCTGTGCCAGGCAGCTGCTCACCACGATGGCCCTGGGACTGGCCTGGGCAGCTCCATGCCAGGAGGAGACTTTGGGTGGCTGCTGTGGGTACAGCCGCTCTCATGCTGCTCGGCTGCTGTAGCCAGTCTGTGCTGGAGGGGGAATGAATGGCAGGTTGCTTATCACTGTGAGGAGATTCAGAGCTGAGTTTCCTCCCAGGGACCTGGGGTACCTGGAGTTCCTCAGTATTCCCAGCCTGCTGGGCCGAGTGTGCTGGGACGATTCCATCCAGCTGTGAGTCCCCTGTCCCTTTAAGACTTTCAAAAAGCACTCGCTTTTCTTTTCTCCCAGGGGAGCTGGTTGTAGGGTGGGGGGTGGGGTGGGGATATCCAGTGCACCATGCACTCTGTGTCTGTGCTTCTGGGGCAGATTACTAGAGCAGTCCTGGGCTCCCACTCCCTCCCGGCTCGGACTCCTTTTTTCCCACCCGGGAGCTGGGGTGGGGGAAGTGCTCAGGTCCTGCCGGGCTGTGGCTTGTATTTTACCCCCTTTGTGAGATGATGAGTTCTCGCAGATGTAGATATAGCCTGGCTGTTGTACTGTATCCCCTGGTCTCTCTTTTAGGAATGATTGTATTTGTTGTATTTTTGAAAATATATATGGTTTTGGGAGGAGATATCTTCTGCACTACTGATGCCGCCATCTTGGCTTCTCAAATGGTTTGTGATTTTCCCACTTAAGGTCCAAAGTTTGGTACCTCAGCAGGATAAAATATTATATAAGAATTTGGTACTAAACATATCAGTAATCCATAAGAATCCTTATCAAGATTCTATGATTATATTTTCTTCAATGACATATAAAACTCTTTTTGGAAATATTCCCTTTAATAAAGAGATTGTTGGTTGCCTATTAAAGGAAATTTTATATAAATGTCAAAAGCAGAACTCATTAATGTTTTAATTTACTTTATTAATGTTAAATCTTATTATTTCATAAATAATTTATGCTCACCCTGAATTTAGAAAAAAGAAAAAAATACAGAAGGAAAAAAGGGTTCATGTCTTAGAGTCACCAAAAATATTTAGTACTGTGTAACAGTAAAGATGTGCTAGATTATTTTGCAATAACAAACAAGCTACAAAGATAAATCATTTAAAGCAGCAATATTCATTTTTTTCTCATGGTAAATGTAAAAGAACTTTAGTGAGCCTATGCCTAATGTATTCATTCAGGGACATAGAATATTTCTGCCTATAAACAGGAAATGCTATTCCTGTGCACCCCATTGGCCAAATTGTTATATGGCCAAGTACACTTCATGGGGAAAGAGGTGTACTGTTATGCCTAGAAGGAGAAGAGTACTGATAGAGAGTACTAACAATGTCTCAAACAGCTATATATTTTAGTTTTATATTGTGTACTTATGTAAGTATCAATTCATGTACTCGGTGTCTTAATTTAAGAGTTGATTTCTGCTAATTTTCACTTAATAAGACATGGTAAACATTTTTTCCTATCAGTAACTATTCTTCAACTTTATATTTATGTTATAGCTCATATAGGCACCAAAATTTCTTTAAAATCCAAAACTAGTATATTTAACATTTTAAATTTTATGTATTTTTTATATTCCCATTTTAAAAAGCCTTGTTCGTATATATTTGTCTACATTATTTTAAAGATAAATTCTAGGCCAAGATGGGGGCATGAGTAGGACAGTGGGAATCTCTTCCCAAAAACATATATACTTTTGAAAATACAACTAATCCTAAAAGAGAGACCAGAAGACACAGGACAACAGCCAGACTACATCCACACGTGCGAGAGCCCAGCGCCTGGTGAAAGGGGTAAGATACAAGCCCTGGCCCGGCGGGACCCGAGCGCCCCTCACCCCAGCTCCCAGCGGGAGGAGAGGAGTCGGAGCGGGGAGGGAGAGGGAGCAAAGGACTGCTAAACACCAAGCCCTAGCCATCTGTGCCAGAGCGCAGACACAGTGCATGCGTGGAAGGCTGGAAACTAGGGAAACAGGGCAGCAAGACTTCTGAGCAGGTCCCGAAGCTGATGCCCCTGTGAAAAAGAAAAGCGAGTGCTTTTTGAAAGTCTTAAAGGGACAGGGACGAAACAGCTGGATGGAAACAACCCAGGTCACAGTCCAGAAGCTGGAAATTACAGGGAAACCTGGGTGCACTAACCCCCTGTGCAACAGCTCCGAGAACCCTCACGGAGCTAAACAGCCAAACAGCCCCCCATCCATTATCCCTCCGGGGTGCGGCCATAGCAGAGAAGCAGCCTGTGGCTGGCCACACCCTCAGCAAGGGAGCTTCCTCCATACCGGCCGGGCAAGACACAAAGATCCAGTCCACACGCAGTTGCCCAACACAAGCCACTAGGGGTCGCAGTTGTCCCAGTAAAGAAAGGCCAGGAGCCAAGAGGAAAGAGGCTTGACTCTCCCAGCTGATAGACGCGTCAATAGCACTCCACTGCACCTATAAACATAAAAGAGCAAAAAAATTTGATCCAGACAAGACTAACCCAGACAGCTCTGGCATCTGCTACATCTTCCCCTGAGAAGGAACCTGGGGAGATAGATTTAAACAGTCTTCCTGAAAAAGAATTCAAAACAAAAGTCATAACCATACTGATGGACATGCAGACAAATATGCAAGAACTAAGGAAGGAGAATACAGAAATAAAATAAGCTCTGGACGGACTTCAAAACAGAAAGGACGAGATGCAAGAGACCATTAATGGACTAGAAAACAGAAAACAGGAATGCAGAGAAGCTGATGCAGAGAGAGATAAAAGGATCTCCAGGAATGAAAAAATTCTAAGAGAGCTGAGTGACCAGTCTAAATGGAACAATATCCGCATTATAGGGGTACCAGTAAAAGAAGAGAGAGAAAAAGGGATAGAAAGTGTCTTTGAAGAAATAACTGCTGAAAACTTCCCCAAACTAGGGGAGGACATGGCCTCTCAGACCACAGAGGTACACAGAACTCCCATGACAAGGGATCCAAGGAGGGCAACACCAAGACAAGTAATAATTACAATGGCAAAGATCAAAGACAAGGACAAAGTATTAAAGGCAGCCAGAGAGAAAAAAAAAGGTCACCTACAAAGGAAAACCCATCAAGGTATCATCAGACTTCTCAATAGAAACCCTACAGGCCAGAAGAGAATGGCATGATATACTTAATGCAATGAAACAGAAGGGCCTCGAACCAAGACCACTGTATCCAGCACGACTATCATTTAAATATGAAGGAGGGATTAAACAATTCCCAGACAAGCAAAAGTTGAGGGAATTTGCCTCCCACAAACCACCTCTACAGAGCATCTTACAGGGACTGTTCTAGATGGGAGCACTCCTAAAAGGAGCACAGAACAAAACACCCAACATATGAAGAAGGGAGGAGGAGGAATAAGAAGAGAGAAATAAGAATCATCAGACCATGTTTACAATAGCTCAACAAGCGAGTTAAGTTACTCAGTAAGATAGTAAAGAAGCTAACACTGAACTTTTGGTAACCACAAACTTAAAGCCTGCAATGGCAATAAGTACATACCTTTCAATAATCACCCTAAATGTAAATGGACTGAAAGCACCAATCAAAAGACACAGAGTAATAGAATGGATAAAGCAAGATCCATCCATATGCTGATTACAAAAGACTCACCTCAATCCCAAAGACATGCACAGACTTAAAGTCAAGCGATGGAAAAAGATATTTCATGTAAACAACAGAGAGAAAAAAGCAGGTGTTGCAATACTAGTATCAGACAAAACAGACTTCAAAATAAAGAAAGTAAAAAAAGATAAAGTAGGACACTACATAATGATAAAGGGCTCAGTCCAGCAAGAGGACATAACCATTATAAATATAAATGCACCCAATACAGGAGCACCAACATATCTGAAACAAATACTAACAGAACTAAAGGAGGAAATAGAATGCAATGCATTCATTCTAGGAGACTTCAACACACCACTCACTCCAAAGGACAGATCCACCAGACAGAAAATAAGTAAGGACACAGAGGCACTGAACAACACACTAGAACAGATGGACCTAATAGATATCTACAGAACTCTACATCCAAAAGCAACAGGATACACGTTCTTCTCAAGTGCACATGGAACATTCTCCAGAATAGACCACATACTAGGACACAAAAAGAGCCTCAGTAAATGCCAAAAGACTGAAATCCTACCAACCAACTTTTCAGACCACAAAGGCATAAAACTAGAAATAAACTGTACAAAAAAAGCAAAAATGCTCACAAACACATGGAGGCTTAACAACACGCTCCTAAATAATCAATGGATCAATGACCAAATCAAAATGGAGATTCAGCAATATATGGAAATAAATGACAACAACAACACAAAGCACCAACTACTGTGGGATACAGCAAAAGCAGTCTTAAGAGGGAACTATGTAGCAATCCAGGCATATTTAAAGAAGGAAGAACAATCCCAAATGAATGGTCTAATGTCACAATTATTGAAACTGGAAAAAGAAGAACAAATGTGGCCTAAGGTCAGCAGAAGGAGGGCCATAATAAAGATCAGAGAAGAAATAAATAAAATTGAGAAGAATAAAATAATTGAAAAAAATTAATGAAACCAAGAGCTGGTTCTTCGAGAAAATAATCAAAATAAATAAGCCTCTAGCCAGACTTATTAAGAGGAAAAGAGAGTCAACACAAATCAACAGAATCAGAAATGAGAAAGGAAAAATCATGAAGGACCGTACAGAAATACAAAGAATTATTAGAGATGATTTTATAGCATATGAAAACCTATATGCTAACAAGCTGGGAAACCTAGGAGAAATGGACAACTTCCTAGAAAAATACAACCTTCCAAGACTGACCCTGAAAGAAACAGAAAATTTAAACAGACCAATTACCAGGAATGAAATTGAAGCGGTAATCAAAAAACTACCAAAGAACAAAACCCCCGGGCCAGATGTATTTACCTCGGAATGTTATCAGACATACAGGGAAGACATTATACCCATTCTCCTTAAAGTTTCCCAAAAAATAGAAGAGGAGGGGAATACTCCCAAACTCATTCTATGAAGCCAACATCACCCTAATACCAAAACCAGGCAAAGACCCCACCAAAAAAGAAAACTACAGACCAATATCCCTGATGAACGTAGATGTAAAAATACTCAACAAAATATTAGCAAACCGAATTAAAAAATACATCAAAAGGATCATACACCATGACCAAGTGGGATTCATCCCAGGGATGCAAGGATGGTACAACATTCAAAAATCCATCAACATCATCCACCACATCAACAAAAAGAAAGACAAAAACCACATGATCATCTCCACAGATGCTGAAAAAGCATTTGACAAAATTCAACATCCATTCATGATAAAAACTCTCAGCAAAATGGGAATAGAGGGCAAGTACCTAAATATAAGAAAGGCCATATATGATAAACCCACAGCCAACATTATACTGAACAGCGAGAAGCTGAAAGCTTTTCCTCTGAGATCATGAACTAGACAGGGATGCCCATTCTCCCCACTCTCCCCACTGTTATTTAACATAGTACTGGAGGTCCTAGCCACGGCAGTCAGACAAAACAAAGAAATACAAGGAATCCAGATTGGTAAAGAAGAAGTTAAACTGTCACTATTTACAGATGACATGATATTGTACATAAAAAACCCTAAAGACTCCAACCCAAAACTACTAGAACTGATATCGGAATACAGGAAAGTTACAGGATAAGAAATTTTTTTTTTTGTACATAATTATTTTTTATTGAAGGGTAGTTGACACAAAGTATTACATTACATTAGGTTCAGGTGTACAACATAGTCATTCAACATTTATATACATGACAATTCTAGGTACCAGATATCACCATACCAAGATGTTACAATATTTTGACTATATTCCCTATGCTATACACTACATCCCGGTTACTCATTTATTTCACAATTGGAAGTGTGTACTTTTTTGTTTGTTTGTTTGTTTGTTTGTTTGTGAGGGCATCTCTCATATTTATTGATCAAATTGTTGTTAACAACATTAAAATTCTGTATAGGGGAGTCAATGCTCAATGCACAATCATTAATCCACCCCAAGCCTAATTTTCATTAGTCTCCAGTCTTCTGAGGCATAACAAACAAGTTCTTACATGGAGAACAAATTATTACATAGTGAGTAAGTTACACGGTGAACAGTACAAGGGCAGTCATCACAGAAACTTACGGTTTTGCTCATGCATTATGAACTATAAACAGTCCAAATATGAATACTCATTTGATTTTTATACTGGATTTATATGTGGATACCACATTTCTCTCTTTATTATTATTATTTTTAATAAAATACTGAAGTGGCAGGTAGATACAAGATAAAGGTAGAAAACATACTTTAGTGTTGTAAGAGAGCAAATGTAGATGATCAGGTGTGTGCCTGTAGACTAAGTGTTAATCCAAACTAGACAAGGGCAATAAAACACCCACATATGCAGAAGATTTCTCTCAGAACAGGAGGGGTGAGGTTCTAAGCCTAACCTCTGTTGATTCCCAATTTCTCACCTGATGACCCCCCTGAGACTGTGCCTGTCTTAGGTTGTTCCTCCCTTGAGGAATCTTACCCGTCTCTGGCTAACCAGTCATCTTCCGGGGCCATACAGGGAAATGTAAAGTTGGTAAGTGAGAGAGAAGCAATATTGTTTGAAAAGGTTAGCTTTTTACTACTTTCAGATTTATGCCCTGTAGCTTCTATGCCCAGCATTTGTCTTGAGGTATCTTTACCACTTGGAAGAATTGTGATACTCAGTAAATTTGATATGAGGCACGAATTCTATTTAAGGGTTGTAATTAGGAAGGAAGAAGAAAAGCTATAGAAGTAGCAGGCGGAAGAAAACATGGGAAGATTGATTATTTCTTTGACATATCTTCTTGGAGAGTAACTTCAGCAGGTATAGGTTTTAAGCTACTGCTTAAATTGCACACACACATTAACATAATAGGAGTATAGTTACATAACCAAAGCACACCTGTAATTACCAGCCATCTCCAGTGAAACCAAGAAAACCAGTTAGGCATCTTAGGCATTTGTGAAAACTTATGTATGATATGGTGGATATTGTCGAACTGAACTTGAACAGTCTGAGAGAAATCAGACAAATTAAAACAACCCATTCCTGGGGAATGTTCACATCCCTTATGTTCTTTTAACAGTAAATAGTCTGTAGTTGTAAGATTTTGGAGCGCTACAATTTGCACTTTTCCTAATTCTTGGTTGAGTTCCCACAGTATAGATCCAGTCAAATTTGTTGTTTTACTGTATGCACAGGCCAGCTTAGATATCTCCTTCTTCATTCCCACGGCAAGTCCAGGAACTGGTGGGATGAGTGCATCAACAGCTGTGGCAGTGCGTGGATCTTTGTTGGGGTTTCTTGATGATCATCTTCTGCCATGAGTCTTCCAGAGAGTGCTGAAGTTGGAAGTTCTTTATCATATCGTATCTTAGTTCATTTTCGTGGTAGCCCAATTAGGCTTTGATCCTTTATATAAACAAAAACAGACCCTTTGCCTACACTTTTACATGCCCTTTATACCCTTGTGTAGAACTCATTGGAGGTTACCACACAGGAACTGCCTTTTTTTTTTTTGGTATCACTAATCTACACTTACATGACGAATATTATGTTTACTAGGCTCTCCCCTTAACCAGGTCCCTCCTATAAACCCCTTTAGAGTCACTGTCCATCAGCATAGCAAAATGTTGTAGAATCACTACTTGCCTTCTCTGTGTTGTACAGCCCTCCCTTTTCTCCCACCCCCCCCATGCATGCTAATCTTAATACCTCCCTACTTCTCACCCCCCTTATCCCTCCCTACCCACCCCTCCTCCCCAGTCCCTTTCCCTTTGGTACCTGTTAGTCCATTCTTGAGTTCTGTGATTCTGCTGCTGTTTTATTCCTTCAGGTTTTCCTTTGTTCTTATATTCCACAGATAAGTGAAATCATTTGGTATTTCTCTTTCTCCGCTTGGCTTGTTTCACTGACCATAATACCCTCCAGCTCCATCCATGTTGCTGCAAATGGTAGGATTTGCCCTTTTCTTATGGCTGAGTAGTATTCCATTGTGTATATGTACCAAATCATCTTTATCCATTCATCTACCGATGGACATTTAGGTTGCTTCCAATTCTTGGCTATTGTAAATAGTGCTGCGATAAACATAGGGGTGCACTGATCTTTCTCCTATTTGATTGCTGCATTCTTAGGGCAAATTTCCAGGAGTGCAATTGCTGGGTCAAATGGTAAGTCTGTTTTGAGCATTTTGAAGTACCTCCATACTGCTTTTCACAATGGTTGAACTAACTTACATTCCCACCAGCAGTGTAGGAGGGGACCCCTTTCTCCACAGCCTCGCCAACACTTGTTGTTGTTTGTCTTTTGGATGGTAGCCATCCTTACTGGTGTGAGGTGATACCTCATTGTAGTTTTAATTTGCATTTCTCTGATAATTAGTGATGTGGAGCATCTTTTCATGTGTCTGTTGGCCATCTGTATTTCTTTTTTGGAGAACCATCTGTTCAGTTCCTCTGCCCATTTTTTAATTGGGTTATTTGATTTTTGTTTGTTGAGGCGTGTGAGCTCTTATATATTCTGGACGTCAAGCCTTTATCGGATGTGTCATTTTCAAATATATCCTCGCATACTGTAGGGTTCCTTTTTGTTCTATTGATGGTGTCTTTTGCTGTACAGAAGCTTTTCAGCTTAATATTGTCCCACTTACTCATTTTTGCTGTTGTTTTCCTTGCCCGGGGAGATATGTTCAAGAAGAGGTCACTCATGTTTATGTCTAAGAGGTTTTTGCCTATGTTTTCTTCCAAGAGTTTAATGGTTTCATGACTTACATTCAGGTCTTTGATCCATTTTGAGTTTACTTTTGTATATGGGGTTAGACAATGGTCCAGTTTCATTCTCCTACATGTAGCTGTCCAGTTTTGTCAGCACCGTCTGTTGAAGAGACTGTCATTTTGCCATTGTATGTCCATGGCTCCTTTATCAAATATTAATTCACCATATATGTCTGGGTTAATGTCTGGATTCTCTAGTTTGTTCCATTGGTCTGTGGCTCTGCTCTTGTGCCAGTACCAAATTGTCTTGATTACTATGGCTTTATAGTAGAGCTTGAAGTTGGGGAGTGAGATTCCCCCTACTTTATTCTTCTTTCTCAGGATTGCTTTGGCTATTTGGGGTCTTTGATGTTTCCATATGAATTTTTGAATTATTTGTTCCAGTTCATTGAAGAATGTTGCTGGTAGTTTCATAGGGATTGCATAAAATCTGTATATTGCCTTGGGCAGGATGGCCATTTTGACGATATTAATTCTTCCTAGCCATGAGCATGGGATGAGTTTCCATCTGTTAGTATCCCTTTTAATTTCTCTTAAGAGTGACTTGTAGTTTTCAGAGTATAATTCTTTCACTTCTTTGGTTAGGTTTATTCCTAGGTATTTTATTTTTTTTGATGCAATTGTAAATGGAGTTGTTTGCCTGATTTCTCTTTCTGTTGGTTCATTGTTAGTGTATAGGAAAGCCACAGATTTCTGTGTATTGATTTTGTTTCCTGCAACTTTGCTGTATTCCAATATCAATTCTAGTATTTTTGGGGTTGAGTCTTTAGGGTTTTTTATGTACAGTATCATGTCATCTGCAAATAGTGACAGTTTAACTTCTTCTTTACCAATCTGGATTCCCTGTATTTTTTTGTTTTGTCTGATTGTCTTGGTTAGGACCTCCAGTACTATGTTAAATAACAGTGGGGAGAGTGGGCATCCCTGTCTAGTTCCCGATCTCAGAGGAAATGCTTTCAGCTTCTCGCTGTTCAATATAATGTTGGCTGTGGGTTTATCATATACGGCCTTTATTATGTTGAGGTACTTGCCCTCTATTCCCATTTTGCTGAGAGTTTTTATCATGAATGGATGTTGAACTTTGTCAAATGCTTTTTCAGAATCTATGGAGATGATCATGTGGTTTTTGTCTTTCTTTTTGTTGATGTGGTGGATGATGTTGATGGACTTTCGAACATTGTAACATCCTTGCATCCCTGGGATGAATCCCACTTGGTCATGGTGTATGATCCTTTTGATGTATTTTTTAATTCGGTTTGCTAATATTTTGTTGAGTATTTTTGCATCTAAGTTCATCAGGGATATCGGTCTGTAGTTTTTTTTTTTGTGGGGTCTTTGCCTGGTTTTGGTATTAGGGTGATGTTAGCTTCATAGAAAGAGTTTGGGAGTATCCCTCCTCCTCTATTTTTTGGAAAACTTTAAGGGGAATGGGTATTATGTCTTCCCTGAATGTCTGATAAAATTCCGAGGTGAATCCATCCGGCCTGGGGGTTTTGTTCTTTGGTAGTTTTTTGATTACCACTTCAATTTCGTTGCTGGTAATTGGTCTGTTTAGATTTTCTGTTTCTTTCTGGGTCAGTCTTGGAAGGTTGTATTTTTCTAGGAAGTTGTCCATTTCTCCTAGGTTTCCCAGCTTGTTAGCATATAGGTTTTCATAGTATTCTCTAATAATTCTTTGTATTTCTGTCTGGTCCGTCGTGATTTTTCCTTTCTCAATTCTGATACTGTTGATTTGTGTTGACTCTCTTTTCTTCTTAAAAGTCTGGCTAGAAGCTTATCTATTTTGTTTATTTTCTCGAAGAACCAGCTCTTGGTTTCATTGATTTTTGCTATTGTTTTGTTCTTCTCAATTTTATTTATTTCTTCTCTGATCTTTATTATGCCCCTCCTTCTGCTGACCTTAGGCCTCATTTGTTCTTCTTTTTCCAATTTCGATAATTGTGACATTACAGCATTCATTTGGGATTGTTCTTCCTTTTTTAAATATGCTTGGATTGCTATATACTTTCCTCTTAAGACTGCTTTTGCTGTGTCCCACAGAAGTTGGGGCTTAGTGTTGTTGTTGTCATTTGTTTCCATATATTGATCGATCTCCATTTTGATTTGGTCAATGATCCATTGATTATTTAGGAGGGTGTTGTTAAGCCTCCATGTGTTTGTGAGCCCCTTTCCTTTCTTTGTACAGTTTATTTCTAGTTTTATGCTTTTGTGGTCTGAAAAGTTGGTTGGTAGGATTTCAATCTTTTGGAATTTTCTGAGGCTCTTTTGTGGCCTCATATGTGGTCTATTCTGGAGAATGTTCCATGTGCACTTGAGAAGAATGTATATCCTGTTGCTTTTGGATGTAGAGTCCTATAGATGTCTATTAGGTCCATCTGCTCTACTGTGTTGTTCAGCTCTTACGTGTCCTAACGTATTTTCTGCCCGGTGGATCTATCCTTTGGGGTGAGTGGTGTGTTGAAGTCTCCTAGAATGAATGCATTGCAGTCTATTTCCCCCTTTAGTTCTGTTAGTATTTGTTTCACATATGCTGGTGCTCCTGTGTTGGGTGCATATATATTTAGAATGGTTATATCCTCTTGTTGGACTGAGCTCTTTATCATTATGTAGTGTCTTTCTTTATCGCTTGTTACTTTCTTTGTTTTGAAGTCTATTTTGTCAGATATTAGTACTGCAACCCCTGCTTTCTTCTCGCTGTTGTTTGCTTGAAATATGTTTTTCCATCCCTTGACTTTTAGTCTGTACATGTCTCTGGGTTTGAGGTGAGTTTCTCGTAAGCAGCATATAGATGGGTCTTGCTTTTTTATCCATTCTACTACTCTGTGTCTTTTGATTGGTACATTCAGCCCATTAACATTTAGGGTGACTATTGAAAGATATGTACTTATTGCCATTGCAGGCTTTAAATTCGTGGTTACCAAAGGTTCAGGTTAGCCTCTTTAGTATCTTATTGCCTAACTTAGCTCGCTTATTGGGCTGTTATATACACTGTCTGGAGATTCTTTTCTTCTCTCCCTTCTTATTCCTCCTCCTCGATTCTTCATATGTTGGGTGTTTTGTGCTGTGTTCTTTCTAGGAGTGCTCCCATCTAGAGCAGTCCCTGTAAGATGTTCTGTAGAGGTGGTTTGTGGGAAGCAAATTCCCTCAGCTTTTGTTTGTCTGGCAATTGTTTAATCCCACCATCATAATTGAATGATAGTCGTGCTGGATACAGAATCCTTGGTTCAACGCTCTTCTGTTTCATTGTATTAAATATATCATGCCATTCTCTTCTGGCCTGTAGGGTTTCTGTCAAGAAGTCTGATGTTAGCCTTCTGGGTTTTCCTTTATAGGTGACCTTTTTCTCTCTAGCTGCCTTTAAAACTCTTTCCTTGTCCTTGATCTTTGCCATTTTAATTATTATGTGTCTTGGTGTTGTCCTCCTTGGAACCTTTCTTTTGGGGATTCTGTGTATTTCCATGGTCTGTTCGATTATTTCCTCCCCCAGTTTGGGGAAGTTTTCAACAATTATTTCTTCTAAGATACTTTCAATCTCTTCCTCTCTCTTCTTCTTCTGGAACCCCTATAATACGGATGTTGTTCCTTTTGGATTGGTCACACAGTTCTCTTAATATTGTTTCATTCCTGGAGATCCTTTTATCTCTCTCTATGTCAGCTTCTATGCGTTCCTGTTCTCTGGTTTCATTTCCATCAATGGCCTCTTGCATCCTATCCATTCTGCTTATAAACCCTTCCAGAGTTTGTTTCATTTCTGTGATCTCCTTTCTCGCATCTGTGATCTCCGTCTGGACTTCATCCCATTTCTCTTGCGTATTTCTCTGCATCTCTGTCAGCATGTTTATGATTCTTATCTTGAATTCTTTTTCAGGAAGTCTGGTTAGGTCTGTCTACTTCTCTGGTGTTGTCTCTGTGATCTTTGTCTGCCTGTAGCTTTGCCTTTTCATGGTGATAGGAATAGTTTGCAGAGCTGGGACGAGTGAAGGCTGGAAGAACTTCCCTTCTTGTTGGTATGTGGCCCTCCTCTCCTGGGAGAACAGCGACCTCTAGTGGCTTGTGCTGGGTGGCTGCGTGCAGACAGGATTTCTGCTTCCTGCCTGGCTGCTATGGAGTTTATCTCTGCTGTTGCTGTGGGCATGGCCTGGCTCGGGCAACTGCTCCAAAGTGGTGGATTCGCATTGTGGGGGAGTGGCTGGGAGGCTATTTATCTCCATAAGGGGCCTCCCTGCTCCCTGCAGCCCAGGGGTTAGGTTGCCCAGAGATCCCCGGATTCCCTACCTCTGGATTAAGTGTCCCGCCCTCCTGTCCCTTTAAGACTTCCAAAAAGCACCCACCAAAACAAAACGACCACAAAAAGAAAATATATATATATATATATATTTAAATTTAAAAAAAAAAAGGTGGCCGCTCGTTTTTCTTTATTCTCTGACGCCAGCCTCAGGAATCTGCTCACCGGTCTTGCTACCCTCTTTCCCTAGTATTGGGGTCCCTATCCCTTTAAGACTTCCAAAAAACGCTCGCCAAAACAAAACAGCAAAAAAAAAAAAAAAAATTGTCACTCCCTCTTCTGGTGTCCTCCGGCGCCAGGCCTCCGGTGCCCGCTCACTGTTCTTGCTGCCCTGATTCCCTAGTATCCAGGGCCCCCTGTGCAAGCTCTGTGTCTGCACTCTGGCCCGGATGCCTGGGGCTGGGTGTTCAGTAGTCCTGGTCTTCGTCTCCCTCCCGCTCTACCTATTCTTCTCCCGCCGGGAGTTGGGGGGATGGGCGCTCGATTCCCACCGAGCCGGGGCTTGTATCTTACCCCCTTCGCAAAGCACTGGGTTCTCTCAGGTGCGGATGTGTTCTCAATATTGTCCTGTGTCCTCTGGTCTTTATTCTAGGAAGAGTTGTCTTTGTTATATTTTCATTGATATATGTGGTTTGGGGAGGAGATTTCTGCTGCTCTACTCACGCTGCCATCTCATTGAAGATTTTTCAGGTTACAAAATTAACACACAGAAATCTGTAGCTTTCCTATACACTAACAATGAACCAATAGAAAGAGAAATCGGGAAAACAATTCCATTCACAATTGCATCAAAAAGAATAAAATACGTCAGAATAAACCTAACCAAAGAAGTGAAAGACCTATACTCTGAAAACTACAAGTCACTCTTAAGAGAAATTAAAGGGGCACTAACAAATGGTAACTCATCCCATGCTCATGGCTAGGAAGAATTAATATCATCAAAATGGCCATCCTGCCCAAAGCAATATACAGATTTGGTACAATCCCTATCAAATTACCAGCAACATTCTTCAATGAACTGGAACAAATAATTCAAAAATTCATATGGAAACACCAAAGACCCCAAATAACCAAAGCAAACCTGAGAAAGATGAATAAAGTAGGGGGATCTCACTCCCCAACTACAAGCTCTACTATAAAGCCATAGTAATCAAGACAATTTGGTACTGGCACAAGATCAGAGCCATAGACCAGTGGAACATATTAGAGACTCCAGACATTAACCCAAACATATATGGTCAATTAATATTTCATAAAGGAGCCATGGACTTAGAATGGGGAAATGAAAGTATCTTCAACAAATGGTGCTGTCAAAACTGGACAGCTACATGTAGGAGAATGAAACTGGACCATTGTCTAACGCCATATACAAAAGTAAATTCAAAATGGATCAAAGACCTGAATGTAAGTCATGAAACCTTTAAAGTATTGGAAAAAAACATAGACAAAAACCTCTTAGACATAAACATGAGTGACCTCTTCTTTAACATATCTCCCCAGGCAAGGAAAACAACAGCAAAAATGAATAAGTGGGACAATATTAAGCTGAAAAGCTTCTGTACAGCAAAAGACACCATCAATAGAACAAAAAGGAACCCTACAGTATGCGAGAATATATTTGAAAATGACACATCCGATAAAGGCTTGACGTCCAGAATATATAAAGAGCTCATACGCATCAACAAACAAAAAACAAATAACCCAATTAAAAAATGGGCAGAGGAACTGAACAGACAGTTCTCCAAAAAAGAAATACAGATGGCCAGCAGACACATGAAAAGATGCTCCACATCACTAATTATCATAGGAATGCAAATTAAAACTACAATGAGGTATCACCTCACACCAGTAAGGATGGCTACCATCCAAAAGACAAACAACAACAAATGTTTGGCGAGGCTGTGGAGAAAGGGGAACCCTCTTACACTGCCGGTGGGAATGTAAATTAGTTCAACCACTGTGGAAAGCAGTATGGAGGCTCATCAAAATGCTCAAAACAGACTTACCATTTGACCCAGGAATTCCACTCCTAGAAATTTACCCTAAGAACGCAGCAATCAATTTTGAAAAAGACTCATGCACCCCTATGTTTATCGCAGCACTATTTACAATAGCCAAGAATTGGAAGCAACCTAAATGTCCATCAATAGATGAATGGATAAAGAAGATGTGGTACATATACACAATGGAATATTACTCAGCCATAAGAAGAGGGAAAATCCTACCCTTTGCAGCAACATGGATGGAGCTGGAGGGTATTATGCTCAGTGAAATAAGCCAAGCAGAGAAAGAGAAATACCAAATGATTTCACTCATCTGTGAAGTATAAGAACAAAGGAAAAACTGAAGGAACCAAACAGGAGCGGAATCACAGAACCCAAGAATGGACTAACTGATACCAAAGGAAAAGGGCCTGGGGAGGATGGGTGGGTAGGGAGGGATAAGTGGGGGGGAAGAAAAAGGGGGGTATTAAGATTAGCATGCATAATGGGGGGTGGGAGAAAGGGGAGGGCTGTACAACACAGAGAAGACAAGTATTGATTTGACAACATTTTGCTATGCTGATGGACAGTGACTGTAAAGGGGTTTATAGGGGGGACTGGGTATAGGGGAGAGCCTAGTAAACATAATATTCTTCATGTAAGTGTAGATTAATGATAACAAAAAAAAAGAAAAGAAAGAAAAACAGGGGGATTACTTCCTGATAGGATAAAACTAACTGTAAATCAACGATTAATGCATGCTTTAAATATCCTTAATTTTGATCACTAAAGGGGTGTCAGATGATCAGCTATGGAAATACATTTTTCTGATAATATTCCTTTCTCTTAAAAAAAAAACCAGTTCCTGTGTGTTGACCTCCAGTGAGTTCTGCACAATGTTATAAAGGGAATATCAAAGTGTGGGCAAAGGGTCTGTTTGTGTTTATACAGAGGATCAAATCTTAATTTGGCTACCCAGAAAGTGAACTAAGATACTATATGAAGAAGAACTTCCAACATTAGCACTCTCTGGAAGAGTCATACCAGAAGATGATCATCAAAATACCTCAACAAAGATCCAGGCGCTGCTACAGCTGTAGCTGCATTCATCCCACCGGTTCCTGGACTTGCCATGGGAATGAAGAGGAGATAGCTAAGCTGGCCTGTGCATACAGTAAAACAACAAATTTGACTGGATCTATACTGTCGGAACTCAACCAAGAATTAGGAAAAGTGCAAGTTGTAGCGCTCCAAAATCTTACAACTACAGACTGTGTACTGTTAAAAGAACATATGGGATGTGAACAGTTCCCAGGAATGGGTTGTTTTAACTTGTCTGATTTCTCTCAGACTGTTCAAGTTCAGTTGGACAATATCCATCATATCATAGATAAATTTTCCCAAATGCCTAGGATGCCTAACTGGTTTTCTTGGTTTCACTGAAGATGGCTGGTAATTATAGGTCTGCTTTGGTTATATAACTGTATTCCTATTATGTTAATGTGTGTGCGCAATTTAATTAGTAGTTTAAAACCTATACCTGCTGAAGTTACTCTCCAAGAAGATATGTCAAAGAAATAATCAATCTTCCCATGTTTTCTTCCATCTGCTACTTCTATAGCTTTTCTTCTTCCTTCCTAATTACAACCCTTAAATAGAATTCATTCCTCATATCAAATTTACTGAGTATCATAATTCTTCCAAGTGGTAAAGATACCTCAAGACAAATGCTGGGCATAGAAGCCACAGGGCATAAATCTGCAAAGAAGTAAAAAGCTAACCTTTTCAAACAATATTGCTTCTCTCTCACTTACCAACTTTACATTTCCCTGTATGGCCCCGGAAGATGACTGCTTAGCCAGAGACGGGTAAGATTCCTCAAGGTAGGAACAACCTAAGACAGGCACAGTCGCAGGGTGGCCATCAGGTGAGAAATTGGGGATCAACAGAGGTGAGGCTTAGAACCTCACCCCCCCTGTTTTGAGAGAAATCTTCTGCATCCGTGGATGTTTTATTGCCCTTGTCTAGTTTGGATTAACACTTAGTCTACAGGCACACAACTGATCATCTACCTTTGCTCTCTTACAACACTAAACTATGTTTTCTACCTTTATTTTGCATCTACCTACCACTTCAGCATTTTATTTAAAAAAAAAATAATAATAGTAATAATAAGGGAGAAAGGTGGGATTCACATATAAATCAAGTATAAAAATCAAACAAATATTCATATTTGACCTGTTTATAGTTCATAATGCGTGATCAAAACCGAAAGTTTCTGTGATGACTGCCCTTGTGCTGTTCACCATTTAAGAACTTATTCACTATGTAAGAATTTTTGCAGCATGTAAGAACTTGTTCGTTATGCTTCAGAAGATTGGAGACTGACGAGAATTAGGCTTGGGGTGGATTAATGATTGTGCATTGAGCATTGAGTCCCCTGTACAGAGTTTTATTGTTGTTAACAACCATTTGGTCAATAAATATGAGAGATGCCCTCTCAAAAAAAAGAAAAAAAAAAGAGAAATTCTAAAATGTACAGTAAATTATATCAAATGATATGACTGTTATAAAAGCCATTGAGGATCTTGTTTCATTCTAACTGTGCTGTCTCTGTCTTTGTATTTGAAGTCATAGTCTACACTACAGAAACCCAGAAAAAAATATTAATGGCCTATCTTTTTATCATTTTCTCTCATTTTTCATTGAAATCTATGAATACTGTTACACATAATCCAATTGACTGTTAAGTTATATTACTGCCTATCTAAAATGGGAAATGTAAACCAGACGTGTGCAATAAAGTTGTGCTTTTGGTGAGTTCTATACTAGGAAAACTCCCTAATTAAGAAGACTAAAAATGTAACTTTGACAGTAGTTGCTTTCCATATCGTTTTGTAAAGAGCTTGCAATGCTTTTCATATTTTGAATCAAATATTGCCTTTGTATGTCCCTACCCCATGCCTCTATAACAATAGATAATCTGAAAAACAATAAGAAATATATGAAATTAGGGTTTTCTATTGAAGCAACACAGTGGAAGTAAAACCGTGAGCATATGGCATTTCTTGGTTGTGATGCCAGGTGATAACATATATTTTGCTTTATCATCAATTTGGGTGATGTAAACTATTACAAACATAGTCGCCCTATTTTGCATTTTTAAAAGTTGCCATCTTACCAAATGTTGTGACCAAATTTAATGAATTGTTTAAAATATGTATATAAAACCTAGACCTGTGAGATGTGCTTTAGTTTCCTGTTTGGGACCTAGAAATATTACAGTTAAATATAGTAAATTAAAATCAGACTGAATAATTCAGACTCAGAACTACAAAGGGGAAGCTATTACATATTTTACAAGTGATTCTTTGATCCAGAAGTCAAAAGATGTCTAAGTATCTTAAGTTCCTTCTGAATGCAGTGCCAGAGTAAGCCATTTTTAAAATAACTGTGTGTTTGGAGAGGTAGTAATCAAAACATATTACTCAAAAATTTGTGTGCTGCCAATTTATTTAAAAACAACATATTTTGAGGTGATTAACTTATTTGTGAATGGAGGTTTCTAGGTGCAATGAATAGTCGATTTTTCTGATCCTTTGTAGAACATGAGTAAATTAGGGAGAGTTGGCTAATTTTGCTTTTGCATTTAAAATGGTTCTTATTACAGCTATACTTACAAAGATATCAAATATATTTTCAAAGGCCAAGTGCTACCCTATTGAGGTTTGCATCGTACTTACATTTTATTTGTCACATATGACAGTTCAAGCCACTCAGGTAATTTTGGGTACATATAACTAAAAAGAGCATAAGTTGATCTGATTCATATGAAATTATATTTTTAATAAATTAAATAATTTATTGAAACAGTCTAACAAATCTTTTGTTACTTACTATGTACCAGACACTATTAGAGGGACTATTGTCAGTGAAGTCACACTGTTGCCATTGATATCTAGTAGGGGAAACATATAATAAACACACACACACACACACACATACATATATGTATATATATATATATATATATATATATATATATATATATATATATATATACATATCTCCTGTGTAAAGTGGAAATAAGCTTATAAAGAAGACTGAAGTAGGGCAAGGGAATATAAAAATCAGTATGTGTTTGTAGTGGGAGGGGTTCTATTTTCTGTAAGGTAATCAGGGAAAGACCTCTATTATTTAGTCAATTGGTATTTGATAGAGACAAAGGCAATTCAATCCAATGGAGAAAGGAGGATCTTTTCAACAAAAATTGTTGCTGAACATCCACATGCAGAGAAAAAGTATTTAGAAACTGAGTCAGACAATTCACAAAAATAAATCATAATGGATCATATATCTAAAGGTAAAATACCAAACCATGATACTTCTGGTGATAACATGACAAAATCCTGGTAACCTTGGGTTTGGCAATAAGTGTTTATAGAGACAAAAGCCAAATCATGGTTCATGTAAAATAAAATTGATAATGTGGACTTTAGTAAATGTCTACTGTGTTGAAGTCACTGTTAGGAGAATGCAAATAAAAGTTATATACTAGCAGAAAAATACTTGTAAATATTTGCCTAAAGGACTTGTTTCTAAAATGTATAAAGAAATCTTAAAATTTAATAATAAAATAAATGACTCACATGGAAAATGGACAAAAGATCTGTAAAATGTCTCCTCAAAAGATATACAGATATCAATAAGCAAGTGAAAAGGTATTCAACACCATATACAACTGTGGAATTTCAAATTAAAATAAGGAGATACGAATACACACCTATTAGAATAGTCAAAATCCAAATGCTTACAGCACCAATGGTAGTGACGATGTGGAACAACGAGAACAGAAATGCAAAATGGTATAGCCAGTTTTGACATTTTCTTAGAAAGGTAAACATAATCTGAGTATATTATCCAGCAATTTTGCTCCCAAGCATTTTCTCAACTGAGTTGAAATTGTTTGTCCACACAAAATCCTGCTTTATAGTAGCTTTATAATTGTCAATAATTTATGCATACAAGGTTTATAGTAGCTTTATAATTGTCAATAATTTATGTGTACAGGTATCCTCCAAATCAGTGAATGAATAAACAGACTGCTACTTCCATACAATGGAGTATGGTTCAGTGATAAAAATAAATTAGCTATCAAGCCTTGGAAGACATGGGGGAACTTGAAATGTGTAATGCTAAATGAAATCAGTGAGTCTAAAAGCCATAAAAGGTGTATGATTCCAACTATGTGAAACTACAGAGGCAATAAAATATCAGTGGTTGGTAGAGGTTTAGGGTAGTGGTTGGGAGGAAGGACAAATAGGTGAAGCACAGGGGTTTGTAGGGCAGTGAAACTATTCTTTATGATGTGGTAATAGTGGATATATTATAGTATGCATTTGCCAAAACTCATAGAACTTTGCAACTCAGAATGAACTGTAATGCAAATATTGAACTTAGTTAATAAAATGTGTTAATATTGGCTCATTAATTATAACAGATGTATATGTATCAGAGTAATAGAAGATGTTAATACGGAAAATTGGGTGTGGAAGTGAGGAGATTTATGGGTGTTCCCTGTACTCTCTTCAGTTTTCATGTAAGCCTAAGACTGCTCTAGAAATAATGTCTATTAATTTAAAAACCTTATATGAGCCATGAAAAGAAAGGAATTCCCTTAATCTGATATAGAATCAAGAAAACCTACAGCAAATGGTATGGCCAATGATAAAATATTAAAGCGTTTACCCTAAGATCAAGACTATTAGCTATTACCATTTGTATTCAACATTTTTCTACAAGTACCAGCCAGGGTAACAGGGCAAGGAAAAAAAGAAAGATCTTCAGATTGTGAAGGAAAAATTAAGACTGTTTTCATAGACAGTATGTTTGTATGAAAAACCAAGAATATCAATAAAATTATTAATCAGGATGTGAAATATTCTAGTCAGTAGAAGTAAACTAGAATAACCTGTTGGAAAACTCTTTGGCATGTATCTAGTAAAGCTTAACATATACATATCTTATATAACCCAGCATTCTGCTCCTACATAAATACATGAAAGAAATGAATATGAAAAGGCCTCTGCAGGAATGACCACGGTACCACTACTTGGAATAGGCACAAAATAGAAATAAATGTCCATCAATGGGAATAATTGACAAGTATCATCTAACATATCCATTGTAAATTCAAAAAATGTGATTCTTTACAATATTAAGAATGAATAAACTCTTATAATTCTCAAGAACATCAAACTGAATAAAGGAAAATAGTGGTACGCTGTATGGCTGCATTCATATAATACTCAAAAGCAGGTGTAAGTGAGATAAAGAGTAAGATGCAAGTAGCAAGTAGAAGGGTAAAGAAAAGGGATTTTAATTGATTTAATGCTTATATAGATGGTTTCACAATGATAATTAATAGAGTTGTATCTTTTTTGTATATCTTAAATATAATGTATATATTGATACACATATAATTGTTTTATATGAGTTCATATAAATTTAAGTTAATGTTAATAATTTTGTTATATATGTTACAATTAAAAAATTTAATCTCTTCATAATTTATCTGTGTGACCTTACTCCATTACACATACATATTTGAATTAAAACACAATATTTTATGTGAGTTGATTTTATTACTTTATTACTATTTTCCAGGCCTGGGACTACAGTGTAAATCAAAGGAAGATTATACATTATTTTGTTCATCACTTTACCAATAATTACTCAGTGGTCATGCCAAAACAATAGTGGAGTTTGTGTTATTTGTTGTGGCAAAAGAACATACTATATACTTCTGTCAATTTGAATATATGTGCAGTATAGTTTAAATGTAGGAGCAGTCATCTGATTACTTCACTATGTAATGTTGTAGAGTGATAGTTGGTCATCTATGTAGTAAAATATATATTATTTTATTATTTCTTGAAAAGTTAAATGAGCTGATTTAAAGGCAGAAAAAGCCTCCTGTTACATAGAACTCAAATGAGGGGAAAAAAAGGAAAAAGGAGAAACTTGGAGGATCAAACTATGGAGTCAAAAAAGGAATGAAAGAATAGAGGATTTCTTAAAAAGAGAACAGGAAAGAAAATTTGTCAAAGCTTTAAGGACTTAAGCATTCTATTTGAAAGGACCAATGAAGCATCAAGCAGCATAATTTTCATATGTATGTAAATTATTCTTATTTTCTCCTTCCTTGTTCTACATGAATATGTATACAGACAGTCCCTGACTTATGATGGTTCAACTTAACAGTATTTTGAATTTATGAAAAGCGGTACACATTCAGTAGAAAGTGTACTTTGAACTTTGAAGTTTGGTATTTGCCAAGGCTAATTGCGTGGTACAATGCTTTGTTCCGATGCTGTGCAGTGGCAGTTCCCAGTACGCCACATGACCATGAAGGTAAACCGCTGACACACGTACAGCCATTTTGTACTCAACCATTCTGTTGTTCACTTTCAGTAGAGTATTCAATAAATTACATGAGATATTCAGCACTGTCATAAAATAGTCTTCGTATTAGATAATTTTGTCTAACTGTAGGCCGATGTAAAAGTTTTGAGCACATTTGAGATAGGTTAGGCTAAGCTATGATGTTCAGCAGGTTAGGTATATTAAATTCGTTTTTGATTTAGGATATTTTCAACTTAAAAAGGGTTTATTGGGATGTAACCCAATGTAAGTTGAGGAGGAAGATCAATATGTATGTGCATATGTGTTTATATATATATATGTGTGTGTGTGTGTGTGTGTTTCTTATTGTGTGTATGGATATATATGTATCTGTATATACGTACACAAAATACATACACATATATAATTTCTCAATAACAAGGAAAAAGAAAGGACAAAGATATGAAAAGGAGTTAGGTTCTCAAGTTTTCCAAGTTCCTCTTATTTCATACCAGGGAGAAAATAGAAATTAGATATTGTGCAAATTAGGTAAACTTAGAAGTAGAGGTATAAGAAGTACATATATAGGTCCTTTATTTGTGAAAAATGCTAAGTTGAGAAGTACAGATATAAGGAATAAACGTATCCCTTGTTTAGAATGAAGGATATAATCACCAGAATAACTAAAGCCCAACTGTTTAAAAGTGTTTACTTATGAAGAATAGGACGGAGCTAGAGGAAAAGGACTTAGTTTCCACTTCATTGTATAGTTGATTTTTTTACCTTATATGTTTTGTATATTTTACCTTATGTATATTGTGAATTTCCACAAATACCATTTTTTACCTTATTATGTATAACTTTTAAGATAAGATTAAAATGGCAGAGAGCTAATGCATTTGAAAATAAATGAATACATAAAATTAATGCAGCTAATCTGTGCTTCTACCACCCATCCTCAAAGGCTTCTGAAAATTTGCCTCAGTCCCTCTTATTCTTCTCAAAGCTTTGTTTAATGTAGAAACATCTTAAATACTCTTCACTATCGAAACAGTTAACTACATTATGGTGCATTCATAGAATAGAAATAATGTAGCCATGAAAAATGATCTGATGAAAGCTTTTCAATGACATTCAACAGTATTGTGCACTAGCGATTACAGTCCTTGGAACCATACAAGTATTGGTCTCAATCCAGAGTCTCAATCTTGCTAGCTCTTTAGCTTGAGCAAGTTTACTTATCCTTAAAGTCCCATTTTTCTAATAGGCATAATTGGGATAGATAATAATATTTACCTCCTGTTGTTATTGAGATAATTAATTGGAATAAATCAAATAAGGCACTTATCGCAGTGCATGACACATATTTGAAAATGGTCGCAGTAGCAGTAGTACTGCTATAGTAGTAGTAGTCTAATAGTAGCACTAGTAATATATAAGGTACAAGAAAACGTAGAGTACAGCTGTGAAAACAGTACAATCTCACCTATGTAAAGATAAATGCATGAAAAGAGACAAGGTAAACATGTGAATAATAACCATACTTACCTATGAATGCTGAGATTATGGGTGATTTTTGTCTTTTTATTCTTTTTGTATAGATTGTACATTTTTTACAATAGTGTGTGTTACTGTTATAATAAAAAACGGAAAAATTAAATTCTAGGTCATAAAAATCAACAAGATGCTATCATTAATGTAAGTCAATAGTATACAAGCATCTATTTTTCTATAAATCTCATTACTAGCTATTATTTGACCTTATACAAAAGTCAGAATCTTCTGCTTATGTTACCTCTGCTTTTTGTCTGTTTTCTTTAATAATTATTTATGTTACTGCTTTTTTTCTGGGCAGAAGAATAGATATGTGGGACCTGAACTCTACTGGTTACCTTTCTTCAGTCTCCACATTTCTAAAGGTAAAAGCCCAGACTCTGAGGTACAGTTTTTGTGATATACAAGACACAGCATTTGCAGAATTGTGAGCATGATCCATCTCCCTTATTGAATTATGATAGATTTATTAAACCCCATAATGTGTGTAGGAAAAGGAGATACAGGAATAGCTGCTGTCTTTCTCCTTTCCAATGTAGTTTCATTGCCTTTTCAGGAATGGAAAAGACAAGGAAGTCATTGAGGAATTTTGATAAGAGGAAGTTATTTAGACTTTGAGATGAAAAGAAAAGGGTGGGAAGACACTGCGAGCGAATGAATATAAAGCAGTAACCACTGTTAGGGAAATTGGATGGAAAAAGAACAATGTCTGGTCAGCACACACTGTGCTAGATCATCACTAAATCAATCTACTGTCAGATAATAGGATGTGGCAGATGGATGCAGTAGATGTCTATATTTGCAGAAATTAAATGAAAGACAATATGTGCAATGCCAAGGTTATTACTGATCGAAAGGTACTGGTGGGCTATTTGCTAGTGGAGTGCATCAACTGAGTAAGGAATCAAGATAGGCCTAATAATAATTGGATGACACACAGAAAAGAAATGTAGTATGTTCTGCCTCTACTCTTCTGTTTCCTCATATCTGTGTGTTTCTTGAGAACTCACACTTATGGTGAAATTCTGACACTGTCTCTAGATATATATTTGTCAATAATAATATTGCATTTAGCTTCTTGTGTAGTTTGTTAGCATACTTAGTGCAATGAATTATTTTGGTTTCTCCACCTGTTACTTTACTGTATACATGGACTAGATCCGCTCAATTTGAGTTAGGATTATTACAGCGACTACACTCCCACTCTACATATAAGCCAGCCTATACAGCAAAATTACCTGGAAAAATGTTTAAAATTGTAAGAGTAATTTTGTGATGATTGAGGTATTTTATCTTTAGAAATACATACAGGGGTGTTACAGGTTAGGTTACTTGGGAACCAAATTCTAAAATGGAGCTTTGGATTCAGAGTTCATTACAGTATGCTCTCTGGAACAACATACCAGGGAGCAAATAGAATTGCACAGAGAAAAAACACTAAAGCAGAGGCTTCCCTCTAACAGCCAGCTAGAAAATAGCAATATTAGTCCTACAGCCACAAGGAACTGAATTCAGCCAGTTCTTAAATGAACTCAGAAGTGGGTTATCCCATAGAGCCTCCAAATAAGAGCACATTCAACCCAAAACCTTGATTTTTGCCTTATGAGACTCTAAACTGAGAACCCAGTTGAGCCATGGCCAGACTTCTGACCTACAGAATTGTGAGTTAATACATTTCTGTTGCTATAAGCTACTACATTTGTGGTTGTACATAGCAAGAGAAAACTAATATATGTGAGATAGAAACAATGAATATGGGAATTGATTATCATATTTTAAAGTACTCGAGGTGATGAGTAAGATACAGATACCAGGTGATATCATTAAGAATGGCGAAGCAAGGAACTGAAAATCTCCATAAAAAAAGAACACAATTAAAAATAGTCAAAATCAACTTTTTCAAAACTCTGTTAATTAATGAAAGACTTAACAGTTGAGGAACATTTGTTCAAGATAAAGCAGAGTATTAATAAGAAAAATATGGTTTATGACATTTAGAATAACATAAAGAATATGGTAAAATTAGTGACAAAATAAGTTATAGTACAAAATATCAATTTAACAAAGTCAGTAATGAAGGATTACGGGAACAAAGATATGAGACACTGTAGGGAAAATGGAAGGTCCATGGCCAGGATCCTCACCTGATCCTAATCTACTCACCCACTGTGCATGATGTAATACTTGGCCTACTGTGCAGGCACATGCTTGCACATGTGTTGGCAATAAGTCATTATTGCCTGTATTGCTATATAAGGAGCTCCACCCAGTGCTCAAGGCAGAGCCTGGAGCAGAGGTAGGGCCTTGAGTAGAAGCAGAGCCTGGAGTGGAGGCAGAAACCAAGATGGACTTGCAGACTGTCAGATGCACATGTAATTTTACTTCTTGACTTGTCATCACAGGAATAAAGCTTTTACCCCACAACATTCAATTGTTGTTCATTCAGTCTCATCAAATCTACAGTGAACTTGACTAGAAATGGGAAACCCCTCCATCCCAGAGCTACATATAGAAACATATAGGAAAATGGCAGACATAAATATTACCGTATAAGTCCTAACATTAAATATAAGTAGATAAAATTCTACAATTAACAAGCAGAGATGAACAGAATGGTATTAAAAAACATGATCCAAAATATATGCTGATCAAGAGACACACTTTAAATTCAAACACACAAATACCTTGAAACTAAAAACGTGGAAAAAAACAAACCATACAAAAAATAATGAAAAGTGAGCTGTGGTGGCTAATGTTACATAAAAAAAAACATTAAGATGAAAATTGATATAGACGGTCAATCTAATTAGTGATATGGGGCACCTTTTCATGTGCTTTGTGACCATCTGTATTTCTTGGTAGAAGTGTCTTTTCAGGTCCTCTGCCCATTTCGTAATCAGGTTATTTATTTTTTGGGTGTTGAGATGTGTGAGTTCTTTCTATATTTTGGATGTTTACCTCTTATCAGATGAGTCATTTATGAATTATTCTTACATACTGTAGGTGGCCTTTTTGTTTTGCTGATGGTGTCCTTTGCTGTACAGAAGATTTTTAGTTTGATGTAGTCTCACTTGTTCTTTTTTTAATTAAAGTATCATTAATATATAATCTTATGATGGTTTCAATGTACATCACAGTGGTTCAGCAGTCCCCGTGATCAACTTATATAGTGATTATGAATTATTGTGCCCCTTTACCCCCTCCCTGCCTACACCATCCCAAGCCCTCCACCTTGGTAACCAATAGTCCCTTCTCAGTGTGTATGAGTCTACTGCTGTTTTGTTACTTCTGTTTTGCTTTGCTTTTATATTCCACAAATAAGTCAAATCATATGGTATTTGTCTTTCTTCGTCTGGTTTATTATACTTAGCATAATACCCTCTGGATCCTCCATGTTACAAATGGTAGGATTTCTTTTCTTCTTATGGCTGAATAATATTCCATCATGTATATGTACCACATCTTCTGTATCCATTCATCTGTTGATGGACAATTGGGTTGCTTCCATATCTTGGTTATTGCAAATAGTGCAGCAGTAAACATAGGGGTGCATGTCTTTTTAAATCAGGCATTTTGTTTTATTTGGGTAAATTCCTAGGAGTGGAATTACTGAGTCAAATGCTATTTATATTTTTAGCTTTTGAGGAACCTGCATACTGCTTTCCAGAACAGTTGTACCAATTTAAATTCCCACTAGAAGTGTAGAAGGGTTTCTATTTCTCTGCAACCTCACCAGCATTTGTTGTTTCTTCTATTTTGGATAGTGACCATTCTAACTCATGTGAGGTGATATCTTATTGGTTTTAATTTACATTTCCCTGATGATTAGCAATGTGGAACATCTTTTCATGTGCCTGTTGGCCTTCTGTATTTCTTCTTTGGTGAAGTGTCTGTTCAGATCCTCCACCCATTTCTTAATTGGGTTATTTGTTTTTGGGGTGTTGAGGCATATGAGTTCTTGATATATTTGGATATTAATCCCTTATTAGATAAGACATTTGAGAATATATTCTCCCATACTGTAGGGTACCTATTTTTTCTGCTGATGGTGTCCTTTGCTGTACAGAAGCTTTTAAGTTTGATGTAGTCCCACTTGTCCATTTTTTATTTTGTTTCCCTTGCCTGAAGATATATGTTGAGGAAAATAATGCTCACGCTTATATTCAAGAGATTTTTGCCTATGTTTTCTTCTAATAGTTGTATGGTTTCATGACTTACATTCAGGTCTTTGATCCATTTGGAGTTTGATTTTGTGTATGGAGTTACACAATAATCCAGTTTCATTCTCTTACATGTGGTTTTCTAGTTTCCCCAACACCAGTTGTTGAAGAGGCTGTCTTTCCCCCATTGTATATTCATTGCTCCTTTATCATATATTAATTCAACATATATGCATGGGCATATATCTGAACTTTCTATTCTCTTCCATTGATCTGTGGATCTCTTCTTGTACCAGTATCACATTATTTTGACTACCGTAGCTTTGTAAGAGAGCTTGAAGTCAAGAAGCACAATGCCTCTCCAACTTTGTACTTCTTTCTCAGGATAGCTTTGGCTATTCAGGGTCTTTTGTGGTTCTATATGAATTTTATAACTATTTTATAACTATTTTTTTCTAGTTCATTGAAGAATGCTATTGGTATTTTGATAGGAATTGCATTGAACCTGTAATTGCTTTGGGCAGGATGATCATTTTGACAATATTAATTCTTCCTCTCCATGAGCACAGGATAGATTTCAATTTATTGGTGTCTTCTGTAATTTCTCTCATGAGTGCTTGCTACTCTATGTCTTTTGATTGGTGCATTCAGTCCATTTACATTTTAAGTGATTACTGATAGATATGTACTTAATGCCATTTGATTGTTTTCTGGCTGTTTTTAGAGCTGCTCTCTCTTTCTTCCTCTCTTATACATGTCACTCACTCTCTTTTTTTTATTAAAGTATCATTGATGTACAATCTTAGGAAGGTTTCACATGAGCAACATTGTGGTTACTACATTGACCCATATTATCAAGTCCCCCCATGTACCCCATTACAGTCACTGTCCATCAGCGTAGTAAGATGCTATAGCCATTATTTGTCTTCTCTGTGCTATACTGCCTTCCCTGTGCTCCCCCTATATTATGTGTGCTAATCATAATATTAGGTCCCCTTCTCCCTCCCTCCCCACCCACCCTCCCCACCCCCTTTCCCTTTGGTAACCTCTAATCCCTTCTTGGAGTCTGTGAGTGGAAATATTTTGTATTTTTTCAAATTTTTATCTTCATCTCTTGAGCTGATCATAAGCTTTTATCTTTCATCTATTAATGTGATGTATCATTCTTAATGATTTGCATATGTTGAATGATCCTTGCATCCCATGGATAAATCCCACTTGGTCATTGTGTGTGTGATCCTTTTAATGTGTTATTAAATTCTGTTTGCTAGTGTTTTGTTGAAAATTTTTATATCTATGTTGATTAGATATATTGGTCTATAGTTTTCTTTTCCTGTAGCATTGTTACCTGGCTTTTCTATCAGAGTAATGCTGGCCGAATAAAATAAGTTAGGGAGTAGTCCCTCCTTAAATTTTTGGAAGATATTGGGAGGATTGGTATTAATTCTTCTTTAAATGTTTGGTAGAATTCACTAGCAAAACTATCTAGTTTGGGGTTTTTCTGTGTTGGGAGCTGTTTGATTATTGATTTAATCTCCTTACTTATTATTGGTCTGTTCAGATGTTTTATTTCTTCATGATTCAGTCTTGGTGGGTTTTTTTCTAGGCATGATTCTAGGGGTTTTTCTATTTCTTCTAGGTTACCAAATTTGTTGGCATATAATTTTTCAAAGTAGTCTCTTATAATACTATGTATTTTTGTGATATCAGCTATAATGTCTCCTCTTTCATTTCTGATTTTATTTATTTGAATCTTCTTTCCTCTTAATCTAGCTAAAATGTTTGTTTTTTTTTTCAAAAAACTGTCTCATAGTTTCACTGATTTTTTTCTACAGCCTTTCTGCTCTCTATTTCCTTTATTTGTAGACTGACTTGTTATTTCTTTCCTCCTGCTAACTTTGGGCCTAGTTTGTTCTTTTTCATGTTCTTTGAGGTATAAAGTGGGGTTGTCTGAGTTCTTTCTAGCTTCTTAATATAGGCATTTATTAGTGTAAATTTCCCTATTAGAACTCATTTTGCAGCATCTGATAGGTCTTGATATGTTATGTCTCCATTTTCATTTGTTTCAAGATATTACTTTGCTTTTTGGATTTTTTCTTTCACACATTAGTTGTTCATGGCCATGTTATCTAATCACCACATATTTTTGAGTTTTTTAGCTTTCCTCTTGTTACCAATTTCCAGTTTCATACCACTGTGGCTGGAAATGATATTGGTATGATTTCAATCTGAATTTGCTAAGACTTGTTTTGTTTCCTATCAAATGAGCTGTCCTTGGGACTGTTATGTGCACATTTGAGAAGAAAGTATATTCTGCTATTAGATGGAAATTTCTATATATGTCTGTTAGACCCATTTAGTCTAAAATATGGTTGGAGTCCAATGCTTCCTCATTGATTTTCTGCCTGGATGATCTATTCATTGCTGAATGTGGGGTGTTATAGTCCCCTTCTATTACTGCATAATTGTCTATTTCTTCCTTCAGATGTTAGTATTTGCTTAATAAATTTAGATGTTATGATGTTTGGTGCGTATATATATTTAAGATTTTTTATTTTATTAATGAATTGATACCTTTTTCATATAATGGCATTCTTTGTCTCTTGTTGCCATTATTTGACTGCTTGAAAGGGTCTCTGGTCCATGGGAAACCCTCTAAATCAGTGTTCTCCAGGAACTCCAGATCAAGGCTAAAAGGGGCTGCAGCCAGTTCACAGGGTTCCTGTAGGATCCATGGATGGTACTGTGGTCTGTATGCCTCTTCCCCAGTGCACAGTGGACTCCTCTCTGGTCCCTTGACACATAGTGCTGGATCACTCAACACCCACAGAGATGCTTCTGTTTGTGGATGAATGCTAAAGATTTTTTGTTGAAGGAGGGGAAATAAAGGATGTCTTATGCTTCTGTGCTATTATCATTCCTTCAGACTTGGAGTTTAAGTCAACTATGATTAATATGCTAAGCACTTTAATTGATTAATAGAAGCATTACTTTCTACTTTGTATGGGCAAACACATGTAAGAACACATGGGCAAAGAAGGTAGAGAAATGGAAATCTTAAGAAAGAACCAAAATTAAATGCTGCAGATCAAAAACACAGTAACAGAATGAAGAATGCCTTTGATGGGTATATTTTTAGACTGGAGATGGCTTCAGGAAGAATCTGTAATGATATATAAATAGAATCTTTGAAAACTGAAAAGCAAAGGAAACAAAGGATAAAACAGAATACCCAAGTAATGTTGGACAACTACAAAAGGTATAACATATGTATATTGGGCATACAAAAGGAAAAGATAGAAAGGAACAAAAATATCTGAAACAATAATGATTAAGAATTTCCCCAAATTAATGTCAGATAACAAGCCACAGATCCAGTATGTTCAGAGAACACTAAGCAAGATAAATGCTCCTTCCCAAAATTGCCTAACCTAATCACTTTCAAGTTAAAGAAAACCAAAGATAAAAACAAAAATCCTTAACAAAGCTGGAGGTAGAAAAACACCTTACCTATAGAGGAATCAGGATAAGAATTACATCTGACTTCTCCTCAGGAACCATAGAAGCAAGAAGAGAGAGGAGTGTTGAGATGAAAACACAACAACAACAAAAAAACCCAAAACCAGAATTCTGTACCCTTTGAAATTATCCTTCAAAAGTGAAGGAGAGGTGAGTGACATCAGCAACATGGCTGAATTACATACCTCTCATTTATACATTCCCTCAACTACAAAAAATTGTCATCCCTCCATGGACAGAAGTTCCTTTGCTTGAGCTTTCGGATGCAGCACTATATACCAAGAGACATAGGAAGAGTCTTGCCCACTTATAAATCGGATAATAATCGTTTAAGTCTTGGTCCTGGCTGTGGTCCCCGCAGTGACCCATGAACTGACTCCAGCCCTTCTGGGCTGTGATTCAAGAGCTCCTAGAGAACACTGTCTTAGGTAATCAGTCACAATGAGAGAGCCTCTGTGCAAGTCCAGGTTTCTAGAAGAGAAGTTCTAGTACACTATTGGAGCAAAGAAATAGGAATTTGGCTGCATTGGAAAGGGTAAGAGGTACAGTTTGATTTTACCTGCCTTATGACTCCTCCAATGTGGTACAGATCAGTGCCAAGAGAGAACTACTTGGCCCATGCTTTTTTCCCTTGGTATAAAGATAGAACGTGTGAGTGAGTATATGACTCCCCAGGCTGTATGGTAAGTTCCCTAATTCTCTCATCCATCCAGAATGTGGAGTTGTGAGCTGCATGACAGATCATGGTAAGAGGCTGGGAGAGCTAGAACTTTCAGAGGGCACTAACAGAATGGCAGAGCCTATAAACTGCATTTCAGTCATCCTATAATTTCAATCCAAAACGATCTTCATCAAGAAATATAACAAAACTGTCAAAAATCTAAGACAAAGAGAGAATCTTAAACACAGTGAGAGAAAATATTGTAATTTAAGCAGAAACCTGAATTAGGCCATCAGTGCATTTCTCATCAGTAATCTTATAAACCCCGAGAAAGTGAGATGATAGATTCAATATACTGAAAGAAAAAATAAAAGAAGCAATGAGATATCACCTTATACCAGTCAGAATGGCTAGTATTGAAAAAACAAGAAAGAACAAATGTTGGCAAGGATGTGGAGAAGAGGACCCTCCCATATTGTTGGTGGGAATGTATATTGTGCAGCCAGTGTGGAAAGCAGTGTGGAGGTTCCTTAGAAAACTAAAAATAGAAATACCACACTATTAGGAATTTACCTGAAGGAAACAAAATCACTGATTTGAAAAGGTAGAGCATGTAAGTGAGTATTTTTTTCTTTTCAGTAATGGATTGGAAATGTATTTCTCTCAGGTCTGGAGTCTGGAAGTTCAAGATTAAGGTGTCCTAGGTTTTGTTTCTCCCCAGGCCTCCCTCCTTATCTTTCAGGCAGCCACTTTCTTCTGCATCCACCATTGACCATTTCTCTGTGGTCACACATCCCTGCTGTCTCTCTCTTCTTTTTTAACTAATGTTTTTATTAAGGTATCATTGATATATAGTATTATAAAGGTTTCACATGTGCAACATTGTGGTTATTACATTCACCCATATTATCAGGTCGCAGTACCCCACACCCTGTTGCAGTCACTGTCTATCGGCATAATAAGATGCTATAGAGTCACTACTTGCCTTCTCTGTACTATACTGCCTTCCCCATGACCCCCTTACATTATGTGTGCTAATCATAATGCCCCTTAAACCCCTTCTTTCTGCCTCCCCACAAACACTCCCAACCCCTTCCCTTTGGTAACTGCTGTCACTTCTTGGAGTCTGTAAGTCTGCTGCTGTTGTATTCCTTGTATTTTGCTTTGTTATTATACTCTACAAATGAGGGAAATCATTTGGTACTTGTCTTTCTCTCCTTGCTTATTTCACTGAGCATAATACCCTCTACCTCCATCCATGTTGTTACAAGTAGTAGGATGTGTTTTCTTTTTATGGCTGAGTAATATTCCATTGTATATATGTACCATGTCTTCTTTATCCATTCATCTACTGACGGACACTTAGGTTGCTTCCTTATCTTGATTATTGTAAATAGTGCTACAATAAACATAGGGGTGCATGTCTTTTTGAATCAGGGATCTTGTTTTCTTTGGGTAAAGTCCTAGGAGTGGAATTCCTGGGTAAAATTGTATTTCTATTTTCAGTTTTTTGAGGAACCTGTATATTGCTTTCCACAATGGTTAAACTAATTTACATTCCCACCAGCAGTGTAGGAGGGTTCCCCTTTCTCCTCATCTCACCAGCATTTATTTTTTCTTGTCTTTTGGATGTTTGCCATCCTAACTGGTGTAAGGTGATACCTAGTTATGGTTTTAATTTGCATTTCCCTGGTGATTAGCAATGTGGAGCATCTTTTCATATGCCTGTTGGCCATCTGAATTTTTTCTTTGGAAAAGTGTTCAGATCCTTTGCCCATATTTTAATAGGGTTATTCGTTTTTTTGGGTGTTGAGGCATGTGAGTTCTTTATATATTTTGGATGTTAACCACTTATTGGATATGTCATTTATGAATATATTCTCCCATACTGTAGGATGCCTTTTTGTTCTACTGATGGTATTCTTTGCTCTATGTAGTTATATTTTTTAGTTTGATGTAGCGCCATCTGTTCATTTGCTTTTGTTTCCCTTGCCCAAGGAGATGTGTTCAGGGAAAAATTGCCCATGTTCATATTTGAAAGATTTTTGCCTATGTTTTCTTTAAGAGTTTTATGGTTTCATGACTTACATTAAGTGCTTTGATCCATTTCGAGTTTTTTTTTTGTATGTGGAGTTAGACAATAATCCAGTTTCTTTCTCTTACATGTAGCTGTCCAGTTTTGCCAACATCAGTTGTTGAAGAGGCTGTCACATCCCCATTGTATATCCATGTCTCCTTTATTGTATTTTAACTGGCCATGTATGTTTGGGTTTATATCTGGGCTCTCTAATCTGTTCCATGGATCTATGGGTCTGTTCTTGTGCCAGTACCAAATTGTTTGATTACTGTGGCTTTTAGTAGAGCTTGAGGTTGGGGAGCATAATCCCCATGAGGGTGTATGTTTATGTCATACTATTTACAGTAGCCAAGATATAGAAGCAACTAAAGACTCTATCAATAGATGAATGGATAAAGAAGTGGTACATGTATACAATGGAATAGTATTCAGCCCTAAAATGGATGAAATATTGCCATTTGCATCCACATGGATGGGCCTAGAAGGTATTATGATGAGTGAAACAAGTTTGACAAAGGAGACAAACAAATACCATATGTTTTCATTTATATGTAGAATCTGAAAAGCAAAACAAATGAACAAACAAACAAGCAAAACAACAATAGACTCATAAACACCAAGAACAGACTGTTGGTTGCCATGGTGGGGGATGGGGGGATGAATAAATTAGGTGAAGGGAATAAAGAGGCACAAACTTTCAATAATAAAATATATTAGTCACAGGGATGAAAAGTACAGCATAGAGAGTATAGTCAATAATATTGTAATATCTTTGTATGGTGACAGATGGTAACTGCATTTATCATGGTGAGCATTTAGTAATGTATATAATGGTTGAATCACTATGTTGTGCACCTGAAACCAATATAATACTGAATTTCAACTATGTTTCAATTTAAAAAATTATCTTTCTATGTGGCAAAATTGTCCCCCAGTAGTGAAGGAGAGATATTTTATCAGAAAAACAAAATCTGAGGGAGTTCATCATGACTAGACCTGCTTTCCACGAAATGCTGAATGGTGTTTTACAAACTGAAAGGAAAGGGTGCTAATCAGTACATGAAAAAATGAAAATATACAACTGATAATGGTATCTTTATAGTCAGACTCAGAACACTGATTGTTGAAAATAACTATAGCTATTATAATCTGTTAATGAATACACAATATAAGGAGAGGCAAATTATGATATCAAAAGCATAAAAAAGGGATATTAAAAGGGTGGAGTTTTTGTATGCAATTGACATTGTTATCAGTATAAAATAGACTGTTACATCTATAGTTATTTATATGTAAGACTCATGGAAACAAAGCAAAAACCTTCAGTAAATTCACAAAAGATAAAGGGAATTAGAGCATATCACCAAAGAAAATCAAAATTCCAAAGAAGGCAGCACCAAAAAACAAAGGAACTACAAAACACCCGGAAACCAATTAATAAGATGGCATTAGTATGTCCCTACCTATCAATAATTACTTTAGGTGTAGATGGATTGAATTCTCCAATCAAAAAGTATAGACTTGTTGATGCATTAAAAAAATAGTTCCAACTATATGCTGCCTACAAGAAACTCACTTCAGCTTTAAGGACACACACAGACTGAGAGTGAAGGGATGGAAAAAGATTAACCATGAATGTGGAAACCAAAATAGAGCAAGAGTAGCTATATTTGTACCAGAGAAAATAGATTTAAGCAAAACTGGTAATGAGATAAAGAAGGTTATTACATATGATAAAGGGGTCAATCCATCAAAAACATAGAATAATGATATATATGCACCCAACATTAGAGCACCTCAATATATCAAGCAAATACTAACAGATGTGAAGGAAGAAATAGACAACAATAAAATAATAGAAAAGGACTTCAATACCACACTCTAAGCAATAGATAGATCATTCAGATAGAAAATCAATAAGGATATGTTTGACTTCAGTTGTACTTTAGGCCAAATAGACATCACATTAAAACTGTTTAATGGTTAGATTCTTAATTTTGTTTTTCATTTTCTTTACAGTTTCTTAGGAAATTTTTTCAATTTACATGAGAATAAGTCAGGATTCATGAAATGTTTGTCTGGTGTAATTTTGTTATTTTTTTCCCAAAAAAGTTTATATAAATATATATAATGTATATATGTATGTATGTATAAATGACACCTCTTTAAAAAGAAGAGAGAATCAGATAGTAATTGAAGGCATAGGATCACGTCAACTATGAAAAAAATGAGATTAGTGAACTCATTTCAATTTACTTTTTGTTTCAAGTTTCTCTGCCACAGTCAGGTTAACTAAAAAAGGATGGGCAAAGCTTTATTCATGTTATTTAGATTTAATAGTTTCTATGATTGTGAAGAATCATCTAAACAGTGTACCTATGAACAAAGCAAATTTGTGAAAATTTGAAATATCTTTAAATGAACAGATTGGGCAGCATATTAAAAAAAAGAAAGGATTTTGGCAAAGCTTTTTACACTTTTTGGAATGCTTCTTGTATTCAAGATACTGTATGCTGCTGTTTATTCAAAAAAATTTTTTTGAACAGGATATTTATATAAGTAACACATATCACTCATTATGTTTCTATTTTGAGCACTTTGGGATCTTCCAAGAGTGCTGTTTCTTTTATATGCTCTGATCTCATTTACTGTATGGAAGAATCTGCTTTAAATCTCTGACTCCATTGATATAGTAGATACTTGCTTTTTTTTCAAGGCAATGCATATCTGCAGTATCTTGATTATTCACTATACACAGTGTTGATGCTATACAATGAGAGTGTTGAGAAACAGCAATCTACGATATATTACCATGAGTTTTTCTGGCTTACTACCTACATAAAACCATGGCTTAGTTTGATAATTCAGTGAATATTAATATAGCCTGAACCTCAATTGCAGATGCACTGTGCAATATAATTGTTTTTCATTGTGTGATACATATTGAATAAAAGAGTACATCAAGTCAGAAGGCTGTGGGAGGATTTCTTTTGTCATCCAGGAAGGCGGTTTAGTCATAATTATTTAGTTTTATATTTTTGGAAGGAAGGAGTAAAACTTTATACTTTTCATGTATAGAATGTATAGCTCCCATAATACTGTGACTCCCAAAGCACCCTTGAGATACTTGATAAATAGTAATTGCTTGATTGATAAGAAAAGATTGTGTTGTCATCCAGATCTCATTGATATTCTCAGGGGGCTATCAGCCACATCATATCTTTCTGCACTTTCAGTAACATAGTAAGGCTGATTGTGAAAAAGGCAGAATATATTTTGATGGTTCATGATTAGCGAGATAATTTAGTAGAGAAACATTTCTTGAATCACTGAAGTTGGCATAGAAAGTCTGCCCTTTCCATAGTGCGTGATTTATTCTCATTACCTTGAACACAGACTAAGAAGGCACAATGCACCTTTCTAATCTTCCTACTCTGTTTAATTGGGAGAAGGAAAAAGGAATTAATAATATTTATCACTACTCAGAAGATAGAAGAAGTCAGGATAGGAGCTGTGGAGGTTTAAGTATCCATAAACTAAAGTCATGTAATTGGTTACATGTGTTTATAATAATTGCTTCATTGAATGTGTGAATACTCTTATAAACATGGTAAAGGAATTTGATTTCCAGGACTAAGGAATGTGGTCATATATTTTTGTGGTGTCACCATATTTTTTATCTTTTGAAATAGAAGTGTATTTGGAATTTTATAATTGAACATAAAGGAAGTTAACTGAATCCAATATTATAGTATTTAAGAATATACACAGGAGATAGGAGGCTCTGCCCACAATATGTTTCAAATCTCTAGCTGCCTTAGTAACTAAAATTTAGTTATTCAGAAATCACATTAGATGTACAGGTTACTTTGGGTCCTCTGTAGAATCACTGTGCATAAAATTCATCAAAATCCAAGAGGAAAACTCTGTCATGTACAAGTCAATTCACCTGTCTGATGAAATCACTTGAGAATTGTGAGCATAGATTTAAATTAAGTGAATAAATCCTGTCCCTGGTTTAGCAGTTGTACAAAAGTATGACCTCAGCCAGCAATTCATTGACTATTAATGAAGCTTTTAATAATCCACTGGCTAGGCTGTCCTTTTAACTAGCAAAATATGACCTTTAAATGAATACTATCCTTTTAAATTGTTTTCTCTTGTATTTTCATGATACTGTTTTTTTTTTTTTGCATATAAAGTGCTTTCTTAGTTTTGGAAAGCACATGTGCATTCCCAGGAAGATAATCATATAATCTTAAAATAGGAATATACAATTAATTTTAGTTTAACCAAAAGAGATATGGACCATAGTCATTAAAGAAGGATCTTGTTTGCTGGATTTATTATCTTTTCCTCCAAGCTCATTAAGAGAGTCCAGCAAAGGGCTAAGGTCTCAATTAATTTTAATGGGCATGACCAAGGTTTAATAAAGTGTGTGTTTTGATTGCCTGAGATTAGGCTAAATTGTAGCCTTAGTTTGCTATTGATAGATGAGATTTTGATCAGGAGGTACAAAATAGTTTTCTAGGAGAAATTGATAAAAATAGTAACCTATGGAAAAGAGCATTGTTTTGTCTAGAAAAAAATATTTATTAATGTGAACTTCAAAAATAAATGAAGAAAACTGGCCACTAACTAAATATTATAGACTCAGTTTTCAAACACAGATGCTGATCCAGATAAAGCAGGTGGTGGATACAAAATCCCATCTGTTGTCACATTGTTTGTGACTGTATAGGTAAACCATCCAAGCCTCTGAATATCTGTCATGGATAGCAAGCAGTATAATTTAAAAGCTGTTCAAAATGGCATTCTTTAAGCCTTCTGTCATTAAACTAGTCAGTCAAACGTTTTAGTAGGGTGAAAGTATTTATTTTCCAAAATGATACTGGGTGAATGATATTTTATTTTGAAAAGTTTTCAGCTTGGTAAGTAGTGTTGGTCATTTGCTAATAAGATGAATGCTGTAATAGGTTCATCTTCACTGCTATTAGTGAAGCAAAAGTGCTTAAACGTTTTAGATATCTTGGAACATATTTAGTGCAAAGACTGAGGTTTCCCAAAGGAGAAATTCTGCCTCAGGACTTCAGCATAGAAATTATTCCCAAGTTTCCACTCTGCTGTCTTCATCTATGGATTTTTGACTCAAAACTGCAACATCAACATTTTTTTATTAAGGTATCATTGATATACACTCTTATGAAGGTTTCACAGGAAAAACAATGTGGTTGCTACATTCACGCATATTATCGAGTCCCCCCCATAACCTATTGCAGTCACTGTCCACCAGTGAAGTAAGATGCCACAGAGTCACTACTTGACTTCTCTGTGCTACACTGTCTTCCTCATGACCCCCCACACACCATGTGAATTAATCATAATACCCCTCAATCCCCTCCACCCTCCCTCACACCCACCCTCCCCCACCTATCCCCTTTGGTAACCGCTAGTCCCTTCTTGGAGTCTGTGAGTCTGCTGCTGTTTTGTTCCTCCAGTTTTGCTTCGTTGTGATATTCCACAAATGAGGGAAGTCTGTACAGCAAAGGACAACATCAGCAGAACAAAAAGGTATCCTATGGAATAGGGAAATTTGGTACTTGTCATTCTCTGCCTGACTTATTTCACTGAGCATAATACCCTCTACCTCCATCCATGTTGTTGAAAATAGTAGGATTTGTTTCTTTCTTATGGCTGGATAGTATTCCATTATGTTTATGTACCACCTCTTCTTTATCCATTCATCTACTGGTGGACACTTAGGTTGCTTCCATATCTTGGCTATTGTAAATAGTGCTGCAATAAACATAGGGGTGCATATGTCTTTTTGAATCAGGGATCTTGTTTTCTTTGGGCAAATTCCTAGGAGTGGAATTCCTGGGTCATTTGGTAATTCTATTTCCAGTTTTTTGATGAACCTCCATATTGCTTTCCACAATGGTTGAACTAATTTACATTCCCACCAACAGAGTAGGAGGGTACTCCTTTCTCTGCATCTTCACAAATATTTGTTGCTCCTAGTCTTTTCGATGTTGCCCATCCTAACTGGTATTAGGTGATATCTCATTGTGGTTTTAATTTGAATTTCCCTGATAATTAGCGATGTGGAGCATCTTTTCATGTGCCTGTTGGCCATCTGAATTTCTTCTTTGGAGAATTGTCTGTTCATATTCTCTGCCCATTTTTTAATAGGGTTATTTTCTTTTTGGGTATTGAGGTGTATGAGTTCTTTATATATTTTGGATGTTAACCCATTGTTGGATAAGTCATTAAGAAATATATTGTCCTATACCATAGGATGCCTTTTTGTTCTGCTGATGGTGTCCTTTGCTGTACAGAAGGTTTTTAGCTTGATATAGTCCCATCTGTTCATTTTTGCTTTTGTTTCCCTTGCCTGAGGAGATGCTTTCAGGAAAAAGTTGCTCATGTTTACATTCTAGAGATTTTTGCCTATGTTTTATTCTAATAGTTTTACGGTTTCATGACTTACATTCAGGTTGTTGATCCATTCTGAGGTTATTTTTTTGTATATGGGTTAGACAATAATCCAGTTTCATTCTCTTGTATATAGCTGTCCAGTTTTGCCAACACCAGCTGTTGAAGAGGCTTTCATTTTCCCATTGTATATCCATGGCTCTTTTATTGCATATTAATTGACCATATATGCTTGGGTTTACATCTGGGCTCTCTACTCTGTTTCACTGATCTATGGGTCTGTTGTGCCAGTACCAAATTGTCTTGATTACTGTGGCTTTGTAGTAGTGCTTGAAGTCAGGGAACATAATCCATCCAGCTTTATGCTTATTCCTCAGGTTTGCTTTGGCTATTTGGGGTCTTTTGTGGTTGCATATGAATTTTAGAACTATTTGTTGCAGTTCACTGAAGAATGCTGTTGGTTTTTTGATAGAGATTGCATTGAGTCTGTAGAATGCTTTAGGCCAGATGGCCATTTTGATAATATTAATTCTTCCTATCCATGAGCATGGGATGTATTTCCATTGATTGGTATCTTCTTTAATTTCTCTCATGAGTGTCCTGTAGTTTTCAGGGTATAGGTCTTTCACTTACTTTATTAGGTTTATTCCTAGGTATTTTATACTTTTTGATTCCATTGTGAATGGAATTGTTTTCCTGATTTCTCTTTCTGCTAGTTCATCATTAGTGTATAGGAATGCAACAGATTTCTGTGTATTAATTTTGTATCCTACAACTTTGCTGAATTCAGTTATTAGATCTAGTAGTTTTGGAGTACATTCTTTAGGGTGTTTTATGTACGATATTATGTCATCTGCAAACAGGGACAGTTTAACTTCTTCCTTACCAATCTGAATGCCTTTTATTTCTTTGTGTTGTCTGATTGCCATGGCTAGGACCTCCAGAACTATGTTGAATAAAAGTGGAGATATTGGGAATCCTTGTCTTGTTCCCTATTTTAGGGGAAAAGCTTTCAGCTTCTCGCTGTTAAGTATAATGTTGACTGTAGGTTTGTCAGTGGCCTTTATTATGTCAAGGTACCTGCCCTCTATACCCATTTTGTTGAGAGTTTTTATCATTAATGGATGTTTAATTTTTTCAAATGCTTTTACAGAAACTATGGAGATGATCATGTGGTTTTTGTCCTTATTTTTGTTGATACTGTGGATGATGTTGATAGATTTTCAAATGTTGTACCATCCTTTCATCCCTGGAATAAATCCCACTTGATCATGATGGATGATCTTTCTGGTGTATTTCTGAATTCAGTTTACTAATATTTTGTTGAGTATTTTTCCATTATGTTGATCAAGGATATTGGTCTGTAATTTTCTTTTTTGTGTGGTATCTTTGTCTGGTTTTGGTATTAGGGTGATGCTGGTCTTATAGAATGAGTTTGGAAGTATACCCTCTTCTTCTACTTTTTGGAAAACTTTAAGGAGGATGCGTATTAGGTCTTCACTTAGTGTTTGAGAAAATTCAGTGGTGAATCCATCTCGTCCAGGGATTTTGTTCTCAAGTGATTTTTTGATTACTAATTCACTTTCCTTGCTGGTAATTTCTTCAGATTTTCTGTTTCTTCCTGCGTCAGCCTTGGAAGGTTGTATTTTTCTAGAAAGTTATCCATTTCTTCTAGGTTATCCAGTTTGTTAGCATATAATTTTTCATAGTATTCTCTGATAATTGTTTGCATTTCTTTGGTGTTCATAGTGATTTTTCCTTTCTCATTTATTATTCTATTTATGTGTGTAGACTCTCTTTTTTTCTTGATAAGTCTGGCTAGGGGTTGATCTCTTTTGTTTATCAAAGAAGCAGCTCCTGCTTTCATTGATTCTTTCTATTGTTTTTTTCTTCTCAATTTTATTTCTGTTCCAATCTTTATTATGTCGCCCCTTCTACTGACTTTGTGCCTAATTTGTTCTTCTTTCTTGTTTCATTAGTTGTGAGTTTAGACTGTTCATATGGGATTGTTCTTCTTTCCTGAGGTAGGCCTGTTTTGCAGTATACTTCCCTCTTCACACAGCCTTTTGCTGTGTCTCATAGATTATCTGGTGTTGAATTATTGTTTTCATTTGTCTCTATATATTGCTTCATCTCTTTTTATTTGGTTATTGATCAATTGATTATTTAGGAGCATGTTGATAAGACTCCGTGTGTTTGTGTGCTTTCTCATTTTTTTGCATAATTTATTTCTAGTTTCATACCTTTGTTGTTTGGGAAGATGGTTGATACAATTTCAATCTTTTTGAATTTACTGAGGTTCTTTTTGTGGCCTAGTATATGATTTAATCTTGAAAATGTTCCATGTGCACTTGAGAAGAATCTGTATCCTCTTGCTTTTGGGTGGAGTGTTCTGTAGATGTCTTTTAGGTCCAGCTGTTCTAATGTGTTTTTCAGTGTCTGTTTCCCCTTACTTATTCTCTGTGTGGATGATCTGTCCTTTGGAGTGAGTGGTGTTTTGAAGTCTCCTAAAATGAATGCATTGCCTTCTAATTCCCCCTTTAATTCTGTTATTATTTCACATGTGTAGGTGTTCCTGTGTTGGATGCATAGATATTTATAATGGTTATATACTCTTGTTGGATTTACCTCGTTATCATTGTGTCATGTCCTTCTTTGTCTCTTGTGACTTTCTTTGTTTTAAAGTCTATTTTGTCTGATACAAGCATTGCAATACCTGATTTTTTCTCCCTATTAGTTGCATGAAATATCTTCTTCCATTCCTTCACTTTTAGTCTTCATATATCTTTGGGTTTGAAGTGAGTCTCTTGTAGAGAGCATATAGACGGATCTTGTTTTTTTATCCATTCAGTGATGCTGTGTCTTTTGATTGGTCAATTCAGTCCACTTACATTTTGGGTGATTATTGATAAGTACATACATATTGCCATTGGAAGCTTTAGATTTATGGTTACCAAAGTTTCAGGGTTAACTTCCTTACTATCTAAAAGTCTAATTTAACTCACTTACTATGCTTTTATAATCATAATTTAAAGGTTATTTTCTTTTCCACCTTTTTCTTCCTCCTCCATTCTTTGTATATTAGGTATCATATTTTGTACTCTTTGTCTATCCCTTGACTGACTTTGAGGGTAGTTGATTTGATTATGCATCTGCTTAGTAATTAATTGGTCTACTTTCTTTACAGTGGTTTCATTTTCTCTGGTGACTTCTATTTAGTATTTGGAATACTTCCATCTATAGCAGTTCCTCCAAAATACAGTGTAGAGGCAGTTTGTAGGAGGTAAATTCTCTCAGCTTTTTCTTACCTGAAAATTTTTTAATCCCTCCTTCAATTGTAAATGATAATCATGCTGGGTATAGTATTCTTGGTTCAAGACACTTCAGTTTCATTGCATTAAATATATCATGCCACCCCCTTCTGGCCTGTAAGGTTTCTGCTGAGAAGTCTGGTGATAGTCTGATTAGTTTTCCTTTGTGAACTTTTTCTCTCTGTGTCTGCTTTTAATAGTCTGTCCTTATCCTTGATATTTGTCTTTTTAATTATTTTGTCTTGGTGTTGTCTTCCTTGGGTCCCTTGTGTTGGGAGATCTGTCCACCTCCATGGCCTGAGAGACTGTTTCCTCCCCCAGATTGTGGAGGTTTTCAGCAATTACCTCCTCAAAGACACTTTCTACACCTTTCTCTTTCTCTTCTTCCAGTACCCTGATAATGCATATATTGTTCCCTTTGGATTGGTCACACAGTTCTCTCAATATTCTTTCATTCCTAGTGATCCTTTTTTCTCTCTCTGCCCTAGCTTCTTTGTTTTCCTGTTCTCTAAATTCTATTCCATTTACTGTCTCTTCTAATACATATAATCTGCTTTTAAATCCCTCCATTGCACGTTTCATTTCAGATATTGCATTCCTTACTGATTGAATCTCGTTCCTGAATTCTACCCTGAGTGCTTGAATATTTTTGTGTAGCTCGATGAGCATGTTTATGATTTTTATTTTGATATATCTTTCAGGAAGATTGATGAGTTCAGTTACACTTGGCTCTTTTTCTGGTGGTTGCGGGATTTTGGTTTGAACCAGGTTCCTCTGACATTTCATATTTGTATATTTTACCCTCTAGTGCCCAGAAGCTCTATTATCTGGAGCTGCTAAGCCCCTGGAGTGATGTCAGAGTAGAGTAGCAGCATTGGTGCCTGGGTGGAGGAAATAACTGTTTCCTGTTTCCAGGCTGCTCCGCATGTCTCCACTGCCAGAACTAGTGGGCTGAGCATACAGGTGTAAGCCTCTGTGCTTTGAGTTTGTAGCTGCCATAGACAAGGCCTCCCTCTGGTTGGCCTGATGCAAGGGCAGGGCCTGCTGTTTTATGAGCTGGTGCCACCTGAGAAGAAGGTGTAGTAGGCTGCGTATCATGGTGGAGGTCCTTGTAGCTGTGTAGGCAGCTCAGAGGATGGAGCACCCAAAGCTCCTAAACTTTCCCAACCTGCTGGGTAGAGTGTGCCTGGACAATTATGTCTACCTCTCCTTTCTCCTGAGAAGTAAGCTCTGTGCAATCCTTGCCCCTTTAGCAGCCCTCTCACTTTTAGGATGTCTCTCAGACTGCCCATCTTTCTTTTGTCCCAGAGCAGCCAGATGTGGATCCCTGTTTTCCACAAGCAGCTGGAATCTCAGTCTCTCCAAGTATTCTACCTGTCTTAGTTTACCAACCCCACTAATCTTCAGAGCACCATGCAGTGTATGCTCTTGCTCCCAGAGCAGAACTCTGGGGCTGGATGTTCATCAGTCCTAGGCTTCCACCCCCTCCCTGCTCCATTTCTCTTCCTATCACTGGTGAGCTGGGGTGGGGGAAGGGCTTGTGTCCTGCTGGGCCATGGCTTTGGTACGATACCCTGTTCTATGAGGTTTATTCTTTTCTCCAGGTGTCTGCAGTCTAGTGCAGCCTTCTTTCATGTTGCTTTTTAAGGATTAGTTGTATTAACTATATTTTCATATTATATGTGGTTTTGGGTGCATCTGTCTCAACTCTCATGCCACCATCTTTAATCTCCTTTCTCTGCTGCATCAACTCTTAATTGAATTTCCATCCTGATGGCATGCCCTACAGATTAAAGTCTTGCCAGGCTCCACAGTTACATGATCATGTGATCCAGTTCCATAAAAGAAATCAGTCTCTCTTGATCGGCAGATATACAGGTATAGATATATTTAGAGATCCTATTGGTTCTATTTCTCAGGAGAACCCTGATTGATACATGGATCATATTAAATTTGTATCACACAAAGACAGGCATTTTATCCATGGGCAAAGTATGTAAGTGTGGATAATGTGACATAAACCAGCAGTCACTGAAAAACCTCAATGTTTTTGTCCTTCCTTCTACCTGGGATGGAAAAATAGTACAACAGGAAAACAAAAGGTTTTAAAATGAACCTCAAACTACAAAGTAAAAGAAATTTTTCTCATCATCATTTATTATCTCAACAAAAACTTAAAATTAAACTTTGATCACCACCAGGGAGTCTGGTAAACAAGATGGTAAAATTTGGTGAATATTGAGTATGCCTGTGCCTTACACTCATGCTATTAGAGAAACTTCTGCCTTGGGTGTTTTCAGCTACTTATTATGGCTTCCATAATGCTGGGGACTTATTTTGAATTGACATCCATATCCAACTTGCCTTGGCAAACAAACAAGTACAAAGATTAATTAGTTCTTGGGCACTTTATATTCTGGGTCTATGGCTTTTCCAGCGAGTGGGTTAGTTCGTGCAATGGACTTGGATTGTTTTGCTCTACCTGTGACAATGCCAAATGTGTGTGCCTGTATGTTGGTGTGTGTTCCTTTTTGGCACTCAGACTGAGCTCGTTAATGACTCAGAATCAACACAGCTAGTTGTAAATGATGTATGAAATTAAAAAATCTCTGGCCAGTGCATTCAGAGAATGCAGAGCAGTAAGGAAATGCTGTGTAGAGGTGCTCTGTAGTTTAGTTCATGCACATCCTGATATGCTGCCAAGTCCAGAAGGGGAAGGCTGAAAACCAGCAAAATTTGGGAGCACTAACCTTACCTTTACATCATTTGTCTTCCGTATTTCTGTTTGGCACTTTTCCTATACTTATGTAAGAACATTTTATAGATGCTTTAATTGTGGAAATGAAAAGCAATAGTAAATACTGATGTTTACATCTCTAGAGACAAGAGTATGTGGAATTTTTGCCAGGTGCAATTCATTCCCTCTCAGATCTTTCTATCTTTTACCTTAACAACGTGCATATTATATGTCTACTGGTCCACAGCACTCCAGTTGTCTTCTTATTTTGCATTCCTTTGCCTTTATGTATGTGATTAATGCTAATGCAGAATATGTTAACCTGTCTGCTGCTAATTAGTAAATTGAGGAACATAAGCAATCAGTTTGTGAAGAAAAGAGAGTCAACCAGATTTTGCATTGAATTACTAGTTTTCTCAGTCAAAAGTCAGGTGTGTATCTTTTGGGAGAGTTTACTTTCTGATACCTCAGACTACAATAGTGGTTAATAGGTCCAAAACTGGAGTCATATTGACAGGGTGTGAATTCTAGCTCCAATCCTTTACTATGTGTCCTTGGTAAAATCATTTACACTTTTTGTGCCTCACCCACACTCATAAAGTTATCATATTATAATGCTAACACCTTTATTATGAAAACTTTTATTTTGAAAATTAAATGACATGACAGTAACATTTTTGTCAGATAAGTCTAAAATGTCCCATAAATGGAGAGTCCTTCTTTTGCTAGCTCTTTTTCTTGAGTGTGAAGTGGTGGTGACTTCTAGGAACTATGTATTTAAGCATTACATTAACTCTGTCATTTGAATTTTAACCTTTGAATTTCACAGTGAAGCCACATGTTAGTTTTTAAATAATTCATAGAAGATTTTGTAGAAATCAAATGAAACATGGATGTATCTTTTATAGCATACATGTTGTCTTGCCAATGGGTTTCAGCCCTGGGCAAGTAAATGATGGATTCAGTGTGACCAAAGAAATGACAGTAGAATGTTCTTGGGGTGAAACGGTAATACCCAACTTTCTTTTTTTTTTTTTTTTTTACTTTTTAAAAAATTTTCTTATCATTAATGTACAATTACATGAAGAACATTATGTTTACTAGGCTCTCCCCTACCACAAGTCCCCCCACCACAAACACCATTACAGTCACTGTCCATCAGCACAGTAAGATGTAGAATCACTACTTGTTTTCTCTGTGTTGCACAGCCCTCCCCTTACCCCCACACCCCACATTATACTTGCTAATCATAATACCCACTTTCTTCTTCCCTGCCCTTATCCCTCCCCACCCTCCCATTCTCCCCAGTCTCTTTCCCTTTGGTAACTGTTAGTCAGTTCTTGGGTTCTGTGATTCTGCTGTTGTTTTGTTCCTTCAGTTTTTCCTTTGTTCTTATACTCCACAGATGAGTGAAATCATTTGGTATTTGTCTTTCTCCACTTGGCTTATTTCACTGAGTATAATACCTTCTAACTCCATCCATGTTGTTGCAAATGGTAGGATTTGTTTTCTTCTTATGGCTGAAAAGTATGCCATTGTGTATATGTACCACCTCTTCTTCATCCATTCATCTACTGATGGACACTTAGGTTGCTTCCATTTCTTGGCTATTGTAAATAGTGCTATGATAAACATAGGGGTGCATCTGTCTTTTCAAAACTGGAGTGCTGCATTCTTAGGGTAAATTCCTAGAAGTGGAATTCCTAGGTCAAATGGTAAGTCTATTTTGAGCATTTTGAGGAACCTCTATACTGATTTCCACAATGATTGAACTAATTTACATTCCCACCAGCAGTGTTGGAGGGATCCCCTTTCTCCACAACTTCGCCAACATTTGTTGTTGTTTGTCTTTTGGACGGTAGCCATCCTTACTGGTGTGAGGTGATATCTCATTGTCCTTTTACTTTACATTTCTCTGATAAATTGCGATGTGGAGCATTTTTTCATGTGTCTGTTGGCCATATGAATTTCTTCTTTGGAGAAGTGTTTGTTCAGCTCCTCTGCCTATTTTTTAATTGGATTATTTGCTTTTTGTTTGTTGAGGTGCATAAGCTCTTTATATATTTTGGATGTGAAGCCTTTATGGGATCTGTCATTTATGAATATATTCTCCCATACTGTAGGGTACCTTTCTGTTCTATTGATGTACAGAAGCTTCTCAGCTTGATATAGTCCCACTTGTTCATTTTTGCTTTTGTTTTCCTTGCACAGGGAGATATTTTCATGAAGAAGTCGCTCATGTTTATGTCCAAGAGATTTTTGCCTATGTTTTTTACTAAGAGTTTTATGGTTTCATGACTTACATTCAGGTCTTTGATCCATTTTGAATTTACTTTTGTGTATGGGGTTAGACAGTGATCCAGTTTCATTCTCTTACATGTAGCTGTCCAGTTTTGCCAGCACCATCTGTTAAAGAGACTGTCATTTCCCCATTGTATGTCCATGGCTCCTTTATCAAATATTAATTGACCATATATGTTTGGGTAAATGTCTGGAGTCTCTAATCTGTTCCACTGGTCTGTGGCTCTGTTCTTGTGCCAATACCAAATCGTCTTGATTAATATGGCTTTGTAGTAGAGCTTGAAGTTGGGGAGTGAGATTCCCCCTACTTTACTCTTCTTTCTCAGGATTGCTTTGGCTCTTCGGGGTCTTTGGTGCTCCCATATGAATTTTTGAACTATTTGTTCCAGTTCATTGAAGAATCTTGTTGGTAATTTGATAGGGATTGCATCAAATCTGTATATTCTTTTGACTATATTAATTCTTCCTAGCCAAGAGCATGGTATGAGTTTCCATTTGCTAGTGTCCTCTTTAATTTCTCTTAAGAGTGTCTTATAGTTTTCAGGGTATAGGTCTTTCACTTCTTTGGTTAGGTTTATTCCTACGTATTTTATTCTTTTTGATGCAATTGTGAATGGAATTGTTTTCCTGATTTCTCTTTCTGTTCGTTCATTGTTGATGTATAGGAAAGCCACAGATTTCTGTGTGTTAATTTTGTATCCTGCAACTTTGCTGCATTCTGATATCACTTCTAGTCATTTTGGAGTGGAGTCTTTAGGGTTTTTTATGGACAATATCATGTCATCTGCAAATAGTGACAGTTTAACTTCTTCTTTACCAATCTGGATTCCTTATATTTCTTTATTTTGTCTAATTGCCTTAGCTAGGACCTCCAGTACTGTGTTAAATAACAGTGGGGAGAGTGGGCATCCCTGTCTTGTTCCCGATCTCAGAGGAAAAGCTTTCAGCTTCTTGCTGTTCAGTATGATGTTGGCTGTGGGTTTATCGTATATGGCCTTTATTATGTTGAGGTACTTGCCCTCTATACACATTTTGCTGAGAATTTTTATCATGAATGGATGTTGAATTTTGTTGAATGTTTTTTCAGCATCTATGGAGATGACCATGTGGTTTTTGTCCTTCTTTTTGTTGATGTGGTGGATGATGTTGATGGATTTTCGAGTGTTGTATCATCCTTGCATCCCTGGATGAATCGCACTTGGTTGTGGTGTATGATCCTTTCCATATATTTTTGAATTTGGTTTGCTAATATTTTATTGAGTATTTTTGCATCTACGTTCATCAGGGATATTGGTCTGTAATTTTCTTTTTTGGTGGGGTCTTTGCCTGGTTTTGTTATTAGGGTGATTTTGGCTTCATAGAATGAGTTTGAGAGTATTCCCTCCTCTTCTATTTTTTGGAAAACTTTAAGTAGAATGGGTATTATATATTCTCTGTATGTCTGATAAAATTCTGAGATAAATCCATATCGCCTGGGTTTTTTTTTCTTGGGTAGTTTTTTGATTACCACTTCAATATCTTTGCTGGTAATTGGTTTGTTTAGATTTTGTTTCTTCCTTGGTCAGTCTTGGAAGTTTGTATATTTCTAGGAAGTTGTCCATTTCTTCTAGGTTTTCCAGCTTGTTAGCATGTAGGTTTTCATAGTAGTCTCTAAAAATTCTTTGTATTTTTGTGGGGTCCATCGTGATGTTTCCTTTCTCATTTCTGATTCTGTTGATGTGTGTTGATTCTCTTTTTCTATTAATAAGTCTGGCTAGAGGCTTATCTATTTTGTTTATTCTCTCAAAGAACCAGCTCTTGGTTTCATTGATATTTTTCTGTTGTTTTATTCTTCTCAATTTTGTTTATTTCTTCTCTGATCTTTATTATGGTCCTCCTTCTGCTGACTTTAGGCCTCATTTGTTGTTCTTTTTCCAATTTTGATAATTGTGACATTAGACTATTCATTTGGGTTTGTTCTTCCTTCTTTAAATATGCCTGGATTGCTATATACTTTCCTCTTAAGACTGCTTTGGCTGCATCCCACAGAATTTGGGGATTTGTGTTGTTGTTGTCATTTATTTCCATATATTGCTGGATCTCCATTTTAATTTGGTCATTGATCCCCTGACTATTTAGATGTGTGTTGTTAAGCCTACATGTGTTTGTGAGCCTTTTTACTTTCTTTGTACAATTTATTTCTAGTTTTATACCTTTGTGGTCTGAAAAGTTGGTTGGTAGGATTTCAATCTTTTTTAATTTACTGAGGCTCTTTTTGTGGCCTAGTATGTGGTCTATTCTGGAGAATGTTCCATGTGCACTTGAGAAGAATGTGTATCCTGTTGCTTTGAGGTTTAGAGTTCTATAGATGTCTATTAGGTCCATCTGTTCTAGTGTGTTTTTCAGTGCCTCTTTGTCCTCGCTTATTTTCTGTCTGGTGGATCTGTCCTTTGGAGTGAATGGTGTGTTGAAGTCTCCTAAAATGAATGCATTGCAGTCTATTTCCTCCTTTAGTTCTGTTAGTATTTGTTTCACATATGCTGGTGCTCCTATGTTTGGTGCATATATATTTATAAGGGTTATATCCTCTTGTTGGACTGAGCCCTTTATCATTATGTAATGCCCTTCTTTATCTCTTGTTACTTTCTTTGTTTTGAAGTCTATTTTGTCTGATACTAGTACTGCAACACCTGCTTTTTTCTCCCTATTGTTTACATGAAATCTCTTTTTCCATTCCTTGGGTTTTAGTCTGTGCATGTCTTTGGGTTTGTGGTGAGTCTCTTGTAAGCAGCATATAGATGGGTCTTTTTTTTTTATCCATTCAGTGACTCTGTGTCTTTTGATTGGTGCATTCAGCCCATTTACATTTAGGGTGATTATCGTTAGGTATGTACTTATTGCCATTTCAGGCTTTAGATTCGTGGTTACCAAATGTTCCAGGTTACTTTCCTTACTATCTAAGAGTCTAACTTAACTCACTTAATATGCTGTTACAAACACAATCTACAGGTACTTTTCTATTTCTCCTCCTTTTTCTTCCTCCTTCATTCTTTATATATTAGGTATCAAATTCTGTACTTTTTGTCTATCCATTGATTGACTTTGGGTATAGTCAATTTAATTTTGCATTTGCCTTGCAATCAGCTGCTCCATCCTCCCTACCTCTGGTGAAAGCTATCCAACCGTAGGAACACTTTCATCTATAGCAGTCCCTCCAAAATAGACTGCAGAGATGGTTTGTGGGAGGTAAACTCTCTCAGCTTTTGCTTATCTGGAAATTGTTTAATCCGTCCTTCAAATTTAAATGATAATTTTGCCGGATAAAGTAATCTTGGTTCCAGGCCCTTCTGCTTTATGGCATTTAATACATCATGGCACTCTGGCCTGTAAAGTTTCTGCTGAGATGTATGATGTTAGCCTGATGGGTTTTCCTTTGTATGTGATCTTATTTCTGCCTCTGGCTGCTTTTAACAGTCTGCCCTTATCCTTGATCTTTCCCACTTTAATTACTATGTGTCTTGGTGTTGTCTTCCTTGGGTCCCTTGTGTTGGGAGATCTGTGGATCTCCGTGGCCTGAGAGACTATCTCCTTCCCCAGATTGGGGAAGTTTTCAGCAACTACCTCCTCAAAGACACTTTCTATCCCTTTCTCTCTCCTTCTTCTGGTATCCCTATAATGCGAATATTGTTCCACTTGGATTGGTCACACCAATCCAAGTTCTCTCAATATTCTTTTATTCTTAGAGATCTTTTTTTCTCTTTGTGCCTCAGCTTCTTTGTATTCCTCTTCTCTAGTTTCTATTTCATTTATTGTTTCCTCCACCATATCCAACGTGCTTTTAATACTCTCCATCATGCTCTTCAATGATTGGATCTCTGAGCTGAATTCATTCCTGAGTTCTTTAATGTCTTTCCTTACCTCCATTAGAATGTTGATGATTTTTATTTTGAACTCCCTTTCAGGAAGAGTCACGAGGTCTGCATTATTTATATCTTTCTTGGGAGTTGTATTGATAATTTTACTCTGGACAAGGTTCCTTTGGCATTTCATGTTTGTATATGGCGCTCTCTAGTGTCCAGAAGCTCTATTCTGGAGCTGCTCATCCCCTGAAGCAATGTTGGGGGTCACAGGGCAGCGGTACTGGTGCCTGCGGGGAGTAAAGAGCTGTTCCCCACATCCTGGCTCCTGTGTCTGTCTCCAGTGCCTGAGCCAGTGGGCCGGTCATACAGGTATAGGTTTTTGTCCCAGAGCAGCTGGATATGTATCCCTGCTTTCCACAGGCAGCCGGAATCCCAGTCTCCCCAGGAACTCTGCTTATATTAACTTTCCAACCTGGTAGTCATGCGAGTCTCATGAAAGCACCATGAAATGTAGGTTTGTGCTCCCAGAGCAGATCTTCCTTAAGACCACATACATGTTTAGAAGCAATGTCTGGACTAAAACTTGGTCACTTAATTTTAGGTCTCTGTTCTTTCCAACATATCAAAGTTTTTTTATAGCCCTTATTAAGAGAAAGTGTTATTTGGATGTCAGGCATAGGAATTATCAGACATTTGAGGAATGCTTCAATAGAAAGATAGAGATAGAAAATACCATTGGAAAAAAAGCAACTTTTAAGGAAAGAGTATCTTAGGTTAGGTTCTTCAGAAACAGTTTGAGATAGAGTCTTCTGAAAGTGATTATTGTAGTGGTGCTTACAAAAGAAGAGAATTTGGTTACCCTACCTCAGCCACTGTTTAGGGTAAAATAAGAAAGCGAAGAAAGCTTTTGGACTCAACTGGATATTAGCTAAATCCTGATCACATGAAATGAAGCATAAATTATACTATAGAATTGGTCTTACCTTGGAACAAGGTGGCAGGATTTTGTGTTTCTCTTGTTAGCCAATCATTGGAAGTTGGCTGGCTACTTAGAAAAGGATATAACTTCAGCCAAGGCCTCTCCATTTGAACCAAGTACAGTTCTCTGGAGTGAGGACAGCTGTGGGCCCTTAGCAGAAAGCACTCATTTCAGCATCTGGGGAACGTCTTCATGAGCCAAGTGAATGAGATGTTCGTGAGGCACCACCAGCAGCTTCTCTATAGAAATTTTGAAAGGAGAAAGAAAAAATCCTAAACAATTATCATTATGTCTTCAGAAGAATAAGAAAAATGTATTACACCCATGAAACCAGAACAAAAGAAAAGAGACCATGAAAGTTAACATGGTAGCAGAAATGAAAACCTCAATTTAAAGTTGAAACTTTCAAGTTTAGGAATTCTTCTAGAAACTAGATTAAAATGATGAAGAGATGGAAATAGAAGAAAAACAATTAAAACAACCAGTCTAGAAAGTCCTACATCTCAGTTATAGATGTTTCAGTAAAGACAACAGAGAAAATGGAGGGGAAGATGATATCAGATTGATGATTCCAGGAAAATTCTCTAGGATAGTATTTGTGGGGAGGTTGGGGTTCCTGTGACCAGGATCCTCACTGAACTTGAACCACCTGATGATGTAACTGGCCTGTTGCTGGGCCACCGCTTCCACACCTTTAGGCAATAAGCTATTATTGTGCTATATAGAGAGCTCGGCCCAGTGCTCTGGGCGGAGGCAGAGACACTAGTGCTCGACCTACTGCCTGAGAACAAGCCGGGTAATAAACCCTTTCACCCCAAGAACGTTTCGCTGTCAATTTCTTTGGTCACACTGAATCCATAGAGAACTTGCCTGGGGCTGAAACCCATTGGCAAGACAGGTGATTAGGAAAGGTTCAGAGCGAAGGGGGTATTTGAGATGGGTCTTGAAGGTGTGTAGGATTTTGACAGGTAGATTTGGAGTTGGGAGAAGAGCAAAAGCAGAGAATTGGAATGTCTCTTGATCACTGCCCATGTTTAGAGAATGTAGAACACAGACATCACTTGTCTGATGAAAGCAAATTGTGAGTGCTATGGCAAAGATAAAAGAAAAAAAATGATGATAATTTAAAGGCTCTGTTGATTTAAAATCAGCAAATTATGATAATTGGTTTAACATAAGTATTTTATAAATAAAAAGGTATTTAATAAATCCTTTCACTCCAAAGAACATTTGCCGTCATTTTCCTTCGTCACATTGAATCCATAGCTAATTTACCTGGGGCTGAAACCCATTAGTAAGACAGTATTATTAGCCAACTTTCATATATGACTTACCATGTGCCTATTACAGTGATATAATGTCTTCACAAATTTAACTTGTTTAATAGTAACATCAGTATTTCAGGTAAGTAAAATTTTTATCATCTCCATACTAATATGGAGATAAGGAAAATGAAGCATGAAGATATTAGGTTGTTTTCTTAAAGTCACACAGTCAGTAATTGGTAGAGTCAGTATTGAAATCCAGGCAGTCTGATTCTAGAGTCTATGCTCCTGACCATACAGTATATAATACTGCTCAGCTAGGGATGTGAATTTCATAGCTGTAAAGGCCCACTGAGAGTCCAGCACAATACCTGAATATAAACTCACTTCTTGCTCATAATTGTGGATTTTTAGAACACTGGCAGCAGTAAAGTTTCATGAAGTCTCTAGAGAGAAGCAAAAAATTCACCTAATAAAAAACAGGTTTCAGAAATTCTTTATATCCCTTAACAAAACCCTGCAGACTCTAGTACAATTGAGCAGTGCCTTCAAAATTCTAAAGTGCAGTGATTTTCAACCTAGAATTCTATGCCTAGGCAAACAAAAACTAAATGTAAGGGTAGAATGAAGACATTTTCAGAAATGCATATTCAGGGAATGTTTACTCCTTTGAACCCTTTCTCAGAAAGATATTAAAATGTGTGCTCCAAAAGGAGGGAGTTAAAAAAGACAAAGGGATTACAGAAAACTGGAGTTGTTACACAAAAGCAGAGTAAAAAAAATCTCCAAGATGATACTGGTGGGAGATACTAGGATGGTATTCATCAGGCCTAAAAGGCAAGTGGTTTAGATTCGAGCAAGGCAATTCAAGAGATGGACATATAGAACGTGTTAATCACTTTGCATTTTGCCTTTGTGCAATCATTTGAAGGTTGCCTATATATTTATATTCTTTTTCATCAGCTTTTTTAAAAAATTCGTTTTTATTAAAGTATTGTTGATAAACAATCTTGTATTAGTTTCAGATGTACAACACAGTGGTTCAACAGTTAACCCATATTATTAAATCCTCAACTCAACTAGTGTGGTTATTATCTGTCCACATAGAAAGATGTTACAGAATCATTGACTGTATTCTCCATGCTGTACTACTATCCCCATGACCAACTCATATTATGCTTGAGAATTTTTGTGCCCATTTATACCCCTACCCACCCACTCACCCCAGCCCATCCCCCATGGTAACCACTAGTCACTTCTCAGTGTCTGAGTCTACTGCTGTTTTGTTCATTCTGTTTTGCTTTGTTTTTATAGTCCACAAATAAGTGAAGTCATGGTATTTGTTTTTCTCTGCCTGGCTTATCTCAATGAGCATAATACCTTCTAGTCCATCCATGTTGTTGCAAATGGCAGGATTTCTTTTCTTATTATGGCTTCATTGGTGTTTTTTGTGAAAATTTTTAAACATAAAGAAAAAGGAAAAGAATAAATATTGCTCTTTAACCTGGTAGAATTAATAAAGAATGCTCTCTACAAAAAAAGGGGGGGGGATTTTAGGGAAATAGATATAATACCCAGGAATTAGGAAATACAACTCAGGAGAAAGGCAAGGCTAAGTTCCAGGATGAGAGCTGTGTAGCAACCCTGGAAAATAATCAGTCTGGAGTGAAGTTAAGTGCAGTGTTCTAGAAGCAATGAATACAATAATAAAAATACAGAAATGGTAAATAACTGGATAGTGATAGAACTTGTGGAAATTGTATTGATAGGCTATTAGAAGGAATGACAGAATTAGTCATAAGAATAAAGCAAATGAAAAGCACAAAGCAGTTACTAAGCTTTGGAAAAAAAGTAAGAAAGGAAACATGACCAGAGTTAACTACAATGCATTGTCTGCCATAACAGGAAATTAATAGGAAAAATTGGCTAAGAACCTAAGTAAATATTTTTTTTCACAAAAGACATACCATCTTATGCCTGTTTTAATGGCTATTATCAGAAACAAACAAACAAACAAACCCAAAAAACAACTTTTGATGAGAATGCAGAGAAATTGGAACTGTTGTACACTATTGGTGGGAATGAATAATGGAGCAACCTCTATGAAAAGCAGTATGGAGGTTCCATAAAAATTAAAAATTGATCATATGGTCAGCAATATCACTTCCGGTATCTATACAAAATAATTGAGATTAGGATATTAAAGAGTTATTAGTATGCCTGTGTTCTCTGCAGCACTATTTATAAAAGCCAAGACATAGAAAAATCCTAAATGTCCATTGACAGATGAACAGGTAAACAAAAATGTGGTATATACATACAATGTAATGCTATTCAGGCTTAAAAAGGGAGATTTTGCAATATGCTACAACATGGATGAACCTCAAAGACATTGTGCTAAGTGAAATAATTCAGTCATAGAAGGACAAATATTGTACAATTCACTTACATGAGGTATCTAAAATAGTCAAATTCATAAAGTCAGAGTGGAGTGATGGCTGGCAGGGGTTGGAGGTAGGGGAATATGGGGAGTTACTAATCAGACATAAAGTTTCATTCAATCAAGGTGAATTAGAATATACAAGTATTTGCTGGCTGTATAACACTCTACCTGTAGTAAGCAGTAGTGTGTTGTATACATAAACATTTGTTAGGAGGTTAGATCTCATGTTAAGTGTTCTTACCACAATAAAATACGATGAAATTGAAAAGTGCATATTGTTTTATATGGAAATTGAACCAAGTAGTATTTATTTGTTATATTAAATGTTTTAAATAAAATGCCTCTTTTTATAGAGCAAATTAACTTCCTTAAAATATCTGTTAAATCCAAATTTTCTTGTTTTGCTTAGATAAAAGTTTGCCTACGTTCATAGATTATTATGTTTCTTCTCTTCCATTCTAGAACCCCAAAAACATTAGAAGGGAGTGCCTATAATGGGAATACTTATAAAGTTTATGTAAGAGTAGGTTATAAATTAACAAAATAATATTATTACAATGGGGTAAATAAGTATACTTTCACTATAAAACTAAGCACACAAAGTTTTCATACAGGATCAACAAATGTAGTTGGCAAAAACAGGATGGTAAGTCACTCTTAAAAAACTCCTTCCCCTATTTTAGAACCGTAATATATTCCTAATCTAATTTTAGGTATTCATATAAATTGTATATGAAGATTAAGTCATAAGAAATAGAATATGAAAATAAGGAAACAGCTACAGTCTTTCAGTATGACATATTTTGAACATAGGGAGATGAAAATGACATGCTTGACCTTAAAATACAGCAATCCTTTTTATAGATCATTCTGTTTGTGTTAGGAATGTCAATCAAGTATTTCATGAATATATTTCAGTAGCTGTGAAATTTGATTAAAATTTAATGTAGCCTCACTTCTTCCCTAAATCTGAATGAATTTAGATGGGCAACTATCTGTGAAATTATGATTTTACTTGTTAATTGTTCATGATCTTTATATGATGGGAAGTTACTTTTACTTTGTCTAAAATCTAATGGATATTATATTAACTTCATGGCAATTTAATCACTTACAGATTCCTAACACAGTGTCTAATAATGGAGTTATTGTAAGAAATACATTTTCTTAAGGAAGGCATACGTGTGTACACATACACACACTTCTGAAAATTCATTAGTTCCAGAGTACCCATATGTAAAATGGGACTAAAAGTGTTAGCTTAACGAACAAGGATATTATAAATATTAATGAATATCTGTAGCTTGTGAGATCTGAAGAAAACAAACACCTTAAAATACCTCATTTTATTGTACTTCATTGTGCTTCACAGACTGTTTTTTACAGATTGAAGGTTTGTGGGAATCCTACATTGCACAAGTCTATCAGTGACATTTTTCTAGCAGTATTTACTCATTTTGTGTCTCTTTGTCACATTTTGTTAATTTTAGACTTATTTCAAACTTTTAAATTATTACTGTATTTGTTATGGTGATCTGTAATCAGTAATCTTTGATGTTACTGTTGCAATTGTCTTGGGATTGCAGTCCATGGGATGCCATGAACTGCACCCATATAAAATGGCAAACAATTCATAACTGTGTGTGTCCTGATTATTCCACTGACCAGCTGTTCCCCCAGTTTTCTTCCCCTCCTCAGTATTCCCTGTTTCCTGAGAGACAGCAGTTTTGAAATTAGGCCAATTCGTAACTCTACAATGGCTTCTGAGTATTCAAGCAAAAGGAAGAGGCACACGTCTCTCACTTTAAATCAAAAGCTAGAAATGATTAAGTTTAGTGAGGAGCGCATGCTGAAAGCCTTGATAGGCCCAAAGCTAGGCCTCTTGTGCCAGTTAGCCAAGTTGTGAATGCACAGGACAAGTTTTTGAGGGAAATTATAAGTGCTACTCCAGTGAACACATGAATAATAAAAAAATGAAACAGACTTATTGCTGGTATGGACAAAATTGTAGTGGTCTGGACAGAAGACGAAACCAGCCACCACATTCCTTTAAGCCAAAACCTAATGCAAAGCAAGGCCTGACTCCAGGGAGGCTGCAAGAGGTGAAGAAGCTGCTGAAGAAAAGTTTGAAGCTGACAGAGGTTGGTCTGTGAAGTTCAAGATAAGAAGTCATCTCCATGATATATAAGTGCAAGGTGAGGCAGCAAGTGCTGATGAGAAGCTTTATAGATTATCCAGAAGGTCTAGCTAAGATAATTAATGAAAGTGGCTACACAAAAACACATTTTCAAAGTAGCTGAAACAGGCTTCTATTGGAAGAAGATACCATCTAGGACTTTCATTGCAAGAAAGAAGTCAGTGCCTGGCTTCAGTGCTTCGAGGGACAGGCTGACTCTCTTGTTAGGGGCTAGTACAGCTGGGGACTTTACATTGAAGCAAGTCCTCATCAATCATTCAGACTATCCTCGAGCCGCAAAGAATTATGGTACATCTACTCTGCCTGTGCTGTATTGGAACAAGAAAGCCTAAATGACAGCACATCTGTTTACATCATAGTTTGCTGAATATTTTAAGCCCACTGTTGAGACCTACTACTCACAGGAAAAGATTCATTTCAAAATATGACTGCTCATTGACAGTTCAACTGGTCACCCAAGAGCTCAGATGGAAATGGACAATGAGATTAATGTTGTTTTCATGCTTACTAACACATCTATTCTGTAGTCCATGGATCAAGGAGGCATTTTGACTTTCAAGTCTTATTGTTACATTTCATAAGTCAGTAGCTGCTGTAGGTAGTGATTTCTCTGATGGATCTGGGCAAAGTAAACTGAAAACATGGAAAGGACTCACCATTATGGATGCCATTAAGGGCATTTGTGATTCATGAGAAAAGATCAAAAGATCAACATTAGCCAGAGTTTGAAAGAACTTGATTTCAATCCTCATGGATGACTTTGAGGGGTTCAGGACTTCAGTGGGGAAAGTAATTGCAGATGTGGAAGAAATTAGAAAGAGAACCAGAACTAGAAGTGGAGGCTGAAGTTGTGATTGAATTGCTGCAATTTCATGATGAAACTTTAATGGATGAGGAGTTGCTTCTAATGAATGAGCAGAGAAAGTGGTTCCTTCAGATAAATTCTACTCCTGGTGAAGAGGCTGTGAAGATTGTTGAAATGATAACAAAGGATTTATAATATTGCATTAATTGATAAAGCAGTGACATGATTGAGAAGATTGCCTCCAATTTTGAAATAAGTTCTTTGGATAAAGTGCTACCAAACAGCACTGTATGCTACAGAGAAATATTCATCAAAGGGTCAGTTGATCTTGCAGACTTCATTGTTGTCTTGTTTTAAGAAATTGCCACATGCACCACAACCTTCAACAAGCACTAGCCGGATCAGTCAGCAGCCATCATTATCAAGGCAAGAACCTTCATCAGCAAAAAGCTGAAAGCTCAGATGATGATTAGCATTATTTAGCAATAAACTATTTTTTACTAAAGGTATGTACATTTTTTATTCATAATGCTATTGTACACTTATAAACTGCAGTGTAGTATAAACAGAACTTTTATATGCACTAGGAGACTAAATAATTCAATTGACTTGCTTTATTTCAGTTTTCACTTTTAGGTGGTTTGGAACCAAATATCTCAGATGTTAGCCAATATCTCACAGTTATGCCTGCGACAACTGGTGTTATTTACTATTGGAAGCTGAGGAAAGTAAGTTACAAAACAATAACTAATAATGGCTACAGAATTCTCATCTTCCCTCATAGAATGTAAGCATATGTAATTGCTCAGAAAAAGAGATTAACTGTATCTTGCATCCTAAGTGGAGGCTTGACATGTTTGGAACCTCCCTCGTCTAGAATTTTTTTACCCTTGTATTATTCTTGTATTTATATTACCCTAAAACAATCATGAATGTTGTTGGGGTAAAGAAGTTATGGATATCAGCTGGAGTAAGCAGCAAATATAAGTGGATCTAGGTATTTTATTCAATTAACGGTTTCTGATCTTTAATTTGTCATCTTCTATGCACTGTGTGCTGTGCATAAGACTTGGTTCTATCCTTAAGGGAGATAAGACACATGAAACAATAGAAAATAAGAGAATGTATTAATTTTCTATTACTGTGACAAATTATCACAAACTTAGTGGCTTAAAATGATACCTATTTATTAGTTTAGAGTTCTGTAGGTTAGATGTCCAGGCAGACTTAATTGGGTTCTCCGCTTATGGTGTCAAAAGGCCAAAAATCAAGGTTTTGGCCAGACTGAATATTGTTATGGAAGCTTTGGGGAGTAGATTCTGGGGAGAATTTACTTTAAAACTCATTCAGGTTGTTGAAGATTTCATTTCTTTGACGTTTTATCACTGGAGTCTCATTTCTTTTCTGGTTGTTAATGGGGACCCACTTTCAGCTTCTAGACGTTACTTATATCCAGTAGCATATGGATCATTCCATCTCAAGCCAGCACTGTGCATGAAATCCTATTCACATTCCCAATTGCTCTGACTTCTACCATTAGTTAGATGATATTATCTATATGGCATATTATTTTCAACTTATTTGTGGCTTTGGGTTTAAAGTATGTCTCTTGTAGACAGCATGTATTTAGTTCTTGGTTTTTTATCCATTCTGCTGGTTGCTGTTTGTCTGAATTGGATTGTTGAGTTCGTTTGTAATTATGTTTAACTACTGATAAGGATTAACATCTACTATTTTGTTATTTTTTTCTGTCTTTTGTCCTTTCTTTTCTTCTATTCTGCTATTCCTGGTTTCTTTTGTGTTAGCTATTTTATAGTATACTGTTTTCATTCCTTTGTCATCGTTTTAACTATATTTGTTAGTTATTTTCTTAGTCATTTATCTTGAACTTACAATTAACACTAAAACCATCCAGCTTCAGTTAATACAACCTAATTTAAGTAGTGTAGAAAAACTTTGTTCAAATGTAGCTCCATTTCCTCTGCCTTATTTGCATTATTTTTAATTTTGATTTTTTTATTAAAGTATTATTGATATACAATCTTATGAAGGTTTCACATGAACAACATCGTGGTTTCAACATTCACCCATATTATCAAGTCCTCATGCCCCGCATTACAGTCACTGTCTATCAGCGTAGTAAGATGATATAGAGTCATTACTTGTCTTCTCCATGCTACACTGCCTTACCTGTAAAGCCTTATATTGTGATTGCGAATTATAGTCCCCTTAATCCACTTTTCCCTTCCTCTCCAGCCACCCTCCCCACCCACTTCCTTTTGGTAACCGCTAGTCCCTTCTTGGAGTCTGGGAGTCTGCTGCTGTTTTGTTCCTTCAGTTTTGCTTTGTTGCTATACTCCACAGATGAGTGAAGTCATTTGGTAATTGTCTTTCTCCGCCTGGCTTATTTCACTGAATATAATACCCTCTAGCTCCATCCATATTGTTGCAAAGGGTAGGATTTATTTTCTTTTTATGGCTGAATAATATTCACTGTTTATATATACCACCTCTTCTTTATCCATTCATCTACTGATGGACACTTAGGTTGCTTCCATACTTTGGCTATTGTAAATAGTGCTGCAAAAAACATAGGGTGCATATCTATTTTTGAATCAGGTCTTGTTTCTTCAGGTAAATTCCTAGGACTGGAACTCCTGGGTCAAATGGTATTTCTATTTTTAGTTTTTTGAGGAACCTCCCTATTCCTTTCCACAATGGTTGAACTAATTCACATTCCCTCCAACAGTGTAGGAAGGTTCTCCTTTCTCCTCATCCTCACCAGCATTTGTTGTTTCTTGTCTTTTGGAAACTGGCCATCCTAAATGGTGTGAGGTGTCATTTTATTGTGGTTTTAATTTGCATTTCCCTCATAATTAGCAATGTGGAGCATCTTTTCATGTGCCTGTTGGCCATCTGAATTTCTTCTTTGGAGAATTGTCTGTTCAGGTCCTCTACCCATTTTTTAATCAGGTTATTTATTTTTTGGGTGTTGAGGAGTGTGAGTTCTTTATATATTTTGGATGTTAACCACTTATTGAATAAGTCATTTATGAATATATTCTCCCATACTGTAGGATGCCTTTTTGTTCTGCTGGTCATGTCCTTTGCTATACAGAAGCTTTTTAGTTTGATGTAGTCCCACTTGTTCACTTTTTTTTTCCCTTGCCCAAGGAGATGTGTTCAGGAAAAAGTTGCTCATGTTTACATTCAAGAGACTTTTGCCTATGTTTTCTTCTGAGAGTTTTATGGTTTCATGACTTACATTCAGGTCTTTGATCCATTTCGAGTTTCCTTTTTTGTATGGAGGTAGACAATAACCTAGTATCATTTTGTTGCATGTAGCTGTCCAGTAATGCCAACAGCAGTTGTAGAAGAGGCTGTATTTTCCCCACTGTATATTCATGGCTCCTTTATCATGTATTAATTGGCCATATATGTGTGAGTTTATATCTGGGCTCTCTATTCTTTTCCATTGATTTATGGGTCTGTTCTTGTACCAGTACCAAATTGTTTTGATTACTGTGGCTTTGTAGTAGAGCTTGAAGTTGGGGAGTGAGATTCCCCCTGCTTTGTTCTTTATTCTCAGGATTTCTTTGGCTATTTGGGATCTTTTGTGGTCCCATATGAATTTTAGAACTATTTGTTCTAGTTCTTTGAATAATACTGTTGGTATTTTGATAGAGATTGCATTGAATCTATAGATTACTTTGCAATATGGCCATTTTGACAATATTAATTCTTCCTATACATGAGCACAGTATGTATTTCCATTTATTGGTTTCTTTTTTAATTTCTCTCATGAGTGTCATAGTTTTCAGGGTATAGGTCTTTCACCTCCTTGGTTAGGTTTATTCCTAGGTATTTTATTCTTTTAGATGCAGTTGTGAATGGAATTGTTTTCCTGATTTCTCTTTCTGCTAGTTCATCATTAGAGTATAGGAATGCAACAGATTTCTGTGTATTAATTTTGTATCCTGAAACTTTGCTGAATTCAGTTATTATTTCTAATAGTTTTTGGGTGGATTCTTTAGGGTTTTCTATGTGCAATATCATGTCATCTGCAAACAGTGACAGTTTAACTTCTTCTTTTTCCAATCTGAATGCCTTTTATTTCTTTGCATTGTTTGATTGCCATGGTTGGACCTCCAGAACTATGTTGAGTAGAAGTGGTGAGTGTGGGCACCCTTGTCTTGTTTCCAATCTTAGAGGAAATGCTTTCAGCTTTTCACTGTTAAGTATGATGTTAGCTATGGGTTTGTTGGATATGGCCTTTATTATATTGAGGTACTTACCCTCTGTACCCATTTTGTTGAAAATTTTTATCATGAATGGATGTTGAATTTTGTCAAATGCCTTTTCAGCATCTATGGAGATGATCATGTGATGTTCATCCTTCTTTTTGTTGGTGTGGTTTATGATGTTGATAGATTTTCAAATATTATAACATCCTTGCATCCCTGGAATAAATCCCACTTGGTCATGTTGTATTATCTTTTGATGTAATTTTGAATTCAGTTGCTAATATTTTGTTGAGTATTTTTCCATCTATGTTCATCAGGGATATTGGTCTGTAATGTTCTTTTTCTTGTGGTGTCTGGTTTTGGTATTAGAGTGATGCTGGCCTCATAAAATGAGTTTGTAAGTATTCCCTCCTCTTCCACTTTTTGGAGTACTTTAAGAAGGATGGGTATTAGGTGTTCTTTTAATGTTGTCCAGCCCCACCAATCACCAGGGCACCATGCAATGTGCTCTCATGTTTCCTGAGCAGATTTCCAGGGCTAAATGTTCAAGGTCCTGGGCTCCTACCCTCTCTCTGATCCATTCCTCTTACTCCCACCTGTGGGCCAGGGTGTGGGAAGTGCTTGAATCCCTCTGGATCATGGCTTTGTCACTTCACTCTTTTCCATAGTATCTTATCTTCTTCCCTAGTTGTAGGTGTTCAGTTCCGCAGTCTTTGGGTTGATTTCAGGCCTAGTTATATTTGCTGTATTTTCATGTTTTATGTGATTTTGGGAGGAAGGTTTTCCCTTGCCTTCATACAGCACCATCCTTTTTTTCCCCATCTCCAAATAAACTGGGTTCTAATTGCGGCTTGTATTCTTTTGCTTGGCTGCTTCAGAGAGGCCCCTAGTAAACTATTCATTGTAAGCGGATCCCCTATGCCACAGGCTTAGCTCTGTGAGCAAAGTCTACATTGATTTTGAGTCCCAAAATTGCATGTCAGAAACGGTTCTCTGTGCTATTATTTTTATACAAATTATATACTTATGTAATTTTATGTGTATCACATGCATTGTAAGTCAGTTAAAAACAGACTTATAATTCTTGTTTTATGCAGTTGTCTTCTAAATCATATAGAGCATAAGAGATAGAAATAATAATTAGATATTCTCTTTGATATTTATCTATATAGTTACCTTTACTGGTGTTCTTTATGTTTTTGTGTGTGAGGATTTAGATTACTGTCTGTACAGTCCTTTTATTTCAACCTGAAGGACTCCTGTTAGTATTTCTTATAACGCAGACCTACTCTTGGTATGTTCTGTCAGTTTTTGGTTTTCTGGGACTGATGTAATTTTTCTTTAACTAATGAATGATTCTTTACAGGATATAGAATCCCCCCCTTTTTTTAACTGTGGTAAGAACACTTAACATGGTATCTGTCCTTTTAGCAATCTTTTAAGTATACAGCACAATATTACTAACTATATGTACAATGTTGCATAGCACATTTGTAGAATTCATTTTAAATAACTGAAATTTTATGTCAGTTGAAGAGCAGTTCTCCATTTTTCCCTTCCTCCACCTCCTGGCAATTACCATTCTATTTTCATCTTCTATGTGTTTGACTATTTTGGATACTTCATAGAATCTTCATAGAATCTTCCAGTATTTGTTTTTGTGTGACTGGCTGATTTCACTTAGGATAAGGTCTTCAAAGTTTATCCATGTTGTTGCTTATTGAAGAATTTCCTTCTTTTTAAAACATGTATAATATTCTATTTTATATATATGCCATCTATCTCTTTCTTGAAATTCTAATTTTATTTGTTCATTATTTTCCTGTTGTGTTGAACATTTTTTTTTCAATTTGAATATCAAATTTATTTTGACTCAGGTCAGGACTACAAAGTTAAATGAAATATAAACTTATGTAATGCACCTCTTACTGCTGGCAATCTGAAGGTTGACTTCAGTATCCATTTGGGTTTCCAAATCACTAACAGGCTAAATTTTTTCCTCTTTGTCTAAAGTGGCATTTGGACAGCTCTTGTCCTCCTGCCAGAGATATTCCAACAATACAGGTTACATTCGTTATTCTTGACTTTTATGTTAGGTAATCCCTATATCTATTTCACTAGGTTTGTTTCTGGAGTTTTATCTTGTTCCTTTGTTTGGATCATGTTTCACTATTTCTTTATTTCCTTGAGTCTTTGTGTTGTTATCTACATATTACAAAAAAAACCACCAACTCTCCCAGTCTTCAAAGATTGGTCTCATACAGAAGATCTTCACCAATCAGCTTGGGCAGAGATTCTATGAGCCTCTCAAACCATTGTGGTATTTCAAACTGCTGTCTTTATTCTTAGCAGCCTCTTAGGCATCTAGAGTATGCCAGGCCCTGTCAGTACTCCAAGATAGGCAAGACATAATCTAGTCTCTCAGGTATCACCTGGCAAAGTTGGAACATTGGAAGTTCAGTACAGCTCTTCACCCCTCCTCAGGGAAAAGCTGAAAGATGGGGTTATATATCCACTTGCTCTGTTCTGGGCTAGGAGGGGAGGCTGTGGTAAGCAGTCTTGTACTATTTCAAACTCTATATGTGCTATTTACAACTCCCACGAGAGAATCTTGGAATTGGGGGTTTGCTCCTAATTGTATGACACTGTACTGCAGGAGGGGATTATGGTTAGAAGGTGTTCCTACTACAACCAGTTTTCCTACTGGTTTCTGGGTGGCTGGTTTTATGCTTCCCCGTGGGGCAAGAGCCTTTCAACTAGTTCCTGGATTTCTTATAAAGGTAACTAATCCAATATTGTTTAAACAGTGTATCTGCAGGTAGAAAGAGAGTTCAGGGCTGAATATAGAACTGTTGGAGAATTCTTGCTTGACCTTTTTTTCCTTTCAAAACTTTGAATATATCATTCCAGGGCCTTCTAGTCTCCATGGTTTCAAATGAGAAGTTGGCTATTAATCTTACTCATATTCTTGTATGTGATATGTCATTTTTTTCTTGCGGCTTTCAAGACTGTTTTTGTTTTGTTTTTGGTAGTTTGAGGTGTGAATCTCTTTGATTTTATCCTATTTGAAGTTTGGTGAACATCTCAGATGCGTAAGTTAGTTTTTCAAATGAAATGCATGTGATTTTAGGTCATTATTCATGAAAGATTTGTTTTGCTCCCTTCCTTTTCCTTTTCTGGGACTCTGACTATGCATATATTAATATTCTTGATTATATCCCACATGTCTCTGAGGCTTTGTGCACTTTTCTTCATTCTTTTTGCTTTCTTTACCTTACACTGGATTATCTTTATTGATCTATATTCAGGTTCACAGATTCTATCTTCTGACATCTCAAATCTGTTAGCTCTGCTAGTGAATTTTTCATCTCAGGTATTGTACATTTCATCTACAGTATTTCTATTTGGTTTGTTATAATAATTTTTATTTTTTAATTCATATTTTCTGTTAGGTGATAAGTCAGTTTTATAATTTTTTGAATTCTTGAAACATGGTTTGTTTTAGTTCTTAGAAAAAATATATACACAAACACTCTAGCACTACCCCTTTTGTCTTATTATTTAATGGCTTCTCAAAGATTTTAATATGCATCTTTTACTTGACACAATCTACACAGTATTAATATTTAATTACTTTAGAGAACAAACAGGAATCTTGCACAAGTATATTTCTGTTTAACCCCCTCATAGTACTATTGTCACTATGCATGTGTTAGGTATATTAAATGTTATAAATTATAAATCCTTCAAGACAGTGTTATAATTTTTGCTTGAAATAGTTACATGCTTTGATTGAATTAATATAAAAAAGTGTATTTATTATATAATATATTATATAATATATTAATCCACTTCTTTTCTATTTCCATTGACCTTTATTCATGTAGATCTGAGTTGCCATCTAGTGTCATGTCATTTCCCTTCGGCCTGAAAAATGTCCTTTATGACTTAATATAGTGCTATTCTTTTGGCTACAAATCCTGTTCTCGTTTATCTGAATATATCTTTTTGGAAGAATTATTTTATATGTAGAGAACTGTTGGTGAGAGTTTTTTCACCTTTGTCCTTTGAATATGTCTTTCCTATGTTTTTTGTCCTCCATTGTTTGTAGTAAATCACATCCTAATCATGTTGTTTTCTCCTTTTTGTAATGTGTTTTCTCTCAGGTGTTTTTAGGATATTCTTTTTATCATTAGATTTCAACAGTTTGACAGTGATGTTTCTAGGGGAATTTATGCTTTTAGCTCTAGAATCTCTACTTCTGATAGGAAATCTCAACAGAGAATTAGAAACTATCAGTTAACTCACTAAGATGATTGCCTTATTAAAAAAATATATGGGTTTAGTTTGGATGTCATTTAGTTAGTTTCTATGGAGTTTCCCATCCCTCAGAATAGATCATACTTTGTTTGAAAATCTAGTAATTTGTGGAATCTGGATAGTTTAGATATGTTTTAGTGACTCTGAGTTCTGAATTATTCTTCAAGGGATTTTTGTTGTTATTATTCTCATAGGCAGTTGATTGGACCAAGCATTAAGCTCTGATATCTCTGTTCAGTTCTTACAGCTTTTACCAGCTACAGTTTTTAACATGGTCCCCTGGGTTTTCTCCTGCAACTGTGTAGTTTATTGCTAAACCAAAAATTTCTACTGGGTTTATAGGCAAATTTGGGGGTTAATTCTCTCTGTAGTTTCCTTCTATCTGGGGATTCTTCTTTAGATTTTCAAGTGATTGTCCATCCTTGTGATCTATCATTTAATACCTTATGCCAGTAAGATTTTATTTTTCCCACTTTCTAAGGTGGCCTACATTGGGGTATCCACACTGTTAAAAAAAGAACAACCTAAAAAATCTCATCCAGTCTAGCTCTTGTCTTTTGGCGCAAATTTCTCTCTGGTTCCTGTCCATTTTTTGTTTTGTGTTTTGTGTTCGTGTGTTTGTTTCTTACTGCTGTGTCACCTCAGCTCACCCTTGTGTATGTATAGTGTAGTGGACAGGGATAGAGTTTACACTCAGATTTTGGGTCTCATTCTTTTTCATGTCTTTTGTTTCCAAAACTTCCACCTTAAATTCCTGGGTGATTTTCCAGCCGTAAACTGTTCTATTTTATGGCATCCTGGTAAATTTACAGTTTCTGTCCCACCATGGCTGTGTGGGTTAGGGAGTTCCCTCAGACAAGAAAAGTACAAACTCACATTTCTTGTCTCCTCCACATAAAATTTTTCATTCTGCTTTTGGATACTTTCTAGTACCTTAAAACAGCTGGTTTTTATTTATTAGTCCAGGGTTTATAACTGTTATATGCATGCAACTACTTCCTATTCTATCATGGATATTCTCTCCAAGAAATAAGTTTCAGAAAAAAGAGTGTATGTGTATGAACAATTTCACTGTACCATTATGTATCAGTGAAATTTTAATACTAAATAAACATAACAGATCATATCAGTGCAATATTATACAGTTAATGAGATGATAATTATGAAGGCTGTTCAACAACAGAAAATGTGTACTATATAATAGGTAATTAAAGACAAAAACAAAATTATATCTTCAAGCACACATGTTAATAATACGTAGTTAAAGTATGTGGACAATAGAATAATTTATTTTGCATGTATGAATATGAGTAGCTTCTTTCTTATTTCATTCAATCATTCCTTCTACAAGTATGGTACTACTGAAGGCCCCTGTACATGTATAGCTATAACAAAAATATTCCATTATCATGAAACTTAAAATAACCCAGAAATACATAAATAAACAAAGATAATTTTTATAATGGACAAAATTTATAACTTTATAAGCTGTACAGTACGTATTGGGGATATAAATAGATTTTTTTCTTTTTGAAACTATTATATTTCTTATTCAAATAGTATAGACTTATTTTAGAAAAAAGATGCATATTTACACAGTTGGATTAACTTTGACTGACTTGAAGAAAGATTAGACTTTATCAAATTGGTTTTGAGTTAGAAAACAGAGTGAGAATTTTGGGTCCTTGTTTATATATTGTATTAAATTTTTATAACGGAACAAAAATATTTAAAGCTTTGCACTATAATATGTAGTTTTACATACTCCAACCCTCATATATTATGAAGCAGACTTCACAATTATGGATTCTGCCTTCTAGATCTTTACAAGCTAACAGTACTGAGTTCAGTGGAAGTAATATGAGGCATAGGTTATGGAAAATGCAGTATTTGGAAACCAAAACATGTATATATAGAATTATACACACACATATATATGCTCTGTTAAATGTGTCCATTGATTAAACGTAAGCCTTGAACTATGACTTCAATAAAGAAGATATTCCTAAGAATAAGGTGATTCTGAAAGTATCAAATTAGAAGTGAAGTAGAAGTCTACAGCTTGTATTAAAGTGTTGTATGTACATTTTCTGTTATTCTACTCTTGTTTTCATGTTAAGTTTCATCCTTGAAGGAAAGGGCCATATTGGATTTGTATTATTTTCTACCTAGTATTTGCACAATGCCTTGCACATAAATGCATTCAACAAATATTTTATAAAAAAGATAAAATTGGAAGATGTGTCTAGAGAAATATGAAGCAGAAAAAAATCTTACTGATTTTTTTAATTCACTTGAAAATATAACCAAAATTCTTAAAAACCATTTTGAAATCTATTACTATTAAACCTGCTTTTTTCTTCTCTCTTCACCTCTTTCCCCATTTTAAGCTCTAGTCAAATGTCTTATCTTGCAAACTGTGCATACACATGCAGTGAGAATGAGAAGAATTTAATATGGCTGGCACTGAAAGAAGCAAAGAGCGCATGTGTGAAATAAATCCAAAGCTAATAGATTTTTAAACCAATTCAACATATCTTTCAAGACTTCTTAAAAGGAAAATCCATCCCCAGCTATTTATACATTTGTGTAGCAACAATTGCTTTGATGCAGGGAAGACATTTTAAAATTATTCTAGGCTAAGAACACAGAGGTCAGACCAATTGGCTGCAAGACAGAATAAGGCCTGGACATTTTAAAGTCTCTCACAATTAGTTAGTTTATATTCTACCTTGAATGATTAGTGTAGCCTAGTTCATGCTGGGTATAATTGATATACAACTATCAATTAAAAAATAATTGCTAAATCCTAATATGTACCAAGTATAGTGTTAGATGCTGAGGTTACAATAGTCCCTGCGATCATAAAGTTTACATTCTAGCGATCATAACTGGTCTAATAATTTGGCTATAATGATCAATAAAATACCGTGTAGTTAGCATAGAATTGGAAATAAATAACAGTTACTTCATTCACACTGCAAAAATCTCAAGAAGTATGACTCACCTGAAAACCATATTCAGAATAATTCTTCTGCTAATCCTCATAATAATAATAACTGATATTTAATGATTAATAATACCACTTGCCACACAGTGCTCTAAGCCATGGACAGGCATTAACTTACTTAATCCTCACTATAACCCTGGGTGGCACGTACTATGATTATATCCACTTTAAAAATGAGGAAGCCGAGGCTTATCAAGGTTAATTAGTTATCCAGAGTCATTGAGCTGGAAAGCAACAGATCCACTGAAATGTAATTAATGCAGCTCCAGGGTCAAGGCCTTCAGTCATTCTGCACCTCACCATTTGTGTAGGATTTGGGACACAGTCACATAGAAGACATTTTGAAGGTTATTTTCCAACTGCATCAAGAGCCATTTACAAATGTTTTAATTTTAGGAGAAAGCAAGTTTAAGTGCATGTTGGTGTATATGTGTGTGTGAAGGACCAAAAGAAAACTATCATAACTTTAATAAATTTACTTTTTTATTATGGGGACTTGTGTAAAGTCCATTACAAACAACATTGCCAATTTATATTATTTCTCTGGTTTAAAAACAATCTCTCAGTAATGATTCAATGATCCCATTATTAGTTATATATCTAAATAAATATTTCTAACTCATTCCATTAGACCTATGTGTTGAGTGTACTATATATCAGAGGCTGGGGACATAAAGGGTTAGAGGCTAGGGGAGGAATTAAAGGACACGGGTGACTAAAATACATTTCAGTGAGTCTCTGTTGGAGCATAATTGCTTCATGATTATTATTTTCTCTGTACTTTTGAATTTTGGAACAGTTTTAAATGTACAGAATCATTGCAAAGATTGTACAGACTTCACTAATACCCACACCTAGTTTGTCCTATTATTAATAGTATACATGAGTATGATAAATTTGTTGTATTTAATGAACCAATGTGGCTACATTATTATTCATTCATAATTCCTCAGTTTTCCTGAATATTTTTTCCCACTCCAAGATTCCACATTTAGAAGTAATGTTTCCTTAGGTTCCCTTCAGCTGTGAGAGTTTCTCAGACTTAACGTTGTTTCTGATGACCTCAACAGTTTTGAGGATTACTCATCATATACTTTGTAGAATGCATCTCAGTTAATATTTGTCTAGTGTTTTTATGATTAGGGGGAAATTATTGGTTTTGGGGAGGAAGAGGTTAAGTGCCATCACTTTCATCACATGTCAAGGGTACATACTATCGACATGATTCATCATTGTTGATGTCAAATTTTATTGCCTACTTGGGGTAGTTAGTGTTTGTCAAACTTTTCCACCGTAAAGTTATTTTTCCCTCTTTCTAAACTGTATCCTTTAGAAAGAAGTCACTATGAGCAGTTCACATTTAAGGAGTGAGGAGTTATACTCCCTTGAGACTAAAGTATGCACATAAATTATTTGGAATTCTTCTACAAAGGAGATTTGTTCCTTCCTGCCCCACTCCTGGTTTATATATTTGTTCAATCATTTATTTATATAAGTATGGTCTCATGGACATTTATTTCATACTTTAGGTTATATTCCACTGTTTTTAACTTTTGTCCAATATTTAATTTGTTGCTCAAATTCTTGCAGTTCTGGACATTGTGAACTTTTTCATTTGGCTCCACTATCCTTTCAACATATTCCAATTATTGTTTAAGCAGTTTCCTTCTCTCTGGCACTACAAGGGAGCCTAACTTCTTAGGTACCCCGGAAAGTATTCTGAATGACATGGAATTTTGACCTGAACTTTAAAAGATTAGTGACACTTTAAGAGATTCAAAAAGGTACTCCTTGCAAAGGGGAAGCAAATTCAAGGTTTGCAGAGGTGTGAAACAGCATGGTATCTTTTGAAAAGCAGTAATTCTGTGTAGCTGCTTGGGAAGGTGATTGGCAGAACAAAGACTGGAAAGATAAATTGAAGCTGACTTTGGTGAAGAGTCTTCTAATTTAGCCTTCCTCTTGGTATCCCTAAGAATGTAAAACAAGAACATAAGCAGATTCAATTGAAGGAAAGTATTAGAAATGAATATACAAAAGTTTAAAAGTAGCTAATTAAGTGCACTAAAAAGATGAAAATATTTTCACAGTGAAAAACCCAAGAAGGGGTTGAAACCTTACAACTGCTAAAATAATAGAACAAAACTCTCCCAACATGGCAGTTTTGTGACAGCTGCTGTATAGGGTGGTTTTGATCAAGGGACTTATTAGAGGTAGTGATAGTCTCAAACTCTTTTGATACATGTACATATTTATAAGAGACATACTTGAAAGACCTGGTAAGTCATTCCTATAGCTATTCATGTAATAGTTCTTAGTCTGCTTAGGCTCCTATAACAGAATACCATAGGCTGGGTAGCTTAATCAATAGACACTTATTTCTCATGGTTCTGGAAGCCAAATGTCCAAGGTCTAGGTGCTGGCTTTATGAGAGGGTCCTCTTCCTGGATTGTAGACAGCTGTTTTCTCACTGTGCCGTCACATGGCAAAGTAAACACAATCTTCTTTTTCTTATAAAGCAACCAATCCCATCATGAGGGCCTTACTTTCATGACCTTATCTAACAATAATCAATCCAAGGGCCACATCTCCATGAATTAAACACATGAATTTCAGGGGGGAATACTATTCAGTCTGTAGTGGGTCTTTATTGCTTGTTTTATTATATAGCATTTTTGTAAAAGTTAAGTTTTACTGACTCCCTTAGGATCTACTTTAAAATATCTACAGTAAACATTCCAAGATTGATATATGTGTATTACCTAGACAACTTGGCTTCAAATAAAATATGATTTTACAAATAGAAAAATGGTCTTAACCTTCACCATAGGCTGGTTAAAGTTATATTCTAACAAGAGGGTAGCAATTATCCAAATACAGCTTGCAAACATTTCTAAATGCCACTTGCTTTACCAAGGTCTCTGTAAAAAAATATATTTGTCAAGCTTTCAAAACAATATCTTCCATAGTAGAGCTGAAAACTGACTATTTAGAAACTCTTTAATACAGGTGCATATTCTTTGTACTTACATTAACAGGTATTATTAAGTTTAGTGGATATGGATGTTCTAATATCTTGTGAAAGTATATGACTTTCCCTTCTGTTGATGGGTGTCAAAGAAAAAACTAGAAGGGACATAGTTTCCTTTGAAATCACAGTGAGCACATCATTATCCAAAAATCAAGTAACCTAATGATATCAGCTTATTATTGATATCCCCTTTAAGAAACATCATAACTTGAGAATATATTTTATGTGTTACACTTTTATAGAAAATTCCTAATTAGAAAAGAACTCCACACCACCACAGTAATTTCCCATAGCTCATGTGCTTCTTATGCTGTACAATTTACAAATGTTCTCTTTATTGAACAGGATTAAAGTCATATCTCATGGGTGATTGGATCACCCCCTTGTATCCCAAGGTTCAAGAAAATGAATGAGAGCAATTTTCCCTTCAATAGTCAATGGTGGATAAGCAAACAGATATACCAACTTACTTTAAAAGGTCAGCCATAATCAGTCTGTGTATCTACGTTAGTGTCTTAAGCATATGCACAGTAATAAACCTGATAAAGAATACTTACTATTTCTTTTTGTAATATTTTCCTCTGGATTACAATATTTCACGCTTGGAATTTTCAAAGACAGTAGAGATTTCATAGATTTTTAAAAAATGTTTTATGTTAAAAATAGCAAACTCTCTCACTCATCCAAAATCCAAATTTATTTTTAAAGCTTTTTCGTTTCTCTTAATGTATGATAGTTTTTGGTGGGAATTGTATTTGTTTGTCATATTCCCTTCTCTGATTCAATCCCATACACTATAAAAATAAATTCAATGAAATAGTTAATGTAGTAAGCTTTGAAAGGACAAAAAAACTTGAGATTTAGGCTTCACCTGTAATGGCCCTTGCACAATTTTATTTTTTAATGATCAATAATACTATGCTTGCTCTTAGGTGTAGTAAAGACAGAGGAAATCAGTCACAGAGAGCAATACAAAATAGTCTAGATTTCTTATTTTCTCAAACCAAAATCTTCAATAACAGATAGGACTTCTGGCTAATTTTTACCATATCGAGAAACAAATTTACCTTGCCAATATGTTACTTGGGATGGCATTGCTTCTTGGTACAGGACCCAAGAGAAAGGCTATATCCCTTTTCTAGTAATATACAGCCCACACAGAAGGAAGAAAGCAGTTCATGTACCTTTGAAATAGATTTTAAACTTTGAAAAAATATGAATCTAGCTGGATTAATGGTACATTTGTGTGTACATTATCTTTGCTTGTGTACTCAAATGGGGCATCTGTCTTTAATCTGACAGTGTATCTCATGAACATACAAATAGAACAAGTTTCAGATCCAAGCTAATCAAGCTCTCTGACAACCACAGCAATCTTTCTGTTTCAGGATGGGTGACATATCTGTCCTCCTGGATCAAGCCATGACTAATGGATGAGAATGTTAACATCTTTCATCCTTTATATCTATCCAGAGATAATTCAGAGGAGAGAAGAGATAGTTTGTGCCACATTAGGGCTTGTTTTGTTCATTCTTTAGACAATTAAGAGGAGACAGGAGACTAGGAAGTATGACAAAGCTAATATTTATTTTCAGCAGTAATGTTTTTACTTCAAATCCTTCCTTTGGTGTGGGAGTTTCTTGCCAACTCATTTATATATCATGTTTCTACTTAAATGAATGTTTGTAGCTTACTGTATGATTATGTGGCATGCTAAGGCCTTTGGGAAAATCTTTTCCAAGAAGACAGTCTCTAACTAGTTAAGCATCTATTCCCCTTTGAAAAAAAGGCAAATGGGAAACTTTTTAGACATCCCAAAGTAATATCAGATGCTACTGCAGACCTAGAATTCCTTATAATGTTGGAATCAGTGTTGAGAGAGAAGAGTATTATGAGATACATTAAGGGTTTTTATTTTGCTTATTAAGTAAAAAAGTAATAGAAGGTACATGAGGTTCATACTCATGGTGATAGTTGAAAATGCATTAATTTTCTTCCCTTTTCTACTTACTTTTGTGTATTATTTTTTCCCTATTATGCCCTAATTCTACAATGTCACTTAGGACCAGGGATACAATGTAAATATTAATATTTCTTTATTCTGTATATGATGAATGCTTTTATCCTTTTGCTTCATCCCTTCTATAATTTACATTCATAATGTTGAGCTTTGGAATTATTGAGAAAGCATGAAAATAGGACTATATCAAGAGTAACAAATCTCAGGTTTCTAAGAGAAACATTCACACACACTTGTTACAAACAACTTCTAGTCCCTTTCAAAGGGTATTATTTTTCATCAGAGAATTTGTGAGGAGTTAATCTTTGAAGATCGTTCATATGTGATACATACAATGGTAATATAGTAGAGTTAAGAAGAGCTCAGAATTTAGAGCCAGTTAGGTTTACATTTCAGCTGCAATATTTGCCAGGAGTGGGCAAGTCATTTAACCTATGTATATAATGAAGGTAATTTTAATGCCTACTGTTTAATTTAGGGCACTCCAGAAAACATGTTTTAACATTTGACAAGGCACATAAATGATTTTTAAAGATAATGATGCAGAAAATAAAAGAGGGACAGATAGTATCTTGTGGAAGGACTTGTTAAACATCAAGTTATTTGAGGTTGTAAGGAAGAGAAAACAAGGTTCCTTTTAGTTTTGGAGATTTGTGTTAACAATATGCAAGAATGGTTTTTATTAAATGGTTTTATTACATTAGCCATCTAGTCTGGGATGTACAGCACAATTTATGAAAATTTAAAATTTTCTGATTGTTCCTTTTTCTGGCAGCCATAGTGGAAATAACCTATCTTCTCTTTGTAATGGTAACACAATTGCCCAGATGGAAAATTTGACTGGGTTGATAGGCTGCTATCTTGTATGAAGGAACCTACAGACACTTGGCCTCCTTCCAACTCAGCCCATATACTGTTGCTTTCAAATAAAGGGTTGATGCATTGTACATTCCCAGTTTTAGGGCAGCAGAGGTGGTTTCAATTAGATCCAGTGTCAAAACATTTTTTTTTCCATGCATTGTACCCAATGCATGAAAGAGAACACTAAAACTCGTGATAAGTCATTAGCAAATTAATGCAGTTGTACAAAAATAGTATTAAATATTGACTGTAGTATTTTGATACTAATGAACATATTTTAATTTGTCTCTGATCTTCACATTATCCTTACAGTTCTGAGAGTAGATATTAAAAAAGTTCCTGCTTGTATGAGAAAGTTTGCTTATTTTGAACATTAAACAACTTCAAAAGATCTCCAACCTGTTGAACAACTCAGAAGTATGTGTATACTGAAAATCTCCAAAGGTGAAGGGATTCCTTAACAGTGTTTGTCTCCATCTCTTTTATTTCTCCCTATGAAACTATTTATTCTTAAAGTACAAACTAACATGCATTTCTCCTTAGGGTACAGTTGGGGAAAATGTGATAACTTAAGAGGTGATACGTCATTTTGTCAATTTTAAAGTAATAGTCAAACTCCCCATCTTAATCCTTAGTTGGCTAGAGTATTACAGAACTGAATTATACAATCCTAAAAGGACATAGTCATGGCAATATAAATAATATCACAATGGATTGCTTCACTCATCTAATTTATCCTGCATAATTTAGGTTTCCTCTATTTTATACAAGAATACCTCTGGCATTTATTATTATTATGCAGGTAGTTGAAATATAGTATTCTTAGATAGTTTCTAAGCAGGATTTGGAAACTAAAGGAGGAAGGGACCATGGAAACCTTGTATTAGGGTTAATGTTTGTTGTTTGGCCATTGCAAGGATCATACTTTTCAGGCTAAGGTATATATTTGTTTTTTAGCAAAGAGCTGATTCTGATAACTCTTTTCAGAAGGGTTCTTGATATTTAGCAAGCATTTTGAAGTTTTAGAGGTATTACCTGCAGCTCATGCAGCACAAAAAGTACCACACTCAGGGAGTGATTAATAATTGTTGGCTTACTTGGTCAGTAATTTTTGGAAGAAGGGGCAAAATTAATGGAACATGATTCAAGATTAGTAAAAGAGGATGAAATGATCCAATGTATCCACCACGTTTGAAATCTTAAAAAGTTTGAAAATTCCTGAGAAGTTACTATAAAATCTCACCATCCACCTAAATTGATGGCCATCTGTCTAGAAATATAGGTAGCCATCAATATTTCTCATAAGAATTGCTCCCAGTGACTTTATCATATAATTTAAATTTGCATTTCCACCTTTGTCCATTAATCCTAACCTCAAATAAATTTTTAAAAACACTTTTCTGGATGATGATTTAAAAAACAAAATCAGTGTCATTGTCACAGCTAGCTAATAATAAAGTGAGGCAGAAAGGCAGTGTATCACTTCCGAGATTTGGTCAGAAATGTCAGGGTGGCTTCCTCCTGTTATCTCTGTCCAGAACAGTCATTCTGTAATAATCTAGCTGCCATATGGAGAGGCCCCATTTGGCAAACTAATGAGGCCTCCCAAGAACAGTTATGTGAGTGTGTTGAGAAGTGGATCCTTCAGGCCCCGTCAATCCTGCAAATGACTGCAGTCCCAGTCTTTACCTTGGCTGCAATTTTATGACTGGGGTGACCAACTTGTCCCAGTTTTCCCAGGATGTTATTGGATTTTAGCACTAAAAGTCTTGCATCGCAAGCCTCCAGTTTGCATGACCAACTTGTTTCAGTTTTCCAGAGACCGTTCAAGTTTCAAAACTCAAAGTCCCACATGTTAGGAACTCCCTTAGTTCCATGGAAACCAGGACTGTTTCACCTCCTCATGAAAATTCTTGAGCTAAACTAACCCAGTTAACTGAGTTCCTAACTCACAGAAACTATAATATAATACATGCTGATTGCATTAAACCACTATATTTTGAGATGATTTTTATATAGCAATAAATAACTAATACACTACCCATCTTGCAGTTGAAGAAGTAGAGGCAGATATTTAAAACATAATATGAACCATCAATAACTCAGTTTTCAGTAAAGGCCAGGGGTTTGAAAGAGAAACAATCACGATTGGTCAGGTAAGCATCAAAACCTTCTAACATCTTCAGATTGTACTACTGGAAAAGTTAATTAATCAGCATAATTGAATAAAGTAAGATAACTTGTTCTCTCTAAGCAGTCAGTATTTTGAATAAGATGTCTTCTCAACACCTTGTCTTCCTTCTCACTACTTAGACAATGAAATGGGTTTCATATATATTTTGTATGTATAATGCAGTAAGGCTCGCACAATAAGCCTCGTTGTTCCTGTACATATTTTGGATAAGCAATCAAACATGCTCAAGTAGATGCTAATTTTAGCAGATAGTCTGTGTTAGGCAGCCCAATAATGAAGGTTTTACTTAAGCAATATCATTTACTGCATTGTTTCAATTATTTTCTGTTATATACAAAGCTATAGCCAGACATTCTAAGAAATGAGAAAAAAAATCTGTCTTTTAAAGTTAAGCTGTTGTTAAATTGATAGTTTAGCATTTCACCTCCTCCCTATGTGAAACTCAGATCTGCATTAAAATTTCACTTGGTTAAGTGAAAGGAAATCTTGTTCACACTGAAGTCAGCTAGAAGATACTAAAATTAAGTTTACTGATTTTCAAAATATGTTTTCAGGTAAATATAATATCCTCAAAGTCAGATAAATTGGACTTTGGATGTCAGATTGAAGACTGAATTTTCCTTGCAGTCCAGTATTACTAATTCTCCATCTTTCTTATACTTCAAATGACCTAGGAGTTTAAAACTACAGATTCTAGAACATCAAGCCAGATTGAATGGCTGAGGTAGCCATTCAATTTTTTTGCTTTGCTTTATTTTTATAGTAACTTGATGAAAGGGCTAAAGTGTTTCAGGGAGACAATTCCAGGAAAAATGTACAGGATGGACTGATGTGAAGATAGAGGGACGAGGGGCAAGTCTCTTGAGAGGCAGTGGAAGTCGGTATTCTAGGTAAGGGGCTCTTGATATAGTCCTAGGCATGAAATGAAGGTGAGTGCAAAGATTAGGATAGTGGAAATGGTGATGAAAAAGCATGTTACTAATGTCAGACATTTCCACAGAAATATACTTCCCTTTGCTATTTTTGGTTTAGTTTTGTCTTGTTCTCATGTGCTCTTCCTTTAAAGGCCAGATAATGTTAAATTTACATCTGTATAGAATAAACCACCAGAAATTCAAACAGAAATGTCATCCTATCAGCCTGGATTCTGCTTTGAAGAGCCTTTCAGTAAAAGAAAAGCGTGGACTTTCCCTGAGATTATGTCTGATCCTCATATCTTTCTGTTCCCACCAAAAAAGAGGTTAAAAAGAGAGCAAAATTCTCAACAAATGCTTTCTGCAAACAACTGGCACCCAAACAGAGGGGAGAGGATAAGCAAGGCCAGGAGAGAAAAGTCTCAGATAAGAGTATTCATTTATCTACAAAATAGTATTACATATCACTCTTGGAGTTGGAGGCGTATTAGATGAAAGCATCATCGTTTCATCAAAAGAGGAACAAGCAGCCCAAAACCACGCATGGAGGTCTGTCTAAGCACGTTGACATTGAATAGCAACTTGCTGTTATATGTGTTCAATCAGATATCCTTAGCAGGTGCTCTTTACACAGAGTCCAGTCTTAACTCTTCTTCTGAAAGATTGAAAATCTTTAGGAAGTGGATTGTGTCATAATAATTGGATTTATTATGTCATATGTTAGCAATTACTGAGATAAAATAAATTTGTGTGCTACATACAACTTGTGTGTCTTACCCAATCAACCCAATCAATTGTCCAAAATCAACCTAGGAGATACTTTGAAATGCAAAGAAAAAAAAAATGAAATGTCTCAAAAAGCAATTGAAAGGTTAGTTTGCTGAAAACAATGTTGAACTACAAAGCTGTTTTGTTGTTGTTGTTATTTTCCACAACACTGGTTGTTTAATATTGTCAGTACTGGCATTCCCCTGCCTCCAGATGACCACCTGCACTCCTATGGTGTGCTCAGAAAAAATATCGACATTGGTAATTGCCTGGGCATGTCTGTTGGGGATAGGAAGGCTAGATAGAGCACTGCTCACCAAGAGAAAAGTTAAAACGTCTTCTGTGATGATAGGAGGAAAGATCATAAAATATTAACTTTAACATTTTCTCTGTTGTGCACTGGATTTTCTCACACATCTGCTGTATTCTGAGAGTCACCACAGCAACTACATCTATGAATCAGGTGAAGTAAATATTAGTAATGGTACATCAGCAGCAGCAACAGGTTACTGGAAACCTATTTTAAGCTAGCTATCTTTGGGATTCACATAAGCTCTGTGAGAGCAGGGATATTTGCCTGATTACTACTATATTCTCAGCATCTAGAACCTGGAACACAGTGTGTACTCTATAAGTAGTGGTTGAAAAATAACCAACTACTATGTTCTAAGCACCTTTATTTAAACATCAAAAAGTGACAAGACAAAGTGTCTGCCTTCATGGAGTGTGTGGTCTAACAGATTGTTTTCCTATCGAATATATATACAGTTGAACTTTCAACAAAGCAGGGGTTTGGGACACTTACACCCTTCCCCAACACTGTCAAAAATCTACATATAACTTGATTCCCTCCAAACTTAACTACTAATAAACTACTGTTGACTGGGAGCCTTACTCCTAAAGACTTGATTGACATGTATTTTGTATATGTATTACATACTGTATTCTTATAATAAAGTAATCTAGAGAAAATGTTTTCTCAAATTGTTGCAAATCTCTCCCAAAGTTTCCAAGGTATTTATTAAAAAAGATCCCTGCATAAGTGGACCTGCACAGTTCAAAGGTCAATTGTATACATAACTGAGAAATAGCATGTAAAGGTATAGACTCTAAGTTTTGTGTATTTAATCTTTTCAAAATTTTTTCATTCTCTGTTTCCCCTCAGAACATAAGTTCCTTATGGACTGGTACCTTGTCTGTTTTATTCATCACATCCCCTAATACCTACAGTCAACTACTAAAAAATAATGTTACATGCCATATAATATGCATGCATATGATTCTCAATAAATAATTGTTGAATGAATGACGATTAAATTTTTGATATTTCTGCCTAAACTTGACTTAAGTTTCCTAGGCATTTAATTGACTTTGGGAATGGGGGAGTTTATACTGAACCTAGAGCACTTTAGTTGAAAGTTATGTGTAAAAGTCACCCACAAAAAAGGGCTGAAATATAGGAAGGGGAACCAATAGAGATTGTTTCCTAAAAGCAACTGGAAATGGTAAAATTATAGAAATGGACAACAGTTTAGCAGTTTCCCAAGGATAGGTTGGGAAAAAGTGATTATAGCTATAACAAGCCAATCCAAAAATCCTTGTGGTGATGGAATTGTTCTGTATTCTGATTGTGACGATGTCAGTATTCTTGTTGTGACATTGTACTATAGTTCTGTAAGATGTTACCTTTGGGAGACACTGGTTAAGTAGTTCATAGTATCTATACTATTTCTTGCAATTGTATGTGAGTCTAAAATTATCAAAATAATTTTAAAAAGTCACTGTATACAAGTCAGAAATAATGTACTTCAAATCCCAAATTCAGACAAATTTTGCTCACCCATAGAATGTACACTTCTAACTACACTTTCAAAAGATTGATACAGATGTCTCAGAAGCCCAAGCCAGCAATTACTGGCACAAGATAAAGCGGTGTGTTTCATAAACATATCTATTTTACCCATCTCCATTGCCATGAAAAAGTATTTCTAAAATCTGAAATGTCATGTTTTCAAGTTACTCTCAAAGCTTCTGGCGGTTTTAGCTGTTTGTAACATTGATTCTCAGTCTGGAATGTATGCTGAACAACTCGAACATGGCTCTGGGATTTGGTGTGTAGGTCTGTGCGTTCTTTTCAGTGATTTTGGATGACATCCAAACAAACTCATAAACGTAATATTCAGAGCGTACTCCATTTCTTTCCCAGCCTTCTCCTAACGCGTAAGTCACTTCTGTGGGTGTGTATATAAGTACTTCCCACCTCTCCTCATTTTAAACAAGAAGGCAGGAGTCAAAAAAATGTTGTGGAGAAGGAAGACCTACTTTTAAATAGCAGCCTTCTATGTAAGTCTTCTAACATTGCAGGCTCCAACTGCTTGTATTTGGAAGAATTTTTTCTTTTTGTTTGGTATCATAAGTAATATTTCCATAAATATAAATATACATCAATTCTCATACCAATGTTGAATCCAAGTCAATCACTCCTTTGAAGTGTTACAAAAAGGTTACAAACTAACTTCTCAAGCTTCTGGTTTTGCATGAGAACAGCTTGCTTAAAAAACATGACGGAATACACAATGTGGTCATTGTAAACAGAGTATGTGAAAATGTTCGATTTTCTGGAACTTATATATATATATACTATATATCACATACAGTAAATATTTAAATCTAATCCAACTTAATATTATGGAAAAGCTTCTATTTATAGATTGCTTCTAATGCTTATAAAAAGAGTGTATGTGAATGAATGTTAAGTTGTCTCAATCTCATTAAATTCAGAATTATTTTCTAGTTGATACTTAATTTGGCATGTTTCATAATTTACAAAACTGTTATAACACCTGAAGGACAAATTATCTCCTTGATAACTATGTGTTTTTCTTTTTATATAGCTGTCTGACAACTATTATTTCTTTAAAATTCGTTTTCCAAATATAAATCAAATATATATTCAATGTGAAATACGGAAAACAGAAAAAGAAAAAAAGGCAAAAATCACAGATACTCTTGTAATCCCATTAAATAGGACAGCTATTTAGCTTTTTAATGATTATGTTACATGCATTTATGTATATATAGTTTATGTATTGCACCTCATTTTATTTAAATTTTTTATATTGTGGTGCTAGTTTCCAATACACAGGGAAACTTATATATTTCTAATTAAATAAATTGGATTTATTCATTTATTTGCCATTCACTTCCCAACTAAGTCAGCTTTGAATAAGTTATGCAATCTCTGATCTTTATTTTCATATCTGTAAAATTAGGGTGATAATACCACATATCTCTCCAAGTTACTGTGAATATTAAATGAAATAATTCATGCAACATTCTTCTCATAATACTTGACTTTTAGTAAGCACTCAGTGAATACTAGCTGCTGCTCTTACTACTATTAGTAGGAATACCATCACTATCACCACCACTACTATGTATTTTTTGTTGTGTATGTTCTGTAATTCTTGTCTTTAAAATTATTACAATAAGTTTTTCTCCAGGATATTAAGACTCTGTAAGCATAATATATACAAATGTACTTAATTAATTTGACCATTCCTGACTATGTTTTATATATAATACTTTGATGAACATCTTTGGGAATAAAACTTATTTTAAAGTATATTTATCTTGCTTTGAACAGCCCATTCTATCAAGTGGTAGTCCCAAGTATTTTAATTCAGTGCTGTTATATTAGGTAGGCTTTTATTATCTGGCCTTGGAAATCCAGATTTTTATACAGGACAAGTAATCCTACACTCTACCTACTAAACAAATCCCTTAGAAACATTTTTCTCTTTTTCTTTATTAAAGTATCATTGATATACAGTCTTATAATGGCTTCATATAAACAACACAGTGGTTTCAACATTTACTCATATTATCAAGTCCTCACTCCCTCCATTGTGGTCACTTTCTATCAACATAGTAAGATGCTATTGAGTCATTACTTGCCTTCTCTGTGCTGTATTGCCTTCCCCATGACCTACCTATATTGTGATTGCAAATTATAGTGCCCCTTTATCCCCTCACCATCTCCCCAACCCACCCTAACCCATTCCCTTTGGTAACCCCTAGTCCCTTCTCGGTGTCTATGAGTCTACTGCTATTTTGTTCCTTCAGTTTTGCTTTGTTCTTATACTCCACAAATGAGTGAAATCATATGGTATTTGTCTTTCTCTGCCTGGCTTATTTCACTGAGTATGATACCCTCTAGCTCCATCCATGTTGTTAGAAATGGCAGGATTTCCTTTTAAGGCTGAATAATATTCCACTGTGTATATGTGCCACATCTTCTTTATCCATTTATCTATTAACAGGCACTTAGAAACCAGTTAATGTATAAAGTGGGAATTGCATATAGTAATGAGTTTGATGTTTGTTTTCATTGCATATTTATTTATATTGAGCAATCTGTGTATATCTATCTATCTGTATTCATACATATATCTTCACAGTCATATAGGTAGGCCACTGCACAAAGAGTCACTGGCAGTAGGATTACTTCTAGAGTATTAAAATAATCCTTAATCTGTTAAAAATTTATCTCACTTTCCTAAGCTGCTTTATGTTGTTAGATGACATTTTGGAACTAGTCCACAGCTGGCAATAGTGATGGAAAGAAACAATGAAAAGAAAAAATTATTGGTGATGCTGCTGATGAACTGATTTCACACAGTGCTTAGCACACAGAGTTCATTATAAACTTTTAGATGATGGACATTTAGACAATTCTGGGTGACAGTACTAAGAAAGAAACTAAAGCACATTCTGCAACTGATATTGCAAAAGTTATCCACAGTGTTGAAAAGGTCATTTATAATTTGAAAAACTACACATTCCTCCATGAACCAAGGATAAATATGTAAGTTTGAGTAAACTAGAAGGTTAATAATATAAAGAAAACTCTTACCAAATGAGAATTATTTGACAGATGGTTTGTAGCTTTAAAATATATGGATGTTAAAATAATCAAGAAGTTCCTAATTTAACTGAGTTATTGAATATTTAAGATAGATACATAAAGAGATAAGCAAGAATTATTTTTAAATGGGGGGAGAAATAAACTCTCTAAAATATAAAAGTTCCAAAATGTAAGTAAGGCGAGTCTTCTAGACATCTACTTTTAAGAAGGTATAAAGAAAGCAATACTTATTGCTATCAAAAACTTTGCTGAAAAAATACACTTGTGAAAAAACAAACTGCACATTTTAGTAAAACTGAAGACTTTTGTAGCTCTGTCCCACAATATGAGGGGAAGAGTTTCCAAATATAGTGAAATTCAGAGGATACCTAGAAGTACATGTAGGAAGGTAGTCTGCACCTACAGACTTCAAAGTAGTAGAGCTAAAATTGCCAATCTGTTGTTTAGAAAGTGAAGTGCGAGCATTTACAGAGTAGTTCCATATATTCCTTGTATTCCATTAGGCATAAAAGGAAGCCATGCTTATTGATGTATTAAACAAGAAGTAGTCCATGGTTGGTTGGGGAGAAGTAAAAATATAAGTAGCTCACCCCCAACTCTGTGTCATAAGTAAAGGAAAAATGAAGTTGCCCCTCTTCAATATAAACGCCTGTAAACTTCTGGTCCATGGTATATGGTTTATTCATAGATAAGTAATGACTAATGAGGGACCAGAAAAAGATCTACAAAAATATAACTTCAAAGAGATATAATGAAAAGAACAGGAAAAACAAATAGTAGGTGAAAAACACAAGAAAAGTACTGTCAATTGACAGATGACAAAAGTAACTACATTCTTGTAAATTCAGTTGACTCAATTAAACAATGTATTTTAAGATAGGAACTTATCTCATAATATTTACATATATCAAATCATCACTTTGTAGACATTAAATATATATTGTTGTATGTCAATTTTATCTCAATAAAACTGGAAAAAAAAACAAAATGGGACTTCAGAGCAGTGATATAAGAAGTCAGAGGAGATGTAGTAATACAACAGTAAGAGATAAAACATGAGCCAGCAGAATTCAACAGAAAAATTAATAGAGAAAAATAAAGCTGTCCTAAGTTTGAAATAGCATCAAGGAAAGAAAACTATTGTGACCACAGCAAACAATGTGGAAATGAGAAATGAGAACTCAAGCTAATAAGAAAGACATGAACATGAACAAAGTTACAAAAGATAATTTTAAAATGATAAATACCAAAGACAAGGAAAAGAGTCAACTTATGCATTCTTGGTATTAATAAACAGAATTAAATAAAAAGAATGGAAAATCCGTATTTCAAGGTAAAATTTACAAACTGTTGATGGAATAAGATTTTAATTTGTATGCATTTAATGGCACACTGAGTCATGAGAAGAATTGATGTACATCAACACCAGAAAACATCATAAACTTTCTGGGTTTCAAACATAATCTTTGGATATCCAAGTAGAAATGTGAAGTCACCTATAACAGGAAGAAACCAAGAAAACCTCAATATTTTCCATATTACTTTGCAATACTAGAAGCAAGGAAAACAATGCTTATAGAATCCTCAAAAAAAAAGAAAGTGAACTAAATTTTATCCCAAGCCAAATATTAATTCAAATATAATTGTAATAGACTATAATTTTTGAATATGTTAAACATCATGGAGTTTAGTTTGCATATGTCTTCTTGACCTTAACTAATAGAGGAAGAATTTCAGATAACCAAAGGATGAAAGAATCTGTTAAACAAAGAGGGAATGAGCATTAAATCCCTTAAACCATAGTTTTAAAAGAAACTATAACTGAGAGAATTATTGGTTCAGAGAAGAAATTAAATATTATAAATCAAGATACTATAGTAATGTTCTGACTGTGTAAAGTTGGACTGGGATGTGAAAGAGAAAATAGAAGGTAATGCAAGTAGATTTCCTAGCCTTTTACAGACCGACAGTCAAAGTATATAATTCAAAGTTTATAAATCAAGAAATTGCATATAAATTGATATAATGTCAATATAGGAGAATCAAAAAAAATTAAAATCATATTGCAGGGAGGTATGAGAACTTACAAAAAGTAAATCTCTAATAAATCTGCAATTATTTTTTATGAAGTCTTATAGGTACTATCACAAAATAGAGTATTAAAATTAAAATTGTAGAAGTAATCTTTCAAAAACTAAAAAAAACACAAGTCTTCATAGTATCAAAAGGTATAAGGAGAAACAATACAAATAAAAACAACCACAAACTAATGTAAAAAAGAGATAAAACCAGAAAGCACAAATACAGAATGTTATGACAGAATTAAGATAAAACCTATCAATAACCTTATCCAGACAAATCAAGAAATAGAGTTTACAAATATAAACAGAATAAAAAATGAGAAAGGAAAAGTCACTATGGACACCCAAGAAATACAAAGAATTATTAGAGAATACTATGAAAAACTATATGCTAACAAACTGGATAATCTAGAAGAAATGGACAACTTTCTAGAAAAATACAACCTTCCCAGGCTGACCCACAAAGTAACAGAAAATTCGAACAGACAAATTACTAGCAATAAAATTGAATTGGTAATGTAAAAACTACCTAAGAACAAAACCCCTGGACCAAATGGCTTCACTGCTGAAATTTATCAAACATGTAGTGAAGAGCTAATACCCATTCTCCTTAAAGTTTTCCAAAAAGTGGAGGAGGAGGTAATACTTCCAAAGTAATTCTATAAGGCCAGCATCACCTTAATACAAAAACAAGGCAAAGACACCACAAAAAAAGAAAATTACAGACCAATATCCCTGATGAATATAGATGCAAAAATACTCAATAAAATATTAACAAACTGAATGAAAAAATACATCAAAAAGATCATCCATCATAATCAAGTAGGATTTATTCCAGGGATACAAGAATGGTACAATATTAGAAAATCCATCAACCTCATCCACCACATCAACAAAAAGAAGAACAAAAACCACATGATCATCTCCATAGATGCCAAAACAGCATTTGACAAAGTTCAACATCCATTTGTAATAAAAACTCTCAACAAAACAGGTATAGAGGGCAACCTCAACTTAATAAAGGTTATATATGACAAACCCACAGCCAACATCATACTTAACAGCAAGAAGCTGAAAGCGTTTCCTTTAAGATTGGGAACAAGAAAAGGATGCCCACGCTTTCCACATTTATTCAACATAATTCTGGAGGTCATCACCATGGCAATCAGGCAACACAAAGAAATAAAAGGCATTCAGATTTGTAAGGAAGAAGTTAAAGTGTCCCTGTTTGCAGATGACATGATATTGATTAAAAACCCTAAAGAATTGAGGATTAAAGATGGCTGCATGAGAGGAGAGACAGAGGCTTCCTCCTAAAACTGGATACAATTAGAAAATTTAATTGGCGCAGCTAATCCTGAGAGAACAACAGGAAAGAGGACGGATCAGACTGCACACAGCTGGAGAAAAGAGCAGACCTCAGCAAACGGGGGTAACATACCAGAGCTGTGGCTTTGTGGGACCCAAGCCCCTCCCCCAACCCAGCTCAACGGTGGGAGGAAGAGAAACGGAGCAGGGAGGGGGTGCAAGGCATGGGACTGCTGAATAACTAGCTCCGGAGATCTGCTCTGGGAGCACAAAACTACATTTCATGGTGCTTTCATGAGACCTGCATGACTATGGGGTTGTAAAGTTAATACAGGCAGAGTTCCTGGGGAGACTGGGATTCCAGCTGCTTGTGGAAAGCAGGGATACATATCCGACTGCTTGGGACAAAAACTCATACCTGTGTACCCGTCCCACTGGTCAGGCAGTGGAGATCGGCACAGCAGCTGGGAGGCGGCGAACAGCTCTTTCCTCCCCCCAGGCACCAGTACCGCTCCCCTGAAACACCTGACATTGCTTCAGGGGCTGAGTAGCTCCAGAATAGAGCTTCTGGTCACTAGAGGGCGCTATATACAAACTCAAAACACCAAAGGAACCTTATCCAGAGTAAAATTGTTAATACAACTCCCGAGAAAGATTTAAATGATATGGAACATGTGACTCTTCCTGAAAGGGAGTTCAAAATAAAAATCATCAACATTCTAATGGAGGTACGGAAAGACATCCAAGAACTCAGGAATGAATTCAGGTCAGAGATCCAATCATTGAAGAACAAGATGGAGGGTATTAAAAGCAGGTTGGATACGGTGGAGGAGACAATAAATGAAATAGAAACTAGAGAAGAGGAATACAAAGAAGCTGAGGCACAGAGAGAAAAAGGATCTCGAAAAATGAAAGAATATTGAGAGAACTGTGTGACCAATCCAAGCGGAACAATACTCGCATTATAGGGATACCAGAAGAAGAAGAGAGAGAGAAAGGGATAGAAAGTGTTTTTGAGGAGGTAGTTGCTGAAAACTTCGCCAGTCTAGGGAAGGACATAGTACTGTCAGGCCACAGAGATCCACAGATCCCCCAACACAAGGGACCCAAGGAAGACAACAAAAAGACACATAGTAATTAAAATGGGAAAGATCAATGATAAGGACAGACGGTTAAAAGCAGCCAGAGACAGAAATAAGATCACATACAAATGAAAGCCCATCAGGCTAACATCAGACTTCTCAGCAGAAACCTTACAGACAAGAAGGGAGTGGCATGATGTATTTGATGCCATGAAGCAGAAGGGCCTAGAACCAAGATTACTTTATCCAGTGAGATTATCATTTAATTTTTTTTTTGAGAGGGCATCTCTCATATTTATTGAACAAATGGTTGTTAACAACAATAAAATTCTGTATAGGGGACTCAATGCACAATTATTAATCAACCCCAAGCCTAATTCTCAACAGTCTCCAATCTTCTGAAGCATAACAAACAAGTTCTTACATGGTGAACAAATTCTTACATAGTGAATAACTTCTTACATGGTGAACAGTGCAAGGGCAGTCATCACAGAAACTTTCGGTTTTAATCACGCATTATGAACTATAAACAATCAGGTCAAATACGAATATTTGTTTGATTTTTTTACTTGATTTGTATGTGAACCCCACATTTCTCCATTATTATTATTATTATTATTTTTATTTTTTTAATAAAATGCTGAAGTGGTAGGTGGATGAAAGATAAAGGTAGAAAACATAGTTTAGTGCTGTAAGAGGGCAAATGTAGATGATCAGGTGTGTGCCTATAGACTAAGTATTAATCCAAGCTAGACAAGGGCAACCAAACATTCACAGATGCAGAAGATTTCTCTCAAAACAGGGGGGGTGAGGTTCTAAGCCTCACCTCTGTTGATCCCCAATTTCTCACCTGATGGCCCCCCTGCGACTGTGCCTGTCTTAGGCTGTTCCTCCCTTGAGGAATCTTACCCGTCTCTGGCTAACCAGTCATCTTCCGGGGCCATACAGGGAAATGTAAAGTTGGTAAGTGAGAGAGAAGCAATATTGTTTGAAAAGGTTAGCTTTTTACTTCTTTGCAGATTTATGCCCTGTGGCTTCTATGCCCAACATTTGTCTTGAGGTATATTTACCACTTGGAAGAATTATGATACTCGGTAATTTCGATATGAGGCACGAATTCTACTTAAGGGTTGTAATTAGGAAGGAAGAAGAAAAGCTATAGAAGTAGCAGATGGAAGAAAACATGGGAAGATTGATTGTTTCTTTGACATATATTCTTGTAGAGTAACATAAGCATGTACAGGTTTTAAACTACTAATTAAATTGCATACACACATTAACATAACAGGAATATAGCTACATAACCAAAGCAGACCTACAATTACCAGCCATCTCTAGTGAAACCAAAAAAACCAGTTAGGCACCATAGGCACTTGTGAAAACTTATCAATGATATGATGGATATTGTCTAACTGAATTTGAATAGTTTGAGAAAAATCAGACAAATTAAAACAACACATTCCTGGGAACTGTTCACATCCCATACGTTCTTTTAACAGTAGATAGTCTGTAGTCGCAAGATTTTGGAGCACTGCAACTTGCACTTCTCCTAATTCTTGGTTGAGTTCCGACAGTATAGATCCAGTCAAATTTGTTGTTTTACTGTATGCACAGGCCAGCTTAGATATCTCCTTCTTCATTCCCATGGCAAGTCCAGGAACTGGTGGGATGAATGCAGCTACAACTGCAGCAGCACCAGGATCATAGTTCCAGTTTTTGATGATCATCTTCTGGAATGACTCTTCCAGAGAATGTTGATGTTGGAAGTTCTTCTTCATATCGTATCTTAATTCGTTTTCTGGGTGGCCAAATTAGGCTTTGATCCTCTGTATAAACACAAACAAACCATTTTCCCACACTTTAATATGCCCTTTATACCATTGTAAAGTACTTATTGGAGATCACCACACAGGAACTGCTTTTTTTTTTTAAGAGAAAGGAATATTATCAGAAAAATGTATTTCTATAGCTGATCATCTGACACCCTTTAAATGATCAAAATTAAGGATATTTAAAGCATGCATTAATCATTGATATACAGTTAGATTTATCCTATCAGGGAGTAATCCCCCTTTTCTTTTTTCTTTTTTTTGTTATCATTAATCTACAATTACATGAAGAATATTATGTTTACTAGGCTCTCCCCTATACCAGGTCACCCCCACAAACCCCTTTACACGGTCCATCAGCATAGCAAAATGTTGTAGAATCACTACATGTCTTCTCAGTATTGTATAGCCCTCCCCTTTCTCCCCCCACCAATTTTGCATGCTAATCATAATACCCCCTAACTTCTTCCCCCCCCTTATCTCTCCCTACCCACCAATTCTCCCCAGTCCCTTTCCCTTTGGTACCTGTTAGTCCATTGTTGGGTTCTCTGATTCTGCTGCTATTTTGTTCCTTCAGTTTTTCCATTGTTCTTATACTCCACAGATGAGTGAAATCATTCGGTATTTCTCTTTCTCCGCTTGGCTTGTTTCACTGAGCATAATAACCTCCAGCTCCATCCAAGTTGCTGCAAATGGTAGGATTTGCCCTTTTCTTATGGCTCAGTAGTATTCCATTGTGTATATGTACCACCTCTTCTTTATCAATTCATCTATCGATGGACATTTAGGTCGCTTCCAATTCTTGGCTATTGTAAATAGTGCTGCGATAAACATAGGGGTGCATCTGTCTTCCTCAAACTTGATTGCTGCGTTCTTAGGGTAAATTCCTAGGAGTGCAATTCCTGGGTCAAATGGTAAGTCTTTTTTGAGCATTTTGATGTACCTCCATACTGGTTTCCACAATGGTTGAACTAGTTTACATTCCCACCAGCAGTGTAGGAGGGTTCCTCGTTCTCCACAGCCTCGCCAACATTTGTTGTTGTTTGTCTTTTGGATGGCAGCCATCCTTACTGGTGTGAGGTGATACCTCATTGTAGTTTAATTTGCATTTCTCTGATAATTAGCGATGTGGAGCATCTTTTCATGCGTCTGTTGGCCATCTGAATTTCTTTTTTGGAGAACTGTCTATTCAGTTCCTCTGCCCATTTTTTAATTGGATTATTTGTTTTCTGTTTGTTGAGGTGGGTGAGCTCTTTATATATTTTGTATGTCAAACCTTTATTGGATCTGTCATTTACAAATATATTCTCCCATACTGTAGGGTTCCTTTTTGTTCTATTGATGGTGTCTTTTGCTGTACAGAAGCTTTTCAGCTTTATATAGTCCCACTTGTTCATTTTTGCTGTTGTTTTCCTTGCCCAGGGAGATATGTTCAAGAAGAGGTTACTCATGTTTATGTCTAAGAAATTTTTGCCTATGTTTTTTCTAAGAGTTTTATGGTTTCATGACTTACATTCAAGTCTTTCATCCATTTTGCATTTACTTTTCTGTATGGGGTTAGACAGTGATCCAGTTTCATTCTCTTACATGTAGCTGTCCAGTTTTGCCAGCACCATCTGTTGAAGAGACTGTCGTTTCCCCATTGTTTGTCCATGGCTCCTTTATCATATATTAATTGACCATATATGTTTGGGTTAAAGTCTGGAGTCTCTAATCTGTTCCACTAGTCTGTGGCTATGTTCTTGTGCCAGTACCAAATTGTCTTGGTTACTGTGGCTTTGTGGTAGAGCTTGAAGTTGGGGAGTGAGATCCTCCCTACTTTATTCTTCTTTCTCAGGATTGCTTTGGCTATTCGGGGTCTATGGTGTTTCCATATGAATTTTTGAACTATTTGTTCAAGTTTGTTGAAGAATGTTGCTGGTAATTTGTTAGGGATTGCATCAAATCTGTATATTGCTTTGGGCAAGATGGCCATTTTGACGATATTAATTCTTCCTAGACACGAGCATGGCATGAGTTTCCATTTGTTAGTGTCCCCTTTAATTTATCTTAACAGTGACTTGTAGTTTTCAGGGTATAGGTCTATCACTTTTTTGGTTAGGTTTATTCCTAGGTATTTTATTCTTTTTGATGCAATTGTGAATGGAGTTGTTTTCCTGATTTCTCTTTCTATTGATTCATTGTTAGTATACAAGAAAGCCACAGATTTCTGTGTGTTAATTTTGTATCCTGCAACTTTGCTGTATTCCAATATCAGTTCTAGTACTTTTGGAGAGAGTCTTTAGGTTTTTTTATGTACAATGTCATGTCATCTGCAAATAGTGGCAGTTTACCTTCTTTACCAGTCTGGATTCCTTGTATTTCTTTGTTTTGTCTGATTGTCATGGCTAGGACCTCCAGTACTATGTAAATAACAGTGGGGAGAGTGGGCATCCCTGTCTAGTTCCCGATCTCAGAGAAAAGCTTTCATTTTCTCTATGTTCAGTGTAATGTTGGCTGTGGGTTTATCATATTTGGCCTTTATTATGTTGAGGTATTTGCCCTCTATACCCATTTCGCTGTGAGTTTTTATCATGCATAGATGTTGAATTTTGTCAAAGGTTTTTTACCATCTATGGAGATGATCACGTGGTTTTTGTCTTTCTTTTTGTTGATGTGGTGGATGATGTTGATGGACTTTCGAATCTTGTACCATCCTTGCATACCTGCGATGAATCCCACTTGGTCATGGTATATGATCCTTTTGATATATTTTTGAATTCAGTTTGCTAATATTTTATTGAATACTTTTGTATCTACATTCATCAGGGATATTGGTCACAAATTTTCTTTTTTGGTGGGTTCTTTGCCTAGTTTTGGAATTAGGGTGATGCTTGCTTCATAGAATGAGTTTGGGAGTATTCCCTCCTCTTCTATTTTTTGGAATACATTAAGGAGAATGGGTATTATGTCTTCTCTTTTTGTCTGATAATATTCTGAAGTAAATCCGTCTAGCCCGGGGGTTTTGTTCTTGGATAGTTTTTTGATTACCGTTTCAATTTCTTTTCTCATAATTGGTTTGTTTCACTTTTGTGTTTCTCCCTAGGTCAGTCTTGGAAGGTTGTATTTTTCTAGGAAGTTGTCCATTTCTTCTAGGTTTTCCAGCTTGTTGGCATATAGGTTTTCACAGTAGTCTTTAATAATTCTTTGTGTTTCTGTGGGGTCTGTCGTGATTTTTCTGTTCTCATTTCTGATTCTGTTGATTTGTGTTGATTCCCTTTTTCTATTAATGTTTGGCCAGAGGCTTATCTATTTTGTTTATTTTCTCAAAGAACCAGCTCTTGGTTTCAATGATTTTTGCTATTGTTTTATTCTTCTCAATTTTGTTTATTTCTTCTCTGATCTTTATTATGTCCCTCCTTCTGCTCACTTGAGGCCTCATTTGTTCTTCTTTTTCCAGTTTCAATAATTGTGATGTTAGACTATTCTTTTGGGATTATTCTTCCTTCTTCAAGTGTGCCTAGATCGCTATATACTTTCCTCTTAAGACTGCTTTCACTGCGTCCCACAGAAGTTGGGTCTTTGTGTTGTTGTTGTCATTTGTTTCCATATATTGCTGGATCTCCATTTTGATTTGGCCATTGATCCATTGATTATTTAGGAGCATGTTGTTAAGCCTCCATGTGCTTGTGAGCCTTTTTGTTTTCTTTGTAGAATTTATTTCTAGTTTTATACCTTTGTGGTCTGAAAAATTGTTTGGTAGAATACCAATAGTTTGCAATTTACTGAGGCTCTTTTTGTGGGCTAGTATGTGGTCTATACTGGAGAATGTTCCATGTGCACTTGAGAAGAATGTGTATCCTGTTGCTTTTGGATGTAGAGTTCTATACATGTCTATTAGGTCCATCTGTTCTACTGTGTTGTTCAGTGTCTCCATGTCCTTACTTATTTTCTGCCCGGTGGATTTATGCTATGTGGTGAGTGGTGTGTTGAAGTCTCCTAAAATGAATGCATTGCAGTCTATTTCCCCCTTTAGTTCTGTTAGTATTTGTTTCACATATGCTGTTGCTCCTGTGTTGGGTGCATATATATTTAGAATGGTTATATCCTCTTGTTGGACTGAGCCCTTTATCATTATTTAGTGTTCTTTATCTCTTGTTACTTTCTTTGTTTTGAAGTCTATTTTTTCTGATATTAGTACTGCAACCCTTGCTTTCTTCTCTCTGTTGTTTGCATGAAATATGTTTTTACATCCCTTGAGTTTTATTCTGTGCATGTCTTTGGGTTTGAGGTGAGTTTCTTGTAAGCAGCATATAGATGGGTCTTGCTTTTTTATCCAGTCTATTACTTTGTGTCTTTTGATTGGTGCATTCAGTCCATTTACATTTAGGGTGACTATTGAAAGATATGTACTTATTGCCATTGCAGGCTATAAATTCGTGGTTAACAAAGGTTCAAGGTTAGCTTCTTTAGTATCTTACTGCTTAACTTAGCTGGCTTATTGAGCTGTTATATACAGTGTCTGTAGATTATTTTCTTCTCTCCCTTCTTATTCCTCCTCCTCCATTCTTCATATGTTGGGTGTTTTGTTCTGTGCTCTTTTTAGGAGTGCTCCCATCTAGAGCAGTCCCTGTAGGATTCCCTGTAGAGGTGGTTTGTGGGAGGCAAATTCCCTCAACTTTTGCTTGTCTGGGAATTGTTTAATCCCTCCATCATATTTAAATGATAATCGTGCTGGATACAGTATCTTTGGTTCAAGGCCCTTCTGTTTCATTGCATTAAATATATCATGCCATTCTCTTCTGGCCTTTAAGGTTTCTGTCAAGAATTCTGATGATAGCCTTATGGATTTTCCTTTATAGGTGACCTTTTTCTCTCTAGCTGCCTTTAATACTCTTTCCTTGTCCTTGATCTTTGCCATTTTAATTGTTATGTGTCTTGGTGTTGTCCTCCTTGTTTCCTTTCTCTTGGGGGTTCTGTGTATTTCCATGGTCTGTTTGATTATTTCCTCCCCCAGTTTGGAGAAGTTTTCAGCAATTATTTCTTCAAAGATACTTTCCATCCCTTTTCCTCTCTCTTCTTCTTCTGGTACCCCTATAATACAGATATTGTTCCTTTTGGATTGGTCACACAGATCTCTTAATATTATTTCATTCCTAGAGATCCTTTTATCTCTATGTCAGCTTCTATGCATTCCTGTTCTCTGGTTTCTATTCCATCAATGGCCTCTTGCATCTTATCCATTCTGCTTATAAATCATTCCAGAGTTTGTTTCACTTCTGTAATCTCCTTCCTGGCATCTGTGATCTCCCTCTGGACTCCATCACTTAGCTCTTGCATATTTCTCTGATTCTCCATCAGCATGTTTATGATTCTTTTTTTGAATGCTTTGTCAGGAAGACTGGTTAGGTCTGTCTCCTTCTCTGGTGTTGTCTCTGTGATCTTTGTCTGCCTGTAGCTTTGCCTTTTCATGGTGATAGGAATAGTTTGCAGAGCTGGGATGAGTGACGGCTGGAAGAACTTCCCTTCTTGTTGGTTTGTGGCCTTCCTCTCCTGGGAGTACAGCGACCTCTAGTGGCTTGTGCTGAGCAGCTGTGCGCAGACAGGGCTTCTGCTTCCTGCCCGGCTGCTATGGAGTTTATCTCCACTGTTGCTGTGGGCATGGCCTGGCTTGGGCTGCTGCTCCAAAATGGTGGAGCTGCTTTGGAGGAGGAGCGGCCGGGAGGCTATTTATCTCCATGAGGGGCATCCATGCTCCCTGCTGCCCAGAGGTTTAGAGTTCCCAGAGATCCCCAAATTCCCTGCCTCTGGACTACGTGTCCTGGGACGCTCCCATCTTGTTTTGGGGTCCCTGTCCCTTTAAGCCTTCCAAAAAGCACTCGCCAAAAAAAAAAAAAGCTGCTCGTTTTTCTTTGTCCTATGGCACCGGCCTCACGGACCTGCTCACTGGTCTTGCTGCCCTGTTTCCCTAGTATCCAGGACCCCACGCATGCACTGTGTCTGCGCTCTGGTCCGTATGGCTGGGGCTGGGTGTTCAGCAGTCCTGGGCTCCCTCTCCCTCCCCGTTCCATCTCCTCTCCTCCTGCTGGGAGCTGGGGGGATGGGCGCTCCGGTCCTGCCAGGCCGGGGCTTGTATCTTACCCCCTTCATGAGGCGCTGGGTTCTCGCAGGTGTGGATGTTGTCTGGATGTTGTCCTGTGTCCTCTGGTCTCTATTCTAGGAAGAGTTGTCTTTGTTATATTTTCATATATATATATGGTTTTGGGAGGAGATTTCCGCTGCTCTACTCATGCTGCCATTGTGGCTCCGATTATCATTTAAATTTGAAGGAGGGATTAAACAATTTCCAGATAAGCAAAAGCTGAGAGAGTTTACCTCCCACAATCCATCTCTGCAGTCTGTTTTGGAGGGACTGCTATAGATGGAAGTTTTCCTAGGGTTGTATAGATGTCACCGGAGGTAGTAAAACCATGGTAGGGAGGATGGAGCAGCTGACTGCGAGGCAAATACAAAATTAAACTGAGTATCCCCATAGTCAATCAAGGGATAGACAAAAAGTACAGTATTTGATACTTAATATATAAAGAATGAAGGAGGAAGAAAAAGGAGGAGAAATAGAAAAGAACCTTTAGATTGTGTTTGTAACAGCATACTAAGTGAGTTAAGTTAGACTCTTAGATAGTAAGGAAATTAACCTGGAACCTTTGGTAACCACGAATCTAAAGCCTGAAATGGCAATAAGGACATACCTATCGATAACCACCCTAAATGTAAATGGAATGAATGCACCAATCAAAAGACATAGAGTCACTGAATGGATAAAAGGAAAACACGACCCATCCGTATGCTGCTTACAAGAGACTCACCTCAAACTCAAAGACATGCACAGACTAAAAAGTCAAGGGATGGTAAAAGATACTTCATGCAAACAATAGGGAGAAAAAAGCAGGTGTTGCAGTACTAGTATCAGACAACATAGACTTAAAAACAGAGAATGTAACAAGAGATAAAGAAGGGCATTACGTAATGATAAAGGGCTCAGTCCAACAAGAGGACATAACCCTTATAAATATATATGCACCAAACACAGGAGCACCAGCATATGTGAAACAAATACTAACAGAACTAAAGGAGGAAATAGAATGCTATGCATTCATTTTAGGAGACTTCAACACACCATTCACTCCAAAGGACAGATCCACCAGACAAAATAAGTGAGGACAAAGAGGCACTGAACAACACACTAGAACAGATGGACCTAATAGACATCTATAGAACTCTAAACCCAAAAGCAACAGGATACACATTCTTCTCAAGTGCACATGGAACATTCTCCAGAGTAGATCACATACTAGGCCACAAAAAGAGCCTCAGTAAATTAAAAAAGATTGAAATTCTACCAACCAACTTTTCAGACCACAAAGGTATAAAACTAAAAATAAATTGTACAAAGAAAGTAAAAAGGGCTCACAGACACATGGAGTCTTAACAACACGCTTCTAAATAATCAATGGATCAACGAACAAATTAAAATGGAGGTCCAGAAATATATGGAAATAAATGACAACAACAACACAAAGCCCCAATGTCTGTGGGACGCAGTGAAAGTAGTCTTAAGAGGAAAGTATATAGCAATCCAGGCATATTTAAAGAAGGAAGAACAAACCCAAATGAATAGTCTAACGTCACAATTATCAAAATTGGAAATAGAAGAATGAATGAGGCCTATAGTCAGCAGAAGGAGGGACATAATAAAGATCACAGAAGAAATAAATAAAATTGAGAAGAATAAAACAATAGAAAAATCAATGAAACCAAGAGCTGGTTCTTTGAGAAAATAAAAAAAATAGATAAGCATCTAGCCAGACTTATTAAGAGAATAAGAGAATCAACACACATCAACAGAATCAGAAATGAGAAAGGAAACATCACGATGGACCCAACAGAAATACAAAGAATTATTAGAGACTACTATGAAAATCTATATGCTAAGAAGCTGGAAAACCTAGAAGAAACAGACAATTTCCTAGAAAAATACAACCTTCCAAGGCTGACCAAGGAAGAAACACAAAAGTTAAACAAACCAATTATGAACAAAGAAATTGAAATGGTAATCAAAAAACTACCCAAGAAAAAATACCCAGGGCCTGATGGATTTACCTCAGAATTTTATCAGACACACAGGGAAGATATAATACCCATTCTCCTTAAAGTTTTCCAAAAAATAGAAGAGGAGGGAATACTCCCAAACTCATTCTATGAAGCCAACATCACCCTAATTCCAAAACCAGGCAAAGACCCCACCAAAAAAGAAAATGACAGACCAATATCCCTGATGAACATAGATGCAAAAATACTCAATAAAATATTAGCAAACCGAATTCAAAAACATATCAGAAGGATCGTACACCATGACCAAGTGGGATTAATCCCAGGGATGCGAGGATGTTACAACATTCGAAAATCCATCAACATCATCCACCACATAAACAAAAAAGTCAAAAACCACATGACCATCTCCATAGATGCTGAAAAAGCATTCAACAAAATTCAACATCCATTCATGATAAAAACTCTCAGTAAAATGGGAATAGAGGGCAAGTACCTCAACATTATAAAGGCCATATATGATAAACCCACAGCCAACATCATACTGATCATCAAGAAGCTAAAGCTTTTCCTCTGAGATCGGGAGTAAGACAGAGATGCCCACTCTCCCCACTGTTATTTAGCATAGTACTGGAGATCCTAGCCATGGCAATTAGACAAAACAAATACATGGAATCCAGATTGGTGAAAAAGAAGTTAAACTGTCATTATTTGCAGATGACATGATATTGTACATAAAAAACCCTAAGGATTCCACTCCAAAACTACTAGAACTGATATCAGAATACAGCAAAGTTGCAGGATACAAAATTAACACACAGAAATCTGTGGCTTTCCTCTACAATAACAATAAACCAATAGAAAGATAAATCAGGAAAACAACTCCATTCACAATTGCATCAAAAAGAATAAAATAACTAGGACTAAACGTAACCAAAGAAGTGAAAGACCTATACCCTGAAAACTATAAGACACTCTTAAGAGAAATTAAAGAGGTCACTAACAAATGGAAACTCATGCCATGCTCTTGGCTAGGAAGAATTAATATCGTCAAAATGGCCATCTTGCCCAAAGCAATATACAGATTTGATGCAATCCCTATCAAATTACCAGCAACATTCTTCAACAAACTTGAACAAATAGTTCAAAAATTCATATGGAAACACCATAGACCCCGAATAGCCAAAGCAATCCTGAGAAAGAAGAATAAAGTAGGGAGGATCTCACTCCCCAACTTCAAGCTCTACCACAAAGCCACAGTAACCAAGACAATTTGGTACTGGCACAAGAACATAGCCACAGACTAGTGGAACAGATTAGAGACTCCAGACTTTAACCCAAACATATATGGTCAATTAATATTTGATAAAGGAACCATCGGCATACAATGGGGAAATGACAGTCTCTTCAACAGATTGTGCTGGCAAAACTGGACAGCTACATGTAGGAGAATGAAACTGGATCACTGTCTAACCCCATACACAAAAGTAAATTCAAAATGGATCAAAGACCTGAGTGTAAGTCATGAAACCATAAAACTCTTAGAAAAAACATAGCCAAAAATCTCTTGGACATAAACATTAGTGACTTCTTCATGAATATATCTCCCCGGGCAAGGAAAACAAAAGCAAAAATGAACAAGTGGGTCTATATAAAGCTGAAAAGCTTCTGTACAGCAAAACATCATCAATAGAACAAAAAGGTACCCTACAGTATGGGAGAATATATTCGTAAATGACAGATCTGATTAAAGCTTGACATCCAAAATATATAAAGAGCTCATGCACCTCGACAAACAAAAAGCAAATAATCCAATTAAAAATGGGCAGAGAATCTGAACAGATAGTTCTCCAAAAAAGAAATTCAGATGGCCAACAGACACATGAAAAGATGCTCCACATCACTAGTTATCAGAGAAATGCAAATTAAAACAACAATGAGATATCACCTCACACCAGTAAGGGTGGCTACCATCCAAAAGACAAACAACAGCAAATGTTGGAGAGGTTGTGGAGAAAGGGGAGCCCTCCTACACTGCTGGTGGGAATGTAAATTAGTTCAACCATTGTGGAAAGCAGTATGGAGGTACATCAAAATGCTCAAAAAAGACTAACCATTTCACCCAGGAATTCCACTTCTAGGAATTTGCCCTAAGAATGCAGCACTCCAGCTTGAAAAAGACAGGTGCACCCATATGTTTATCGCGGCACGATTTACAATAGCTAAGAAATTGAAGCAACCTAAGTGTCCATCTGTAGATGAATGGATAAAGAAGATGTGGTATATATACACAATGGAATATTATTCAGCCATAAGAAGAAAACAAATCCTATAATTTGAAACAACTTGGATAGAGCTAGAGGGTATTATGTTCAGTGAAATAAGCCAAGCAGAGAAAGACAAATACCAAATGATTTCACTCATCTGTGGAGTATAAGAACAAAGGAAAACTGAAGGAACAAAACAGCAGCAGAATCACAGAACTCAAGAATGGACTAACAGTTACCAAAGGGAAAGAGACTGGGGAGAATGGGAGGGTAGGGATGGATAAGGGCAGAGTAAAAGAAAGGGGGTATTATGATTAGCATGCATAATGTGGGGGGTGGGGGAAAGGGGAGGGCTGTGCAACACAGAGAAGACACTTAGTGATTCTACAACATCTTACTATGCTGATGGACAGTTACTGTAATGGGGTTTGAGGGGGTGGTACTTGGGGTAGGGGAAAGCCTAGTAAACATAATATTCTTCATGTAATTGTAGATTAATGATTACAAAAAAAAGAATCATTGAATGAAAAAGAAACACTTGAATATATGTAAAGATTTAATTGGTCTTCCATTGGAAGACCCAATATTAAATAACAAATATTATCTTTAAACTCATGTATAAATTCAATGTAATGAGATTACATTTCAGTGTGTGAACCATATATAACTTTATAGCAAGTTACTTAAAGTCTGTTGACAATGTATATTAATATTTTAGTTAACCACTTGGGAAAAATGTCTCAGTTAAACATCATCAATTGAAAACAATGTTGTTTGGGATCTCTATTTTTTATATTCATAACATGTTTATGATATTAATGATTTAATACTAATGAAAAATGTACTTTTGTCACTTTTTCATTAATTAATTATATAGAATTCTGACAAAAAAATCATTTCCAAAAACAAAAAAATAAAAAATAAGAAAAAACCCTAAAGAATCCACTCCAAAACTACTAGAGCTAATATCTGAATTCAGCAAAGTTGCAGGATACAAAATTAATACACAGAAATATTTTGCATTCCTGTATACTAATCAAGAACTAGGAGAGAGAGAAATCAGGAAAACAATCCTATTCACAATTTCATCAAAAAGAATAAAATACCTAGGAATAAACTTAACCAAGGAAGTGAAAGACCTATACTCTGAAAACTACAAGGCACTTATGAGAAAAATTAAAGAAGAAACTAATAAATGGAAACACATCCCATTCTCATGGATATGCAGAATTAATATCATCAAAATCGCCATCCTGCCTAAAGCAATCTACAAATTCAATGCAATCCCTATCAAAATACCAAGAGCATTCTTCAGTGAACTGTAACAAGTAGTTGTAAAATTCATATGGAACCACAAAAGACCACGAATAGCCAATGCAATACTAAGAAGGAAGAATCAAGTTGGAGGGATTATGCTCCCTGACTTCAAGCTCTACTACAAAGCCACAGCAATCAAGACAATTTGGTACTGGCACAAAAACAGACCCATAGACCAGTGGAACAGACCAGAGAGTCCAGATATAAACCCAAGCATATATGGTCAATTCATTTACGATAAAGGAGCCATGGACATGCAATGGGGAAATGACAGCCTCTTCAACAACTGGTGTTGGCAAAACTGGACAGCTACATGCAAGAGAATGAAACTGTATTATTTTCTAACCCCATACACAAAAGTAAACTCAAAATGCATCAAAGATCTTAATGTAAGTCATGAAACCATAGAACTCTTAGAAGACAACATAGGCAAAAATCTCCTGAATATAAACATGAGCAATATTTTCCTGAATGCATCTCCTCGATCAAGGGGAACAAAAGCAAAAATGAACACATGGGACTACATAACTTCACAACAGTTAGTATGGCCAGTATCAAAAAGACTAAGAATAACAAATGTTGGTGAGGATGCGGAGAAATGGGAACCCTCCTATACTGCTGGTGGGAATGTAAGCTAGTTCAACCATTGTGGAAAACAATATGGAGGTTCCTAAAAAACTAAAATCAAAATTACCATTTGATGCAAGAATTCCACTCCTTGGAATTTACCCAAAGAATATAATTTCTCAAATTCAAAAAGACATATGCACCCCTATGTTTATTGCTGCACTATTTACAATACCAGATACAGAACCAAGCTAAGTGTCCATCAGTAGATGAATGGATAAAGAAGAAGTGGTACATATACACAGTGGAATACTATTCAGCCATAAGAAAGAAACAAATCCTTTCTTTCTTAGATGCAACAACATGGATGGAGCTGGAGAATATTATGCTCAGGGATATAAGCCAGGCAGAGAAAGACAAGTACCAAGTGATTTCCCTTATTTGTTGAGTATAACAATGAAGCAAAACTGAAGGAACAAAACAGCAACAGACTCACAGACTCCAACAACGGACTAGCGGTTACCAAAGGGGATGGGTGGGGGAGGTGGGTGGGGAGGGAGGGAAAAGGAGTTGAGGGGTATTATGATTCATTCACATGGTGTGTGGGGGAGTCATGGGGAAGACAGTATAGCCCAGAGAAGAAAAATAGTGTCTGTGGCATCTTACTACACTGATGGACAGTGACTGCAATGGAGTATTGTGGGGGGACTCGATAATATGGGTGAATGTAGTAACCACATTCTTTTTTCATGTGAAACCTTCATAAGAGTGTATATCAATAAGACCTCAATAGAAAAAAATCCTTGCAGCAACTGCAAATGTAGTAAACTATCTATTAAAAGAAAAAAATATATTCTAATCGGTCCATGAAGCAAAATGTGACTTATATGCTATAGAACAGTAATAGATGGAAAATCAAGTGGCACAGAAAGGTTGAAAGTAAAAGGCAAAAGAACTCCAGGCATGCTTTAAAAAAACAACATAACAGCAGTCATAATATTAATGTGAATCAAAGTTGAAGGCAGAAATTATTATACAAAACAAAGAAGAAAAATTCACATAAATAGAGTACAATTCAACACCAAAGTATATCAGTTATTGTCTAAGCAAGATACCTTAAAAAGTCTAGAAGTAAAAAAAAATTGGTAAATGCAAGGTCAAAATTAAAATAACACTATTAGTAGGACAACTTAATTAAACTTACATCCATTACAGTTCAAGAACAAAAATGAGTAATAATATAGAAGGCCAAAATGCATACATGATCAGGTAGATCTAATAAATACATAGCTGAAAACAGAGTGAGATATTATATAAATTGCTTATGGAACTTTTATAATATTTGACCATCTTTTAAGTGAAAAGTAAACTAAAAACAAACCTCCATGAATACTAGATTACCAAAAAAATGGTAAAATGCATAATTAATAACCAAGTCAGAAAAAAAGTTTTAACACCTAGATATATAAAAATGAAAACTTTCAACATCTGAGTGAAGTAAGAAATACACACTATAATTATAAAATAGCTAGAAAATCTTGAGAATTAAAGCAGTACATATCAGACCATAGACGATGAAGATAAACAGTTCTCAAAGGAAATCATAGACTTTTTTTGTAGAAGTATAGTTGATAACAATATTATATTGGTTTCAAGTATATAACACAGTGATTCAACAGTTTTACACAATATTAAATTCTCCACCCCACTAGTGTGTTTACTGTCTGTCAACACAGAAAGATGTTACAGAACCACTGACTATATTCTCCATGGTGTACATTCATCCATGTGACCAATTTATATTATGAGATTTTTGTGCTGCGTAATCCCCCTCAACTTCCAAACCACCCCTCCCCCAACTCCAACTCCTCCCCATGGTAACCACCAGTCACTTTTCAATATCTAAGAGTCTACTTCTATTTTGTTCATTTTGTTTTGTTTTTAGATTTCACATATAACTGAAATCATATGGTATTTTGTCTTTCAATGCATGGCTTATTTCATTTAGCATACCTTCTAGGTCTATCCATGTTGTTGCAAATGGAAGGATTTCTTTATTTTTTATGGCTGAATAGTATTCCATTCTGTATATGTACCACTTCTTCTTTACCCATTCCTCTGTTGATAGACACTTTGGTTACTTCCATATCTTGGCTATTGTAAATAATGCAACAATAAACATAGGGGTGCATATATCTTTTTGAATCAGAGATCTTGTTTTCTTCAGGTAAATTCCTCGGAGTGGAGTTACTGGGTCATATGGTACTCCTATTTTTAGGATTTTGGGGAGCTTCCATCTTGCTTTCCACAGCAGCTGTGCCAATTTATGTTCTCACAACAGTTTAGGGAGGGTTCCCTTTTCTCCACTTCTTCATCAACACTTATTATTTCTTGTCTTTTGGATAGTGGCCATTTTCTGCAGGTTTATTTTCACTGATGATAAGTATTGAGGCTTAAGAACATTTCCATCTACAGAAGACCCTTTAATATATACTGTAAAGCCAGTTTAGTGGTGGTGAATTCTTATAACTTTCATTTATCTGGGAAACTTTTCATCTCTTCTTCATTTCTGAATGATAACCTTTGCTGGATAGAGGACTCTTGGTTTAGGTTTTTCCCTTTCAATACATTAAATATTTTGTGCCACTTCCTTCTGGCCTGTGAGGTTTCTGCTGAAAAATCTGCTGGTAATGTTAGAGTTTTCCTTATAGGTAACTGTCTTTCTCTCTTGCTGCTTTTAAGATTTTCTCCTTATTTTTAACCTTTGCCATTTTAATTACTGTATGTCTTGGTGTTGTATTCCTGGGGTTCCTTTTGTTACAGGCTCTCTGAGCATTCAGGACCTGGGTGTCTATTTCTTTCCTAGATTGGGGACGTCTTCAGCTATTATTTCTTCAAAGGGACTTCCTATTCCTTTGTCTCTCTCTTCTCCTTCTGGCAGCTCTATTATGTGAATATTATTTCATTTGCAGTTGCCACACAGATCTCTTAGCATCTTCTCATTTTTAGAAATTCTTTTTTGTCTCTGTTCCTCAGCTTGCTTGTTTTCCTGTTCTCTAATTTCATTGATTCTCTCCTTTACTTCCATTAGTCTAGTATTCATTCCCTCCTTCATATTTTTCATTTCAGTTATTATGTTCTTCAGCTTTGAGTAGCTCTTTTTCTCATCTTCTGTCTCTTTGTTGAAGTCCTCTTTGAGATCATCAATTATTTTCTCCAGTTCAGTAAACATCTTTACGACTGTTACTTTGAAACATTTATCAAGAAGACTGGTGATCTCCATTTCATTTATCCCTCTTCCTGGCATCTTAATTTGTTTTGTGTGGAGCAAATTCTTCTGCCTCCTCATTTTGTCTGGGTTTTTGTGTTTCTTCCTTTTTATTAGATAGATCTGCTATGTCTGCTGGTCCAGAAAGTAATGGATTTAATAAAAAGGCATCCTGTGGTACCCAGAAGCTCAAGATTCTTTGCTTACCAATGCCAGGTTTTCCTTTGCAGTGGAGTCATAGTTGCTCTTTGTGGGATGTGGGCAAGGCCACCTTTCTTCTACCTGTGGAAAGTGACTCTTTTCTTTCACCAGATAGCTCACCTCTACTGAGAGAGGGTCAGGGAAGCTGGGAAAGTCTCTCTCAACCTGCCAGGCAGCAAAGTATGACCACTGCTGGGCTGTGTGGGCCAGGTGATTGGACACGCATGTGTGTAGAAATGCACCTCAGGGCTGAGCCAACAGCAAGGGGGTGGAGCATTTAGAGTTGGTGCTCACATCCTCCTGACCAGCTGGGCTCAGGGAGGGCTGGCAAAGCATCATCTTCCGTCCCTTCCTCCTCATAGAGAGCTCCATCCAACTGTCGCCCCTCTGGCACCCTTCATGCTGCTGGTAAGTCATACTGCCACCTCCTGGGACTCAGAGGGACTGACAGAGCATGCCTGTCTTCCACAAGCAGCAGTAGCTTCAACCACCAGAGTGGTCTAACCCTCCCAGGGTGTCTAGCCCCATTAATAAATAAAACCCAATGCAGTGTGGCCTCGTGTTTCCAGAGGAGATCTGCAGGGCCTAGGTGTGCAGGATTCCTGAACACTTATTCCCTCCCTACTCTGTTTCTCTCCCTCCCACTTGTTGGTTGGTCCCATTCGATCATGACTGTCATTTCACCCTTTCTATGTTGTCTTCTCCATCAGGTGTAGATTGTGTGTCCTGTAATCTTGAGGTCGGTTTCATGGTGAGTTGTATTTGGTCTAGTTGCTACCTTCGTGTGTGTTTGTGGGGGAGGAGGTTTTTTCCTTGCCTTCCTACTCTGCCATCATTTCCCACAATACCCACAGACTTTTCCATATATGTTAATGGATAAGGAAGAATAGAATTCAATATATTACTGGAAGTTCTATCCAGAGCAATCAGGTAAAGAAAACAAAGTGCATCAGAATTGGAAAGGAAGAAGTAAAACTCTATTTGCAGATGACATGATTTCATATATAGAACATTTTAAAGACTACACTAAAAAACTGTTAGATGTAATCAGCAAATTAAGTAAAGTTGCTTTGTAAATAATTAACATTCAAAAACCAGTAGCATTTCTATACACTAACAAATTATCTGAAAAAGAAAAAACAATCTCATTTATAATAGTATCAAAACAATAAAATACAAAGGAATGTATCCAACCAAGAAAATGAAAGGTCTCTTCACTGAAAAACACAAAACATTGATGAAAGAAATTGAAGACACAAATATATGGAAATGTATCTCATGTTCATCATTTGGAAAACTATTGTGAAAATATTCATAGTACTCATAGCCATCTATAGATTCAGTGTGATTCTCTATCAAGATTCCAATAACATTTTAACAACAGTGGGAAAAATAATCCTAAAATTTATATGTAACCCCAAAATACCCTCATTAACCAAAGCAATCCTTTGTTTGAAAGAACAAAGTGAGAGCCTAACACTTTTGATTACAGGCTATTTATAAAGCTATAGTAATCAAAACAGTATGGTGCTAGCATAAAAACAGACACATAGTCCATTGGAACGTGCTGAGAGCACAGAAATAATCCCATGTATATATAGTCAACCATATTTGACAAGGGAGTCAAGAATACTTGGAGAAAAAAATAGCCTGTACAATAAATGGTGCTGATAAATTTGATATTCACATGAAAAAGAATGAAATTAGACACCTGTCTTACACCCTCACAAAAATTAATTTGAAATGGATTAAACACTTGAATGTAAGACCTGAAACCATACAATTCCTGCAAGAAAGTCTAGGGAAAAAACTTCTTGACATGGGCGTGGCAATATTTTTTTTGGATATGACACCTAAAGCATAAGCAATAAAATAAAAACAAATGGTCCACATCAAACTAGAAAGCATTTTTACAGCAAAAGAAATGATCAACAAATGAAATGGCAGCCAATGTAATGGGAGAAAGTATCTGCAAGTGATAAAACTGATAAGGGATTAACATACAAAATATATGAAGGAGTCATACAACTCAATATCCCAAAACCAATAATCCAATTGAAAAATGGGCAAAGGACCTGAATAGACAGTTTTTTAAAGAAGATATACAAATTCCCAACAGGTACATGGATAAGTACACAATGCCACTTACCATTAGGGAAAAACAAATCAAAACCACAATGAGAGATCACCTGCTGCTTGTTAGAATGACCTTGATCAAAAAGGTAGGCAATAACAAATGCTGGCATGGATGTGGAGAAAAGGGTAGCTTTGTACACCTTTGGTAGTATGGTAAATTGATAGAGCCTCTATAGAAAACAATATGGAGGCTTCTCAAAAAATTAAAAATACAACTGTCACATGATCCAGCAATTCCACTTCTGAGTATATATATGAAGGAAATGAAATCTCTATGTTGAAGAGATATCTGCAGATCAATATTCATTTTAGTAGTATTTACAGTAGCCAAGATGTAGAAACAGCCAAAGTGTTCATCAATTGATAAATGGGTAAGAAAATAGGATACACACAAACACAATGTGGCATCATTCAGCCATAAGAAAGAAGGAATTCCCACCATTTGGGACAACATGAGATGGAACTTGAGGGCATTATGTAAGTCAAATAAGTTAGACAGAGAAAGATAATCTCATTTATTATGATCTCATATGTGGAATCTTGAAAAAAAAAATCAATTTCAGAAAAACAGACAAGGTTTGTAGTTACCAGAGTCAGGCAGTGGGGAGAGGAGAATGGGATTGTGATCATAAGGTACACACTTCCGGTTGTAAGATAAATAAGTACTAGGAATGTAAGAAGCAATGTGATGACTATAGTTATTTGAAAGTGTTAAAGAGAGTATATCCTAAAAGTTCCTGTCACAATGAAAAAAACATATTTCTTCTTTTTTCTTTTTGTATTTATGTGAATTGATGGATTTATCTAATCTTATTAAGGTAACCATTTCATAATATATGTAAGTCACATCATTATGCTGTATACTGTAAATTTATATAGTACTATATGTTAATTTTATTTCAATATAAAATTGAAAAAATGCTATAATTTTCAAAATTATCATACAATAAAATTTACTTATAATTTTAAAAAATCCATCTTTCATAAAATCGTCTGTGTTATGTTCCCCACTACACCATTAGGGACATATTTTCTAAGAATTCATTTATGCTGTTTTTTTATAAGTGTTTTGCATCATAAAAAATTTAACTCAGGAAGATATTAAAAACCTGAATAGATCTACAATCATTTGAAAAAAATCAATAATTCATAAGCCAATGCATTTCAAATTTAAATTCTAATAGGTTTCTCATAGAATTTGAGGAGCTGATCCTAAAATTCAGAGAACCCCAAAGTAGCAAAACTGTTGACGAATATGAATAAAAAATATGAGCATGCTCTTTCAGATACTCAGTTTTGTTTCACAGCTAAAGCAATTAAAACCAGGTGTATTGGCTTAAGGGTAAATATACATACCAAAGGAATATAAAAGAGATCTGAAATAGGAGGATCAATGGGACAGCATGGACTGATTGAAATTTGATCCTAGGTCCACAGATTTTCCAATTGGAAAGAAAGAACGGAAACAACTTCTGTAAGAGTTATTCAACTCAATATGATAGATTAACCACAGGCAGCACAAAAACAAAGAAACGGCAATAAGAAAAGCAAGAGAGCAATTAATTAATGAGTTGGAAAATAGCAGAACTAATAAATCAGTCCAATTTCTGGCACATGCAAAATGCTTTAGAAATTACCTCATTTGATAAATGAAGTAAAAGTAGAAAACATGAAAATATCCAAACAGAAAAAAGAATGTTAAAACAAGTGTTACAGAGAAAAATAATCTAAGTAGCTACTTTTGTCAACTCTTTACAAATATATTTGAAAACTTGGATGATTTGGGTTAGTTTCTAGGAAAATATAAATGATGAATGCTGAATTCAGAATAGAGAGAACCCTTTAGATGCCCAATTTCCATACAGGAAATAAACTTTTTCAAAGAACTACATCCTGCCCTGTATCACTTAGCCTGCAGAAAAGCCCTAGGCCTGCATGACTTTACACTGGAATTCTACCAAAATCTTTAAAAAAGATATAGCTGACATGCTATATTAATTACCATAGCAAGTAGAAAAAGAAGGAAAGCCTTCAAACACATTTATAATTATAGCATTAATACCCAAACCTGAGGAAGATTTTTAAAAAGTAAAACTATAGCATATTTTTAATATTGCAGCTAAATCATAGGTATTACTAAACAGAATTGTGTTACAAAGATTTAACATTTTGTCCAAAAATGATTCATGGCAGAAATGTAACATGAGATCAATGTTAGCAATTTTACTAATATAAATTATATAAGGAGAAAAAGTGACAAAAATCATACAAACATAACCATTATTGATGAAAAGGGATCTGATAAAATTCAACAATTTAGATAAAATAGAAGTTGACAGATACTTTGCGCAATCTATGTGATTTTCTATTCTACTAGAAAGGAGGGGTAATTGTACATATATTAGACAAAATAGGCTTTAACCGGTAAATGGTCTAAAGAAAGAAGGTTATTATACAATGATATACTATATATATACAATGATATATATATTATATATATTATAAATATATTTATATATATAGGGATGAATTAATCAAGAAGAGAATAATTGCAAATATTTATTCACCCAGCATTGGACACCTAAATATATAAAGCAAATACCAAACAGAACTAAAAGGAGAAATAAATAGCAATCCAGAATGGTTGGGAAATTTAATACTCCAGTATCAATGATGTATATATCATTCAGACAGTGAATCAATAGGAAACAGGATTTAAACAACACTATAGATCAAATGGACCTAACATACATATATAGAGCATTCCAAGTGTTGTCCATCAACAGGTGAATGGATAAAATAGTGGTATATATATATACACATATATGCAATGGAATATTACTCAGCCTTTACAAAGAAGGAATTGTGTCAAATGCTACAACATGGATGACTCTTGAGTTCATTATACTAAATGGAATAAGCCAGTTTTAGAAAGACAATACTTTATGATTCTAGGTAAATTAGGTATCTCAATTAGATTTATAGAAGCAGAGAGTAAAATGGTAGTTACCAGGGTCTGGGGGAGAAGGAAATGGAGAATTGTTGTTCAATGGGTATAGATTATCAGTTTTGTGAGATGAAAAGCTTCTGGACATCTGTTATACAACAATTTGAATATACTTAACACTACTGAATTGTATACTTAAAAATTGGTAAGATGGTGAATGTTATGTTTTTTACCACTATTAAAAATTTTGAAACCTTTCTTTTTTCATTCATCCCATTTATTTATGCAACACTTCAACAAACATTTCTTAACTGCTGGACTGGGAACTCTGAAATGAATGAGGGAAACAAATAAGAAAGCACCAGTTCTAATCAGTGAAATTAACATAAGGCATGATGTCACTTATGCTATGGGGACCTCCTGGACTTCTTAGAGAAGGTAGTGCCCTCCAGGTTGACCCTGGTGTGGAGAAGAGGGGATGGAAAGGGTGTAAAGGAGGAGGCCTGAAGGGTGTGTAGACTTCTGGGTACTTCAGAGCATTCCAACTGGATCTGAGCATAAGGGTTGAGAGGTATTGCTCAGCTTCCAGAGGGTAAGTGATGGACTTAATCTGTGGTTCTGTGACCCTACCAAACCAGGAATTCACAGTTGGGACATCTGATTTGTGCTTTAGGGAACAGTGTTACAGATGTTTTCTGAGGATGAATTTGAGTGGCCAAGACTGGTGGGAAAGAAAACATGGAACTGAAAAATGATTAGAGCTTATGGAGTTGAAGCCCACATTTTTTTTTTTAGCACAGCCAAAGGAATTGTTTGCATAGCATAGCCCTGCTGCTCAGAGTTTTAAAGCGTGATGTTCAGAGCAGCAGCATGGATGTCACTGGAACATTAGCAAGGCAGAATTTCAAGTCTTAAGTGATCCAACCTGTGGCATCATCTTAACAAGATCTCCTAGTGCATTTGTGTGCACATTAGTTTGAGAGTCTGTGGCTTAAGAGACCCTCTGTTGGCTCATCCCTTGCTTTATCTTTTTCCAGTCACGTTTAACTCTACACGTTAGCCACACTGAATTTTTTGCAGTCCTTTAAATATCTAGAATTTAGATATCTGGCCTTTGCCATATGCAGTTCTCTGACTGCATGTTTCTTCCTTCCTCCCTATTCCCCTGGCCAAACATTGCCATCACCACCCCAAAATCAAAACTCAAAGCAGACCAAACCAAAACTTAAGCTCTGATGTCTTATTCATTCCCTTCTTCATTGGCTCAGCAATATTTGTTAGGGGCTTTTTCATCTGGGATATGACAAGTGTAATTTTCTCTAAGAGCTATGTGCTTGTTCGGAGGCAGATCCTAAAACTTATGATGTAGTGTGGCAAATATAATGATAAGAACAGGAAGGCTGTAAAAGGAGCACCTTGCTCATGTACACGTACTCGAAGGCTTGATAGATGGGACACAGAGAGAGTGTGAAAGTAGCTGTCCCTTTGCTCATGAAGTCTTTGCTGAGGCTCTTGTAAAAGGTGCCCCTCTTAGGTTTTCTGGAAGTGGCTCTGGACTCCTGAAGCATGGCCGCCACACTGTAAGAGGCTGATGATTGGTCTGCCTTCCCTGCACTGCAGACTCCAGGAGGGTGGAGGCCACATCTCTGCTGTGCACCAGGAGATCTCCAGGGACACAGTACTCAAAAATATCCACTGATAGAGAGAGGGAGGTTTATGATGCTCTGTCAAAAACTGTATTAGCGGACTTCTGCAGAGGAAGCTAAATAATAGTGGGTTAAGATAAGGGAGAGAGGAAGCAGCTAACTCGTCTTTCTAATTTTTATTAAGAAAAATAAAAAAAAAAGAGGACAGTGTCTGGAGAGGAACCTGGAACTGGTGGTTGTAGTTCTCTTTTAAAGATTTGTAAGTCAGTCATTCACTCAACAAATATTTATTGAGGAAGGTACTGTTAAGCCTCTTTATTTGTGAAGTTTCTCACAGATAGGCTTGCATCCCTGATGTGTACATTTCCAGTTAGGTTTGAACAGGGGACACTCTGCATCTCCTTTCAGTGTTCATTTTGTAAACACATGTCCTTCCCATGGTCTACTTTTCTACATTTTTGTGCTATTAATTGTTTGTTTTGCTGTTTCAAATGACCTCCAAGCATAAAATGTTGTTTTTGCTTCTAATTACAGCAAGCCCTTGATATACCTTCTGGAGAAGTTGTCCACATTAGATGAGTTTCAGGCATGAGCTGTAGTCCTGGTGGCCATGAGTTCCATGCTGATGAATCAACTGTATTTGCTCACCAGGTACTGTTCTGGGTCTTGAGGATTGAACAGTGAGGAGACAGATACCATTTCTACCCTTCTACCTCTACTCTAGGACTGTTTGCTGAATGGAACTAGACAGATGGCACATGTACTGCAGAACACACCCTGGGAGGAAAATTGTTGTCAAGTACAACAGTATAGAGGCCCCCCCTACCCTCTTTTTTCTGTTCTTTCTCATATCCAAATAATTTTGTTCATGTTTTAAGGAAAAGTGCTAGCTCTCGCCTGCTCACATGCCCCTATGTGCACACCTTCACTCTGCTGCTTTCTTGCTCCCTCAACTGTGTCTTTCCAGCTCACATCCTCACATTCTTAAACTCAACCCTTCTATTGCTCTTTAGGGTATTTTTATGAAGGTACAAAAACAAGCCAAAATTTTTTCCCACGATATCCTCCCATGCCGGCGGTTCAAATAGTTCTTCCCCCACCCGTGCTTACTTGCATCTGAGCACCTGTTGTATGTGGTACTCCTCTTATCTTCTGTTTATTCCTTTCACTAATATCCGTTTTTGTCGCTGGCAGTGGTGGTCTGTTAGAGTGGCACGCACTCGGAGTGCTTGTCCCACAATGAATGACTCTCTAAGAACTCTCAGCCCTATATGATTTTTGAATGATCTCTAGAATAGTGATTTCTAGTAGATGCTCTGAAGTAGCTAGACTTTATACCTGCCATAGCAAAACAAAAAGGGGACACCCATGAAACCATTTTTTAAAATGAAAGATTTTCTCTGAATATCAGCAACAAGACAAAGAATGTTCACTCTTGCCATTTTAGTCACCATTATAGTGAAAAATTTAGGCAGGGTAATTAAGCAAGAAAAAAAAACAAAAACAATAAAATATCCAGACAAATAATGAGGAATTAAAATTATCTGTTCACAAATGACTTAATTTCTCATACAGAAAATTCCAAGGAATCCACAACATATTGTTAGAGCTAATAAAGTACTTTTAGAAAAGATATACAAGGTCAGTATAGAAAAATCAATCGTGTCCTGTATACCAGAAAAAGAAATTAATAAAACAATTACATCACCTAAGTAATAAAATATTTAGGAAGGAGTAAATTTAAGCTGAAAGAAGCTATAGAAGACCTAAGTAAACTTAAAACTACCATGTTCATGGTTTGGAGTTGTAATATAGTTAAAACATTCACCAAGGTATCCATGCATTCAGTGCAATCACTATCAAAATTCCAACTACTTTTTTTTATCATCCTAAAATTCGTATGAAATTGCAAGTCACTCTGAACAGCAAAAACATGTTAAAAAAAGGAAATATTTTAAGTATTCACACTTACTGATTTCAAATGTATTAGGAAGCTATAGTAATGAAACTAGTGTGGCACTGGAATAAGAATATACATATAAATCAATGCAATAGAAGTAAGTGTCCATAGAGAAATCCATACTGCTATGGTTAATTTTTGACAAGTGTGTCAAGTCCATTCAGTAGGGCAAGAACAGTGTTTCAGCAAATGGGGCTGGAACAACTGGATATCTACATGCAAAAGAAGGAATTTGGACCTTTGTGTTGTACTATATATAGTTATTAGGTATACTCAAAATACATGGAAGATATAAATATAAGAATTAAAAATGTAAACTTTTTAGAAGGGGACATACTTGTGAATCTTTGTTACCTTGGATTAAGTAACAGTTTCTTAAATACCACAGCCAAAGCACAAACAGCAAAAGGAAAAATAAACCACTTCATTAAAATTAAAAACCTTTGTGCATTAAAAGACACTTGATCGAAAACATAAAGGCAGCTCACAGAAGTGGAGATATTTGATACCATGTATCTTGTAACAGTGGTTTTATAGAGTTTATACAATTACAAACTGCCTAATAAGGCAGTTGTTTTATAGAATTTATATGTTTTGTAGAATATAGAAATCAATGCACTTGTTTTACAGAATATATAAAACTCAAAGACAACCCAATTTTAAAAATGGGTACAGTGTTAAACATTTCTCCAAAGATAAAGAAATAGTCAATAAGCACATGAAATGATGCTCAAGATAATTTGTTATTAGGTAAATATAAATAAAAATCACACTGAGATACCAGTTCACATCCATTAGGATGGCTATAATAAAAACAAAACAAACAAAACCCAGAAAACAACACGTTTGATGAGGATATGAAGAAATTCTCATATCTTATGATAATTCATAAATTTCTCACGGGAATATAAAATGGTTCAGCCTGTGTGAAAACAGTTAAGAAGCTTCTCACAATATTAAATATGGTTGTCATATGATTCAGCAATTCAACTCCTAATCACATAACCAAGATAATTGAAAACCTCTGTTCACATTTAAAAGTGTACACTAATGTTAATAGTATTAGCCAAAGTAGTTAACTAGTGGAATCAACTAATATTCATGAGCTGATAAATGAATAAACAGAAAGTTGGTGTATTAATAAGTGGAATAATACACAGCCATAAAAAGAATACAGTACTAATATGTGCTGCCACAAAGATGAACCTTGAAAACATGATGCTAAATGAAAGAAAGAAACCAGTCACAAAAGACCACATATTCAAAAACACATCTCCCTACCTCATAGCTTTTCTTACCAAGAAGACATCTTAGTTTCCTTGCAGAGATGTTTTCCTTATTATTTCTAGTAATTTTAATTACATATATTAATTACAATTCTTAATACTTAGAATTCTAAATTTCTAATGAAAACTTAAGAAGTAAACAATTGTGACTGTCACATTAGCATTCTGTAGATTGGCAAATTTATAAATACATTTCATGATTTCTAGGGGTATATTTTTCCTCATAGTAAATTTTTTAATGTGGCATAAGACATGTTTACCAATAGACCCAAATATCTGTGAAAGGAGCCAGAAGTGGGTAGATCTATATTCAATAATTAATGATCCAGTATTTTATCTTATTTGGAAAATATCCTAGATGTTCAATGAATATCCATCATTCAATTTATCTCAGTATGACTTTACAGTTTCACGTTAGCAAAAAGATTTTGGAAACTATTTTTAAGTAGACATATCATATAAGGCATAATTATTGCTGAAAGTTTCATTTATAAACTTTTACATTCATTTAATTTACTTGTTCTTAACGATTATGTTTAAATTAGTCTGAAAGTTTCATGAGCTGTTAAACAGCTAACCATCATCTTATCTTTCTTGTTGACAAATACTGTAACAGAAATAATGTTGCTTATTTGACCTTCAGAAAACCTCGGTAGAACAAAAGTTGTTTGTCCACATTATATTTAATGCTGATAACTTTGCTGCTAAAAAGACATGCTTCTTTTAATTAAACTAGTAAACTTAAATTAGCTTATATTTACCAAAGATTATCTTAGGTCCCCTGAACTTGAAAAACATTTGGGGTAGTTTCTATATTTTTGAGAGTATACTTGATTTATATTAACATTTACTTTCCCTTAAGCCAATTAAATAAAGCTATTTGCAAATTATTTTTACAAATAACATCCAGAGGTAGAAAAATAGTCTCACAATCATAACATACATATATGGGCATACATAAACATACAGAGATAGAAGCAAAAATTCTATAGCTTTCATTTAAAAACTTTAACATGAGTCAGGTACAATATTGCAAAACTTACTAGTTTATAAAAGAAGAGTTGGTTCCAAATTGTGTTTTTGGTAAACAGAATAAGTTAAGTTTACCTGCTCAGATGGCTTAAACTTCTACTAATATTTTTGGCAATGATTAAAATTTTTTTTTTCATTTACGTACTTACCAAATAGCCTTTCCTTTTATTCCCCCGTCTGATAGGAGTTAACATCTAGAAGTCTGTACTTCAAAGAAATGTCCTAGATAAGACTTGCTAGAGAAGATTAGGTAGAATATTTACCTCTCAAAGTACAGGGAAATAATGCAAGTTCCTCCAAGAAGGACTTTAGTTTCCTAGATCTGTAACTTTATAATACCTACAAACCCCTTAATAGATGAAAGGAGGAGGTTTAGGGATTTGTAAAAAACATAGGTGGGCTTTGAATTGCTACCAGAGTTCCATTTCTGTTCGTGTAAAAAATCAGTTTATGAGATAAGGGTATTTTAATTCCTCAAAAATTTGTTTGCAACCTAAATGTCATCAAATGGCTGACCTACTCATCCAATTAAATTATCTTCAGTTTGTTTCTTTAGATGGAAATCAAAACATTCCTGTGTTCTAGATTTTTTTAAATTTTGGTATCATTAATCTACAATTACAGAAAGAACATTATGTTTACTAGGTTCCCCCCTTCACCAAGTCCCCCACATACCCCTTCACAGTCACTGTCCATCTGCGTAGTAAGATGCTGTAAAATCACTACTTGTCTTCGCTGTGTTGCGCAGCCCTCCCCGTGTCCCCACGCACTATACATGCTAATCGTAATGCCCTCTTTCTTTTTCCCTGCCCTTTATCCCTCCCTTCCCACCCACCGTCCCCAGTCCCTTTCCCTTTGGTAACTATTAGTCCATTCTTGGGTTCTGTGATTCTGCTGCTGTTTTGTTCCTTCAGTTTTCCTTTGTTCTTATACTCCACATATGAGTGATATCATTTGGTACTTGTCCTTCTCTGCTTGGCTTATTTCACTGAGCATAATACCCTCTAGCTCCATCCATGTTGTTGCGAATGGTAGGATCTGTTTTTTTCTTATGACTGCGTAATATTCCATTGTGTATATGTACCACATCTTCTTTATCCATTCATCTACTGATGGACATTTAGGTTGCTTCCATATCTTGGCTATTGTAAACAGTGCAGCGATAAACATAGGGGTGCATCTGTCTTTTTCAAAATGGAGTGCTGCATTCTTAGGGTAAATTCCTAGAAGTGGAATTCCTGGGTCAAATGGTATTTCTATTTTGAGCATTCTGAGGAACCTCCATACTGCTTTCCACAATGGTTGAACTAGTTTACATTCGCACCAGCAGTGTAGGAGGGTTCCCCTTTCTCCACAACCTCGCCAACATTTGTTGTTGTTTGTGTTTTGGATGGTGGCCATCCTTACTGGTGTGAGGTGATATCTCATTGTGGTTTTAATTTGCATTTCTCTGATGATTAGCGATGTGGAGCATCTTTTCATGTGCCTGTTGGCCATCTGGATTTCTTCTTTGGAGAACTGTGTCTATTCAGCAGCTCTGCCCATTTTTTAATTGGATTATTTGCTTTTTGTTTGTTGAGGCATGTGAGCTCTTTATATATTTTGGATGTCAATCCTTTATTGGATCTGTCATTTATGAATATGTTCTCCCACACTGTAGATACCTTTTTGTTCTATTGATGGTGTCCTTTGCTGTACAGAAGTTTTTAGCTTGATATAGTCCCACTTGCTCATTTTTGCCTTTGTTTCCCTTGCCTGGGGAGATATGTTCATGAAGAAGTCACTCATGTTTATGTCCATGAGATTTTTGCCTATGTTTTTTTCTAAAAGTTTAATGGTTTAATGACTTACATTCAGGTCTTTGATCCATTTGGAGTTTACTTTTGTGTATGGGGTCTGTGTTCTAGATTTATAGCTGTTTCTCTTTGGAATGTTTTTCATTCCCGCTGGCTACATAGTTTCATTTAGCTTAGGGGGGAAGGCCTAAGAAATGGTCCTATCAGGCTCTGAATATCATCTTCCATTTTGGACAATTTCTGGCCATAAAGCTGCTTAAAAAAAATTCAAATATCTTGTCAGATTTCATCTTGAAAAAGCAGTAAATATTCCTGGAAGTATTGATCAACCTTTTGAATGCAAGAGGTACCCCAAAGAAAGTGCAAAAGATACTAATCTCCCAAAGATAGCCAAAGGAAATTCTTAGACAGTTCCCCTGCAAGCTGGCAATAGTTGGTAGGAAATGAAGTACAGTCCTCATTTCTGTCCAGCCATAACTATCTGCAGATGGGATGTGACTCACATTTCTGTGGGCCATATTTTTGGGACCCCCCCAACCTGTTGTCGTGCCAAATTCCTGGTACAGAAAATGATGCAAGCCAGAAGATAATAGCTTTCTGGGAGAGAAAGGATCAATAACTAACATGTCTGCATTTAGAATGGAAGGGAGAACATGAAATTTACCTTTCTCTCTTGACTGGGTATAGTTCTGGGGGAAAGGGGTTTCCTGGCCCAGAACAATTTCCTTATGAATCCAGTGAAACTGAAGTAAGGCAAGGGAAAGCACAAGTTGGGTTAAGGGGTTTTATTTCACATATCTTGCTCCGTTTTGCTAGCCAGGCTACACATTGTCCTTCCCTTCTGATCCCGGCCTGGGCTCCCCTCCCCAACCTGCCCCTTATGGGAGGAATTCCATGGGTTGGTCCACAGTCACTGGCAAATACCAGACAAATTATGTTCCAAGAATGAAGGGGAGGTCAGAATGGCCGTTTTCTCTCCAACCCTTGCCCCAGACCAACTGGATGCTCTGAAACATCCATTGGTATGTAAATGGACTAAGGCCAGGTGAGAAATTCTGTAATTCTTGGTGAAAACTTCCATTTACTCCACACTGGGTAGTACAGAGATCTGGGAGACATGACTATGGTAAGAATTTTCACCATTTGCTGGCTTCTGCCAATTTTCCTAGGACCATATCTGTGGGGTTCTGAGTGAATGGGCTTTAAAGTAGAGCATATAGCTCTGGTATCTACCAGAATTTGGCAAGGTTTTCGTTAACTTTAATTTTTGTTTCCTCTTGACTTTAAGGGAATAAGTGGTAGCAGTTTATTGGAGAGTCCACTGGAGTCTAGTCAACTCTAAGAGGAGTCATATAGGGGCCCTTCTTTGTGGGAAGATGTGTGTAAGGCCACTAACATGGCTGACGTTTGGTTATAGTCCTGTAGCCTCTTCAGATTGAAGAGGGAATTCACAAAAAATTAATAGACTCAGGTAAAGGAGTACTCAGGTAAAGGAGGATAGAGAGTTGTAGGAGTTATGTCAGTCGTATAGTGTTTTTTATAAGTACTATTTGTGTTGTTAATTTTTCAATAATCCTTTGCAGTGAGCATTTTGATGAAGCTATTTTGGAATCTTGAATTCCTTTGCAGGCTTTTGCATGCCAAGTAGAATAGGTATCCCACTTTTGTTTCTTTGATTTGAGAACTCTTACTTTTAAGTGCACTTCTTAAATTAATTAACTTGTCTAATTGGAATTACAGGGGTGTAAAACATTCCCCTTCTTCCTTTCTAAGTTCTGATAATTGACATAAGATAAACAGTAGAAAAACACGCCTCCTAAAAATATTAGATGCCAGGAAGTGACCAATGCAAGAAGCTTTCACACCTTTTAGGCAAAGTAACAATACATTTGTGAAGAATTGACAAGGCATATGGGTTTGGCCTTAGTTAGTAAGTTAGCAAAGAAGTAACAAGGTTTGTTTATACAGTCTTCTTGGCCTCAAATTCATTTTCTTCTGGTGATAAGGATGCCTTCTACCCTCCTAGTACAGGGAGGGTACCTTTCATGGGAGACTTATGTTTCCCAGGGAGATAAAGAAGGGTTAGAGTATCCTTCTTGAAGTGGCTATTTCTCAGGTAATTTTAATTAAAAATAATCCATATTCCAAAGTGGTATATTTTGGGGTGGCATTTTTTGATTCCCTTCAGAATGTTCCCCATAGAGGCCATTGTAATTCTAGGTTAGCTTAGTAAGGTTTTGCCATTTTTACAGTTATCTATAGCTTCTGGGAACACAGTTCTTGGACAAAATAAGCAGTTGTGCTTAATTCTTGGAAACTTTGAGGATCCCATTTTGTTAGCTAACTCTTGGATCTCTTGAAGCCAAATTAATACCTAAGAGGGGTGGGTCACTGGGTTGGGGATTGTGTGTCGTTTAACAGTGTACCTTATTGCATGGGAATTTGCTTGAGGTTGGTGGTTAATCTAGTATCAGTCGAACCCATTCAACCAGACTTACTGTTTCTGGCTGCCTGTGCAGAGTTCCTGAGTCTTGTAAGGACGTCCCAAAGGTAATGTAGGTGAGGTCAGCCCAAACACAGAGGACTTTTGGTTCTCTACCTCTTGGAACACTATCCAGCATCTTCAGGATCTTCAGGAAGCTTCTTTCAGATTAAGCTCCACTTATTCATTCTGAGCTCTTTGAGTCTTTTTGCTAATTCTTCTGGGTGGATAATTTGGGGGTGAGAAACTCCATATTTTTTCCAAGTGGGACTTAATGGGCCACAACATTTGTCACTTGCTTTGAATTCAGTATGCCAAAGGTGTTGGGATGTCACTGCCAAGGCTGCATTACAAAAGTCTGTGGTTTTAGTCTTTGTGATATTCTCTTGTTCTCACTTCCTTACTGTGAAAGAGCTCACTGCCATGTGGTAAACTGCCCTGGGGCTTATATACCAAGGGAAAGAAGTGGCTTTCAGTTGATAACCAGCAAGAAGCTGAGGTTCTTAGTGCAACAATTCTTAAATAAATCTTTCCAACCATTAAGTGAATGAAGTTGGAAACCAGTCATCTCCCAGTTGAATCTTGAGATGACCACAGACCTGGCTCACATCCTGACTGCAGCCTGTAAGATACTCTGAAACAGACGACTCAGCTAAGCTGCACGTGTATTCCTTACCTATAGAGATTGTCATGAAATAAGTCGGTGTTTTTAGGTTACCATGATGGTTAACTTTGTGTCACTTGGATACATCATCAGGTACCCAGATTAAACATTATGTCTAGGTGTATTTTTAAGGGTGTTTCTGGATGAGATTACCATTTGGATGGCAGACTCAGAAGACTGCCTTCCCCAGTGTGGGTAGACATCACCCAATCAATCCATTAGGGACCTGGATAGAACAAAATACAGAAGGAATTTGCCCCATTAGTTCTCCCTGTCTGATGCTTGAGCATTTGATGTTTTCCTGTTCTCAGAACTTCTGGGTCTTAAGCCTTCAAACACAAACTGCAGTCTAAATCATTGGCATCCCTGGTTCTCAGGCCTTTAGACATGGACTGATTAACATCATTGGCTTCCAGGGTCTTTATCTTGTGGACCATAGATCATGGGAATTTTCAGCCTTCATAATTGTGTAAGTCAGTTCTTCATAAGAAATATTTTCCAATGCATCATATTATTTCTGTTTCTCTGGGACCCTGATGAATACAGTTACTCAGTATTAGTGTAAATTGTTATGTGGTAATAGATGACATCTAAAAAGAGCATTATGAGTACGCAAAATTATATGCCAATATTACCTATGGAGGTAGATGTAAAACCTAAACAAAGTATTAGTAAAACAAATTCCATGAAGAGGTAATATACCACAACAGAATTGGGTTTCTATGGGGATACAAAGTTTTATTTTTTTTAAATTAGTATAGTTTACCATAATATCAGAATAAAGGGAGGACATTATATTATTTTTATAGAGTGCATATTATTGAAATTATAGAATAATAGCTCAAACATAATGGAGAATGCAAAAGCAAACTCATAAATATGTGGACACAATTTATAACAGAGTTCATACCACAGTGCAGTGGGGAGACAATGCTGTTTAAAAAATATGATGCTGGTTCCTATCTACGTGGAGAAGTTTTATGAAGAAAAAGACTCTTGATCTTGCTTTACACCCTCCCCAACCTCTGGCAAATTATATGGATTGTAGACCTGAGTGCTAAAGGTGAATAATACATCTTTTGGAAGATAACATGGGGAATATCTTCCTGATGGGTAGGGAAAACTCTAGACATAATGGAAAAGATTGATAAATTATATTACAAATAAAAGCTTTTGTTACTACTAAAAGAATGAACATATAAGCCATAGAATGAAATAACATGTAAAACCAATGAGAACTCTTATCCAAAACCTACAGTTTATTAAGAAAGGATAGAAGAAAACAAAGTAGAAAATATAAACTTCACAGTAAAATAAGCAAATCACCAATAGCCATAAGAAAAGGCACTCAAATGCAGTAATCATCAAAATTAAGTTATCGTTATATCAGGATAGAATAGAAAAAACTGATTGACAATTTCAAGTTTAAAAATGTGGAAGAACTCTCACACGCTGTTTGTAGAAATGTAAATTGGTACATCTCTCTGGAAAACAGTGTGTCATTATATACAAAAGTTAAAAGTAAACATGTCTTATGCCTTGTTTTTATATACAAAAGTTAAAAGTAAACATATATGTAAAATAGTGATATTCACTACAGCAGCACAAGACTGTAAAAATGTTCATGAGTGAGGATTGATCAAATAAATTCTGGTAGTTCTGTGAAGTGTAAACTATGCAGTTGTCGTGTAGAATAAGATAGTCGTATATCTACTAATACGACACTATATGCATGATAGATAAGATAGAGTAATATTCAAAGGAGTATTTCTTAAAATGGAGTATCTATAGATAAATTTCTTATGTAAAACGATTTTACAAAAACATGGATAAAAATACTGGCCTCTAGAGAAGAAAACTGGTGAAAGAAGACTGTACTTTTGTATCATATGCATATATTACCTATTCAAAAATAACTTAAAAGAGCTTCAGAAAGAACAGGAAGTAGTAGCTAATGAAAAAATTATTTTGGTTGTAAAAGAACTCTCAGAAATATGGCAACTGTAGGCACTATATATGGTATAACATTGAAATTAAACAGTCTCTAAAATTTACAATTGTCTGTGAAATGATAAGAGTTATTTGGTATTTTAATATTGCTACCTAATGTATTTATTCTCAATATTAATCCATTTGTTAACATAGCTGCTCATAGAGGATGGTGGAGAGAAGCGAAAAGAGGTAGAGGGAGTTTGGAAAGTTTAGATTGAGATCATAGAGTTGCACTATCTTGACCAGAGGAATAGAACAGTTAGCAAATGCCACTACTGGGGAGATTTCATGAAGTTTTTGCTCAGTCCATATATACGCATCTTCTGCATTCAGGGCTCAAGCTGTGTAATAGTTGCACCTGGTATTCTTAACATGCAGCTAAAATTGGTGAACTAAATAGCCACTTGATTTTGCTATTGAGATTAGTGACTGCAGGTGTAAGTGATTTTGTACTCTATTTTGTCTCTGCCAGCTAACCACCAAAACATTTTTTAAATCTAGATTTCTGATGTAAGTTGGGAGTAACATATGACTTTTGAGCAAAAAGCAGAAATTTGATTTTCAAAATGGCTATAACATTCTATGTTTAAAGTTTTGGTGGAAAAACAGGCTTTGTACCTAATGACAGATATAAGGACTGCCTTAAACTCTGTACATTTTTGAAGTTTTAAATGTCTAAAAATTACTGCAAGTCTTGCTTCTCAGGTTATCAGAGCTTACTGCAAACAATCTTTTGTAAAGAAACTTAACACATATAGGTGGGAATCACATTTGGTATGAGTATCTCCCTGAAGAATTTTGTATATCCTGAATTTTGGAAAATTAAATTGCATTTTACATGCAGTAAGGGAGTTTTCTATTAAGGACAATCTTTGATTTGTCATTTCAGTTTATTAGGTTTGCTTAATTAAGTTTTGCATAGTGGAGGTAAAATTACCCATTACCTGGCACTATTATCTACTACCAAAGGCAGCATTTAATTTATTTTAAAGGAAAAAATTAATCTTACAGATGTTTGAACTTATCATTTTAGTGCACAAAATTGATTAGGTAGCAACTTGATGACAAAATCTACAAGTGGAACAAAATAGCAGGGACTATAGGGAAATACAGACCATAATCTTAGGGAGCTTATACTGCAGAGCGGGGAAAAGTACAAACCCCTTTCCTCAAAATATAACAAATAAAACATTTAGCAAGCAATGTTCAAGGCAAGTAATCAGTGCAAAGTTACACATTCAACATAGAATGGGAAAATACATAGAGCAAAGAAATGAAAATGGTGGTTAAGTTGAGCAAAGGGTATCTGTTAACCAAGCAATGAGTACATACAAAGTATAAACATGTCTACTTTATTCTTACCAACATGTATACTTTCCTCTACTTCTCTCCTCCTTCTTACCTACCTCCTTCTGTCTCTTTTCACACAAACACAGTGTCTATTACCAATAAACAAAACTGCAAAGATTTTTTTTCCTCATGAAACATCCAAGTTTAGACTGAATCTCTGCTCAAGACCTTTAAGAGCTTGAAAGTATTTTCATAAATTGTTCCCTGGTGCTTTTGACCTAATTTCTGAAAAAAACTATTTGAAAATCTCAGGTGTCTGAATGCAAATTTTATCCTTACAGTTCATTAATAGCTCTATAAAACTTAAATATATGAGCTGCTGCAAATTGAAACAGCTAAACTATTTGCTTAATGGATACATAGCCTGGGTACCATAATACTAAGAGGAATATAAGGTCACAGTATCAATTTCACTTGCTCACATTTTCTTTTTTCTTTCATGATTTCTTCTATGTGTTAAGGATGCAAATTTCTACTAGAATATATCAGACTCAAAATAATAAAACAAAAGAATCGAAAACATAGTCAAGGCCTAATTTGAGAAAATATGTACTATTTATTGAATATGGGTTCTGTTGTGTTAAATGCTTTAGAGTGTATATTATCTCATTTAAAATAAAACACAGAAAGTTAGATTTATTATCATTACCATTTAACAAATTGGCAGAAAATGAGCAGAAGACTCAACAACTTACCAAAGGTCATGCAGCTAGTAAGCAATACAACTGACTCCAAAACCTAGCTTTTTCAATCTCTTTCACACTAATCTGGAGTCATATTGAGTAAGTTTTCATATATCATCTCTGCCACTTTTTAACTGTGTGACCATGGGCAAGGCAGGTAATTCTTTGTGTGTGGCTCATTGTCTTCACCTATAAAACAGGGATATTAATAAATAGATCTCAGGGATGTTCTGGACAATAAATAAGTTAATATATGTAAAGCACTTAGAAGAGTTTCTGAAGTGTTAGCTATTAGCATCACCATCATGATGCTCATTATTATTGTTATTAATATACTATTTGGGGGAGGAAAGGAGATGATGAATTACCTTATTTTTATTTACTTAAAGTGCTTGATATCACCACTTGCCCTTGGTAGTCCAACACAGTTGAAGAATGGAATATTCTGGTTAACCCAATAACTTTGTTAAAGTGTCATAAAATTCATCTTATTCATATAATAGATTATCAAAGAATGAAAAAATATTAAATATACTGAAGTTATACTGATGAAATTTTATCTTTAAAGGAATCAGAAAATGCTTTAGTACATTTTGGGGTTTTAGACTCATCAATAAAAAATTCACTTTTCTAGACTTTTGATTTCTAGTCCAGTATGTCAGAAGTTTAGAATTCACCACTGCATCCTAAAACTAAACATTGAACAAACTGAAAAATAAACAACTCTGTTAGATCTGTAAGAGAAGTAAGTTCACAGGGAAAACTGCTGCTTCTCCCCAACCTCCACCATATTAAAAAGAACAGCAGTATAATATAGAGAATCACAATCTACCAGTGCAGAAAACCCTATGAGAACTAATTCCACGGTAAGGAAACCTGAATTGTAATTGACAAATTGACAAATGGTGTGGACAAATCTAAGAAAAATTCCATGAGGACCCAGTCATTGGGGCACTGTCACTTTTGTAAGTTTTGCCTGCTGGAACTGTACCAGTTTGTGTCTTACGATGAATATTTGAGCAGAACACTCTACTGTTTCTGGCAGGTGGAGGGGACAAAGAACCATTTGGAAATACACCAGAACATTCTGTTCCTTTTCATAATTTCTGCCTTTAGGAGGACCTAAGTTGCTGGGGTTTTGTTAGAGGCTAACTGACCTGGGAAAAAGGAAATAGTCAACTCAAGTCACCTCTAACCTTCCATATGGAAGGGAAAGACCCAACTCAAGCCCATTCTAGCTATCCTGTTCCAATAAAGGTGGGGGGGGGGCTGAAAAACACATGTAAAGTTCACAGTCCAGAGATGTAGGCTCACTAAAAGATTGGAAACTAATGACAGGACTACAGAATGCTTTTCCTCTCCCCTTGCCTTACCACTACATTACTAAAGGCCTATTTACAGCCCCTCTTTTACACAGGACATCATACCTAGCTCTGAAGAATAAAATGCAATACATACTAAAAAGCCAAAAAACATTTGCAAAGACAGAGCAAGCATCAGGACCAAGCTCAGATATGGCAGACATGTTAGAATTATCAGATTGGGAATTTAAAACAAATGATTAATTTGCTAAGGGCTATGATGTATAAAGCAGTCCACATGCAAGAATGGATGGACAATGTAAATAGATGGAACTTTTAAGGAACAACCAAAAAGAAATGCTTGAGACAAAAATAATATTGGAACAGAAATGAAGACTTTTGTCGGGCTTATTAGTAGATTGGACATGGCTAAAGGAAGAATGTATGAACTTGGCACTCTCTCATTAGAAACCTACAAAATTGATGAAGAAACAGAAAAAAAAAACTCTGAAAGAAAATGGAACTGAATATCCAAGAACTGTGACGCAACCTCAAAAAATGTAATATATACATTATAGAAATGCCAGGAGAAGAAAGAGGTGAAGGAAAGGAAGAAACATTTGAGACAATAATGACTGAGAATTTCTGCAAATTAATGTCAGACACAAATCTACAGGTCAGGAAGCTCCAAGAACACCAAGGAAGATAAATGCCAAAACAATATATAACTATGTACATCATTTTCAAGCTTTAGAAAAATCAAAGCTAAAGGGAAATTATGAAAGAATACAGAGCAGTGGGAAATAGCCTTACCTAAAGAGGAGTAAAGCAAAGGATTACATCAACTTCTCTTAAGTCATGTACACAAAATGTGCAGTGAAATATTTGAACTCCTGACAGAAGAAAACCCACTAACCCAGAATTCTATACCTATGAAATTATCCTTCATAAATGAAGAAATAAAGACTTCCTTAGACAAGCAAAAGTTTGTGGAATTTGTTACCAGTAGAGATACATTGCAAGAAATGTTGAAAGAAGTTACTCAGTTAGAAGGAAAATATACGGAAGAGATTTGGATCTACATGAAGAAAGGAAGACTATTGGAGGAGAAACAAATGAAGGTAAAATAAAATAAACAAAAACTTTAAGTTTTCTTATTCTTAATTGATCTAATAGATAATTTGTTCAAAACAATACCAACAATGTACATAATTATATATACACACACATATGTTTGTGTATGTGGGTATATAAGTAAAATGAGGGACATCAATGAAACAAAGGATAGGAGGTAGAAATTAAGATTTTTAAAATTATTTGTAGCTTGCAAAATGGTATAGTATTATTTGAAAGTGGACTTAGATTAGATATAAATATATACCATAAACTCTGGGTAACTGGTAAAACAATTTCAAAAAAAAAGTATAACTGATATGCTGTGAAAGGTGAGAAACAGAATAAAATAAAATGCTTAAATAAACCCACAAAAGGTAGGAAAAAGAGTAAATGACAAGAATGGAAACTAAGAAGAACAAATAGAAAAAGTAACAAATATGGCAGATATTAATCCAACAATATTAGTAATCACTTTCAATATCAATGGTCTAAATGCATCTATTAAAAGATGGAGCTAGGCAGGGAGGATCCTAAAATAAGATCCAACTATATATTGTCTACAACAAATCTACTTTAAATATAAAGACACAAATAGATTAAAACAAATAGATGGAGAAAGATATACTATGCTAACAAATCAAAAGAAATCAGGAGTAGCTATGTTAATTTCAGACAAAGGACAGTTATCAGGGATAAAGACGGATATTGCATAATGGTAAAGGAGTCAATTCTTCAGGAACAGGTGTATGACTCTAACAACATTGATGAAATATGAGAAGCAAAAACTGATAGAACCAGTAGAGATAAAGGATTAACGATGGCAGCATGAGAGGTGAGACAGAGGCTTCCTCCTAAAACCACATATAATATGAAAATATAGTTAATACAACTAATCCTAAAAAAAGCATCAAGAAAGAGGACTGCACCAGACTGCATAAACCTGTAGAAAAGAGTAGACCTCATGAAACAGTGTAAGGTGCCAAGGCTGTGGCTTATGGGACCCAAGCCCTTCCCCCACCCCAGCTCACCCACAGGAGGAAGAGAAATGGAACGGGGAGGGAGTGGAGGACTGGGACTGCTGAATACCTAACTCTGGAGTTCTGCTCTGAGAGCACAAACCTACATTTCATGGTGCTTGCATGGTGCTCTCATGATTAGGGGGTTGGAAAGATAAGAAAGACAGAATTCCTGGAGAGACTGAGATTCCAGTCACTTGTGGAAAACAGGGATTCATATCCAGCTGCTGTGGGACAAAAGTAACGCGGGCAGTCTGTAAGACTTCCTAACAAGGAAGCCCTTAGCAAGAGGGCTGCTAAAAGGGCAAGGATTGCACAGAGCTTACTGCTCAAGAGAAAGGAAAGGTAGACAAAATTGTCCAGGTGCAGTCTGCCGAACAGGTTGGAAGCTTTCATGACCTTCAGGTGCTCCAACTCCCTGACTGACTACACAACTGCAAGGACCCCCTCTGTGATACACAGCGTATTGTGCCTTTCTCCCAGCCAGCCCCACTTGGCTTGCAAACTGGAAAATCCTACCCAGGCATTAGGCCAGCCAGAGGGAAGATCTGTCTACAGCAACTGCAAATGCAAAGCATAGAGGCTTGTACCTGTGTGCTGAACCAACTGGTTCAGGCAGTGAAGATAGGCATAGCAGCCAGAAAGCAGGAGACAGCTCTTTCATCTGTCCATGCACCAATACCACACCCCTGCAACCTCCGACATTATTTCAGGGGCTGAGCAGCTCCAGAGAGTAGAGCTTCTGGGCACTAGAGGGTGCCATCTACAAATATGAAATGCCAAAGGAACCTGGTTCAGAGTAAAATTATTAATACAACTCCTGAGAAAGATTTAAATGATATCAACCTCATGAATCTTCCTGAAAGGGAGTTCAAAATAAAAGTCATTAACATGCTCATGGAGGTGCAGAAAGATATTCAAAAACTCAGGAATGAATTCCAGTCAGAGATCCAGTTGTTGAAGAGCACAATGGAGGGTATTAAAAGCAGATTAGATACAGTGGAGGAGATGATAAATGAAATAGAAACTAGAGAAGAGGAATGCAGAGAAGGTGAGGCACAGAGAGGAAAAAGGATCTCTAAGAATGAAAGAATACTGAGAGAACTGTGTGACCAATCCGAATGGAAAAATATTCACATACTAGGGGTACTAGAAGAAGAAGAAAGAGAAAAAGGGATAGAAAGTGTCTTTAAGGAGGTAATTGCTGAAAACTTCCCCAACCTTGGGAAGGAGATAGTCTCTCAGGCCATGGAGATCCACAGATCTCCCAACACAGGAGACCCAAGGAAAACAACACCAAGACATATAGTAAGTAAAATGGCAAAGATCAAGGGATAAGGACAGACTATTAAAAGCAGCCAGAGAGAGAAATAAGATCATATACAAAGGAAATCCCATCAGGCTTTCATCAGACTTCTCAAAAGAAACCTTACAGATCAGAAGGGAATGGCATGATGTATTTAATGCAATGAAGCAGAAGGGCCTGGAACCAAGATTACTTTATCTGGCAAAATTATCATTTAAATGTGAAGGAGGGATTAAACAATTTCCAGACAAGCAAAAACTGAGATAATTTACCTCCCATAAACCATCTCTACAATGTATTTTGGAGGGACTGCTATAGATAGAAGTTTTCCTAAGGTTTAATAGTTGTCACCAGAGGAAATAATACCACGGTAAAGAAAGTAGAAGAGCTAATTACTAAGAAAATGCAAAATTAAATTAACTATCCCTAAAGCGAATCAAGAGATAGACAAAGAGTACAGAATATGATAACTAATATATAAAGAATGGAGGAGTAAGAAAAAGAAGGAGAAAAAAAAAGAAACTTTAGATTGTGTTTGTAACAGCATATTAACTGAATTCAGTTAGACTCTTAGATAGTAAGGAAGTTAACCTTGAACCTTTGGTAACCACAAATCTAAAGGCTGCAATGGCAATAAGTACATACCTATAGATAATCACCCTAAATGTAAATGGACTGAATGAACCAATCAAAAGACATAGAGTCACTGAATGGACAAAAAAACAAGAGCCATCTATATGCTGCCTATAAGAGACTCACTTTAAACCCAAGGACATGCACAGACTAAAAGTGAAGGGATGGAAAAAGATATTTCATGCAACTAATAGGGAAAAAAAAGCACGAGTTGCAGTACTTGTATCAGACAAAATAGAATTCAAAACACAGAAAGTAACAAGAGACAAAGAAGGACATTACATAACGATAAAGAGGTCAATCCAACAAGAAGATATAACCATTACAAATATCTATGCTCCCAACACAGGAGCACCTACATATGTGAAGCAAATACTAACAGAATTAAAAGGCTAAATGGAATGCAGTGCATTCATTCTAGGAGACTTCAACACTCCACTCACTCTGAAGGACAGATCAACCAGACAGAAGATACGTAAGGACACAGAGGCACTGAACAATGCAACAGAACAGATGGACCTAACACACATCTACAGAAGTCGACACCAAAAAGCAACAGAACACACATTCTTCTCAAGTGCACATGGAACATTTTCAAGAACAGATCATATACTAGGCCACAAAAAGAGCCTCGGTAAATTCAAACAGATTGTAATTGCACCAACCAGTTTCTCAGACCACAAAGGTATGAAACTAGAAATAAATTACACAAAAAAATGAAAAATCCCACAAACACATGGAGGCTTCACAACATGCTTCTAAATAGCCAATGGATCAATGACCAAATAAAAACAGAGATCAAGCAATATATGGAGACAACTGACAAAAATAATTCAACACTGTAAAATCTGTGGGACACAGTGAAGGCCGTGCTAAGAGGAAAGTTTATTGCAATACAGGACTACCTCAGGAAAGAAGAATAATCCCATATGAGCAGTCTAAACTTACAATTAATGAAACTAGGAAAGGAAGAACAAATAAGGCCCAAATTCAGTAGAAAGAGGGACATAATAATGATTAGAGCAGAAATAAATAAAATCGAGAACAATAAAACAATAGAAAGAATAAACAAAATCAAGAGCTGGTTCTTCGACAAAATAAACAAAATAGATAAGTCTCTAGCAAGAATTTTCAAGAAAAAGGAGAGTCTACTCACATAAACAGAATCAGAAGTGAGAAAGGAAAAATCACTACAGACACCACAGAAATACAAAGAATTATTAGAGAATACTATGAAAAATTATATGGTAACAAACTAAATAACCTGGAAGAAATGGAAAGCTTTCTAAAAAAATACAACCTTCCAAGACTGACCCAGAAAGAAACAGAAAATCTGAACAGACCAATTACCAGCAACGAAATTGAACTGGTAATCAAAAACCTACTAAGAACAAAATGCCTGAACCAGATGGCTTCACCACTGAATTTTATTGAACTTTAAGTTAAGACCTAATACCCATCCTCCTTAAAGAAGAGGAGGGAGTACTTCCAAACTAATTCTATGAGGCCAGCATCAATCTAATACCAAAAGCAGGGAAAGACACCACAAAAAAAGAAAATTACAGACCAATATCTCTGATGAACATAGATGCAAAATTCTCAACAAAATATTAGCAAACCGAATTCAAAAATACATCAAAAAGATCATCCATCATGATCAAATGGAATTTATTCCAGGGATGCAAGGATGGTACAACATTCTGAAATCCATCAACATCATCCACCACATCAACAAAAAGAAGGACAAAATTCACATGATAATCTCCATAGATACTGAAAAAGCATTTAACAAAATCCAACATCCATTCATGATAAAAACTCTCAACAAAATGGGAATAGAAGGGAATTACCTCAACCTAATAAAGGCCATATATGACAAACCCACAGCATACATTATACTTAACAGCGAAAAGCTGAAAGCTTTTCCTTTAATATCGGGAACAAGACAAGATGCTAACTCTCCCCGCTTCTATTCAACATTGTACTGGAGGTCCTAGCCACAGCAATCAGACAACACAAAGAAATAAATGGCATCCAGATTGGCAAGGAAGAAGTTAAACTGTCCCTATTTGCAGATGACATGATAATGTACATAAAATACCCTAAAGAATCCACTCTAAAACTGCAAGATCTAATATCTAAATTCAGCAAAGTTGCAGGACACAAAATTAATACCCTGAAATCTGTGGCATTCCTATAAACCAACAATGAATTGGCAGGGAGAGAAATCAGGAAAACAGTTCCATTCACAGTTGCATCAAAAATAATGAAATACCTAGGAATAAGCCTAACCAAGGAGAGAAATCAGGAAAACAATTCCATTCACAGTTGCATCAAAAATAATGAAATACCTAGGAATAAGCCTAACCAAGGAAGGGAAAGACCTATACTCTGAAACATACAAGACACTCATGAGAGAAATTAAAGAAGATACCAATAAATGGAAATGTATCCCGTGATTATGGATAGGAAGAATTAATATTGTTAAAATGGCCATCCTGCCTAAAGCAATCTACAGATTCCTTGCAATTCCTATCAAAATACCAACAGCATTCTTCAACAAACTAGAGAAAATTGTTCTAAAATTCATAAGGAACCACAGAAGACCTGGAATAGTCAAAGCAATCCTGAGGAGGAAGAATAAAGCTGGGGCGATTATGCTCCCCAACTTCAAGCTCTACTCCAAAGCCATAGTAATCAAGACAATTTGGTACTGGCAGAAGAAGAGACCCATAGACCAATGGAGCAGACTAGAGAGCCCAGATATAAACCCAAGCATATATGGTCAATTTATATATGATAAAGAAGCCATGGATATACAATAGGGAAATGACAGCCTCTTCAACAGCTGGTGTTGGCAAAACTGGCCCGCTACATACAAGAGAATGAAACTGGATTATTTTTTAAACCCATACACAAAAGTAAACTTGAAATGGATCAAAGACCTGAATGTAAGTCATAAAGCCATAAAACTCTCAGAAAAATACATAAGCAAAAAGCTCCTGAATATAAATATGAGCAACTTCTTCCTGAATGCATCTCCTCAAGCAAGGGAAACAAAAGCAAAAATGAACTTGTAGGGCTACATCAAACTAAAAAGAGTCTGTATGGCAAAGGATACCATCAACAGAACAAGAAGGCATCGTTCAGTATGGGAGAATATATTTGTAAATGACATATCCAACAAGGGGTTAACATCCAAAATATATAAAGAACTTACATGCCTCAACACCCAAAAAGCAAATAACCCGATTAACAAATGGGCAGAGGATATGAAGAGACAGTTCTCCAAAAAAGAAATTCAGTTGGCCAACAGATACATGAAAATATGCTCCACATCACTAATCATCAGGGAAATGCAAATTTTAAAACCACAATGAGATATCACCTCATACCGGTAAGGATGGCCAGCATTGAAAAGACTGAGAACAACAAATGCTGGCGAGGATACAGAGAAAGGAGAACTGTCCTACACTGCTGGTGGGAATGTAAGCTAGTTCAACCATTATGGAAAGCACTATGGAGGTTCCTCAAAAAACTAAAAATTGAAATACCATTTGACTCGGGAATCCCACTCCTTGTAATTTACCCAAAAAATATAACTTCTCTGATTCAAAAAGACATGTGCACCCCTATGTTTATCGCAGCACTTTTTACAATAGCCAAGATATGGAAACAACCTAAGTGTCCACCAGTAAATGAGTGGATAAAGAAGAGTGGTAAATATACATAATGGAATACTATTCAGTCATAAGAAAGAAACAAATTCTACCATTTACAACAAAATGGATGGAGCTGGAGGATATTATTTATGCTCAGTGAAATAAGCCAGGTGGAGAAAGACAAGTGCCAAATGATTTCCCTCATTTGTGGTGTATAACAATGAAGCAAAACTGAAGGAACAAAATAGCAGCAGACTCACAGACTCCAAGAAGTAATTAGTGGTTACCAAAGGGGAGGGGTGGGGGAGGGTGTGTGGGGACGGAGGGAGAAAGGGATTGAGGGGTATTATGCTTAGTACACATGGTGTGGGGGATCATGGGGAAAACAGTGTAGCACAGAGAAGGCAAACAGTGAATCTGTGGCATGTTACTACACTGATGGACAGTGACTGCATTGGGGTATGGGTGGGGACTTGATAATATGGGTAAATGTAGTAACCACATTGTTTTTTCATGTGAAACGTTCATAAAAGTGTATATCAGTAATAACTGAATAAAAATATATGTATATATACATATATATATATATTTAAAAAACTGATAGACCCAAAAGAAGGAAATAGATGAACCCATTATCATAGTTGGAGACTTCAGCATCCCTGTATCCAAACTGGACAGATCCGGTAGGCAAAAAATCAGTAAGAAAATAGTTGAACACCACAACAGCATTAATCAACTGGATATAATGGACACCTATACTCTAGTTGATCCAGCAAAACTAGAATACACATTCTCTTCAAACTCACATAGAACATTTACTATGAAACACTTAGAACATAACATAGGAGAAAATCCAGATGACCTTGGGACAGGTGACAGTTTTTTAGATAAGACACCAAAGGCACAAACCGTGAAATAAATAATTGATAAGCTCAGCTTCATGAAAATAAAACACTGCTCTGGAAAAATAATATCAATAAAATGTGGGTACAAGCCACAGACTGGCAGAAAATATTTGCAAAGGACACATCTGACTAAGTATTGTTATCCAAACCATACAGTGAACTCCTAGAACTGAACAATAAGAAAACAACCAATTAAAAAATGATTCAAAGACATTGGCACCTCACCAAAGAAATGCACAGATGGCAATAAGCATATGAAAAGGTGCTCCATATCACATGTCATCAGGGAAATGCACATTAAAACAGTGTGATGTCACTACACACCTATTAGAATGGCAAAACTCCAGAACCCCAACCACCCCAAATGTTGGTGAGGATGTGGAATTATAGGAAGTCCCATTTATTTTTGGTGGAAATACAGAATAGTATAGCCACTTTGAAGGACAATTTGGTGGTTCTGTCCAAAAAATACCTGTATACAGATGTTTATAACATCTTTATTCATAATTGCCAAAACCTGGATGCAACTAAGTTTCCTTCAGTAGGTGAATGGATAAATAAACTCTACTACATCCAAGCAATGGAAAATTACTCAGCACTAAAAATGCAGGAGCTATCAAGCCATGAAAAGATATGGAGGAAATATAAATGCATATTACTAAGTGAAAAAAGCCAATCTAAAAAGGCTGAATACTATGCAATTCAAACTATTTGAGATTCTGAAAAAGGCAGAAATATGGAGACAGTAAAAAAATCAGGATTTCTGTTGGCTAGGAGCGAGGGCAATATTTTTAAATGTCCAAATCAAACTTATATATAGGCAGAGCACAGGATTTTTAGAGAAATAAAATTATTCTATATGATACTAGATGGGGGATAGATGTCATTTTACATATGTCCCAACACATAGAATGTAAAACAACAAGTGTGAACCCTAAGCTAACTTTGTAATTTGGGTAATCATAATGTATTGGTTGTAGATTCATCAACTATAACGAATGTATCATCTGTTGGTAGATGATGATAGCAATCTCTGCATATGTGGAGGTAGGGGAAATAGGAGAAATATGTGCATTCTTTTGAATATTGCTGTGAACCTGAAATTGCTCTGGAACTGAAGTACATTAAAAATTCACTTATCTTTGGTTGTTCAGCAATGAAATGTGAGTATAATATGATATAGGACAGAAAATATAGTTTACTCCCAATGAACAAACTAACTTTGATGCTTTGGGTTTATTCAAGGGATAAATTTGAAAGTTGAAAGTTTTCTACTTGCTGATAGAGAAAAACCAAAGATTGTCCTTTTTTGGTGAAACAAATACATAATGCTATGATTAGAGGCAGTTTTCCAGAGAATATAGGACTTCCACACAGGAGACAATTTGTTCTTCATTTCTACCTGCTTTGACTTGGCAGTGGTCTAATTCTAAGCTTTCATTTCAAAGATGAATCTGTTTGTAGTTAGTATCCAATACAGAAACAAAGGAGATTCTTCATTTGGGGTATGTTAAGTTCACATTTTTTAATCATTGCTTAAATTATCTCTGTGATACAGAAACAAATAGCTCTTTTCTAGGATTAATGAACAAGTCATTTCAATTAAAAGAAATCATTAAAATGCAAGTTTAATTTTCTGCAGAAGTATAGCACTTTAAATAATAATCTTTTTTTTTTCAAAGATATGCTTGAGGTTTTAATTGTGTAACTTCATCTAAAGTTAATAGGGTTCAAATAATGGGACTTTTATTTCTGGACAATATGTAGTAGGAGACACTGTATTTATCAGCACTCTATGTGCCCCATAACAAGAGGAAACAAAACAAACAAACCCCCCCCAAAAACATAATAACTGATGGTTTGTAAGACAATAGCTATCAGAAAAATTAGGTTACTGATCCATAGGAGACAGGGAAAAAATAAAATAAAGAGTATGAGTGGGTCAGAGTAATAGAGGAGAGAAGTGCATAGAGAGAGCACATTAGAAATCTGTGTATAATCATCCTTGGTCACTGGGCAGAATAGTGCGTGGTCAATGTTTGTAAGGAAACAACTTGAAAGCAGGGAAAGAACCAAGTGAAAGGACAGAGGGAAAAATGTTCAGCAGTCACACAGGGCCAGGAATACTGCCTGTTCTTACTTGCAGAGAAGAAAAGCCTCATAATTCATGGGACACTTGGAAAACTCAGAAGGGTCTCATCTCAGTATTGGTAATAACAAGATTAGACTAAATGGACCTGGTTAACTAATCTTAAATGCAAGACTCGAAGGAATAAAACTATTTCAAAGTAATTTAAATGCATCCCAAAACAAAGTACAAGAATATTTATAAGAATACAAAAATATGCAGCACCAAGTGAAGTAAAAATCACTGCTTGGCATTCAGTACATAATTACCAGGCATGAAAAGAAGCAAGAATTTACAACATATTATGAGGAGAAAAATCAAGCAATTGACACTAACCCAAAACTGATAAAGATGTTGTAATTGGTAGACTAGGACTTCATATCTATTATAATTTTATTGCAAATGTGAAGGAAGTTGATATGAGACACTGACAATATTTTTAAATGTCCAAATCAAACTTATACAATTGGAAACTACAATGTCTGAGATAAAAATAAATAAAAGGGATGAGTTTATGAGATACTGAACATTGAAGAAGATTAGTAAACTTGAACACATAGCAATAGACACCATCTCAAATGAGAGAAAACAAGACCCAGTAAAAGATAAAGAGTCTTTCTGAGCTATTGTATGACTTCAAGTGGCCTAAGACATAGAGAAGAGAGTGGAAGACAGAAAAATTATTTGAAGAGATAATGGCTGAAAACTTTCCTAATTTACAGAAACTGTAAAGCCACACATCTAAGAAACTCAAGAAAAACCAAGCATAAGTAAGATGAAGAGGATCACATCAAGACATAACATATCAAGACATAACATAATAAAGTGGCACAAAATCAATGATAAGGAGAAAAATCTAAGTGGCCAAGGAACAAAATACATTTTACATACAGGAGTACAAAGTTGAGGGGGGGGCGGCACTACCACTTCTGTTCAGCATTGTGCTGGACTTTAGAGCCAGTGCAAAAAAGGCAATAAAATGAAATAGGCATACTTTGGAGATATTGCAGATTCAGATCCAGACCACTTAATCAAGAGAATACAACAATAAAGCGAGTCAAATGAATTTTTTGGTTTCCCAGTGCATATAAATGTTTTGTTTATATCTATTAAGTGTACAGTAGCATTATGCCTGAAAAACAATGTACATACCTTAATTAAGAAATACTTCAGTGCTAAAAATTGCTAACCTGAGCTTTCAGTGATTCATAACCACTGATCACAGATCACCATAACAAATACAATAATAATGAAAAGTTTGAAATATTGAGAATTACCAAAATGTTACACAGAGTCACTAAATGAGCAAATGCTGTTGGAAAAATGGTGCCTATAGAATTGCTTGACACAGGGTTGCCACAAGCCTTCCATTTGTAAAAAAAATGCAACATCTGTGAAGCACAATAAAACAAAGTGCAATAAAATGATGTATGCCTGTAAAAGGTACCCAGAAATTAACTGTCTTTATAGAATATATGATTGAATCTACATAAAAGCTATAAGAACTAGTTGTTTTCAGAATACATGGTAAAAGTGTAAAAAGTAATTGCATTATTCTGTACTAGCAGCAAGCAATCAGAACTTGAAAAAAAATAACACATAATAACATTTAAACAAAAAATTTATAATTTATAATATTTATCACAAAATAAATAGAGATAAATCTGACATAAAATCTGTGAAAAGTATTCACTGAAAACTTCCAGACATTGCTGAGAGGAATTGAAGATCTAAATAGAAAGATATGCTATCTTCTTTGACCAAATGACTCAATATTAATGTGTCATTTCTTCAAGCTGAATTAATAATTTAATGGAATTTCTATCAAAATGTCTTTAAATAAATTAAGAAATTTATTATAAAATTTGTATGGAGATGCAAAGGACCTAGAAAAGCCAAATCAATGTTGAAAGAGAAAAAAATGTTGGAGGGCTAGTATTACCTGATTACAAGAATGATTACAAGTTACAGTTTTTGAGACAGGATATCCAAATAGGTTAGTAAAACAGAAAAGAAAACCAAAAATATACACACACACACATATGACAACTGATTTTTAATATTGATTATCTTAAGTATTTTAACTGTATAGTTTAGTGGTTTTAAGTGCATTCATATTGTGCAAACCATCCCCAAAATCCATCTCCAGAGCTCTTCATCTTGCAAAACTGAGATTCTGTACCCATTAAACAATATCTCTCCATTGCTTCCTCACCCTTGCCCCTGGCAACCACCACTGTACATTCTATATATCTTTATGAATTTGACTATGTGTACCTCATATAAGTGGAATTATACAGTATTTTTCATTTTGTGACTGGCTTATTTCACTTTGCAAAATGTCTTCAAGGTTTATTCATACTGTAGTATGAATGAAAATCTCCTTACTTTTTAAGTCTGATTAAATATTTCATTTTATATATATGCTGCTGTGAACAAGAGTGTACAATAAAATGTCTTTTTAAGATCTTGCTTTAAGTTCTTTTGGGTACATATCCAGAAGTAGAATGTGTGGGTCACATGGCAATTATATTTTTAATTTTTTGGGAAAAAGTCATTCTTTTTTCCATAGCATCTACACTATTTTACATTCTTACCAACAGTGTACAAGTATTCCCTTTCCTCCACATCCTTGCCAACACTTGTTATTTTGTGATTAAAAAAAAATAGTAACCATCTTTACAAGTGTGAGATGGTATCACATTGTAGTTTTAAATTGCACTTCCCTAATTGTGATGTTGAGCACCTTTTCTCATGCTTATTAGCCAGTTGTACATCTTCAGAAAACTGTCTATTTGGGTCCTTTCCCCATTGAATATTCTTGGCACCCTTCTTAAAAATAATTTTTCTATATATGTAAACATTAATTTCTGGTCTGTCTATTCTATTACATTGGTCCCTGTATCTGTCATAATACCAGTACCATCCTGTTTTGATTATTATAGCTTTCCAGTAAGTTTTGAAATCAAGAAGCGTGAGTCCTCCCACTTTTGTTTTTCTTTTTCAATATTGTATTGGATATTTGATGTCCTTTGAAATTTCATATGAATTTTTTTTTTTTTTTAATATTTTTTATTGAAGGGTAGTTGACACACAGTATTACATTACATGAGTTTCAAGTGTACAACACAGTGGTAGAACATTTATATACATAATTCTAGGTTCCAGCTATCACCCTACCAGGCTGTTACAATATCTTGACTATATTCCTTATGCTATACATTACATCCCGGTTACTAATTTATTTTACCATTGGAAGTCTGTCCTTTTTTTTTTTTTTTTTTTTTTTTGTGAGGGCATCTCTCATATTTATTGATCAAATGGTTGTTAACAACAATAAAATTCTGTATAGGGGAGTCAATGCTCAATGCACAATCATTATTCCACCCCAAGCCTAATTTTTGTCAGTCTCCAATCTTCTGAGGCATAACAAACAAGTTTTTACATGTAGAACAAATTCTTACATAATGAATAAGTTACATAGTGAACAGTACAAGGGCAGTCATCACAGAAACTTTCGGTTTTGCTCATGCATTATGAACTATAAACAGTCAGTTCAAATATGAATACTCATTTGGTTTTTATACTTGATTTATATGTGGATACCACATTTCTCTCTTTATTATTATTATTTTTAATAAAATGCTGAAGTGGTAGGTAGATACAAGATAAAGGTAGAAAACATAGTTTAGTGTTGTAAGAGAGCACATGTAGATGATCAGGTGTGTGCCTGTAGACTATGTGTTAATCCAAGCTAGACCAGGGCAATAAAACATCCACGTATGCAGAAGATTTCTCTCAGAACGGGGGGGTGAGGTTCTAAGCCTCACCTCTGTTGATCCCCAATTTCTCACCTGATGGCCCCCCTGCGACTGTGCCTGTCTTAGGTTGTTCCTCCCTTGAGGAATCTTACCCGTCTCTGGCTAACCAGTCATCTTCCGGGGCCATACAGGGAAATGTGAAGTTGGTAAGTGAGAGAGAAGCCTTATTGTTTGAAAAAGTTAGCTTTTTACTTCTTTGCATATTTATGCCCTGTGGCTTCTATGCCCAGCATTTGTCTTGAGGTATCTTTACCACTTGGAAGAATTATGATACTCGGTAAATTTGATATGAGGCACGAATTCTATTTAAGGGTTGTAATTAGGAAGGAAATTTCATATGAATTTTAAGATGGGTTTTCCTATTTCTGCAAAAAACACCAGTGGCATTTTGATAGTGATTTCATTGAATCTCTAGATTGTTTTGGGAGATGTTGACATTTTAACATTAGGTCTTCCAATCTATGAACATGGATACATCTTCACTTATTTTTTATATATACCTTAAAGTTTCTTTCTACAATGTTTTGTAGTGTCATTGTACAATGCTTTAATTTCTTTGGTTAATTCCTAAGTATTTTTTTTTGATGCTATCATAAGTGGAATTGTTTTAATAATTTCCTTTTCAGGTTGTTCATTATTATAATAGTACATAACTCAAATGATTTTTAAAAAGATAATACATCTGTAGCAACTAACAGAATGTTTGGAACACAGTAAATGGTAAATAAATAACACATTTTTATTTATTATAATTCATACTGATATCATGAGGTCATTCCATTCTATACACCAAAACTACCAATTAACTAAGAACTAAAATCCATTGATTTGAACTTCATCCCTTTGATATCATTATTCATTTATTTATAAAATTAAATTCCATAGTTAATTGTTATAATTATTTCTTATTATTCACACTCATCTTCCTTCTCTCTACTTTTCATAAACTCAGTTGACCAAACAAATCCCAACTGTTTACTGCACATTAGCACCCACTGAGCTGAGACTAGAGAAAAACACACAAGTCTATATAGACTAATCTCCCTGTAAATTCGAGACTGCAAACCTCAAATGGATTCTTAATGGCAGCTGTACTTTTTCCTAGATAAGTACTTTGTATCTTCTCTCAGCTCATATTCCAAAATCTCCTCCCCAATCTTTACTATTCATTATCTTTCATCCTATTTCACTAAGGAAATAGAATTGATAGGAAGATAACTATATTTTAATGTGAACACAGTTAAAATGTTTGGTAGACAGTTTATTTTGAAGTTCATTTGGAGGAGAAAACCAGCACATAAAACTTATAAAGAAGAACAATGAATAAGGGCTAACTTTCTTTTATCTTAAACACATTATAAAAGTCTCTTTTAAAATATGGTATTGGTGTTCCAACAGATTAATGAAACAGAATTATTAAAATTCCCCAAAAAGCTCAACTATACATGGAAATTCAATATTGATGAAGACAATACCCTCAATCTGTGAAGAAAAGTGGGACATTTAAATAAGGGATATTTTGAAAACTGGATAGTCAAATTGAACAATACAAAGCTGTATAAATTCTTATCATGAACCAATATAAATTCCAAATGGATCAGAGATGTAAAAGTAAAACACAGAACTATACAAGCATTAGAAGAAAACATGGAAAAATTCCTTTATAACCAAGAGGTGTGGTAATCTTTCCAAACTATGATCCCAAATCAAGAAACAATAAAGGAAAATATTGAAAGCATTTGTCTATAAATTTCTTATGACACTTTATATTTTTAGAGCACTTTCAGGTTCACAAAAAAATTGAGAGGAAATTAGAAGTTTCCCATATATCCACTACCACCACACACATGCATAGCCTATTCCCTTATCAGCATCCCTCCCGAGGATATATTTGTCATACTTAATGTACCTACATTGACACATGATGATTTTTCATAGTACATAATTTAGTGTTAACTCTTGGTGTTATATATTTTATGTGTTTGGACAAATGTATAATGACATGCAACAGCTGTTAGAGTATAAGACTTTTCCTTTCCCAAAAAGTCCTCTGTACTCTTCCAATTTATCCTCTCTTCCCACTGAACTTTTTAGTGTCTCTATAGTTTGGCCTTTTGCAGAATGTCATATACTTGAAATAACATAGTATATTGCTGTAACTCACAGGGAAAAATGTGTTCCCAGCCCAGGGAAAATAAATATTTGAAGCTGAAATCAGTCAAAGGGAAAAATAAAGTGGGAGAAACACATTTATCTCTTACAAGAAGTCGTCTACTTCCGCTCGCCCATGTCCCTCCCCGTCCTGGCTGGGAAGAAACCCAAAGATACCTCTCTGGTCCAGGTGCCCACTTGCTCTTCCCCACCTTGTAATCACCTGTTGACATGGAGATAGACTACTACTCTCTACCCCTTGGAAACACCTAATGATATGGAGATGCACTAAAGCTAGGTGAGAGATTCTGGAAATGGGTAAATTCTATCCACAATTGCCTTTTCATTTTGGTATTTTCACTTAGTGAGTTTAAGGTTCTTCGGTGGTTTTTGGTTTGACAATTCATTTTTTTAATCACAGAATAATAGTCACATAATAATAGTGTGGATATAACGCAGTTTATTTACTCACCTACTGAAGGACATAATCATTTCTTCCAAGTTTTGGCAGTTATGAATAAAGCTACTGTTCATACCCATATGCAGGTTTTTGTGTGGATGTGTTTTCAACTTTGGGCAAATGCCAAGAAGTAAGGATGCTAGACTGTATGGTTAAATGTAAATATATGTTTAGGTTTTTTATTTCTTTTTTTATTGAAGTAAATTTGATATGCAATCTAATATTAGTTTCAAGTATACAAAACAGTGGTTCAAGTTACCCATGTTATTAAATCCTCACCCCAACTACCGTAGTTACAGTCATCATAGAAAGATTATATAGAATAATTGGCTGTATTCCCCATGCCACACTACTGTCCCTGTGACCAGCTTATCTTATAATTAAAAATTCTTGTGCCCCTTTATCCCCTTCAACCTGTCCACCTACCCAAACCTTCTCCGTGTCTATGAGTCTACTACCATTTTGTTCATTTTGTTTTGATTTATGTTCCACAAATAAGTGAAACTGTATGGTATTTGTCTTTCTCCACCTGTCTTATTTCACTTATCATAATGCCCTCTAAGTCCACCCATGTTTTCACAAATGGCTGGATTTCTTTCTTTCTTATGGCTGAATAATATTCCACTGTGTGTATGTACCCTGTCTTCTTTATCCATTTCTATTGATGGACACTCTGATTGCTTCCATATCTTGGCTATTGTAAATAATGCAACAGTAAACATAGACGTGCATATATCTTTTCAAATTAGAGATTTTGTTTTCTTGGGGTAAATTTCTAGAAGTGGAGTTCCTGAGTCATACTGTATTTGTATCACTAGGTTTTAAAGGAAACTCCACACTGCTTTCCACAGTGGCTGCTCCAAACTTACATTCCCGCCAACAGTGTAGGAGGGTTCACTTTTCTCCATTTCCTTGCCAATACTTGTTATTTATTATCTTTTGGGTAATGGCCATTCTTACTGGTGTGAGGTGATACCTCATTGTGGTTTTGATTTGCATTTCCCTAATGATTAGCAATATGGAGTATCTTTTAATGTACTTGTTGATCTTCTGCATTTCTTTAGAAAGATATCTGTTTAGGTCCTCCACCCATTTTTCAATTGGGTTTCTTGTTTTTTGGGTGTTGAGTCATATGTGTTTTTATATATTTTGGATCTTAAGTTCTTATCTGATAAATGATTTACAAATATATTCTCCAATACTATAGGTTGTCTTTTTGTTCTGATGGTGTGCTTTGCTGTGCAGAAGCTTTTTCGTTTGATGTAGTCCCATTTGTTCTCTTTTTTTAACTGATATACAGTCTTATATTAGTTTCAAGTATACAACACAGTGCTTCAACAGTTACCCACATTGTTCAATCCCCATCACCACTATTACAGCTACTATCTGTCAACATAGGAACATGTTACAGAATCATTGACTATGTTCTCCATGGTGTACTTCTATCCCCATGAATTTTTGTGCCCCTTTATCATCCTCCCCCTCCCCCACCACCCACTCTCCACCTCTCCGCCATGTAACCACCAGTCCCTTCTCAGTGTACATGAGTCTACTGCTGTTCATTCTGTTGCTTTGTATTTATATTCCACAAATAAGTGAAATTGTAGGGTATTAGTCTTTCTCCACCTAGCTTATTTCACTGAATATAATACTCTCTAGATCCATCCATATTGTTGCAACTGGCAGGATTTCTTTTTAATATATGAATAATGTTCCATTGTATATATTTATCCCATCTTTATCTATTCCTCTATTGATGGACACATAGGTTGCTTCCATATCTTGGCTATTGTAAATAATGTAGCAGTAAATATAGGGGTGCATATATCTTTTCAAATCAGGGATTTTGTTTTCTTCAGGTGAATTCCTAGAAAAGGAATTACTGGGCCAATTGGTATTTCTATTTTTAGTTTTATGAGGAACCTCCATACTGCTTTCCACAGTGGCTGTACCAGTTGGCATTCCCACCAACAGTGTAGGAGAGTTCACATTTCTCCACATCATTTCCTTGTTATTAAGACTTGTTATTTCTTGTCCTTTGGATAGTGGCCATTATGACTGTTGTGAGGTGGTATCTTATTGTGGTTTTAATTTACATTTCCTTAATATGGAACATCTTTTAATGTGCCTGTTGTCCATCTGTATTTTTTCTTTCAAGAAATGTCTGTTCAGGTCCTCCACCCATTTCTTTTTTTTTTTTTTGTAGATAATTATTTTTTTATTGAAGAGTAGTTGACACACGGTATTACATTACATTAGTTTCAGGTTTACAACATAGTGATTCAACATTTATATACATGACAATTCTAGGTACCAGCTATCACCATACCAAGCTGTTAATTGGGTTATTTGTTTTTTGAGTGTTGAGGCATGTCAGCTTTGGATATATTTTTGATGTTAACCCCCTATTGGATAAATCATTTATGAATATATTCTTCCATACTGTAGGGTGCCTTTTTCTGCTGCTGATGGTGTCCTTTGCTGTACAGAAGCTTTTCAGTTTGGTATAGTCCTACTCATTCATTTTTTTTGCTTCCCTTGCCTGAGGAGATGTGTCAAGGAAAAAAATTGCTCATACTTTGTTCAAGAGATTTTTGCCTATGCTTTCTTCTAAAAGTTTTTTGTTTTCATGTCTTATATTGATGACTTTGATCCATTCTGAGTTTACTTTTGTGTATGGAGTTTGGCAGTAATCCAATTTCATTATCTTACATGTAGCTGTCCAGCTTTCAGAACACCAATTATTGAAGAGGTTGTCTTTTCCCCACTGTGTATTCATGGCTCCCTTATAATATAGTAATTGACCATATATGTGTAGGTTTATATCTGGGCTCTGTATTCTGTTCCATTGATCTATGGGTGTGTTCTTGTGCAGGTACCATATTGCTTTTTTTTTTAAGTATCATTGATATACAATCTTATATTGATTTAAATACACAACACATTGGTTCAGCAGATGCTCATATTATCAAATCCTCACCCCCTGCAGTGTAGTTGCTATCCATCAATGTAGTAAGACGTTTCAGAATCATTAACTGTATTATCTGTGCTATACTCAGGTACCATATTGTTTTGATTACTATAGCTTTATAGTAGATCTTGAAGTCAGGGAGCATAATCCCCTCAGCTTTTTTCTTTCTCAGGAGTGCTTTGGCTATTCAGGGTATTTTGTGGTTACACATGAATTTAGAGCTATTTGTTCTAGTTTACTGAAAAATGCAGTTGGTATTTTGATAGAGATAGCATTGAATCTGTAAATTTCTTTGGGCAGGATGGCCATTTTGACAATATTAATTCTTCTTATCCATGAGCATTAGATGTATATCCATTTATTGGTGTCTTCTTTAATTTCTCTCATGAGTGTCTTATAGTTTTCAGGGTATATGTCTTTCACCTCCTTGGTTGGGTTTATTCCTAAGTACTTTATTCTTCTTGATGTAATTGTGAATGGAGCTGTTTTCCTTATTTCCCTTTCTGCCTGTTCATTTTTAGTGTATAGGAACACAACAGATTTCTGTGTATTAATTTTTTATCCTGAAACTTTGCTGAATCCGGTTATTAGTTCTTATAATTTTTTTGTGGAGTCTTTAGGGTTTTCTATGTATAATATCATGTCACCTGCAAATACTGACAATTTAACTTCTTCACAGATTTGGATGCCTTTTATCCCTTTGTCACATCTGGTTGCCATGCCAAGGATCTCCAGTACTAAGTTGAATAAGACTGGTGAGAGTGGACATCCTTGTCTTGTTCCTGATCTTAGAAGAAAGACTTTCAGCTTTTTGTGATTGTGTATGATGTTGACTGTTGGTTTATCCTATATAGGCTTTACTATATTACGGTACATTTCTTCTATGGCCATTTTGTTGAGAATTTTTGTCATGCATGGATGTTGAATTTTTCCAAATGCTTTTTCAGCATATATTGAGAAGGTCATGTTTTTTTATCCTTCTTTTTGTAAATGTTGTGTATGATGTTGATTTATTTATGAATATTATACTGTCCTTCCATCCCTGAAATAAATTCCATTTGGTTGTGATGAATGGTCCTTTTGGTGTGTTTTTGAATTTTGTTTGCTAATAGTTTGTTGAGGATTTTTGCATTTATGTTCATCAGGGGTAATGGCCAATAAATTTCTTTTTTTGTAGTATGTTAGTCTGGGTTTGGTATTAGAGTGATGCTGGCTTCCTAGAATGTGTTTGGAAGTATTCCCTCCTCTTCTACTTTTTGGAATACTTTGAGAAGAATGGGTGTTAGCTTTTCTTTGAATTTCTGGTAGAATGCAGCTGTGAAGCCCTCTGGACATGGGTTTTTGTTTTTTAGGAATTTTTTGATTACCAGTTTGATTTTATTGCTGATAATTGGTCTGCTTAGATTTTCTGTTTCTTCCTGGGTTGATCTTGGAAGCTTGTATTTTTACAGAAATTTGTCTGTTTTTTCTTAGTTGTTGAATTTATTGTCATATAATTTTTCATACTACTCTTTAATAATTCTTTGTATTTCTGTGGTACCCATTGTGATTATTCCTTCTTCGTTTCTGATTTTGTTTACATGTGTATACTCTCTTTTTTTCTTGATTAAGTCTAAGTAAGGATTTATCTATTTTGTTTATTTTCTCAAGGAACTATCTCCTGGTTTCACTGATTTTTTTCTGTTGTTTAATTCTTCTGTGTTTTATTTATTTCTTCTCTGAACTTTATTATGTCCCTCCGGCTATCTTTTGGCTTCATTTGTTCTTCTTTAGTTTCTTTAAATGTAATTTTGGACTATTTGTTTGGGATTGCTCCTGTTTTTTGAGGTAAGCCTATACTGCCATGTACTTTCCTCTTAGAACTGCCTTCACTGCATCCCAAAGATTTGGGGCTGTTGAGTTGTGGTTTTCATTTGTCTCCATGTATTGCTTGATTTCTGTTTTAATTTATTAATTGATAAATTGATTATTTTAAAGCATGTTGTTTAACCTCCATGTGTTTGTAGGATTTTTTTGTTTTCTTTGTGTAATTTATTTCTAGTTTCATACCACTGTCATCTGAGAAGTTGCTTGATTCACTTTCAATATTTTTTAATTTATTGAGGCCTTTTTTGTGGCCTACTATGTAGTCTATTCTGGAGAACATTCCATGTATACTTGAGGAGAATGTGTACTCCGTTGCCTTTGGGTGGAATGTTCTGTAGATATCTGTTAGATCCTGATCTAATGTATTGTTCAGTTCCTGTGTTTCCTTATTTACTTTCTGTCCAGTTGATTTGTCTAATTGATGTGAGTGGTGTGTTTAAGTTTCCTAAAATGAAGGTGTTGCAGTTTATTTCCCCCTTTAATTTCGTTTTATTTGTTTTACAAATTTAGGTGCTCCCATATTGGGTTCATAGATATTTATAATGGTTATATCATCTTTTGGACTGACCTCTTTATCATTTTGTAATGTCCTTCTTTGTCTCTTGTTACTTTCTTTGTTTTGAAATCTATTTTGTCTGATGTAAGTACTGCTACTCCTGCTTTTTTTCTCCCTATTATTTGCATGAAGTATCTTTTTCCATCCTTTCAATTTTAGTCTATGTATGTATTTGGGTCTGAGATGAGTCTCTTTTAGGCAGCATATAGATAGGTCTGTTTTTTGTTTTTAAATTTATTCTGCCACTCTATGAATTTTGATGGGTGCATTCAGTATATTTATATTTAGGGTGATTATTGATAGAAATGTACTTCTTGCCATTTTATTAATTATTTTCTGGTTGTTTTTATAGCTCTTCTCTGTTCCATTTTTTCCTTTTTTATACTCTTCTTTTGTTATTTGATAGTTTTGTTTGGATTTCTTTCTTTCTGTCTTTTTGTGTATCTATTGTAGGCTTTAGTTTTGTGGTTACCAAAGGTTCAATACCAATGGCTCCCTTAGTATATAACAGTCTATGTTAAATTCTGATTACTCTATTTCAAACACAGTCTAAAGTTGCTTTTTCTCTTCCTCCTCCTCCTCCACACTTTATGTATTACATAATCCACACTTTTTGTGTATCCTTTGACTGATTTTGAAATAGTTGGTTTTGCTTCTTTTGTTTTAATTTTGTACTTGCTTGGTAATTAATTGTTCTACTTCCTTTACTGTGGGTTTATTTTCATTGGTACAAGCTATTTAGCCTAAAGAACATTTCCACCTATAGCAGTCCCCTTACTATATCCTATAGGACTGGCTTAACAGTGGTGAAGTCCTTCAACTTTTGTTTATCTGGAAATTGTTTAATCTCTGCTTCAAATTTAAATGAGAGTCTTGCTGGGTAAAGGATTCTTGGTTAGAGGTCCTTCTGTTTCATTATATTAGATATATCATGTCACTCCCTTCTGGCCTATAAAGTTTCTGCTGATAAATCTGCTGATAGCCTTATGGGGTTTCCTTTGTAAGTAATCTTTTTTCTCTCTGTGGTTGCTTTCAATATTCTCTCCTTTTCTTTGGTTTTTGCCATTTTAAGTATTATATGTCTTGGTGTTTTCTTCCTGGGTATCCTTTTGTCAGGGGATATCTGTGCTTCCATGACCTTAGTGTCTATGTCCTTTCCCAAATTGGGGAAGTTTTTGACAATTATTTCCTTAAAGAGACTTTCTATCCCTCTGTCTCCATCTTCTCCTTCTGGTACCCCTATTATTCTAATATTGCTCCTTTGGGGTTGTTCACACAGCTCTTTTATTATTCTTTCATTCATAGAGATCCTTTTTTTCTCTCTGTTCTTCAGCTTCACTATGTTCCTGTTCCCTAATTTCCATCTCAGTCACTGTCTCCTCTACCTGCATTAATCTATATTTTAGTACCACCATTGTATGTTTCATTTCAGATACTTTATTCTTTAGCTCTGAGTTGCTTTCTTTCAGAGCCAATTTCTATCTCTTTATTGAATTCCTCCCAGAGATCTTGAATATTTTACCATAATCTGTGAGCATGTTTATGACTTTTACTTTGAAATCTTTATCAAGAAGATTAGTGATCTCCATTTCATTTAGCCCTCTTTATGGTGTCTTATCCTGTAGTTTTGTTTGGAAGATATTTCTCTGCCTCCTCATTTTGTCAGGATTTCTGTGTTTCTTCCTTAGTATTAAATGGGCTCTGCTATGCTTTCTGGGTTATGAAGTAACAGCTTTATTTTGATGGAGGTGTCTTATGGTGTCCAGAAGCTCAAGATTCTCTACTCTTCAACACAAGAGCCCCAGCTATTGGCATGCAGTGGGTGGGCCACCTTTATGTCTATCTTCTGTATTTGTCTGAATGTGAGCTGGAAGTTTGCTTCGGCCATGCTTTTGTTATCAGTGTAGATGTCTCTGGTGGAATCACTGTGGACAGTGCTGCTCTCTTCTTGCTCTGCAGTAAAGGCATGCCTATAGGGTTAGTAGGGTAGGCTCTTGCTGATGTGTGGCTCTGCCTAGGCCTGATGTACTGCACTGGGCTTGGACACCCACAGGGAAGAAGGAACCCTTGGGGCACGCTGCTGCAGGAACCTCCCCAGTTGGGTTGAAGTGGAGCCAAGAAAGCTAGGAGAGTCTTCCTCTGCCTACCAGGAAGCAAAGTCTAATGCTGCTGATAGGCCAGGTGGGTTGGCTGGAAGGGAATGCAAGGAGGCAGCTCAGGGCTGTTTTGCCAGCAAGCAGGATGAAGTGTCTGAGGCTCTGGAGAGTTCCTGACCTGTTGGCCTGAAAGAGGGCTGGGGAGGTATCACCCACCTGCCCTTTCTCTTTAGAAGAAAGCTGTGTCTAACCCTCACATCTGTGGTACCCCTCCCACTGCTGCAAAGTCTTCCAAACTGCCCACTCTGCTTTTGTCTCAGTGGGACCAGTAGCACTTGCCTGTTCTCCACAGGCAGCTGGAATCTCAGCCTTCCTGAGTGTTCCACTTGTCCTTGGTGTCCAGCGCTGCTAATTACCAGAATCCAATGTAATGTGGGCTTATGCTCCTGGAGCAGGTGTCTAGGGCCAGGTGTTTAGTGATCCTGGGCTCTATCCCCTCCACGCTTTGTTCCTCATTCTCCAGCCTATAGGCTGGGGTAGAGGGAGAGATTTGGTACCAACCAGTCACGTCTCTTCCACTTTACCCTTTTCTGTGAGGCCTTCTCTTCTTCCCTAGCTCTAGGTGGTCTGTTCTTCAGTCTTCATGTCATTTTCATGTTTATTAGTGTTTGCTGTGTTTTATTTTTTTATGTTTTTCTGGGAGGAGGTTTCTGCCTTGTCTTCATACTCTGCCGTCTTTTTTTCCACCCACCTATTTTCTTTACTTTTTAAAATATATTTTAGAGGTTGCAAAATAAAAATGTTTTAAAAAGCAAACTGGCACAGACTCCCACTTCTGCACATACTCACCAATTAGCCTCTATGCCCATATATCCTTGACTCATACATGAACTCTTTTTGTGCCTATCATCTAAGTCCAGTCTCTCCATTTATGCTTTAGATCTCCTTTCTTCTTGCCTACTCAACAATATAATGCTTCACTAATTCTTGTTGTTTTCCTTTATCATCAATCATTTGCTTCCTACTGAATTATTCTAAGCAGAATGCAAGCATCCTTTCATTCTTCCCATTTTAACAACAAATGAAAAGCTACTCTTACGTGCTGGCTGCTGACTAATTTCTTTGCTTCCCACCTGCAGTGAAATTCTTTGAAACAGTTGGCCATACATAGTACCTCAAGGTACTCTTTTCTTTCAAGTCAACCTCCATTAAACTTTCACTCCCTTAATTCCACCAGATCTTTCTTTGTTACTTATGTGGATATTTCTCAATCATCATCTTATTTGTTCACTTCTGACTCCTTATAAACTTTTCTACTGAGCTGAGCACATCACATGGCTATTCCTTCTGTCTCTTGTTCATTCCTCTTCTCTCCATGGTTTAGTTATAGGTTTCTTTCCTTCTTTTATATATATATATACACACTCACCTCTTATGGTCTTATCAAACCATATCACTTTAAATTCTTCTTCTATGCTGATGATTTCCACATTTATGTTTACAGAGAAGACATCTCTCCTAAACTCCAGACTGCTGTTTCCAATTATTCATTAAACATTTCCACTTGGAAATCCAACAGACATTTTGAAGAGCGCATGTCCAAATCTGAAGTCCATAAAATTGATCATCCTGGGGCCTTCTTCATCTTAGTACATGTTAACTCCAAATTTCCACTTGACTCAAGTTCAGAACCTTGGATCTATCCCAGACTACTTTGTTTTACAACCTGCGTCCAATCCATTAACAAGGTCTGTTTATTCAACCCTTGAAACATATCTAGAATCTGACCATTTCTTACCACTTCTGCTGTTACCATCCTAATCCAGTCTGCTAATTCTCTTGCTCTGAATTGGTTTTCCTACCTCTGTCCTTAACTGCTTGTAGTATACTCTCAAAACTTAAGTAAAAAGTGTTATTTTAAGGTATAAGTTAGAATCCTGTCATGTCCTTCCAGTTTACTTTTATTTTATTGAAGTATAGTTGATATATAATATTATATTGGTTTCAGGTGAACAGCACAGTGATTCAACAATTATATGTATTCTAAATACTGACCATGATCAGTGTAGTTACCATCTGTCACTGAATATTTTACAATATTGTTAACTATATTCCTTATGCTATAGTTTTATACCCATGATTAGTTTATTTTATAATCAGAAGTGTGTACCTTTTTATGCCCTTCACTCATTTTATCCACACCCCCAAATCCTCTCCCTTATGGCAACCATCAGTTTGTTCTCTGTGTTTATGGGTCTTATTTCTGTTTTGTTTATTTATTTATTTTGTATGTCAGGTTTCACATGTAAGTGGAATAATATGATATTTATCTTCATGTGTATGTCTTGTTTCACTTAGCATAGTACTCTCTAAGTCTATCCATGTTGTCACAAGTGGTAAGAGTTCTTTCTTTTTTATGGCTGTGTAATATTCCAGTGTGTGTGTGTGTGTGTGTGTGTGTGTCTGTGTGTGTATCACATCCTCTTTATCCATTCCTATCAATAGACACATAGATTGCTTCCCTATCTTGCCTACTGCAAATAATGCTGCAGTAAAAATAGTGCTTATATATTTTCAAATTAGTGGTTTTGTTTTCTTTGGGTAAGTTCCCAAAAGTGGTATTACTGGATCACATGGTATTTCTATTTTTAGGTTTTTGAGAAACGTCTGTAATATTTTCCATAGTGGCTGCACCAATTTATATTCCCAACAGTGTACAAGGCTTCCCTTTTCTCCTTATCTCTTTGATAAAAGCCTTTCTGACTTTTGTGAAGTGATATCTCTTTGTGGTTTTGATTTGCATTTCCCTGATGATTAGTGATGTTGAGCATCTTTTCATGTGCCTGTTGGCCATCTGTATGTCTTCTTTGGAAAAATGTCTGTTCAGGTCCTCTGTTCATTAAAAAAAAGAAATCAGATTATTTTGTTTTTTTGGTTTCGAGTTGGCTGAGTTCTTTATATGTTTTGGATATTGGCCCCTTATCAGTTATGTAATTTGCAAATAGATTCTTCCATTCAGTAGGTTGACTTTACATTTTGTTGATGGTTTCCCATGTTTTCAGTTTGATTTAGTCCCATTTGCCCATTTGTGTGTTACATACAACATGGATGGACCTGGAGAATATTACGCTAAGTGAAATAAGCCAGACATATGAAGACAAATATGACTATTTTTCCTAATGATTTTAGTTAGATGTAGTCCCATTTGTGTATTTTTGCTTTTGTTTCCCTTGCCTGGAGAGACATACCTAGAAAAAAATTTTACATGCCAATGTTTAAGAGTTTACTGCCTGTGTTTTCTTCTAGAATTTTTATGGTTTCAGTTCTTATATTTAGG